>NW_028274810.1:161803159-162418715 GCF_037043125.1 Eumetopias jubatus
CTTATGGGGCTTTTTGGATACAGATCACTAGTGGGGTGAAGCCTTTCCTACAACCATAATTAATCTAAATAGAGACTAACAGATTGCCATGGGAAGTGCTCACTGTAGTGACATTTTTCATCTTGGAGGACTAGGTTTTGAACGCTGATCCAGGCTACTGGGAAAACCACTTTTTGTTGCACTGACCTATTCTGACACATGAAGGGCAGGGGAGCTGCATTTGCTACATGGCTCTTTACGGTAACACCACTGAATATCTCAGCGGTGCCTACCTGTCACAGAAGTGCAGCGTCATCTAGAACTTAGAGCTCGGATTTACACCAGCTGAGGCAAAGTGTCCTCATGAGATCATTTCTTTCCATCAACAGGACTTCTATTTTCATTAAGCATCAAAAAACATATGCTCTCTGAAAGTAGAGGCCCCATGGAATAAGTATTTCAAGAACACAAGCTTCTTTTTCAGTCATCATTGTCTTTCTACAACAATTTCCTTTGGTTACTTGGGGAGTTATTTCTAAGGTAATTTCAGATTCATCGTGGCTTCCAGAATATCCCTGTGTTCTACAAAACTTTGTCTGTCATTCGGCAGGACATATCAGACCATGGAAGATGACAGCTCTTGACTGGTCCTTAGGCCAATAGTTATAAGAGTGAGTGATGCCTAGGAGAGTCTGACCTGGAATTCACTGGTCCTAGTGGGCTGTTGTGGCCTCTCTACTTTCTGCCTCCAGTGTCAGAGTTCAAAAACACTAATTTTGTTAGTACATATGAGGCAGATCAGGCTCTAGATGTCTCAGTCTAAGTAAAATAACCAAAACAGGTAGATAGATAGATAAATAAATGAATAAATAAAGATAACTTATTTATTAGTTTGCAAGAAAATCTACCTACACGTATCATAATTTCAAGATATTTATGCTCACTGGTTGATAGTACTAGGTTGACATTATTATTAAATGTTATTATTATTGATGATTATTATTTTAAAAATACCAATAGGGTGACTTACTAAATGCTCAACATATTCCAGGAACTATTTTTACAAAGGCAATGAGGGATATTTTGAAAATTACTAATGTACGTCTTCCTTTGACCTTTCTGAGCACCTGACCCTTATCTGAGTTCGTCTACAGATTCAGAATAGACATTATGATTTGTTATCTAGAAAGAATGTTACAAGAAATAGAGGGCCTAACATTCAAAAATATGATCTGCAGGAAGATGATAATAGTCTTAGAAGCTGTGAAAGTATTGAAAAAGAATCTTTAAATTTCCTTATATTACAGTTTAGCAACTCAATAGCCAAAATTTGCAGGACTGACCTAAGTCTTTAACTAAAAAAGAGGAAGAGTATAATAATGATAGAGGGAGAAGAACAAAGGGTTTTTTATACTTGCACTAGATTAGCGAAGGTCATAACAAGGGCAGAAAGAAGCTCTCGCTTCTTCATTGTAAAAAGCTTTGGAATTCAGATCTTGGGCTTCCCTCTGACCAACCTGGAAAGCCAGTCACACCAATCCCGGGTCACATAGCAGAGGACTCTGAGGTTAGCCTTCGTAATCCACCCTTAGGTCACAGGGGTAGTGGAAACGGGACCCAGAAGGAGCTAGACAATTGGCTGGGGAAAAGGGGAGGTCTTGTAAGGTGATTCTTTTTTTTATTTTTATTTAAATTCAATTTAATTAACATACAGTGTATTATTAGTTTCAGAGGTAGAATCTGGTGATTCATCAGTTGCATATAAGACCCAGTGCTCATTCCAGCATCTCAAGGATGACGGCAGAGTGGTTCACTCTCCTAAAGAGGAGTCACAATCAGAGAAAAATAAGGTTTGAATCTACTTCCCTTGGACTCTTAACCTGTGCTCTGGGGGTGGGATGTTCTTAAGATGGATTACCGTTATGTTGGGATAGCCTGGGTAGTCACAGTTCTCACCTGCATGCCTTACTGCCAATTAAGAATAGAAAAATGCCATCTGATGGTCAACCTTGCCTTGCCTTCAGAGTACTGAAAATTCTTCCCTTTCTACTATTTTCATGAATAACACCATTTTTCTTATTGCAATTGTTTTTATAACATCTCTTCATTTGGGTATAATTTCAAGTGTTTTAAGTGCATTTGTACAGATTTGCCATTTACTATATTTAAGGCCTGCTGCTTCCAGACGATATGCAGGAAGACAGTTTTCCCCCCCTCATTTGTAAAATGATTCAGAATCATGCAGTACAATGAGTAACTTCTGGGAAGGTTTCCATGCTCAATAAAAATATTCTAATCTCATTCAGGGCATGTGATGTCTTGTTGGCCACAATCATAGAGGACAGGTAGCCCTCCTCTGTCTTGGTCATCTAGTTTACTTCCTTCCTGACCTTGGTCTTCCTCATCTTTTGTCTTGAATTCTGGGCTTCATGTTCCTCTATGTCTATTGGTTAGATATATGACAAATGTATTAACACATCATTCTTGAAAAGTTCTTTTCAATTATTCCTATTATTCTCTTATACATCCTAGTGAGGAAAAATGAATTTTATTTTCTTCTTTTCCATTGTAAAGGAGGAGAACTTGGAGGTTAAATGCTGTTTCTTAGCAAAGCTGGAGACATACCAACAGCAGAAGTACCCAAGACCTTTAAAATCATCGATTTGCCTTACTTGACACTTCCCTTAAAATTTTATCACTTGAACAATTATGAATAAAACATGAAGTTTGCACTCAGACCATTTACATATCTCCTTGCTCTGAGGAAAATGCAGTCACCCAGATTTCTCTCTTGTTGTTCCAGTGTATTTTAGGGACTAGTAGACACAATTGAGATGATAAATGAGATTCCATGGCTGCGGGCAGTGGAGTAGCAACCCACTGACCCAGTGCTCCCTCAAACTGGATGTGCCCATGCCTGAGGCTAATGGTTCAGTTTGCTGTATAATGAAGGCAGGAGTCTGGAGAACTTGATTAGCATACATTCACTTTTGTTTTATTTATGATTTTTGCCCTCATGTTGAGATTTTCTGCTATGACATTTCACACACACACACACACACACACACACACACACACACACACACACGGTACCTTGGACTTTTATTTTGGATTTGGGGCTACTTTCATTAAATATTTTTTTAAATCCCTAGTTCTAATTCTTCATGGAACTAGAATATTACTGCCATATACTTATCATTGAATCTTAATTTGTCTATTCAAAACATGAGGATAAATAATAGCTGCCCATCTAACACCTTTGTTCTCAGAATCCAGTAGGATATCCACATTCTTTTAATATTATCAAACTCATTAACATTACTGCTACTACTACTGCCACCAGCAGCACCACACTTGCTACATCTACAGCTTGTAACATATCCTTACTTGGGGGCTTTTATATCACCAACATACAGCAATATTTGACTCTTAGCAAGTGCTCAGTACTTACAGTTAAATTATATTAAATTTGATTCTGACATTAAACTCATATTCTGATATCTACAAAAATACAAACTCAAGGACTCTAATCCTGAGGATCATAATTCATTATATCTTGAGTATGGTGTTTTTGGTGATTCCAAAGCATGGTCAGGTTTGGGAACTTCAGCTTAGATCACATCGCCCTTTTTACAGCTACTTTTTTAGCACCATGGACAGCACCCTTGACCTTAAAAAAATGCCATAGAATATTAAGAATTCTATAGTTTTTGAATGAAAGGGATCTTTGAGACAATAAAAAAAGTAACATGTTTCCCAAGTGAGAAAAGTAAATCATACAAAAATTTAAAAATATTTTACAAAGATCACACAAGCAAGATGAAGAGTGCTGACAGCCTTTTATTTCATGACTTTCCTTAATTAATTCTCCATCTACACTGGATTTTCTTCATTTTGTGAAACACACAGAGCCCATCTCCCAGCCCCCATTGGCTTTGTAAACTTCCCCTTACCAGCTTCAAGAGCCACTTCCTCAGGCAGTCATCTCTGACTTCTCAGACTAAGGCAGTTATTGTTATCATCATATGGTTTTATTTTTTTAATTTTTTATCATATGCTTTTATAGATCAATGTTGCTACCCTTCACATATTTTATCTCAATACGTAATTAGACAATCAGCAGTGTGATTATCGGATTCATGTTCTTTTCTACCAGACCGTGAACGTCACAATTTTTGACTGTTTTTGCTTATCTTTGCATTCTTTCCCTAGCACAATGCTAGGCACATAATAGACATGTGATGAATATGTGTTGAATTGAATTGAATTTATTAGCAGCCATAACATGATGGAATTTTATTTGTCCTAATTTAAAATCTAATGAAATTTCTTGCTCATGCCATTTACTTTTGACTTCAGTGTGCTGTTTATGACTAACATGTGCAAGAGGATCTTTTACTACCATATAAAAGTTCTTTATGACCAGTAAGCTGTCTGCTGTTTTCAATTATGTATGAGTTATAAGAAAAAATATACTGGCTCGTCAAAAAGCAGAGAAATTTTACTATGTCTATTCAGGAACCTGAAAGATACATTTTTATTTTTGTTTTTGCAGTTATATATAGCACTCTCTGTGGAGAGATAAATAGATAGATAGATGATAAATAGATAAAGATAGAAAATAGATGTAGACATAGATATAGATGTATATGTGGCATGTGACTATATTTAATGCCACAGGATCATACACTTAAAAATGGTTAAAATGGTAAATTTTGTTATGCATATTTTACCACAATAAAAATAAATAAATAAATAATAAAAAATAAAGAGATTGTCTCTACTTTCAAAGAGCTCTTAATCTAGCTCCTGTGAGATGTGAACATCAGTTCTATCAGATCAGTGCTGTGCTGACAGGAAGCCACGGCCTTGACTCAGAAGTGAAGTTACTTACTAAATCAGGCAACTCAATTCTGCTACATCCGCTTTTATGAAATGACTCAGCAAAATGTGTTTGCAAGTCAGTTCTCTGTTCAGCAGGAAGGGAATGCTGAGCTCTGGCCAGTAAGTACTGCTCATAGCTTGAGTAGAATGTTGGCAAAGTCTAAAATTGCCCTCTTGCTGTTTTAGAGGCTCTAGATTTCCTGTCTTTTCTAGCCGGATCCTGTGATTCACAGACTGGTGCTGATCAGGATTTTGTCTGTCAGTGAATGGAGACAGCCTTAGGAAAGAATTCTGTCAGACTTTGGTTTCTTTGTTTTGGTATTTTTCAAAATTTAGTTGAGGCAGAGAGCTTTGCAAAGCTCTTCTGATAAGAGGAGTATTAATTACTGTTCTAATCCTGCTATGGTTATCATGAGTAACTAGGAGAGGAGACATGATGGTGGGGGGTTGAAGATGAAATATATACGTTATGGGCATCAAATTAACATGGGGAAATTATTAATAGGCAGATGGTAGGTGTTCATCACGATAGATTCTAATTTAACAGGGCTTAAGCGGTGCCTAGAAATCTTCATGTTAAAACAAAAACAAAAACAATCCAGGTTAAAAACAAAACAAAACAATCAGTTCAAGCTGAATTTCAGTAATAGGGTGTGTTAGCAACCAAGATAACAAGACTAGAGATGTAGGTCCTCATTTAACTTTACTATTTTACTACTGTAGTTGAAAGACATTAGCTGTATCTAAAAGCTGCAATGGCAATGGGGCAAAATGAGAAGTCAGTAAAGCAGTAAGTTATTTCATGTAGATCACTGGATCAGGGATCTTAATGTAAAATTGACTGACTTTTTATTAAACCGTGGGTTATTCAATAGCAGTCAATTATGTCTATTGATTGGACTACTGATAGAATTTAATAGGCTGTTTCACCATCATTGAAACTATTTTTAATCTCCCTGTTTCCTGGCCTCTATTACATAAAAAAGAAATTTTTTAAGTTGCTGGCAAGGTCAATGAGGGGCTCTGAAAAGCAGTATAATGTAAGGGAAAAATAGACCTAGGGCTGAAATGAGAGTTGTTCCTTATTTCTATGCTGCTGCTACCACCATTACCACATGACTGTGACTGTTCTCATCTCCAATGTTTTAGTACTATTTAACACAAGACATTCTTATAATGTTTAGCACAGAGCTTCGAGGTAGGAATTTTTACTATCTTTTGCAGGGGAGTGAGCTATATAGTTCAGAGAAGTTATGACTTGCCCCAAATCACATAGCTAGTAAGTGACAACACAGGTCTCCTGACAGTGAATTTCTCCCCCCATTCAAGCTAAATGATCTTGGACTGATTTAGTATATGCATTTTAATTTCCTTGCTTTCCAAGTAGAAATAATACCTCACAATGTCATTGTGAGAATTAACTAAGACAGCAACTGATTTGTGCACTATAGAGAAACTTTAGTACCAGTGTAGCCAATAAACTAGTTTTCTCCCAATACTCATGTTCTATTCCTTTCATAGCATAGGGAAGAAATTTTCACTGGATACATGGACTTCCAAATTTAGCCTACCCACTCTCAATGCTTCTATTCCTTGTAGTTAAGTGTGGCCATGGACTGATGAGATGGAAGAAGCATGCAGCAGCTTCCAGCAATCTTCTGTTCATAAGAAACAGCTGTTAAGTGCCCTTCCCTCTACTTCTCTGTCCCTTTTTTCATGCACCTGCTGAGGGATGGTAGAGCAGCGAGAAGAGGAGAGCCTGGGTCTCTCAGGATCTCAGGGAGAAAAGCTACATACCAGCCCTAGGCTGCCCATTTCTAGACATTTACATTAAAAAGAAATTTTATTCTTCCTCAAAGTCTTGAATAATATAATGTATATAGTAAATATTGTTAATCATTTAATATTGTAATATTATGTGTAAAATTGCATTAGACATGATAATATATATCTTATATAACATAACACTATATATAGATACAGATAATCTATATGTATATCTATATACACGGGGAGATGGATAGATTTGTTTTGAAAGGGGAATGAAAGCTAAGTATTCACTTTATAAGATAATTGATTTTAGACTATAAAATTTCTAATAAATTGATTTTGGACTATAAAAATTATATATTTAATATATGTACATATATATGTATTTATTCTAGATACTTTGGCATAAAGGGGAAAAACAATCCATAATTGCATGAGCCCAGGGCTACTCTTATTTTAATTTTGCACATGTTAGGGCACCTGGGTGGCTCAGTCGTTAAGTGTCTGCCTTCGGCTCAGGTCATGATCCCGGGGTCCTGGGATCGAGTCTCGCATCGGGCTCCCTCCTCGGGGGGAAGCCTGCTTCTCCCTCTCCCACTCCTGCTGCTTGTGTTCCCTCTCTTGCTGTCTCTGTCTCTGTCAAATAAATAAATAAAATCTTTAAAAAAATTTTGCACATGTTATTCTATTGTTTTTAACATGATTTTAGAAAGTCTTGTCTTCATAAAAATGTAGCCCTGAGAACACTAAATATTCCCATGGGGTATTAATTAGTGCTAGAGACAAAAGGGGTTTGGTAAATATATTAGTATTGGTAAGGATTCAATCAAACTCTTGTTCACAAATACCATGAGTGACTTTTCAAATTCACATAGCTCTTCTGAAAATCAATTTGGCAGTGTGCATCAGGGGCCATGAAAATATTTGTGCATTTTCACCCAGTGTCCTACCTCCAGGTATACACCCTAAAATAATCCCAAATATAACAAAATTCATGCAGGTAAACATGTTCATTTCATCTTTCTGTATAATATAAAAAATTTACAATAGTAAAAAAAGTTGATCAAACAAAACCTTTGACTTTTAATTCAATGGTTAAGTATACTATATACTTTAAATTGAAGAGTTGTCAAGCATACCTTGCCTCCTGTCTTTGCTTATCCTGACCCCTCTATGTGGCAAACTCTGTTCTCATCTCTTTCCCCAAAACCACTTCTTTTTAACCCTCAGATCTTCGTTTAGACATCACTTCCTCTAGAATGTCTTTCCAAATTCTCCAATCCTGTGTTAGAAATTCTTCTTGTGAATTATCAAAAATCTTCTTGTCCCTTTTATAGTACTTTTCACATTGTATTGAAATGTTCTGTTTACTTCAGTAGACACTCCCAAATAAATTTTTAGCAGCTTTTAGGAGAGAATTAAGTGTTGACAATCATTTCAGATTCTAGCACAGTATATAATATTTTATGTACTTGAATCCCACTGTTGAAACATTCATTATGGACATATAACAAAGCAGTATATAAACTCTATGTATACTCTAATAACAACTGCTTGAAATAATATTTCCAAAAATATATCCAATGAAGCACTAGTTATGACACTCTATGGTCAAGAAAGTCAAATACGTTCAGAACACTTTCTGCATGTATGCCCTCTTATAGAGTCTCTTATATCAGCATAACAAAAACACAGTGAGAACTTGTACAAAGAGAACCCTGTTATCCTTTAATTCATTATTTTTCAAATGTATTTAACACTAAAATCTCTTTTCCTTGTAACACTGATTGTCATCTCAAGGAAATAGTAGTCTCGGGAACAAATTTTGAGGAAGGTTAGATTTTAAAACAATATAACATACAGATGGCCAACAGGTACATGAAGAGATGCTCAACATCATTAATTATCAGGGCAATGTGAATCAAAACAATGAGACATCACCTAACACCTGTTAGAATGGCTATTTTCAAAAAGACAAGAAATAACAAATGTTGAATAGGATGTAGAAAAAAGGGAACCCTTGTGCACTGTTGGTGGGAATGTAAATTGGTGTAAACACCATGGAAAACAGTATGGAGGTTCCTCAAAACATTAAAAAATAGAACTACCGTATGATCCAGCAATTCCACTTCTGGATATTTATCCAAAGAAAGTGAAACACTAATTTTATAAGATGCATACATCCCCATGTTCACTGCAGCATTATTTACAATAGCCAAGGTAAGGAAACAACCTAAGTGTCCATCCATGGATAAATGGATAAAGATATTGTGGTGTATATACATACATATATATATATGTGCAGAATATTATTATTCAGCCACACAAAAGAATGAAATCTTGCCATTTGCCACAACACAGATGGACCTTAAGGACATTATCTTAAGTGAAATAAGTCAGGCAGAGAAAGACAAATACTGTATGATCTCTCTTTTGGAATCAAAAACAAGACCAAAACAAAAACAAAAACCAAGTTCATAGGTTGAGAACAGATTGGTAGTTGCAAGAGGCAGGGAGATAGAGGGTGGGAGACATATGTGAACTGTTTTGTTTTTGTTTTTGTTTTTCATTTAAATAAATTGAATTAAAAAATTAAAAAGTGATATAAAAATGATAGAAGTTAATGTATAAAAACTTTCAAAACTTATAGTTCTAGGCTTATGTAATTTGGCGTTAGTTTTTTTCTCTTTATGCCAAACTTTTTGTTATATTTTAATTCTGGCATAGTGTTATATTATTTTGATAATCTAAAAGCAATCTTCTAATGAACACAATATTTCTGTTCCCATTACCCTTTCAAAAAATCAATATGCAATTAAGTGTGAGTGTTCATACACAGTTGATCTTGAAAACATGTAGCATTTTTTTTCTGGTAAAATACACCTAAGATTTACCATTTTAACCATATTTCAGTGTATGATCTGAAGTAGCCATCAGAGATCAGAAGACAGATCCCTAATATTTGTTGGACAGGGTCTTTAATGGCCACCTGGCCCTTACAAATTGTCCGTAAGCTGCTCCCAGAACACGTGCCCTGCTGCCTGTCACCTGACTGCAGGTGGCAGACAGGTAGTGGCTACAGAGATAAGAAAGAGCTAAAGTTGACCAAAAATAATTGCAATTTACTATCCAAGGCTTCCCCTGGAAGTAGTCAACCTTCCTAGAGTTCTAAAATAGTTAGACAGATTTTGCCTGTGTAGTGGCTGAGTAGGGAGATGGATTGTTGGTGCTCCTTACTCTGCCATTTCAGAATCTTCTAACATGCAGCTTTTAAGGGCCTTTTTTTTTCTTTTCCATACATGTCTTTTGTCATATTCTATTGCCAAGGGATAGGAAGAAAAGGAAACCCATAATTACAGATATGACAGTGAATATACCATTCTGGCCCGATTTGGGACTGTCCTCAAAAGTCTCAATGGATGCTGGTGGTACAACTAGCCAATGTCCCTTAAAGGAATTATAGCTTTGGGGGCGCCTGGGTGGTTCAGTCAGTTAAATGTCTGCCTTCGGCTCAGGTCATGATCTCAGGGTCCTGGGATCGAGTCCTGCATTGGGCTCCTTGCTCAGCCGGGAGCCTGCTTCTCCCTCTCCCACTGCCTGCCGCTCCCCCTGCTTGTGCGCTATCTACCTCTCTCTCTCTCCCTCTGACAAACAAACAAACAAACAAACAAACAAAATCCTAAAAAAGAATCACAGCTTCAGTCAAAATCTTTCTCCCTATCATGGTTGCCCACGTGTATGGTAGAATAAAACAGAGAGAGAAAATAACCAGTCTTTATTTTGTTGCAAGGATGAGTTTTATTTTATTATTGAGCACATCGTAGCTGGATTCTATAAAAAAGCTTTGAAATTGGAAGTTATTTTGTCTGAAGATGTGGACAATGCTGAACATCTTTTGTGTATTCCTTTGTTCTTTTCTTTCTATTCTTAAGAGCATTTTCATTTTGGGGGACCCTGCGTGGCTCAGATGGTTAGGCATCTGCCTTCGGCTCAGGTCATGATTGCAGGGGTCTGGGATTGAGCCCCACATTGGGCTCCCTGTTCAGTGTAGAGCCTGCTTCTCCCTCTCCCTCTGCCATTCCCTCTGCTTGTGCTTTCTGGCTCTCTCTATCTCTCTGTCAAATAAATAAAATCTTAAAAAAAAAAGGAGTGTTTTCATTTTTAATGCCATTGGAAAATAAAGGCTCTTTAAATTTCTACTCAGTCATAGTAGAGGTGAAGATGTAAGTTTAATTAAACCAAGTCAACTTAAATATATTTCTTTACCAGAAATAATTTCTCCAGTATTCTCAAGTTTCCCATTTCTCATGTCTTCTCATTTTGGGATAATGGGAGAAACGTTATGCAAATTTGTAAGGAGGTAATTTCATCTTCTGTTAACCGACATGTGTCTGAGGTGATTAGATAAATCTGTAATGAACAATATGCATTATATACAGACTGTGGGCAGGGCACTGTGACAGGCACTTTTTAAAGATCCCTATGAATGAAACATGTGTTGTTTAATTTTATAAACTGTACCTCTGGCTGAGAGAATGACAATGATTGGCATTACGCTGAATAAACTGTCAGACAGCTGAGAGGTTTTCTAGAATCAATTAATCAGTTTTGGTGCGATTTTTCTACTGCTGAATTGTGTTTACAAGTTGCCTTACCTGGGCATTCGAGGCTTTTTGTTTTATGGATCCAGCCTATATTCAAAACCTGAGCTTTCATTGCTCGACTATAGCTTTCACTTCATCCAACTGGTTTACTCTCTCTGTTCACACCTCAGTTTTCTCCTCATTGCATTTCGTTAACACAGGTTATTCCTCTCTCCTTAATTCTTCCTAACCAAATCTTTTTCACCCTTTAAAACCAAGCACAATGCCATTTTTTTCTGTCACTTTCCTCCTCTATATTCTAGTATGTCTTTTGTCTGGATCAGCATTTAGGAATTATTCCACTGCTGACTTGTGACATTTCCTTCTTCTGACCTAGTACTGACACTTGAAGGTTTATGAATAACATACTTGAGAAAATTCACTAAAGAGTTATCATTCTTTGATATCCATCAAATGACAGGCATTTATCTCATTAAAAGCAGTCCAAAAATTTTACCCCTGTAAGTTAAATATGGCTATTTTCTTTATATCTATAGTGAAAAAGAGGCTCATAACTATTAATACATTTTAAATAGACTCATATTTAGCTAAAATAACTGAGATACATTTTCTAATCTTAATGATATTCAGCTTTCTAGTATTTCTCTGAAATATTTAATTCATTCTTTTCTAGTGCTTTTTTTTATCTAAGTATCTCCCCCAAATCATTTAGCCTCTCACTAAGCACTTTTCTAACACTTATCATCACTATATTATATATTAATATGCTTACTGGTTTATTACCTGTCATCTTTCCACTCTAGAAAATAAAGTCCATGAAAACAATGATCTGTCCATTTGCCTCCCTGCTATTTCACTAATAGTAAAAGAAAATTATGTATAATAGTAACTGTTGAATGAGTAAATTAATAAAATGACAAAACCAGAATTTGAACCTCAGGGAACCTAAGGCCCTAAGGTTCTGCGGTTCAAATTCTGGTTTTCATCATTGCTTGGATCTAGATCCTTTCAGGAGCAGGAAGAATATTAGATATAGTAAATGCTATCTGCGGTAACAGATCAGCCCTAAACAATTCCAAGTGGTTTAACACTGTGGAATTTTAACTGATTCCTCAGGAGGTCTTCTGTGTGACTGTTCAGCAGGCAGACATCTATAAAGGTTTCAGGGATGGAGGCTCCTAACTTGTGTTTCCACCATTCCCTAGGGCTTCAGTGTCCTTGACTAGCAGACAGGGGTAAAGAGTGAGTGGAAGTTTGCGTGAGGTTTTCAGCCTCAGAGGGGGTGTGCATCATTTCCTTCCAGAATCCATTAACCAGAACCAAGGTTGTGAAGAGGGTAATGTCTATTAAACTTCTTTGTATATCCCATAGCCTTGAACACATGAAGTAGATAAAAAAAATAACTAGATAACAAGTTCAATATTGATGGAGGGACCGCTTATATTCCTCTTTGAACATTCTGCAATGCCTGGCTACTATTTATTAAATCGAATTATTTAGAGTCAATTAACTAATTAACATATAATATTTCATCAAGTTATTGTGACCACAAGAAGGAAACAGGTTTAACTGGCTTCTTAGTGGCTATGTGGTCTTGATTATTTTTGTTCCTACTTGGAGAGACATATCTTAAATTCTCTTTTTCTTCAGGAGTGATAGTTAGGGTTCAAGCAAAAGTAGAGAAATTTGGTCATAAACTATATACACATTTATAAAAAATAAGAAACGCTAAGCAATTACCTCAGATTACCATTAGGGAGAGACAGAGGAGGAAATGAGATGAGAGAGGAACATGTGCATAGCTATAATATTTTAGTTCTGGTTAGGTTATAGGTTTGGGGATATTTCTTGCAGCGTTAAAAGTAAATAAAGAATTGGTGATAAGATACCACTTCACACCCATTACCATGGCCATGATCAAAAGAGCAGAATTAGGTGTTTGTAAGGATGAGGAAGAAATGAAATCCCTGTGCACTGTTGGTGGGAATGCAAAATGGCACAGCTGCTATGGAAAACAGCATGGAGATTCCTCAAAAAATTAAAAATAAGATTACCCTATAATCCAGCAATCTCATTTCTGGGTCTATATCCAAAAGAATTGAAAGTAGGGGCAAGAAAAGATATTTGCACACCCATGTTCATACCAGCCTTGATCCTAATAATCAAAAGATGGAAGCAATCCAAGTGTCCATCGATGGACAAATGGATAAACAAAATGTGGCCCATACATACAATGACTATTATTCAACCTTAGAAAAGAAGGAAATTCTGACACATGCTGCAACATGGATGACACTGGAGGACATTATGCGAAGTGAAATAAGCTAGGCACAAAAAGACAAATGCTGTATGATTCTACTCACATGAGGTACTTAGATTAGTCCAATTTATAGGAATGGTGGCTACCAAGGGCTGGTGGGAGGAGGAGTTCTTAGTGGTGCAGTTTCAGTTTTGTAAGATGGAAAACCTGTGGATGGACGGTGGTGATGGTTGCCCAACAGTGTCGATGTACTTAATGCCACTGAACTAGACATTAAAAAACTGTTAAAATGGTAAGTTGTTAATTTTGCATATTTACCAGGTTTTTTTTAAATAAATAATTTTTAAATGTAAATAAGTAAATGGATGAATAGAAGTGGGCCATTCACACAACAATGATGATAGTGCACTATGAACCAAAGATTATGATTAATTCATTTTTGTTTACCTAGATTACTAAAGGAAAAAAAAAAGCAAAGGAAAGAGTTAATGGTTTTGTTTATTTAATGCCAAAATAATTGCTTTACAGGCTCAATTCATTCATTAAATTAAAAATAAACCCAAAATGTTGCTTACAATGTGTGCCCAAATAATTTATCAAATCAATGTTGTTATTTTTCAAATGGTAACTTTTTGCAAGTCAACATCTTTGATATTTTAATTTATGATTAAAGACCTGATCCTGCAACTCATTCTTGAACAATGCTTTTCCCCTTTGCTTTTCCCACTTAACTTCATGCTGCTGTTTACCCTTTAATGTTAACAAATCTTTTTGGGTTTGTTTACTAAATGTGAAAGTATTCATAATTATTCCCACATCTAGTCATCTCAATTCATCTGGTATTCATTAACGTTCCCGGCTTAATGATAGATGTGTTTATTTAATCTATGAACCTGTCCATTTTATTTTCTCCCAAATTATTCAGTATTATTTCAGCATTCAAAAGGAATAGTTTCACTGAAATATTTTTCAACAAAGTAGCCCATTGTCAACATATCAAACAAAAGTACCACTGGAAAGAAAACCGGATTTTATTAGTATGTGTAGGCTTTGCTTGCATATGAAAAAGAAAGTTTCCTTGGGGTGGCTATTTTATCACATAAATTTTACGTTCATTTCCAGTGGTAGTTAAATCTATTTGTAATTCTAGTGATATCAAATTTACTATCAGTAGGTTGTATATCATTCTGTAAATGCGCTTCAGGGTTGGCCTCCAAAGATACCTGCAAAAGGGCTCTGTCATTCTTGGTGTGACCCTTTATTTCATAGAATAGTCTGACTTCACCTCTTCACAGTGAGACTACTTGGATTTTATTTTTTTCCCCTTTTCTCCTCTTTCTCTCATTCTACAACTGTTCATTGACCTTCTTTCTTTTCTTTGTCTCCTTTTCTTTCTTTTCTACTTTCCCTTTCTTTCTTGGCCATATTATGGTTTTTCCATCGGCATATTTCCATAACTTATTTGCATTGGAACAGTTTGGCCTCTGTTATTTCCAAACCTCTTTAAATAAGTTGTGATAGAAGATACTTATAGAAGGCACTTGCTTTCAGGGATCTAGTACTGAGAAAGTCACCTTGGTTTTTCATTCTAAGGTGAGGGCACGAGAGTCACTCTCACTTGTTGAAGAAAATTGAGGTTGCCTAGTAAGTAAGCAAAATTAAACTATGGCAAAATTGTTTCCATGGATGTCATATGCAGTAGATAATAAGAATTATTTGAGTTTTACAACTGTTTTTATTGTTGTATTTTAGCACTTGTTTATACATATATATGTTGGGTGGTAGAGAGCATGCCTGGTTTTCAATGTTGGTCTGTCTTTCTTAGTGGCTCGAAAGCATTAGGCATCCCTTTGCCATTCTAGACTTCGGCTGACAGCTATAAACTTGTAGGTTTGAACTGGATCTTTAAGGTCATTTAGTTTGAAAATTCTATAGTTCTTCTTTGATATAATTTATTTGCTATTTTATCTCTCTAAGGGATTGTGTGTCTGTGTCATTGCTTCCAAATTATTATAACAATAATTTGCATAGCTCTTCCTAAAGAAAAAACACAGTCAAAAGTCACTTAATAAATCAATGGTGTTCTATGGTTATGCATTTTCAGCTGTGTATCTTCATGCATTAGCATAGTATAATAATAATGTGCTGTATTATAAAACCCAAGAGCAAAAAGCTAAATATCACTGTAATTTTTTTAAATGGCAGCAAATGGTACAGAAATGTGCCCAGTAGCTCAGTGAAAGAATAGGTGGAAAAAAATGTACAATTATCATTCAGAAAGAGCTGCACAGGATCTCAGCGGAGAGGAAAGAGCCAAGCAAGCATTATAAACTAGCTGAATGACACAAAATACACATAGACTTTTAACACCACAGGAATCACTTGAAGGCTGGAAGCTGTCAGGTTTAATGGCACTAAGTGAATAGGTGAGAGCAAACTCCCTGAACCAATGGAAATGGCTTCACAGTTACATTTCTCTATGATACTTCATGTTTGATAGGCAGACAAGGTTATTTGCTCTGCAAACACTAAGAAGCTTTATTCCTCAGATTGAAAGTCATCAGCGTGTGACATTTAAAGACATAAACTCAATGGAGAAATGTAAATTAGAAAACAAATATGCTGAAGGATAAGACAATTGAGCATTTCCACATGAACTGCTTTGGCCCAGAAGACAATCCATTTACTGAAACAGAATGAGATCAGGGAGTGACAAGGAAAGGGAGCTGAGGTCTCCCCAGAAAGAAAAAAAAAAGCTAAGCCTTCTGGTAATATGGACTCCAAAAGGTTAATGGAAATGATCAAAAAACCAGGAAAGGGGACAGATTTTTTTACACCAACACAAATAAGATTACACAATAGACTTTAAAATAAATCCCATTGCTACTGCATAAATATAGCAGCATATAGTTAGAGCTTTTTTTTTTTTTTTTCATAAACTTCCAGTTTCTCTTCCTGCTCCCTAAAGTATTGGTAAAATCTAGCCATGGCTAAGGAAAGATTTTCTGTTTTGGTTCAATCTGAAGTTATTTTTGTTAAAAAACGCAATTGAATTATAACATATAGAACAGCTCAATGAATTGTTACAAAGTGAACACATCCAAGCAAACACCACCCAGGTAAAGAAATTGGACATTACAAGTGTTTGAGAAATTCTCCTCAGGCTCCCACCAGCCAGAACATTCCCACTCCACTTTTTTGTTGTTGTTGTTAAGATTTTATTTATTTATTTGTTTATTTATTTGACAGAAAAAGAACAAGCAGGGAGAGGGACAGGGAGAGGGAGAAGGAAAAGCAGGCCCTGGACCCTGGGGTCATGACCTGAGCTGAAGGCAGACACTTAACAGACTAAGCCACCCAAGCGCCCCCATTCCCACTCCACTTTAAGGGTATCTACTGACTTTTAACAGGCCATTGATTTGATCTGCTTATTTTCAACTCAACATTATGTTTGTGTGATTCACACATATTGTTGTACATAGCAGTTTATTTTCATTCTCTCTAGGGTCCATTGTATGAACATATCACAATCTGTTTACCCCTTCTAATGCTGATAAACATTTGGGCTGTCTCAGCTGTGAATTGTAATGAATAATGCAGCTGTAACCATTCTTTTGTATATATCTTCCCTGTGGACCTTTTCACGTGGCATTTAGAGCTTTCTCACAGTATGGTGGCTGTGTCCCAAGGGAGAAGAAATTTCAGATACCACTTCTGCATACCGTTGTGCAAAGCAGTCAGACACAACCCAGATATGAAAGGGAGTTAAATTCCTTGTGTGTGTGTATAGCGAGGAGCAAGAAAAACTTGGGACAATCATGCCAGATGAAACTTCTGAAAATTCTATTCAAATTCTTAACCACTCAGTCACCACTGTAGATTAATGGTTTGCAGGCAAAAGTGATGCCCAATGTTGGCTTCCTTTTCCCCTTGGGGCCTTGGCCCCTCAATTTTCAGGGACTTTCTGTCTGTTGCCTTCAAATAGATTTTGTAAACAGTTTTTCCTCACCTTCCCTAGGTATTCTTGATTTGCATCAGACCAATTAAATAGGAAAGAAAAATTTACTCAAGACTTGCAGTAAGGTTGAAGGGTTGAACTCAGCTCCGCTGAAAGAAGAAGCGAGGTGGGGAGGGGATATTTAAAACCGTGGGATGAGCTAATGGAAATGTGCTGAAGGATACTAGGAGAGAGGGTGGTCAAGGTGACCGGTCCATCTGTGTTTGTTAGTTTTACCTTTTTGAATTTAGGCTCCTGGCCTCCTAAGACTGGGAGAGAAGGGTGCTAACTCCTTCAGTGTTATGTTTCAAAGGGGTGGTTCCCAGGCCCTTCAGAAAGACATATCTGGATTGTAAAATGATCTACATTTCAAAGGGTCAGAGAAAGACTTTACAATTACAAGTTTTCTGGAGTAAATGCTCTAAGAAAAGGGAGGCCTGGGGCCTGTAGTCAGGAAGAAACCTGTCTAAAGTTTAATCAAGCTCACAGAACTGCTAAGGCTGTTCTGGTTACCCTCCAACTTCTTTTCATCATTTCAGGTCCTTTCCTGCATCTCCCCCTCCTTCCCTTTCATTCTCTCTCCCTTCCAATCAGCTCAGCAGGTGCTCAGACACACAATTCTCTCTGTCTTAAAGTCTCTTTACAAATCTCTCTATCTAGCCTTTTACTAATGATTTATATTCTTAGCTAATGTCATTTCCTAGAAAGGCTTACTTGACCCACCGATTAAATTAGGTGCCCCGGTTTTAAATGTAGGTGTGGATGATGGCACGGGTATACATATAGACACAATTAGGTGTGAAATTACTTGGTTAAGTTTCTCTATTCTCTATTCAATGAGGGCAGGCACCATGTTTATTTGTTCAAAACCTAGCACAGTACTAGACACACAGAAGGCACAACATGATTTTTGAAGAAAAAGAGCCTTATGTCTTATTACCTCAGTCAGGTAATCAAGGTTAGCATTAACAGTCTTAAGTAATACTGATAATATGTACCCTTGATTTACTGTGATGAGAATGGTACGTTAACCTCAGTGGTCTTCATGCCCAAAATTTATATCCCCATTTTAATCATGAAAAACTTCAGACAAATCTCGACTGAGGGACATTTTGTAAAATAGCTAACCAGCACTCCTCAAAACTGCCAAGGTTATCAAAACAAGGAAAGTGTGAAAAACTGTCATAGCCAAGAGGAACCTAAAGAGACATGACAGTTAAATATAATGTGCTATCCTGGGATGGGCCTTGAAACAGAAAAAGGACATTAGGTTAAAACTAAGGAAATCTGAATAAAGCATGGACTCTAATAATAATGTATCAATTGATTATGACAAATGTATCATACTAATGTAAAATGATAATAATAGGGAGAAGTAGGTATGGGTGTTTGGGAACTCTCTGTACTACCTTTGCAATTTTCTGTAAATCTAAAATAATTTTAAAATAAAAAGTGTATTTATTTATTTATTTATTTATTTTTAAAGATTTTATTTATTTATTTATTCATGAGAGACGGGGGGGGAGAGAGAGAGAGAGAGAGAGAGAGAGAAGCAGAGGGAGAAGCAGGCTCCCAAGGAGCAGGGAGCCTGATGCGGGACTCGATCCCTGGACCCTGGGATCATGACCTGAGCTGAAGGCAGACGCTTAACCATCTGAGCCGCCCAGGCGCCCTAAAAAGTGTATTTAAACAATACTCAAGTCTCGGGGTGCCTGGGTGGCTCAGTAGGTTAAGTGTCTGCCTTCGGCCCAGGTCATGATCCCAGGGTCCTAAGATTGAGCCCTGCGTTGGGCTGCTCCCTGCTCAGCGGGAAGTCTGCTTCTCCCTCTCCCTCTCCCTCTGTGCTCTCTCTCACTCTCTCTGTCAAATAAACAAATAATATCTTATAAAAATGTATTAAAAAATACTCAAGTCTCAATTCCATCTATCCCACATAAATGTTGACTAAGCACATTCTATACCCTTGATATATGGCAAGATTATAAACTATTTGAGCTGGAATGAAGTTTAAGATCTCATGGTCCCCTTGTTTCATTTTAAAGATTTTATTTATTTATTTATTTATTTATTTATTTATTTATTTGACAGAGTGAGAGAGCACAAGCGGGGGGGGGTGGCAGGCAGAGGGAGAGGGAGAAGCAGGCTCCCTGCTGAGCAAGGAGCCTCACAACATGGGGCTTGATCCCAGGAATAATTCCAGGATGCTGGGATCATGACCCATGCCAAAGGCAGACGCCTAACCGACTGAGCCACCCAGGTGCCCCCCCTTCCTTATTTCATTTTATTCATGAACAACCTAAAGTACAGGGCTATTAAATGACTTGCTCAAAGCCATATAACCATCAAGTGCAATATTTAAGACAGGACCTTAATATTCCTACTCTCTGTCCAGTGTTCCTCCTGACACAGCTTTTTGCCTCCTAGGACAACATATAATCCTTTGAAAGAATTAAGCAGTTCGATTGGGCCAATTGATAAAATCCTGTAAATTCAATGACTGTGCAGCAACTTGTATTCTTGACAAACTCTTCAATCTTAATTTTAAGCAGTGTCACCAAAGCCCCAAATTAGATGCTGGAGCCTGGATTTTGTACTACTCTATTTCTATGTATTTCTCCTCCCACAGGTCAATAAATCTCTACAATATGCAAATGATTTTGAACAAAAAAAAAAAGCTTCATTTGGAGTATTTAGGGGGAAGGGGGGGACTGGTATCAATTGTAGTGTGTCACACTAACTGGCGGTCTGAGTTGATTACTTAATGTAATCCGATATCTTTTAATATCATTGCTTATTATATGATGAATTCCGGAGATACTTTATTGAGGAAATCAGCATTTATTATGGTTCCTACTATTTGTCAGGAATTATGAAATTGAGACACACAATGGAATGAGAACCTCTTTTCCATTATGGAAAATGCAGTGACAGCTGGGGAAATGTATGTTATCGAGTGATTTAAGGCATTGACGGGCTATGATGATATGATATGGGGTGGGAGGACGGGACTGGAGGGGCACAGAGCAGGGGGGAGTCATTTCCCTGTAAGGGGCCAGGGCTGGCTTTGTAGATATGGTGATAATCATTGCTTACATATTCTACAATTTTAGTATAACTTTTCATGGAAATTGTATTCAAATATTCAAGAAGTAAACACAGTTGATATTTGCCACCTGTAATCTCTATCTCAGGATTCTGTGTTACCTTTGGGGATTATTATTTGTCTATTCTTGGTCTGTATGATTCAGGAATGACTTCTGACTTTAGGGATGTATCAGAAAGATTAGCTTTATTACTGGCACATTATTGATTCATTAGCATAATTCCAGTTGTGCTGGTCCAACAATGATTGGTGCAGGGATACACAAATCTCCCAAACTGGTTTGATTCCAATGAACCCCAGGATTTGCATGGATGCCTCTTCCCTTGGAACTATTGGCAGAAAGAAGTGAGCCATGAAGTGCCAGGGACCATTATAGGTATGCTGAGGATAAATCCAACCAGCAGAAGGCTAAGCCAAGAGATGGAGAGAAAGAAATAACTTAATAATGTTATTTGAACTCCTGGATCAAGTCTAGACTAAAGTTAAATTTATGCTTGGACCTTCCAGTTATATGTGCTAAGAAGTCTCCTTCACTGAGAAAGTCAGTTTGGGTTTGTTTTTTTCCCCATGTGCAATTGGAAGGGTTCTACTGTATAATAAAGCAGACAGTGTAGAGACATTGATTCACCAAATCAGACTCTGATTCAAAATACATGAGAACATCATCTACATCAGAGGTTGGCAAACAGTGGCCAGTGAACCAAATCCATCTGAAGACATCTTGCTGTCAGAAGGAATTAGAAGCGCTAGCCTGGCACTAAGGCACGTTTGAAAAGCCTGCTGAAGCATCGGGTAAAGAGACATCACTTCTGAAGGCAACCCAGCAAGTCTTCCCGTGGTCCCAAAGTCAGCTACTTAAAAATCTTGCTCTCCATTTGACAGACAATTGCTTTCCTGTTCTACCTAAAGTCCTAATCCTCATTGTGGTGCATGCAAATAAATCTGGTTTTGCATTATTTATAAGACAACAACAATGACTTCATTTACCAAGCACCTGAGCTCCCACAGGCAGAAGAAGGAGCCTGTTAGCCCTAGCGACCCTGCAGAAACCACAGGGGACAGACAGAGTAAAAGCTGACGTTCAACTGGGGCCAGACACTCTGCGGAGTACTTTAGACCTCACTTCCAGTCTCACGGCACTATGGGGAGATGCTGCATGATCCCCATGTTGCCCATAAGCAAATCAAGGTGCGTAGAAGTTGGGTCACTTGTTTAATTAAGGTCACACAGAAAAGAAGTCACAAGGTTGAGACAGGACCCCAGCTCTAGGACTCTCTCCCACTGTCTCTCTGGTTCAAAATTATGAATGTGACCCAAAGACATATCTGTGGGGTTAGTTACATTGCCTAAGTAATGGGAAGCCTGATCACAGTCGCTTAAAGCAACCAGATAAATTTATCTCACGGAACAACCTGTTCAAGGGAAGCATGGTTCCTGGTTCCAGATTGGTTAATCCAGCTCAACAAGGAGAATTTTGCTAGAAGTCCAACCATCTGACTTCCCAACATATCTCATTGGCCATAATTGTGCTAAATGCCATTTATAATTACCAGTGAGGGGAATGTAATTACCATGATTTGTTTAGGCCAGTTAGGATTTAGCTTCTGGGCCTGGGGAGGGGCCCAGTCTTCAACCTTTCTTGTGGCACATTGGCACCTATTATAATTCTCTTTCTCCCTCTCTCTATATGCAAGACTCTCTATACAAATTATGAATGCCTATGTATAAAACTAAAACTGTAATTATAACCCTATGTATGTTTGTTTGTATACTCCAGGACTTCAGTGCTAAAAGGCAGAAACACGCTCTGCTCAAGCATGTTTCAGATCTGGTTGTATTATAGTGACCCTGAGTGACTGAGATAAGATAACATTTCTCACCATAGATCCTATGCAAACTCAAATTTTACGGTGGAGATTCTCTGTGGTGAAAAAGGAGGAAAATTCTACTTTTAACAAAAATTGAGCCAATTGAAAATTCCAGTTAAGACATTATATTAAACTATTACAATGAAAATTTTGCTCTGATTACCTTAATGAAAAAAGAGTTCTCTAATGATTAAAATGAATGTAAGTACTCTACTTAAGAATATGGGCCATTCAGCCTAAGTGCCTAGGATCAAATCCTATCTCTGGCAAATAGTTTCTGTGTGTATTCTATGGCAAGTTGCTAAAACTCTCCATACCTCTGTTTCCTCATTTGGTAAAAAGGAGATAAAAATAGGACTTGCCTCATAGGGTGGCTCTGGATATTAAATGAGATAATACATGTACAGTGATTAGAATAGTACCAGGGACATAAGCCCTCTACACATGCCAGCTATTATTACTATAACTTGGTAATATATCCATTGAGATATCCACACTGTCCCTTTTATGCCTACACATTTTCTAGAATTTATTTACTTACCAAACTTGAAATTCTCTAAGACACTACTATACTTCAGCATAATAGGAGATCAAAAGAAAAAAAATGAACCCTAAAATGTTTAAAATTGTTTATATTTCATGAGCTTCAATGAGTCGATGTTTTCAGAAGCCCGAATAAGAATAAAATCATTGGCTTCAAACACACATGAATTAGTGTTTATAGAGTAAAAATTACATTGGCAGCATTTGAGAGTGAATGAAATCCTTAGGAATGTGCTCCTTGCGGTCCAATCTCCAAAAACAGGATGCTACCTAATTTCCAGTATCTCTCTTGGTGCTTTTGCAGATATTAATCACTTCTCTATTTTTCATGGGAGAAGATTAGGGCCACTTAGGAAGGTGAGGTGGCTATAACTGAATTAAGATGTATAAATGAATGGGAATGTGGAAATGTAAGACAGTGCAGTCGTCGTGACACAGGGGAGGGGATGACAAGCCTGCCCTACAGCAGGGATTTGGAAACCTGTTCTCACCTCTCTCTGGGGAGACCTGGTGGGAAGTGCTGCTTCCTGAGACCCAAGTTTTGAGTTCCCAAAATCTTTGAGGGAGGCTGCTGTCAGCAAAGCATCAAGGGGTCGATGATGAGGTGAGTGGAGGGATGAGAGTTGCTGGAGTTCTCCGATCAGGTCCAGATTCCATTCTTGCAGGGCAGAGGGTGATAGTGTTGCTTAGGACTCCTGGTTTGGCCTTCCACCTGCGTGGGATGGATCCTGGCTCCATCCATCCCTTCCTGGTTGCACGGACCTTAGCCAATCATCTGAAACATCTGTGCTTCAATATGCTCATCTTATTTAAAATAATAATACCTACCTACTAGGGTTGTTATGATGGATAAGAAAAGTAATAGCTATCCATTTCTCTCTCTCTCTCTCTCTCTCTCTCTCTCCGTGGTGTGTGTACCTATGTATTGCTGAGATCAGTGTTTTACACAAAAGAAGCACCTGGTATCTATCACCATTATTTTTATGAAAACTCCCATCACGTCTCCCTTTCTCCTGCAAACTTTAGAGAAGTCAAGATGTATAGGATACCAGGGTCTTTAAGACCCTGTCTCAGACATATAGCAGGAAGGGAAAAATGAAGGGGGGGAAATTGGAGGGGGAGAGGAACCATGAGAGACTATGGACTCTGAGAAACAAACTGAGGGTTCTAGAGGGGAGGGGGTGGGGGATGGGTTAGCCTGGTGATGGGTATTAAAGAGGGCACGTTCTGCATGGAGCACTGGGTATTATATGCAATGAATCACGGAACACTACATCAAAAACTAATGATGTAATGTATGGTGATTAACATAACATAATAATAAAAAAAACTAATGATGTAATATATGGTGATTAAGATAACCAAAAAAAAAAAAAAAAAGACCCTGTCTCAGACAAAGCAGGCTAAGCAAACTACTGCTGTGGTATCCATTTAAATGGATTCTTCTACTAATAAAAAGCTGTCCTCTTCAAGGCTGTCTCCATCTGATTTTTTTAATCTACCCTAAAATATTAGACAGCACTATATTTATATCAGGCATAATCATTGAGAGCTGTAATCAGGAAACCTGACTTGTGTATAGACCTCCTTCTTGACTGACTGGAGCAGCATTCAAATGTAATGCACTTCTCCCCTGGCGTGAGGGTGGGAGAAGAAAGTCAGTGTTCTCATTGGACTAGCTGTCGAGTTATGGACCACAGTGTCCAACTTGACCTTTCGGGGCCAGGCATGAAAGCACTGAGGTGCAATTAAGTCTTCTGTTAATTCTCCATAAGTGGAACATTTTAAGGTATGAAACCAATCATCTTGAGAAAGGCCATTCTAGTTAGAGCCTTGTGCCTAAGACAAAGAGCTGGGCAAGGCAGACACAACACAATTTGGTTTTGATCAGTAAGAGGCAAATTGACTTTGGTTAATATAAGCAAATTGGTTTTGATACTCACATTGTACTTATATTAAGGCAGGAAAATATATACCTATTGAACCCTATTTGAAACTGGGCGCACTAAATGAGCAGGCATTCCTAATGATAGGCTGCTATAGCTGTGTAAAAAAAAAAAAATACCATAAAGCATTTTAAGCTTAAATTAGATTTTTTAACTTTATAAATATTGAAGACAAGGCAAACCTTTTACCTAATGCTATAAATGATGGCAATCAATCACTGGCAAATAGAGGAGGTCATCTGCAAAGAGGCTGGAAAAGATCAATATGGTCTCCTAGCAACAGACCTGCATACTGCAAGATCCTGCAGCCATCTGGGACCTTTCAATCTCTGACCTGACCCGATAAACCACAGCAGGGTCACTGTCTGCATTTCCATAACGCTAACTCAGAGAACTTATTTCCCAATGACAAAGATGTTAGTACTTAGCAAATAAACATGAGGGGGAATGAGCACCTAACACAGGATAGTATAATAGAGAGTTAATTAATCTATATCTATGGCAAACGATATTTAATTTGACCTAGATAGCACTGTATAAAATAAAACAGAAGGTACAAAGAAAATCAAATGCTCTTGCTCAGCAAATTCCAACTATAGAAATTAACAAAAAATGAGAATCACTGGCCTCTGGAGTCTAGTAGTGTTTACTTTTGTTTGTTATTCTAATCAACATTAAGCTATATCTTTTATATGATAATCAAAATAATTTTCCAGATAGAAAATGCTTTGTTATTCTGACCTTATCCCAAATTGATTTTTAATTATATATTTTGCTTCCATTTTTTTTTACACAATCTTCTTTTTAAACCCAGTCATTTCAATTAAGAATGACGAAGACAAACAAATTATTATAATACAGTGTGATATATACAAAGCATATGCTATAACATGATCTTAAATGGAACACTTTACCCAGCCTGTCTTAGGGGTGGTGGTAGAGGCAATATTTCTGGAGGATTTGATATCTAAACAAATTTTCTTAGTAGTTCAATCTCTTTTTGGACTGAGTTTGTCTGGTTTCATAGCACAGATCCAAAACTGACTAGCTGCTTGACTGGGTGAACTACATAACATTCTGGTGCCTTAGTTTCTTCAGCTATATAATAAATATTGGAAGTTGTTCCAAGTATTAAATTAATATGTGCAAACTGCTTATAAGAATATATGGCATAAGGGCGCCTGGGTAGCTCGGTCGGTTGAGCGTGTCTTGGTTTAGGCTGGGGTCATGATCTCAGGGTCATGAGATCGAGCCCAGCATTGGGCTCTGCGCTCAGCTGGGAGTCCGCTGGATAGTCTCTCTCTTCCTCTCTCCCTGTCCCCCCACTCGCATGTGTGCATGCTCTCTCTCTCTAAAAATAAATAAATCTTAAAAAAAAGACTCTCTGGCATGTGGTTAGTTCAATAAATACTAGTTTTCATGGTTATCCTTAGGAATACCTAATTTGATATATGCTAATTTCATCAATTAACTCAATAAGTATTTCCTGGGGGCTTACTCTGTCAGGCAAGGCTCTGAGCTTTTGTTCCATAGCAGTGAGCATGAGACAAATTTCTTGTTCTCATGGGAGTAAATCCCTAAGATCAAGTCCATTCATCTGCCATAGAAGACATTGGGAATGGATGTCCTGAATTTTAGGTTTCTAAAATGAGCAAAATAATACCAAGAAGGCTCTAAGCATGGGTGATAGAGTTTACCACACTTCTTGACAACTCACTTTGCTCCAAAGAAAAGGTTAGGGAAAAGAGATGAAAGTTAGATTTCAATTTCCTCAGCTTGCATAGGCAGTTGGTAGAGATGTGATTTGAGAGGCACTATTGACAGGCTCAAGCTTCTAAATCTTTCCTTAACCATAATATTCTCATCATTAGAACTTCATTAGTTTGGGATAAAAAATTATGATCCTTGGAACTCACTTTCAGCACACAAATTTTTCTGGTAAGAATGACAAAAATTAAGTCACAATTATCTACTAGTACAATATGAAGCTCCATCTATCAGACAAGAACAAGCCTGTCACCCGGGAAGGTACAAGAGCAGTAGAAGAAAGAGTCGGGGAAGAGTACAAGAAGGGATCATTTTTCCAAAGGATGGAAGACCCTTTGCCAGCACTGCAGAGGAGGTCCCTGGGCAGCCTGGGGTCATAGGCCTGAGGGCTGTGAGGATCTGTCAAGAGAGGGAAGGAGCACTCAATGAACATCACTCCCACTCCCCAGAACATGACAAAACAAGACAAGAAAAATAACACATTTCTTTGTTTTAAGAGAAAGATGACCTGGATTCCAGTCCAGCTTTATCATGTACTGTCTCTGTGACCCTGGGGAACTCATTTAACTTCTCTGAGCTTCTGCATCTTCACCTCTAAAATGGCAATGCCAATACATCTCTTGCTGGACTGTTGTAAGAATCAAATGAAATGATATATGTAGATCTTAGCTCATACAGTAGGCATGTAATATGTAAAATAATAATGATGGGCTACCTGGGTGGCTCAGTGGGTCAAGCGTCTGACTCTTGATTTCGGCTCAGGTCGTGATCTCAGGATCCTGGGATTGAGACTTGCATGGGGCCACCTGCTCAGCAGGGAGCCTGCTTGTCTCCCTCTCCCTTTGCCCCTCCCCCTGCTTGCACTGTCTCTCTCTTGCTCTCTCTCTCAAGAAAATCAATCAATCAATAAAATAATAATGACAAAGATAATAGTTATTTTATTATTTTCATTACCTTAGAGCATAAATGTCCCTAAGACAGGAAGTGAAGAGGTGCTCATTTCTCATGTCATTACGGTACCCAGTAGAGAGCAACATTAAGTTGGGGGCTTGCATACAACATACATATATATGGCTTAAAACCAATATGTGAATACTTGAGTGTGAATGTCCACATTGTGCACAGTGCTGTGCAGGATTTCATGGAGAATACAAGAAAAATATGAGATGACCATCACTCTCAAGTAACTCTGTGAAACAAAAAGACACAATCCACAGAAGGGTCAGTGCAGTCAGAAGATAAGACTTTTAAGAACAGAAAATTACTAATCTAGGGGCACCTGGGTGGCTCAGTCGGTTAAGCATCTGACTATTGATTTTGGCTCAGGTCACGATCTCAAGGTTGTGAGATGGAACCCCGCATCGGGCTCTGAGCTGGGGTAGAGCCTGCTTAAGATTCTTTCTCTCTCCCTCTCCCTCTGTTCCTCCCCAACTTCTCTCTCTTTCTCTCCCCCTGGCTAAAAAGAAAAAAAGAAAGAAAAAGAAGAAAGAAAGAAAAAGAAAGAAAGAAAGAAAGAGAGAGAGAGAAAGAAAGAAAGAAAAAGAAAGAAAGAAAGAAAGAAAGAAAGAAAGAAAGAAAGAAAGAAAGAAAGAAAGAAAGAAAGGAAGGAAGGAAAGAAGGAAGGAAGATGGAAAATTACAAAATAACTGATCTGGGTGTTGAAGAAGGGAAAGAATGTGGATGAGAGCAAGAACTAAAGAAGGATTTTTCAGGTTGAGAACAGCATGATTCAAAACAACTGATGGCATGTATAGAAAACCAGCCAAGGGATAACCTAAGTCAGGGAATAAATAGAAGTGAGAGAAATGGCCTGAAGCCACCGTGTGGAGCCATCCACGGAGGGCCTTGAGAAATGATAGCAACATTTCTTGCACAGCCAGAAATACTAGATCACCTCATTAAATGAAATGTAAGGTGCTAAGTTTTTTGAGAATAGTGAACTGTGGCAAAGGATTAACAATGATAGGACTCATTGATTGCACATAACCTAGGAAATAAGCCACAGTAAAGATGATTTTCTGTTAGATACAACTCATTGCCTGGTATCAAAACACTAATTTCCAAGGAAAAATAGATTATGAAAAAGAGTAATTACACATTTGGCAACATAATAGTTGCCTTTACTTTTTTCTCTGTTTTTGCACTGATTTCCAAATAGAGTTGGCAAATGCAAATTACAAACATATTAGGCATTTCATAAACATCCCACACATTTCCAGGGCAGCTCAGAGCCCAAATGTGGAACTAAAGTCTGGCAAATAAAATGTGAGGGCTCTCAGAACAGCTGATAGAGAGCACAAAACTGCTGCTTTCCCCCCAAACTGGATGTTCCTACATTGTGGGTATTCACTCTGAAATTAGAGGGTGTCAGGCTATACCTCATTCGTTGTTCTGTCCCAACCAGGAGCCAGGTTTTTACATCATGAGTCCTATGGGAGGGAGGACATGCAATAAATGAGAAAATGGCTTTAATGGTATTGAGAAGGAGCCCATCCCAAGCCCTTCTGGCTTAAGAAAGGGAACCATATCAGTAGCTCTTACTGTGTTCATGGATCAGAATCATTGATTCGGTACAACAGTATCTACCAATGCAGTGGAAGAAGAGACGTAACTAATCTGGCCTTATCATCAGCAACAAACAGCTTTATATTTGTTGTTCCAGTCTCTTGGCTTAAAAATTGAATTAATTTAAAATAAATAATAATAAAGGTGAGAATTCTTTTTTTTTTTTGATTATCTGATCTGTTACTACAAATACAAAGCAAACATTTAAAATCTTACTCAAGGGCGACTGGGTGGCTCAGTTGGTTAAGCGACTGCCTTCGGCTCAGGTCATGATCCTGGAGTCCCAAGATCAAGTCCCGCATCGGACTCCCTGCTCAGCGGGGAGTCTGCTTCTCCCTCTGACCTTCCCCCCTCTCATGTACTCTCTCTCTCTCATTCTCTCTCTCAAATAAACAAAATCTTTAAAAAAAAAATAAAATAAAAAAATAAAAAAATAAAATCTTACTCAAGGCACAGATAAGAAATTAGGGGAAATGACACAGACTTTTTTCTGAACTGTGGAAAGAATTTTCAATATGTGAATATTGAACAAATAATTCATCATTCAATACTTAGTTTAATTAAAGATCCAACATCATTCATTACAGGAATAGGGGAGAAAAATAGGAAACGCTTTCTTAATGTGATATGTGGTATGCCAGTGTATGAGGAAGGTGTGGTTGGACATGAATGTGTATTTTCTCTAACCATTGAGGCTTTCATATAAATTTATGATTCATCTTACTCATTCTTGAATTGCATAGAAGACCCATACTATATTATTTTCTCTGAAGAGCAAGGGCTGATTTCTTATTCATTTATAGTCAACAAGTAATTATTGAGCAATAAGCACTGTATTATTTTTGAAGCTGTTGCATAACTTGGCATATTTTAGGAGTTTCTGTTGATTCCCAGTAAGTAGACTCCAGCAAAACTGAGTTACCCTGTGCGCAGGCAAAATACCAGACTTTTCAGTCTGAGATCCTGTCCAGACTTTCTCCCTGAGCTGCTGCCCTGACATAGATCACCATACTTCTATCACTGTGAACCCTTGATATTTAATGAACTATTTTTTTACAATCTTAGATTTCTTATGAACTGAATCATTAGCAATTATCTATGACAAATTGAGAGATGGTGATTTCATGGGTAGAGAGAGAAGACAGTAGAATAGCTAAGATTAACACCCCGGCTGAGGTATTTAAGACAGAGAAAGAAAAAGAAAAAAACAGGTCTGGGTAAATAAGAGGTAAGAATAATAGTGCTATCATCAAGCCAAGGCCATAGGTCTGTTCACAGATGATGTTAGGGAATAGCCTTCTTTGAACAACTTGTCAGTAAAGCTGGGAAGCACGTCCCACTGTACAGAACCAGGGATTTTCATGAAAGGCCAAAGAAGTCTTCTGGAATGGAGCACAGGAGATTATTAGAACCCTGATTCTTTTGCCCTAATGAAGTTTAGCATAAAAAAGAAAAAAAAAAGTCCTATCTACTAGGGTTAATCCAGACACTGCCAGAATACTGGAAAGAATAAAGGAAGGCTCTAAGAGGAGAAAAAAAAAAAAAAAAAGAATAGTGCTCTAATCAAAACCACGTAGAGTACCTAGTACTAAGAGAGAGAGAGAGAGAAATGCACAAAGAGAATTTTATCTCCTCCTGCTTTTTTTTTCAACTTCTATCAAGTCTGATTTAGTTAGCATATGCTGGTTGCAATCTCTCCCTGGCAACAGCCTCTCATTGGTCACCCAGCCCCCATGCGGTTCCATGAAATCCAGTTCAGCTTTTTGCCTAAACACAGAGCCCCACCACCACCTTCATGATAAGATAAGCAAAAACAGTTTGAGAGGACAGCAATAAGACCAATTCTTCTTTTGTTAGGGCCTAATGATCTCCCCTAAGGGTCTACCTTATCAAATATACCCAGACAGAACCGATCTCATCCTACCAATTAAGCTCTCATCTTTTTGCAGTAAGATCAATAAAAACATTACTGAGGTATCAGTTGTCTCAAATATGAATATGAGCATGCATAAATTCAATCCTAAATTGCAGAAACACATCTGGAGAGAATATCTTAGAGCAAAATACTCCTGGGAACTCCTAGAGAGCCAAATTCAAAGTCAGGCAAGACTTGATATAACTGTCTGCATCAGGACTTAGTTATCAATACATTGAAAGGAGATTTTTTTTTTAAAGATTTTATTTATTTATTTGACAGAGAGAGAGAGAGAGGGAGAGAGAAAGAGCACAAGCAGGGGAGTAGCAGAGGGAGAGGGCAAAGCAGGCTCTTCGCTGAGCAGGGAAACTTATGCAGGGCTCGATCCCAGGACCCTGGGATCATGACCTGAGCCGAAGGCAGACATTTAACCAACTGAGCCACCCAGGCGCCCCAGCGATATTTATTCTTAAATTACAGATTCATCTATAAGGAGATCCTACAGTATGAAATCAAGGATGGAACCATAGAATTTGTGAAGAGACAATTTTAATGTCATACTAGGTTGTTAAATTTTACTTAAAAGAAAAAAGAAAAGCAAAACTCAATCATTCAACAGCAAATTGAAAGATTGCTCAGGATTCAGCATACTTTTTATTCATTCCACATATGGGAGGAATGTCCAAGCTACTTTAATTTCCATAAAGTGCACTATTTCTGATATTTTAAATAATATTTTACTGCCTAGCATGTATCTGTACTCATTTCTTTGTTCATTTGCTCTCCCAACACTGCAGTCTCCACAAAAGGAGTCTAAAATGAAAATATATCTTAAGGCAACGGGATGATATTAAGTGAAAGCTAACATTTCCTTTTATTGTGATGTATGATTTCTCCTATTACAATGAGTGTCCTTGAATTTGTGCCAAGTGAAGCATTCCTTTCAGCATCTCTCTCTGGATGATGAGGATAAACTATATACTGCTATGGTATTTGCTGCATTTGCAAGGGGAAAAAAAAGTGTCCACACTCTCATCCCTCCAAGTGGAACATCTGGAATGGGAATTAAGACAATGCCAAGATGGCATTAAAAACCGGATTGCAGCACTTCCTTGTATTGCCAAGTTCTCTTAAAAATGCACCTTCCCACAAAATCCTATGCCACTGCAGCCTCAGGATCTGAACAGCACTGTTCTAAAGTAAGGGAATTGTTTTTTTATTGCTGTTGTGATACAGAGACAATGAAATGTGACACTGTTTCTTTTCCTAGGAACTAACAGCCAGGGACAAGACCCTGAAGTAGTTTCAGTTTGCTTTCAATGTTACTCGATCTCCACTTCTCCTGGGACACAGTAACAGGAGGCAGCTGCAGCCTGAAGGTTACACTGACCTCAGTTTTCAAGAAATGGACAACTGTGAAAGATCCATGTGCCCCAGAGTCACAGAGATTACAGCCATTCCTAAAATATCCATGTGGAAATGATTTTTGTCCTTACTTCTTTGGTCTGGGTCATAGTTCTGATGGCTTCTGTGAGTTCAATAAACACTGAACATTTACTATGCTCCAAGCAAGGCACTAGATATTGGGGGTATGAAGATGAGTATTATTAACTCAGGGTCTTGTCCTTGTAGTGCTAATAGGCATCACGGTTGTGCTCAGATTCACTACAACATGGTACAAAGCAAGAAAAAGCAAACCTAGGAAAACGGTGGTTAGGCCTTGATGGAGGTTTGAAGCAAGAGGCTATCTGATCATTTTAAGAAGCCCCGTGGGGTTGCGCCTGGATGGCTCAGTCAGTTAAGCATCTGACTTTGGCTCAGGTCAAAATCTCGGGGTCTTGGGATCAAGTTCCATGTCAGGCTCCCTGCTCAGTGGGGAGTCTGCTTCTCCTTCTCCCTCTGCCCCTTCCCCTGTTCATGCTGTTCTTTCACTTTCTCTCTAAAATAAATAAATACAATCTTAAAAAAAAAAAAAAAGAAGCCCTATTGGAAAGGCTGAAGGTGGGTATTAGGATCAATAATCATTCTTCAGAGCATACATTCACTCATACCCTCTATGTTTACTGATTGACTACTGTGTTCAAATTGTCTCAAAGTTTAATCATGAAGACAAATTATTATAACCAATAAGGGAAATACTGTGATAAAAATGTAAGTGGTTGTTATGGGTTGAATTGTGTCCCCTCAAAATCCATATGGTAAAGTCCTACCCCCGTACATCAGAATGTGACCTTATGTGGAGATAGTGTCTTTACAGAGGTAACCAAGTTAAAATGGGATCACTAGGCTCTTTTCTGGTTACTGCGGCGTGAAGAGCCAGGAGCAGCAAAGTCTCCCGCGACAGCCTGTACGAGGCGGTGCGGGAAGTCCTGCACGGGAACCAGCGCAAGCGCCGGAAGATTTTGGAGATGGTGGAGCGGCAGATCAGCCTGAAGAACTATGACCCTCAGAAGGACAAACGCTTCTCAGGCACCGTCAGGCTTAAGTCCACTCCTGGCCCCAAGTTCTCCGTATGTGTTTTGGGGGATCAGCAGCACTGTGATGAGGCCAAGGCGGTGCATATTCCCCACATGGACACTGAGGCGCTGAAGAAACTCAACAAGAATAGAAATTAGTCAAGAAGCTGGCCAAGAAGTATGATGCCTTTTTGGCTTCAGAATCTCTGATCAAGCAGATCCCACGAATCCTGGGCCCAGGCCTGAATAAGGCTGGCAAGTTCCCTTCCTTGCTGACCCAGAGTGAGAACATAGTGGCCAAAGTGGATGAAGTGAAGTCCACCATCAAATTCCAGATGAAGAAGGTGCCGTGTCTGGCAGTGGCTGTTGGCCATGTGAAGATGACAGATGACGAGCTTGTGTACAACAGCCGCTTAGCAGTCAATTTCCTGGTGTCCTTGCTCAAGAAGAATTGGCAGAACGTCCGGGCTTTGTACATCAAGAGCACCATGGGCAAGCCCCAGCGCCTGTACTAAGGCACAGTTCAACAAATCCTAGTGCTACCCTTAAAAAAAAAAAAAAAAAAAAAAGATCGCTAGGATGGGCCTTAATCCAACGTGATTGCTTTATAAAAAGGGAGAATTTGCATACAAGGAGAAACATGATATGAGCATGAAGAGGGTTATCTTCACAGCCAAGTTGAGAAAGTCCCAGAACAGATTTTGCCTTCACAGACACCCTCAGAAAGAACCAACACTATCAACACTTTGATTTCAGACATCTAGCCTCCAGAACTGTGAGCCAATAAATTTCTGTTGGTTAAGCCACTCAGTTTGTGGTACTTCGTTACTGTAACAAACTAATATAGGGGTTTAGTGTGAACACCAAGAAAGGAAGAAAACTCCAGAAATGTCCTTTTATATATGTTTTGTGTGAAATCCAATAACTCTGTAAGATTATCAAGTTCCCAAAGAAGAGCTATTCATCCATATAACACGTATATTTATTAAGTATCTTTTTGTTGTTTCAAACTTTTATTTAAATTCTAGTTAGTTAACATATAGTGTGATATTGGTTTCAGGAGAAGAATTTAGTGATTCATTTACATAGAACACCCAGTGCTCATCACAACGAGTGCCCTCCTTAACACCCATCACCCACCTTCCATCCATCAACCCTCAGTTTGTTCTCTATACTTAAGAGTCTCTTAGGGTTTGCTTCCCTCTCTTTTTTTTTCCCTTTCCCCTATGTTCATCTGTTTTGTTTCTTAAATTCCATATGAGTGAAACCATATGGTATTTATCTTTCTCTGACATTTCACTTAGCATAATACACTGTAGCTCCCCCATGTCCTTGCAAATGGCAAGATTTCATTCTTTCTGATGGCTGAGTAATGTTCTATTTTATATATGTATATATACCACATCTTCTTTGTCCATTCATCAGTCGATGGACATTCAGGCTCTTTTCATAATTTGACAATCATTGATAAAGCTGCTATATACATCAGGATGCATGTGCCCCCTTCAAATCAGTATTTTGCATCCTTTGGGTAAATACCTAGTAGTGCAATTGATGGATCATAGGGTAGTTCTATTTCTAACTTTTTGAGGAAACTCCATACTGTTTTCCAGAGATTTATTAAGTATCTACTACTTAAGAACTATTTCCAGGTATCATGGGTAAAGTATAGAGCAATATGGGCCCTCAGGGAGTTTACAATCTGATAGAGACAGACTCTATTGTAAGATACTAATTGACCATATATACATAGGTTTTTTTCCTAGGCTATCAATTCTTTCCATTGTTCTTTGTGTCTCTTTTTATGCCAGTACCATACTAGTTTGATTACTATATAACTTTATAATATAGCTTGAAATCTAGAAGTATGATTCTTCTAGCTTTGTTCTTTCTCGGGATTGCTTTGGCTATTCAGTTTAGGGCTTCTTTTTTTTTTTTTTTCTATTTTTGTAAAAAATTGTCATTGACCTCCAGCTGTAGCCCACAGTTGGGTGAGGCTGGAGAGTGTGCTCTGCAATTGGGGGAGTCACTGGCTGGGGTGCCTGCCTGGGCAAGGCTGAAGGCTGTGTTTCAACAACTGAGCAGGGCTATAGGCCAGGATCCTCTGCTGGATGGGCTTATAGGTGAGGCTTCATAACTTGGTGATACAGTAAGATGGATTCTGAGGCTGCCCAGAGACAATGTTGGTCTCCGTGGTTAGGTGGGGCCAGAGGCTACGCTCAGCAGCTGGGCAGAGCTGCTGGCTTGGCTTCCTGTGCAGGACTGAAGGATGAGTCCCATAGTTGCTGGGTTGTCTGGCCAGGCTCTCTGGATGGGTAGGACTGGATGTGACACTCAGCAACTGGGCAGGGCTGCGTATTTGTTTCTCTGCCTGGACAGGGCAGTAGAATGGGCTCCATGACCAGCATGACCTATTGACTGGAGACCCAGTAATAATTTGGATTCTAGTTAGGAATCTTTCAAGTGTAGGAGGTCTAAAAGTGAAAATAAAGAATTTTAAAGGAACGCACATGTTTTCTAATTAAAAGTTAATTCTATCATACTTTAGCTTCTAATATTTTCTTTTTTATTGTGAAATATAATAAACACAAAAGTGTGCAAGATTTGTAAATATTAAGTATCAGTTTATAAAATTGTTCTTATACAGACCCTAATGGTCTTTTTCTGATCATAAGTTTCATATATTGCCTAGAAGAAGTGAAGGAAGTAAAAATTTAGCTGTGTTCCCTAAAGATAGGCTCTCCCTTATCTCAGCAATATCATTAACAGATTCACAATTTAAGGAATATGGGAATCAGGAAACCACACACCGACCAGGTGACCAATCATTTGATGCTCCTGAATTGGAAATTGATTTTGGTATTAAGCTGGCTGGAGTGATTAGTGTCAAATGCATATGTGGGACCACAAGTCACTAAAGGCCCAGAGTTAGCTGGTCAGAAAGTCATTTGCTTTATAACTAAGGAGAACAGACAGCTAATTGAAAGGGCAAGGATATCCTATAAAAGTAGCCTACAAAATTGCACTTATAAGGGCTGAAAAAGAGCCCAATAATGGCCTTTGGCCACCACAAGAAAGTAAGGCTTGAGTGGAAATGGTATTGTGGGGGGGAGTAACTAGGACTTCAGCACTGAAACTTCTCCGAGAAAACTGAACTCAACAGATATTAATTTCATTTTTTATTCACTAATTTCGTTTCATGTAATTTACTATTTTTATTTTAGAACAGAATTCTCTCACTTTTTAGCCTCTTCTCATGTGTGTGCCTTCCAAGCAGACCAGACAGGATGTACCTACATTGCCACAAATGTGTCTGAATCTCTTCTTGTGAGGCAGGGACTGTTTAGATATCTATGTGGTACAGAATTTATTTTGACATTCTAAATAATTAAGGGCAAGATGGAGACTGTTATATTATATTATACTGAGTATTATTATTATTATTTCTTTTTTGGGTCATAAAATCTTCATATATCGGGAAGATCCTGTGGTTGCTTTGAGCCTGGATGGAGTGGGGAGGGCTTGGAAACAGGCCTGGAGTGCAGTCCTGGAGAGGGACCCTGGGGCCCTCCCTAGATAAGTTGGCTTTCTGGGACACTGCCCCCTCCCCCCTCTTGGTACCCCCAGGCCAAGTTCTCTGAGCCTCCCATACCAGCACCTACAGCTTCACCCTAGGGGCATTCACCCCCACCCCCACTCCCACCCCTGCCTTCCCAAGTTCTTTCAGGTGTTCTCCCTACCCCTTTAGTGGATGGGAATTTTTCTGGGCCCTCATACTTTAGCAAGCACCCCAAGGTGGTCCCAAGCAGCACATCACAGAGTGATTCCCACGGTAGAGGATCTCAGGGCTTTGGGTCCCTTTTGAGGTGTAGGGAGAGACTTTCACATTCAAAAGTATTCTCATTTGGAAGGTAAGTTATGTTGCCTGTTTAGCCAGGGGAGATAGAAACTCCCTCAAAAAGCACACAAATGACTTGAGGAATATACAACTTAGTATAACTACCAGGGCTATTCATGCTCATCTTCACAAGACACTGAAGAGACCCTTCCTTTGATGTGAAGTTTGGGAGAATGGGGTGGAAATACAGGTGTTCCTCTGAATTTGAAAAAAAAGTACTTGTCTGGGAGTCAAGCCTCCAGGTCTTCCATAAAATTTCTATATTGGGACCGGGCTTGGAAAGAAAAAATCACATAATTTATCTGTGCCTGGATATTTTCACTTATAAAACAGGGGGCAGGGCTACATTAATAGTGTTTAGACCCTTTCTCAAGGAGCCCTGGGTTACAGAGGGGCCTTAAGTGTGGGGACCAGAGGTCTCTAGTCTCACAAATCTTGCTTCACTTAGAGCATCAGCTTTCTCTGTTTACATATTGAGTTTCTGCCCGCAGTTTCACTTGAATACAAGTTTCCAGGTTTAGAGATAAAGACATAAAATGCTTGATTTTGAAATTCTCTGACAAATGATCCAGTAAATCTAACCAGGTAATGGGAACATTATTGCAGGGTAATTGCTGGAGTGCTTGTCAGCCCAGGGGAATAGAAACTCCAAGAGATTAGAAAATGATTCCAGTATATAGGAAGCCTGCTTACCTTCCTTCCACATCTAATAAAGGTAGTAGATGATGATGTTGGTTGTAGGAAAAAATAATCCTTTGGAGGAAATCAAACCTAGGGCGCCTGTAGGCGCATGTAGGAAATCAAACCTAGGGCGCCTGGGTGGCTCAGATGGTTAAGCGTCTGCCTTCCGCTCAGGTTATGATCCCAGGGTCCTGGGATCGGGTCCCGCATCGGGCTCCTGGCTCAGAGGGGATCCTGCTTCTCCCTCTGCCTCTCTCTCTCTCTCTCTCTCTCATGAATAAATAAATAAAATCTTAAAAAAGAAAAGAAAATCAATACTATTGTGTTTCCTTCTCAAGATTTCTCAACCAGCCCTAAGCCTATGCCCAGCTGTTTCTGTGGGAAAACACACCTTTTAGACTCTTGGCTTTTCAATCTCATTGTACCTGTGTGTTAAATCAGGACATTTTCTGTCCTTCTGGTCTCACTTGCTTGTTGCCATTATCAAGGAAGGTAATAAGTGAAAAAAGCACCCTGAAATGCTCCAAAGGAGTGCATTCCGTTATTATTTTTTAGGCTTGTTTCTTGGGATTATTTTTTACGTAAACTTTTTGGTTATTCTAGATTACTCTTGAATGTGTACCAATTTAAATTGTTTATCATAACATTTTCTAAGAATATTAGTTCTCAGAAACATTGTATTGTAGTATATTGGTTGCAAGCAAAGGAAACCAATCCTCTCTCAGGCAAAATGGCAATGAATGCTCACAGAACAAGTGAAAATCTGGATGATAAGATATAACTGACAAGGCTTAGGGAATAGACAGGTCCAGGGGAACTCTTAGACACAAAGAGGCAGGAAAAAGTACAAGGTGCTTGGAGTAGTTTGGCAGCATGCACCATTGTTCCTGCAATGAATTATCTCTAATCAGGGACGGGTGACTTTTTTTTTTTTTAAGGATTTTATTTATTTATTTGACAGAGACAGCGAGAGCAGGAACACAAGCAGGGAGAGTGGGAGAGGGAGAAGCAGGCTTCCTGCTGAGCAGGGAGCCCGATGTGGGACTTGATCCCAGGACCCTGGGATCATGACCTGAGCCGAAGGCAGACACTTAACGACTGAACCACCCAGGCGCCCAGGGACGGGTGATTTTTAAAACACATATCTCTTGGTATAGTACAGATGCCGAACCATCAGGATGGTCTCTAGCTAAAAATCCAGCAGGGCCATACTGTTGCACACCTACTGGATATCAGATCTTGCCTCCAATTATCCCCCAAGTCTGCATTTCTAACTCAAGATCAAAGATCCATTTAATTCCCTTTCATTAGATGAGCTTGGGCCATTCTGGGTTGCATCATGGGAGGAATTTAGGGAGTGTGTAGCCAAGAATTCTGTAGTACCTGAAAAACACCTAACCTTGACCAAAAGTGCACACAAAAGGAATTTGTGTACGAATAACTGAAGAGATTGCATTGTTAACAGCCAGAATGACAAATATTCACACAAAAAGTGTGGTATTTAGTCACTATCTTATTTCTTCCATGCGTATTTTGGTAATTGAATTATCTTAGTTCTCTAGAGTGCAGAAAAGTAATGCTGAGGTGACAGATAATACATGCGAGACATGAAATTTTAGATGCCGATACTTATTTGCACTGATTTATTCAATGCTATTTCACTGAGCAATCAAACATTAAAATTTAATAAGACAGGGTACAGAAATATATGTGACAGATAATATTTAGCATGTCTTTTTCAGAGACAGAAACCTTCTTTAATTTGAGTAAAGAAATGAGATTCCACAAGGAAGCTTACACATTTATAAGTGTAGATGACATATATAGAATTTTTGGTAGTATTTTGCATATGTGCATTTTTTTATATACAAAGAAAAACCTTCTTCTTTCCTATGATAAAGTAAGTTATTTCCTTTATCTTGTTTCCATAGTAATAATGGATTGGTGTTAATCTGTCGGACCCACCACCTACAGTAGAAGTCAGTTACCCTGCCAGGTTCCAGCTGAGTCTCCAAGGATAAGAACAGCCTCCTAACCGGCCAGAACTAACCCTCACTACTCAAGCCATCAGGGAAGCTGGCAACTAAAGGGATGAATCAAACAGCCTGGGATCAAAAGCGAAAGACCAAACACAATGGAGAACGCACAAACAGTTCATTTAAAAGAGAGAAGTGGAGAATGAGGTTGGGGTCAGAGAACTGAGAGTTACCAACAGAATAGAGAGGTGAAATCTGCATGAAACAGGAAGAAAACAGGACAAGGGAAGTCCTGGAAATTTACCTGTAATACCAATAGTCCTTTAGAGACCAGGAAATCAATCATGTGTAGTTCTGCTGGCTATTTTTAAAGGTCAGGATCATGGCAAATGAATCTACTCACATTCTTTTACTACTCTAGTTTATAGGTCTGCTTCTAGTATTTGAGAGGCCCAGGGCCAGAGTACAAATGGAAGCCCACATGTAAGACATTTAAATGTTTAAAAGCTGTATACCAAACCAACAAAGTGTGAAATAAAATACATTCTCTGTGCTCATCAAACAATATACTTTCATAACAAAAAAATGAAAAAAAAGGAATGCTATGGTTTTATAAAATGAAAAGTGGGCAAGATATAAATTCTGATTGAATTTAATTTTTATTGTACCTATCTAGGTATTGTTAATATAATCACAATGTTTAAATGAACAATAAACAAAAGCACCTGTGATTTATAAACTACTATGTATTTATTTTATAGTTTTTTTCTCTCCTGATCATCATTTCAGAATGGGTACTTTCAGATACTTATGTTCTTTTGAATGGTGATGATATAAAAGATCAAAAAAGAAAATGCAATTTTTTAAAGTCTATAAACTTTGAATATAACATATAAAAATTTAAATTATTACTCAGCCATAGAAAAGAATGAGATCTTGCCATTTGCAACAACATGGATGGACCTAGAAGGTATTATGCTAAGTGAAATGAGTCCAACAACAGACAAAGACAAATACCATATGATTTCACTTATATGTGGAATCTAAAAAACAAAACAAATGAACAAACAGAAAAAGCAGAAACAGATCCATGAATACAGAGAACAAACTGGTGGTTATCAGAGGGGAAGGGGGTAGGGGGATGAGCAAATGAGTGAAGGGGAGTGGGATATACAGGCTTCCAGCTATGGAATAAATAAGTCACAGCGATTAAAGATACAGCATAGAGAACATACTCAGTGGTATTATAATAGCACTGTATGGTGACAGATGGTAGCTACACTTGTGGTGAGCAGAGCATAATGTATAGAGTTAACGAATCACTTGGTTGTATACCTAAAACTAACATTGTGTCAACTATACGTCAAAAAAAGGGAAAGAAATGTAAATTAAAGTAAATATAAGGAACACAATGATATTCATGTAAATTGAAAAGTTAATTTCTTCTCAAATATCCAAACTTTTCTCTCAAGCATAAAGGCAAAATACAATTTATAATAAATATCAATTTAAAAATTCATTTAAATAAATATAAATTGTTGAGATTTGGGGGGAAAGTGTTATTAATTCTTATTGAAAATTTTTGTCAAAATGGAACTACTCACAAATCTAAATTTCTAATATCCAATATCACTGCTGATGAAAAGAATCAATGTCAGGCTTCCTTTATGTTATGTGATATATATAAATGTCATAAATATACATATATATAAATTTAAGAGTAATACACATTAATATTGGAAATGTTTCTAAACCACCTTGCACAACTATTGCGAAGACTTGGCTAATTTTCAGATATCTTTGGAATTGTGCATTGAAATACAAGTGAAAAGAAAAAAAATGGATGCTCAGCACATTGGTAAATGATGCTTCCTTATGAAGTAACCTGTTAGAGTCGGGTGTAGGGGGAAATGGGGCACGTTTTTCCTATCTAAGACCTTCTAATACTCAAATCCTTTCTGTCTCTATTTCCAGTGTTGACAGTGAGACAACCCAAAACCTTTATGGTATTCAGATAGAGGCATATTTTGTTCAAGAACATAAGACAAGAGATAGGAAGCTCTTCTCTGCGCCTGCCTGGTATGAGTGAAGGCAGCGATTTCAGGTGTCCTGGTCACACTGTGTCAGCCCTGAGCACCCGATGCTAGTGATGTGATTATGCATCTGTTATCATTTAATTTGGTATGTTGGTGACATTCAGGGTCCTCTAAAGCATGGGGTGCTTGGCCGGGGCCCTTCTTATGGGTTGAAGGATGCTAGCGCCAATTAAGAGTGGGATCTTGCCATTTGCAACAACACAGATGGACCTAGAGGGTATTATGCTAAGTGAAATAAGTCCAACAGACAAGGACAAATACCACATGATTTCACTTATATGTGGAATCTGTTTCTACTTACAAGGGCTAGAGGCACAGTTTTTAGCCACAAAAAGAGAAAAGTAAATCATCCAAACTTGATACTACTTCTACTTTGTAGGTGGGGGGACAAAAGCACTTAATAAGTTGGTCAAGGTTAATGTATTGAAGTTTTCATCTGTAGCTATAAACTTCCTTATTTCTCCTTCATGGTCATGGTCATGCATGTTGGCAGATCTTTATTTCTGTGTTTTAGGGGCTACTGCAAACATCAAAGCTCACATGTACCGATAAGTTTATGCTGGGCTCCTGAGATAGGAGGAGAAATGGGCAGGGGAGATTATTTTTGAGAACAGCAAAGGGTAGGGAGAGATTTCCTACAGATTGGACATTGGTGGATTCTGTGAGGGGCATCCATCTGCTTTGTGGAGGCATGCAGGGATAAAAGTAAGACCTCGGAGAAGGTGGCTTACAAGTGTCCCTATGACTCTGACCCTGAGATAAGAAGCACAGCTTCAGGAAAAGGCCCAAAGATGGCATAGAAAATGAGAATCACCAAACTTCAAGAGTTCAGTCATCAAGGACAGCAGCGTCTCAACAATAATTAGCAGACTGACAAAAGAAGAAGCTTTCCTGAATGTTCTGCTCTGCATAAGGTGAATGGGGCAAGGAGATCAGGAGAGTAAAAATGCCTGAGATTGACTTTTCTGGTTGAAAGGAAGATTTAATTTTCATTTGTTAAAAGGGAAGAAATGTGATGGTGCATGAATACTTGAGTTTGTGCTGCAAATTTATTATCACAGCACATCATTGTTTTTGTTCAGCACTCCATATTTTATATTTGAATATTCATCATAGTCGTCTAGATACTTGGCATCAAGAGAAACCTCAATGGTATTTAACAGTCTCTGGACAATATTAAACCCTAACTTCACTATATTTTTGCAACAAAATCATCTACACGCATGGACATTAGTTTTATCTATATTTGGCTGGTTGTATAGTTTGGAAAAATAAAATCCCTACACAAATATAGACCCTCATCTGGGAATCATATTACCTGAAGATTCACATCTAAGATTTATTCGCTGCCCCTTTAAGGCTATATTTAAAAATATAAATTGACCTTTAAAAGGTAACATAAGTTATTACCATATTAATATGAAACATTAGATTTTAGAAAGAATTTGCAGTACCATGAGGATAGTGGGCTTCCTGGGGACAGGAGAGAGATGGATTACACAAAGTTCCAAAAGACTAGGAAATAAAGGGCTGATGATTTTATCTGAGTCTTGGCTTGTAACTGCAGGTTCCAGTTTAGCAAGATTTCTAATGATTTTTAGCAAACTCAAAGATACAATAAAACTGAGAACAAAAGTAGAACTCTCCAATCTTTTAAAAGCTTCCCACTGGTAAAACCAACCAGGTAAATGTTAGCCCAATTTGAGAAAATATTCTTTTGAGTAAATGGAAAATTTCCTGCTCTCCCTTCTCTGCACGCTAATCATTGTTTCTATCTCTCTCCATGTCCTTGTGCTCAGAGAAGGCTAAAATACAGCATTTGATACAGGTATTATTTTTTGACTTAGGTAGATTCATTCCTGTTTTGAAATGTCTATTAGGTCAAGCCAGCTGGTGTATGTGAGCAGAAGTGATTTGCACAAGAATGTAATGTTGTCTGCAAATAAAAGCTCTTATGATGTATATCATGTTGAATTACTTTTTCAAATAGGAAAAATCTCAATCATGATATTCTTCTATACTGCTTGTAAATACTATTCACCCTCTTTGGATTACTGTGAGATCAGCATTGGTCTCACTTGGAAAATGTCAAAAAGCTGGCTTCAAAATATTACTGATTGGGTAGTGTTGTAGATCGATCAACACTCTTTCTTGTTCTTTCATGTCCTTATGTTTAAGATTGTTGTCAAAATGACACATTATGAGATTGTAGTTAAAGTCATGGTCAAATGTTTGTCATTTGGTTAAGCTTGTAATGACCAACCTAATAATATCAATCAACTACTATAACATTGTATGTTACCTGTACTGGAATTTTAAAAACTTAATAAAATAATACTTTTCCTTTAAAAAAAGAAAGGGCGGGACGCCTGGGTGGCTCAGTTGGTTAGGTGGCTGCCTTCAGCTCAGCTCATGATCCCAGGATCCTGGGATCAAGCCCTGCGTTGAGCTCCCTGCTCAGCAGGGAGCCTGCTTCTCCCTCTCCCTCTGCCTGCCTCTCTGCCTACTTGTGCTCTCTATCTCTCTGTCAAATAAATAAATAAAATCTTAAAAAAAATTATTTTAAAAATAAATAAATAAATAAATAAATACATAAATAAAATAAAAAAAAGAAAGGACAAGAAAAAGAGCCAATGCAAGAAGCTTTGCTCTGGTTCTGAAGGAAGAATGAAGACTTCTTGCTTACAGGTCTCCCAGGTGAAGCTAGTGGAGGTTTCCCTTTGCCCCAGCTCCCAGGTATTTCTTAAAATAAATAAATAAATAATAATAATAGTCTATATATATATAATATCAATCAAGCCTCATACTTTAATATGGTTTTCCATATTTTCAAAGTGTTTTCATACACTATATTCATTCTACTTTTACCTGGTCCTATTAAGTCAATTTGGAATGTGTAATCATTCTGACTTAAGGATAAGAAAATAGTCTCAGAATAAAGTGGTTTACCCAAGATTATACAGTTAGTAAATAAAAGAACCAGAATAGAAATCTAGAGATTTTAGTTTTATACTTTTCTATAATAATAACTGATAATTGAAGGACATTTTCTTTCAAAAATATTTCCCCCCAAAATTGTATTTCTGCTTTTTAATTGGTAAACATATTTTTTTAAAATGCACTTTCCTCTGTTGAGTCAAATTTATTTCAGATATATGGGATTCAGAGTTACACCATCTTATCTCTTAAGCTTTGATTATCTGGGATGTGATGGGTGAGGTCAGGGCAGGTCCCATCAGTCTTGCTGTCTTAAGCTAAGTTGCAAATCATTTTCTCATAGAAAGTAAAAATCCAACTATCTTCGTCTCCAAATATCAAAATATTAAGAAGATCCAAAAACAACACTATTAATTTCCTCCAATTTTCCATCAGTTTATAATTCTCTCCTTCCCTTTACTTATAGAGCTTTCTTCTCTTTACCTAGAAGGTACTCAAAGAAAAATGGCAGAGAGGCTAAGAGCTGAAACTGGGGCAGCACTAGATTTATTTGAAGTCCTTCAGTTATGAAGTGCCACAATCACTTAGTTTGGACAGCTTCTTCGTTAGAACATTGCAACAGCATTTTGATGTTCCAAATGCTTCAAAGTAGGTCAGTTTGTACTACACCAAGGGGAAAATAAATAAAGTTATTAAAATTGTCTCTGGTTGAAACTTTTAAGGACCTTGCCATCTCTATCCAATCTCTTCTATAGGACTAAAATACCAAATGGGGAGAAAAATAAATTCAGGTAAAATTTTAAATTTATTTATCTATATACTTGTAATGAATAAATAGTCTGCACTGTAAGATATAAATAATTTGCTGTCTGTATAGTTCCAGAAGGAGACGAGGCTATTATGGATAAGTAATACTATAATATTTATTTTAACAATAAAGTGGATACTATATTTTTGTGACTTAATTTTGAAACAAGGCAATAAAAAGTGAGTGACTATCTTCACCTTCCACAGATTTATATTAAATTCCTACTGGTTCAAACACTTTCCTGGATCTGTGAGGACGTGCTTGTATCAGTTAAAAGTTATGATAAAGTCCTCAGTCCATTAGAGTTAATCATATATCCAGATAAAAATAAAAGAGCTCTTATTCTAAGAAGGACTGCATGGAGGCCTGTGCAAACCAAAAAATTTAGGAACCATACAAAAAATCTGGAAGACGAGAGACATTCCCATTTAATTTAAAGATAAAGAAGGTTGAATATTTCAATTTGGCATTTGCTGTATCCACTCTAGTCGGTTGATGATACTTCAAATAACAGTAGTAGAATCTCAGGGGTGCCTGGATGGCTCAGTCAGTTGAGCTCTGGATTCTTGATTTAGGCTCATGTCATGATCTTAGGGTCATGATGAGATCAAGCCCCAAGTGGGGCTCCATGCTGAGCATTGGAGCCTACTTGGGATTCTCTCTCTCCTTCTGCCTCTCCTTCCACCCTCTCTCTCTAAAAGAAAAAAAAAAAAATAGAGAATCTGTTTCCCCAAGCTGATGAGAAAGCTCAGAACAATCAGAAGGCTGGTGGGTAATGGAAATCGGTTTTCCTACAAAGCCTCAAGAACAGCTTGTAGAACTAAATCAGGCTAAGTGTATGCTTCATCTTTATTAACTTTTTTATAGAAGAAACTTCTGTCATTTAATCGGTCAAGACAATTATGGAGAAAAGCATATATATGTAGCAGCTCTTGTAGTTTCTGTTTTCCTCACAACCACATACTAATTGTTATAGCCATGCTAAAATCTAACCTTCTTGATTTTGTATACTAGAAAGCCTCCAAAATATTGTCACCAATTAGTTATTCTCTTCTCCTAATATACAGCCACTGCTCATGTCCTCCCTACTCCCCTTTTCTTTTTATGCTTTCATTTAGTTTCATCTCTGATACAAATTCACATATACATACAAACACTTTCATTAGGTTGCTGTTTGGGAAGTGGGCTAGCAAATTCTCCTAATAATTAATTGTACTGTAATAGAATTTTCTGTTTGTTGTCATTTTGCTTCTGGGTCTATAGCATTTGCAGTATTTGCCAAGATGTATTACAAAAGGGTGCACTTAGGTTTCACTATCATAGATGCATTTTACTGAATCAGACATTGTGAAAAATTCTAAAAGATTCCTAGTCAACACATATGCATGCATAAGAATTGATTTTCTTTCTGTCTGAAGATAACTGTTGTTAATTATGTTGCTCTGTATCCCTGAGTGTGGTTGAGGAAATAAATCAATGTGGGACTATCGGTTCTTATGATAGTCTCTATGTAAATCATAGTTTGCAGTAGACAATATTTGTGAGGCCTGAATATTAATATAAAATTTGTTTTCAATTTTAATAAACTCTCATCTCTATTAAAATTCTCCTGGTATTATGTTAAATATGCAACTCAAAAATAAGCCTACTTTTTTAATTCTTCAGAGAACTGAATTAATAAGATTCATTTTTATATACACACACACATTTTCATTTAGATTATAGGAAAGGCATGGCAAATAGATTTCAGTTTGCTCCTTACCCCATTTGCTTGGTAATGATGGGTTTGAGGATTCTGAAGCCATCTTCAAGCTCAGCAAGAAAGGGTGCTGAGATAATTTAGCAATGCCTACTATGTTTCCAACAGTGGAGGGTGGCATGCTTTGTACATGCAATCTCAGCTATTGTTCTTTTAGGAACTGCTGTCTTCACTCCCTGCACAATGCTTGAAAAAAACTTGGCATCAAGTGTTGAATGAATAAGTGAATGAATCTAGGATCTCTCAATCAAACTAAGGAACACACATTTAATCCATATGAAACAGAGAATAACAACTGCTACAGAATAGAGAGAATAGTGTGCACTGAAAAAGTTAGAAGAGTCTTCACAGGGGAGCTGTAATTAAAGAAGTGTGAGAATGGTCAAGCAGAAAGCTTAGAGAAGAGGATAGAGGAAACAAAATGAGAAAAGATATGGAGATAGAAATAAACAAATCTTGTGTGTTTGAAATAAAGAAGAGCTCTAGGATGAAATATAACATATAACAGTGGAATTCTGGGAAAAGTGTGGGGAGGAGTCAGAGGTAGGGACCGATTATGGTGCACTTCTAACTAAGCACAGGGATTTGAAATTAATGGAGAACAAAGTAATTCTTTTTTGTTTTCATAGGAAAGTGAAATATTGACTGGAATAGTCTAGAAGCATTGGTCTGGCACTAATGCACAAACAGGTGGAGTGGATGCAGGACAGCCTTGACGCAAAAGGATCAGGTGGGAGCTCGGGTAACAGAATTTTGGTGCTAAGGGTTGTGCAGTTGGGAATGGAGAGGAAACGGAAAAAGCAAAACTATTTTGAAGGTTTAAAAATTACGTTTTTTGATAACCTTGACATAAAGACAGAGAAGGAAGAAATAAACATTATTCCAAGTTCTTTACCTAATGTTATTAAAAAACTGGAAATCTCCAGAGCATATTAGTGGAGCCCCTGGGATGTCCGATATTGTTGGAAACTATGACTTGATTTTGTGTGAGAAAGGCTCTGGATCTCAGAGGAAACTGATGAATATGGAAAGCAAAGATCAAACACTGCCCTTCCTATTGTGTATATGGATATGGGTTGTTCTGGTGATTGAAAAATAGGAAAGCAGAAAGAAAACTGGAAATGACATTGTAATATGAAGCCTAAAAATCTTCATAAAGATGTGTGTCTTTGAGTCAGATGTGGAAAAACGAATGTTGTCCATTCTCATGGAATCCTGCTGGATATTATGAAATTAAAAATCTTCTAGGATTCCATGAGCCAGATAAGTTACCGTATTCTTGCCATAACCATTGAACGCTAAAGGGTTACAATTAATGGATAATAATTGGTTAATTTTAGGATTTGAAATCAACAGGATGATCCCTAATAAGGGAGTTTTAAATTGATTAAGAAGAAAGAAATTTTATTAGAAGAATGAGGTTGAGAAGAATGAGGGTTACAAGAAGTTATTTATTTATATAGAAAGGGGTTTCAGCATGTGTGTTTTTACCCAATTTATGAACACACTAAATTCTTTGATACTGCTGTTTCTTTGGCAGATCTTATCCTTCCTCTGTTATAAGGTTCTTTCAAGGTAGATGTAAAAAAAAAAAAAGTAATAAAACATGAAAAACATTATGTATCATGAATCTCTTTTTTAATGCACATTGCCTAAGATGGCCAAGGGGCACAGGAGAACATGGAGAATAAGCTAGCTTCTCTTGAAGTTGAGTCATATGGCACCTCACTGTTTAAAGGTGAAATCTAAAACTGATAACTGAAAGGCAAAACATGTATAGTCAACCTAATGAGAGAGAAGGTTATAGTCCCAGCGGCACTAAGATTAAAAGTAGATTATTGATATAACTTCAGTGATCCGCTTTTGTTCTTGGTGCCACCCAGGTGTTCCATAAAGGCAGAAATACTAATTCCACAGTGAGACCAAACCAGGTGAAACAGTTTCCAAATGAAACTAAAGTTGCTACTATGAAAGAAACTTCCCCTCTGCCGAGGTCTGGGCCAATCTCAAGGTAAGTGCTCAGTAAATATTCTTTGAATAAATGAATGAAGCTGGTGAATGGGATTTGGTAGCTATCCTTGTTAAAGTCCAGCATGTCTACTTAATCTGCATCTTTGGCATGAGTGTACAACTTTTTGTAGCAATAAACCAAATACTTTAAACAATAAAATAATGGCAAAGTGGAGTTCCAAGTCAAATGGCAGGAATGAGAGAAAATGAGAATAATCTCTTAGAAAAGTGGCAAGATTAAATTAACAGATATTTTTGGGCGCCTGGGTGGCTCAGCTGGTTGAGCAACTGCCTTCAGCTCAGGTCATGATCCTGGAGTCCCAGGATCGAGTCCCACATCCGGCTCCCTGCTCAGCGGGGAGTCTGCTTCTCCCTCTAACCCTCTTCCCTATCGTGCTCTCTATCTCTCATTCTCTCTCTCTCAAATGAATAAATAAAATCTTTAAAAATAAATAAATAAATAAATAAATAAATAAATAAATAAGCAAGCAGATATTTTTACAGTTTTAAGTATTGGGTGGAGGATAAGTTGGCAGCAGAGAGGGAAGGAATCTCTTCCAGAGACGAATGGAACTTCTAAAGAGGAGGGGTCATTGCACAGAAGTTACCAGTAGATGTGGGGAAAGATGCCAAACCTGAGTCATCCTGTTTCTGTTTTCTAAATCCTGGGCTGTGCTATTTGCTTCCATGTGTAACAAAAGGCATCAGTTACAGAGACCGATGAAAGTGTGTTTGTTGAGAGGGAGGTTGAGGGTATTAGGCTTTCTTCCCCATTCTTATGTTTCCTATGTAGAAGAGAACAGATGTATCTGGGCAGGATGGTAAAGCATAGTACCTTCATTACCCATATAGCATTTTTCTTCTGCCACCAAAGGATGCTAAGAATAAAGAAGAATTGGAGGCAACTACTTTCAGAAATGAAAATATTATGCATGATTATCTCTGAGGTAGTGGCATGGTTCCTTATCGTATCCTATGGAAAAGCCACTGGTAGTTTTGGTATTTTTGATTCTGAAAAAGGAAATTTCTGATTGCAAGTTTCTGACAATAGAGCATTAGTCCCTGAAATACAGGATCTTCCCAAAACAGCAACATTTAGGCTGGGCTCACCATTTCTGGATTCAAACTGTGAGGGGTGAACGGGACTGGGGTCCCTTATGTCAAGGGGTTCTTAAACAGAGCCAGAAGGCCGTTAAGGAGATAAGTCTTATACGTGTCTTCACCAGTGGAATCACGAACTTCTGAGCTGGGCCAAACTGCAAATATTCCAAGGATTCAGCCCAAACACCTGCAGCGGGCTATAGTAAGAGATTTTGCTTAGTGATAGCCTTAGCAACCAATTATAGTCAGCCAAGATTAGTTTTCTGCCACCAACACCAATCAGAATTCTTTCTAAACAACACATGAAAACATTCCCTCTTCTCTTTTAAAAATCTTGGCTTTTGTTCCTTAGTGGGACACGGTTTGGTTTGCTATCAAATCTATACTCCCTGCATTGCAATTCTGGGACCCCAAATAAATGCTTTTGTTTTATTTCAGCCTTGCCTCTTTTCTCAGTCAACAGAACCTACTGAACCTGTAACAGGAGGTTATTCAAGCTGTTAGACTTCTTCCCCACTGTGATTGCTTCTCCTCAATCACGTTTTGCAATGAGGAGAACTCTTGCCATGCCCTCAGGTCCTATCCAAGCTAAATGCCCTTCCCCAGATAGCCACCAAATAGAATGAGAACAGAGGACGAAGTTACGACGAGTCAGGCTCATTCTCCCTGGTTTCCCTGAAAGCCATATTCAATCTGGCCCCCTCCCCCCAGATTCCTGTTAAAATATTTCATGCTTGCAATAATTTATGAGTTTTAACAAAATGTGCTTCAGCAAAGTACTAGTGTACAAAATTACTTTAGGTATATTCTTGGTCATTGGAATGTAGCTTATCCGAGGAGCATGTTCTCTCAGGGAAAAATTCTAGACATTCTTATAAAATTAAAGAAATAAAATGTTCAGTTACACCAGATTCACCTCCTTTTTCACCTGTTTTATCATAATGTATCAAGAAGGATGGGGAGTAAGGCAATACAGGCAAAACTGCACAACATAATCAAAAGCTGGTTGGAAATATTTCATTGTCTTTGTTAATTACTACTTAATACGGAACTGCTCAATTTACTAAGCAAAATCAGTCATTTAAAAACACATGAGTGCGGGCGCCTGGGTGGCTCAGTTGGTTAAGCGACTGCCTTCGGCTCAGGTCATGATCCTGGAGTCCCGGGATCGAGTCCCACATCGGGTTCCCCGCTCAGCGGGGAGTCTGCCTCTCCCTCTGACCCTCCCCCCTCTCATGCTCTCTCTCTCATTCTCTCTCTCAAATAAATAAATAAATAATCTTAAAAAAAATAAAAATAAAAACACACGAGTGCTTGAATACCGTGGAATGATATTTCTTCATAGGAATGAACATGATTTTCTGTCAATCTGTCAATCTAACAATAGAACATTCTGTCTGTTCCAAATGTATAAAAAAGCTTATGTGAAAAGTTGTCTCATTGTATCCTGCTAATTTATGATGAACATAATAACCATTTGGCTTAATTATCATTTTCTACCATCCACATCTCTCTGATCCTAGAGAATCTATTTAAAGATAAACCAATAGTAAAAACAGGGCCTAAAGAATGAAGGTTAATACTTGAGTTAGATTTAGTGCATGGCTCTTCAATTGCACATACAAGCCAACATACCCTAAGCACCTATGTCATTGTTGATGGTTTATTTTTCCTCACCTAAATCATAAAGCTGACTAATTTTTCTTTCCTTGTAAAGTGAAGTTGGTTGCAGCTTCAGCAAAATCCCTTCTATTCTGTGAGTGAGACAAATCAATACATCCCCCCTCCTTTTTTTTTTTTTTTTTGGTATGGTCAAGAAAAAAAAAATCCATGGCAACTGGAAGCTGTGGCAAAATGTTAATCATTTGTGCCACTCTTAGACTAGGAAAAACCTTTCACTCGGATACTGAGGAGCAGGCTGGAATGGAGAAAAAAAGGTCTATAGAACTGGTTTTTGGCTTCATTACTCTTTTTACAGATTTAATTTTAACCATTGGTAACTGTTCTTGTTTAGCTCTCTGCTATCTGGAAACTGTACAATTTTGATAAGAGGATTTCAATTTGTCACTGAAGCACACAGGTATGGCTTCACTGCTGATGGAGGACAATACCAGAAAATGGCATTTAATGGCTCATTTAAAAGCCATTTGCTGTGAAAATGGAATTAAGGGCCACTTAGGCTGGTTGGGCACTTGCTATTTTTTTTTTTTACCATGCACTGAAAATTGGAAATTGCTTAAACATCACCCTATTTTTAAGGATATGAGAAGCTATATATGATGAGGGTTTGTTAATATTACAGATTTATAGACACGTGGTATTATCAGTTATCCAATGTTCATATTTACAACAAATAGAAAACTGCGTATCATGATAAGTTAACAAGTACTTATTGAAAATAATGACTTCATTTGATCATTATTATGCATCAAGTGATCTAAGTTCTTTGAGTTAACTCATTAAATTCTTGAAATAATCCTGTGAAGTAGAAATTCTTAATTATCTTCATCTTATCAATAAAAAACCAGAAGCACCGGCAGATAAGCAAATTATTCAAGGTTGTACATTTTGTAAGTTGTGGAGTCTGGTACTGGACCCAGACACTGGGTCTAGAAACCCACTGTTCAACAATCGACCTGTGGCTGTCAGTCCCATCCAACAAGACCACAGGAAGATCATCACATTCCTGGGTTTTCAGGCTAACTTTTTAGGGAGGCTTGAATAATGAAGAAAGCTTCATTAGCCTGAACAAGTTAGACTTGCCCTCTTTTCAGGCAGATTTGTATCTTGCCACTGGGTCTTGCTCCTCTGAGGAGAGTTATAAAAGATTCCTAACCTACCTTTCCAAATTACTATAGGTTTTATCATATATATGATATATATATATGTCTATGTATACTATGTATATATACATATGCATGTATATACTGTGTATGTATAATATGCATATGTATGTGGGAGTATGTATACTTTATGTATGTATAATATGCATATGTATGTGGGGGTATGTATACTCTATGTATGTATAATATGCATATGTATGTGGGGGTATATATACTCTATGTATGTATAATATGCACATGTATGTGGGGGTATGTATACTTAAATCCAGATATACAAATATAAATCTATCAGAGACCACAGGACAACAAGTTGTCCTTATCTATTTAACACTTGTTCTGTGTCAACCGATATTCAGGACCTTTACAAGCATCAACTTATTTAACCTTTACCACCACCCTATTAATTAAGTGCTGTGATTTTCATTCTTAGCGTAAAGCCAAGAAAATTGAGACTACTCAGAGTCATGTCATAACATGCTCAGGGTCCTACAATAGTTGAACTAGGTTTTAAACACAAGCAGTCTAGCTCCAGGGTCCAATCTTACCACTAGCTATGTTACAATTTCTATTTCCTATATTTCTAACTAATGATTGACCAGGAAGCAAATGAAAAACCTATAAGCTGATTCCTTAAATTTAATTTCTCTAACCTGTAAAATTTATATATTTTGTTGATTACAAGCTTTAATATTCACTATGAGCACTATGTTAGTGGTTAGTGTTTACAAATGAAAACACTAACACACTAATATGCTTATTGTATAAGAACAGTTAATGCTCTTTATAGAAATTCCTGCCTTGCAGAGAACTAAAGATACATTTAAAGTAAGAGTGGATTGCCTTTATTGTCTGTTCTAGCAGATCAATATAAAGACCAATAAAAAAGAGAGTATCTGAGCTAATAACTAGAATGGTTGCTATGCATTATTATTTTTTAACCAAAGAGAAGATACTTCTGCTGTTGCATCTGACACTTCAATTTAGCCTCTTTCAGTAACTGTATTAGAAAGCAAGCATTTTTTTCTCCATGAGCAACATTTTACTCCAGCCCTGGTAGCAAGCTTTTAAGTATTCCTTCTGACTATTCTTCAAGCTCAAGTGATTTCAGCTTGTCTGTCACTGCTCACAGGAATCCTGCACTTTGGGGTCAATACAGGAGGGATTTCATCACATCCTGAAATGCATTGGCCTGTGGGTTTTACTGACAGCCAAGATTTATTTCTTGGTGAATATAATTCTCTTACTTATGAGTGAGTACAATGGTCATATTTTTTGAATCAAAAAAACTGAGGATGCATCATGCAGCATATGTTCTGACAATAAGATGGAATATGTAATATTATCTCTGTCAATATAATTTATGGCACATTATCAGTCTTTGTGTGAGAGCACTGTGGAAAATTCAAAGGTCAATTCTTGATTTCCTTGTTTGCTTTCTGTGATAGGAAAAGAGAATAAAAGGGAATAAATGACTATCCTAAAATTTGAGGTTTTCCCACACTTACTGAGCATGTTTTATGAGACAGAAACACTATTAAGCACTGATGGAATATAGATGAATATTGTACTACTTCTACTTAACAGGAATGCATAGTCTATTTGGGGAAAGAGACATAGAGTATGCCATTTAAATGTTGTTCCATGAGGAACACGAGAGAGGGAATACAAAGTCAAATGGCATTTGAGAAACTTAGGTTAAATTGACTTAAATATTAATGGAGCAAAAGACTCATATATGCTGCAACCTCAGGCAAGGCTGAATCCAAGAACTCTGAATGATGTCATGCATAGTTGGCATCTCTTTCTATCCCTCAGTTATTCTTTCCTTTATACCAGCCTCATCCTCAGATAAGCTTTCTCTTTCTAGAGACAGCTTTAGGTATATACCTTACCTGTTTAATAAGCCTAGCAAAGTTGAGGATTTGGGGGCTCATAATTCCAGAAAAAGTCCTAGCCTTTATATCGATTGCCTTAATTGAGTTACATGTCCAGTCTTACAGTCTTACATCGGTCAACATGGGAGGGGGAGTGAGAAAAGCTCTGGTTGGCCACATCTAGTTCTTGTGACAACTCCTGGGTCTAGGAGGAGGGATAGGGTCCACTAGAACCACGTTCACCGTGGGTGAGCAAATGGTTACCCAAAGGAAAATCAGATGCTATTATTGGTAGAAGGTAGAATGGATAGTCACTGGGCAAAAATAATAGCTAACTTTCTTGAAGTCTTTACAGAAGAGAGAATGTTTTAAGCTGAAGAAATTTGCTGAAAGACAATGGTGGAAGGATATACACAGAAGAACCTCAGCAAAGAAACCAGAAGGGAGTATATCCTGGGTGATGATATGGAGCCTGTTAAGTACTTAATGTGGTCTTCTCTAAAGCCATATGAATTCTAGATTCTTCTGGTCAGAATGTCCCTTATGTATAGTGAATCATCAACAATTTTGCTACAGTGAAGACTAAAAGTTCAGCTAAGTTCAGTTTTTAATTACAATAATCCATAATGATCCTGGAAAAGGATATAAGGAAGAAAAAACTTATTGCTTCATTCAATTGGGACAGTATGATATTTGCATGTTTTTGATCTTGAGGGAGAATCTAAAACCAAAAGCAATCCAAAGAATACAAACCAAAGAAGGAGGACAACTTTGGTACTTTTCTTCATTTTATCTATCCTGAAATAAGGAAGGCAATGGTAAATGTGGTACAATAGAAAGAACCCAGGAGTTGGATCTAGACAACTTAATTAGAATACTGGTTATGCTCCTGATTAGGTAGGTGTATGATATTGGAAGATTTATTTAATCTTTCTGGGACTCTACTTTCTCATTTTTAAAATGTAAATTATCATGTTTTACAAAAATTATTTGAAGATTAAATAAAGCATAGATACAAAATTTTTTTTGTAAACACTAACGTGGTATTATTATGACCTTGTATATGTGAATTTACAGTTTATATTTATTTATATAATTCCTATTAACAATGAGCATAATATATATTTTTGGCTGTCCATGATTTCCTCTAAAATTGAAGTTCAATGTAATGGCATATCTCAAGTAAAATATTCTTAAATATATGTACGTATGTGTTCAGCCAGTTCTGGACCACCAATTGAATATACAATATTTGATTCAGGTTTTTAAAAAAGTAATATTAGAAGAGTCAACATGACAAAAATATAAGGTACAAAACAGTAAGAGCAACTCACAGGATATATGGTAAATGGAGTATTCTAATATACAATTAGAAACTCTAATGTAGAGTTTTTTTTAAACTATGATTCAAGGAATTAATGACAAGATGGAGAATTTTGGCAAAGAATTAGATTCTATAAGTAAAACAAGTAAATGGAAATTCTAGAATTAAGAAAACCCAGTAATTGAAATTAGCCACTCAGTGGATGAGTTTAATAAGAGATAGGCACAGATAAAGAGAATTAGTAACTGATGGAAAATGCAGAAAAGAGCTTAAGAGACATGGAATGCATAAAAAGATTTGACATGGATACGCTTGGGAGTACAAAAGGAGGAGAGAAAAAAACACAGGGAGTTAACATTTGAAGTTACCATGTCTGAGATGTTTTTCTGAACTGCTGAAAGATGTTAAACTAAGATGTTAAAAAGCTATATAGGCACACCTCAGAGATATTGCAGGCTCAGCTCCAAACCACTGCAGCAAAGCAAATATTGCAATGAAGCAAGTCAAATGATTTTCTCTTGTTTTCTAGTGCATATAAAAGTTATGTTTAGATTACACCGTAGTCTATTAAGTGTGCAAAAACAGTGTACATACCTGAATACTTCATTGGTAAAAAATGCTATCCATCATCTAAGCTTTCAGTGAGTCATAATCTTTTTGCTAATGGAAGGTCTTGCCTTGATGTTGATGATCGCTGACTGATGAGGGTTGCTGAAGGTTGGGGCGTCTGTGGCAATTTCTTAATTTCTTAAAATAAGACAACAATGAAGTTGCTGCATCAATTGACTCTTCCTTTCACAAACCATTTCTCTGTAGCATGGGATGCTGTGTGATAGCTTTTTAACAGAAGAATGTCTTTGATACTTGGACTCAATCTTCCCTGCCACTGCTTTATCAACTAAATTTACATAATATTGCAAATCCTTTATTGTCATTTCAACAATTGTCATAGCATCTTCACCAAGAAGTAGTTTCTATCTCAAGAAACTAATTTCTTTGCTCATCCATAAGAAAAACTCCTCATCTGTTAAAGTTTTATCATGAGATTGCAGCAATTCAGTCACATCTTCAGGCTCCACGTCTAATTCTAGTTTTCTTGCTATTTCCACATCTGCTGTGACTTCCTCCACTGAAGTCTTGAACCCCTCAAAGTCATCCATGAGGGTTGGAATCAACTTCTTCCACACTCTTGTTTATGTTGATATTTTTACTCTTTCCATGAATCATAGTCACTCTTAATGGCGTCTAGAATGGTGAATCCTTTCCAGAAAATTTTCAATTTACTTTGCCTAGATCCATCAGAGGAATTACTAGACATGGCGGATATATCTTATAAAATGTATTTATTAAATAATAAAATTTGTAAGCTGGAATACTCCTTGATCCATGGGCCGCAGAATGGATGTTATGTCAGCAGGCATGAAAACAACATTAATCTCATTGTACATCCCCATCAGACCTCTTGAGTGACCAGGTCCATTGTCAATGAGCAGTCATATTTTGAAATGAATATTTTTCCTGAGCAGTAGTCTCAACAGTGGGCTTAAAATATTCAGTAAACAGAAACTGTCATGCAGGCTTTGTTGTTCCATTTATAGAGCACAGGCAGAGTAGATCTAGCATAATTCTTAAGAGTCCTAGGATTTTCAGAATGGTAAAAGAGCAGAGGCTTTGACTTACAGTCATCAGTTACATTAACCCCTAACAAGAAAGTCAGCCTGTCCTTTGAAGTTTTGAAGCTAAACAAGTGACTTCTCCTTTCTAGCTATGAGAGTCCTAGGTGGCATCTTCTTCCAATAGAAGGTTGCTTCATCTGCATTGAAAATCTGTGGTTTAGTGTAGCCACCCTCATTCATTACCTTAGCTGGATCTTCTGGAGAACTGCAGCTTCCTCTTCAGCACTTGCTGCTTCATCTTGCACTTTGATGTTAATAGAGATGATTTCTTTCCTTAAACCTCATGAACCAGCCTCTGCTAGCTTCAAACTTTTCTTCTGCAGCTTCCTCACCTTTCTCAGACTTCATAGAATTGAAAAGAGTCAGGGCCTTGCTCTGGATTAGGTTTTGGCTTTTGGGAGAGTTTGTGGCTGGTTTAATCTTTTATCTATTATCTGTGCATTGTAGAAAAGTAGAAAATATCTATAAACATCAAAGAAGAAAACACTATACTCTCACCAACCTGAGATGACCACTGGTTGCTCTTTATTTACCTCACTACATTAACAAATTTTCATCCTATCTAATAATACTCAGTCCATATTCAAATTTCCCTAGATGGCCCTAAAATTTTTTTTAGCTCTTCAAACCAGATGCTATCTTCTTATTCTATGGCTCTTAAGGTTTTATAATCTACTACAGTATTTCTTTTTTTCTCATGACACTGATTTATGGAATAGATCCAGCCATGGAAAGTATTAACTTCTGATTTATCTTTTTTGGAACTGTCCAATGAAATTTTCTACCATGATGGAAATTTTCTGTATCTATGATAAATAATAAGGTAGACAAAGAACTTGTGGCTCTTGAGCATTTGAAATATATAGAAATACTGAGCAACTGAATTTGTAATTTATTTTTTTGAAACTTTTTAAAAAAAGATTTTATTTATTTATATTAGAGAGAGAAACAGAGCACAAGGGGGATGGGAGGAGCGAGAGAGGCAGAGGGAGAAGCAGACTCCTTGCCAAGCAGGGAGCCCCACTCAGGGCTCGATCCCAGGACCCCAAGATCATAACCTGAACCAAAGGCAGATGCTTAACATCATGCCACCTTTAACATATCTCTTTCATGGAGATCCAATATCACCCCCCCACCCCCCGCCCTGTCCGTCCCAAATATATTTCATGTTCTGGGCATCTGGGCAAGGTAATGTTTAGCTGAAAGCCAGACTGACTTGAAACTCAAAGATTCTTTTACATGCTTGAAACAGCATAAACATGGGAAGTGTGCACCCATGTTTAATTTTTAGGGCCATAGCTTTTCCAATGCACCAAATACTTATATGAGTTGAAGCAAAAAACCCAAAATGGTCTATACTGTATACTCTTCTGTATCGACTAGTATTTCCTGTGGATAGAGTGTGGCATCCATATTTGCACAGGGCAGAGGAGACAAGAGTAATATATAGCAGATCTTGAGGCATAAGGAGCTTTAATCTATGAGGTGACTCTAAAGTTGGAGAACGGTCCCAAAGTCAGATGGTATGATTTAATGGTGGGTTGAATAACCTGCAAGTATAGGATAAACGCACTTGCTTATTCCCTAGTATGTTCACATACATCCAGAAAGACTATAGTTTGTCATCTTGTGGTTTATGCTGAGCTTTTCTAGGTTCCAGACTACATTTAGCTTGTTGGGAATAAATTTTCTCTGCCAATCTCTCAGTGTTGGGAGATGAAGGCTGAGAAGGGTTTTGAGAGTTTATACAGTGCAGGGTAGGCATATCATAGCTGGGTTTAACAATGGGGAAATCTTACATGCTTTGATCCTCAGAATACACATGATAATAATGGTTCCTGATATTTCTGAATCACTTTGTAGGTAGGAAAGCACATCCATACATACTACATGACTTGCTCTTCACAAAAATTCAGTGAATTGGATATTATTATATCCTGATTTTCAATGAGGAATTTGAGGTTTACAGGAATAATTTGTTCATATTTACCCATCTAAAAGTGGTTTGAGTTTGGATTTAAAATCAAGTCCATCTAACAAATTAATCATTAATTCACTTAGTAGCAATTTATTAAACACTATTTGTCAAGGCTTCTATTAGGTACTAGATAGTGCTGCACAAGATGAATACATATCCTCCTTTTTTTAATTTAGACTTTTTAAAGAGAAGTTTTAGGTTCACAGCAAAACTGAAGGAAAGGTACAGAGATTTCACACATACTTCCTGTCCCCACCAACACAAAACCTCCCCTATTATCAACATCCCCCATAAGAGGTACTTTTGTCACAATGATAAATCTGCATTGACACATCATTGTCACCCAAAGTTTGTAGTTTACATTAGGGTTCACTCTTGGTGTTGTACATTCTATGGGTTTGGACAAATGTGGAATGGCATGTATCCATCATTACAGTATCACACAGAGTATTTCATTGTCCTAAAATTCCTCTGCCTGTTCATCCCTCCCCACAACCCCTGACAACCACTGATCTTTTTACTGTCCACAGTTTTGCCTTTTATAGAAGGTCATATAGTTGGAATATTATATTGTGTAGCCTTTTCAGATTGGCTTCTTTCACTTAGTAATATGCATTTAAGTTTCTTTCATGTCTTCTAATGCCTTGGTAGCTCATTTCTCTTTCTGTGCTGAATAATATTCCATTTTCTAGAAATACCACAACTTACTCAAAGGAAATAGAAAAATCTATATTTGAACAAGTCAAACATCAAGAAAAATTTTTTAAAAGATCTTTCATATTTTCCTATCAGTGATATTTTATTTCTGAAATGTTGGTAAGTTTCAGAAAAGGTTGCAAAACTTCTGTGGGCCAGTAAACATTTTGGCCAAGCAGAATTATAACAGCATTTTTATGGTTCTCTGAATCTTTTCTGAGCCTTACCAGAAATCTTCAAAATTGTGGTAAAATACAGAAAACATAAAATTTTTACAAAGATCCTTTGTATGTGTATATATTAACATTTTCTTCTTCATATCACATAACGACTTGCAAAGAGACTAAGCTTTGCTTTCTTTCCATTTTGAAATCCTGAGAAGATGAGACAATTAAGTGAAATTCAAATGCATAGTGATTTTATTTCATCTGAATTGTTACTTGGCCTCTAAACCTCTCTAGGCTAGAGTCTATTATTTCCAAAGCCTGCTCTACTTTTAAGCAAATGTGATGGTGGTAATTCATTAGGATGGTTTTATTATAGGTACCTGTTCTCACTGTTAAGCCATTTTCTTAATAGCTAATTAGATGTCATGGAAAGTATTAATAAAAGAAAGATTTCATTTCTGTGAGCCTGTTGACATATCAGTTGATCCCTCTTTTGAGTCATCAAGGTGTAGACATAAATATTTAAGTGACTTAAAGAGTACAATGACTCTTTCCTTGTTATAGTATGACCATATGGAGCCAATTATATTTCCTCTGTTTTTAATAAAGTGGTTGTTGATTTACTAGTCCACATTCTTCTCTGACCATTAATTTTTATAGGCTTTCATCTTTTGAATCACCCTCACGTGGTCTGTTAAGCAGCAAGCCACCACATATTTTAAGCTTCTAAACAGAACACAAAATTGTGTTGTTCCCATGGAAACCTCAAACATTGCAGAAGCACAGCTTTGAATCTGCAACTCCTATTGTATGTGGGTTCATGCCCTGTAACGGTATACTCTAATCTCCAATGCCCCTAACATGAAGATACAGTTAACCTGGATGTCATTAGAGTTAATTGTTTCTCTTATTTTTATTTTTGATTTGTTCCTTGGATTGGTTCTAACTGTTGTGGTAGAAAAGAGCTGGACTAGCCAGCCCATCACAATTAATCAAAATACAGATCCTTTATGACCATTAGCATTTGTTATGGAGAGGGGAGTAGCAGCTCCTGGGGCTACTTCTATAATACTTACGTATTCATTCAGCTATTACTTATTAACTGTATTGAGAGGTATACTACTTTAGGGCTGGGAGTTACAGTCATGAACAAGACAAAAATCCCTGACTTCATTATGCTTACAATCTAGTGAGAGATGGAGTATGAAGATTAAAAAGAAAACATATATATGTATATATATGGTAGACATACATGTATGTATGTGGTAAGGGTTGTTATTTTAATTAAGGTCAGCAGAGGTAGCTTCTCTGTAGTAGAGGCATTTAGAGCAGAGATTTAATTCAAGTAGGTGAATGAGGCAGGCAAATATCTGAGTGAAATTCATTCTCAGAAGAGGAAACTGAAAATGCAAATGCTCTGAAGTGGGACCAAGCTTGATATGCATACCCTTGACATATTGCAAGAGTGCCAGCACCCTAGCACCTAATAAGCAAGCAGCAGAGTTAAGTGATGTGGAAGAAGAGATAAGAAAACAGATGGGGGTTGAGGGAAGAGAACATACAATGTCTCAGAACCCATACTAAGGACATGAAATTTTGAGTATGAAGGGCTTTGAGCACTAAAGTAATGGGATCTAATTTACAGTTTAAAAAAGACTGATTTGTGGTGAAGATAATTAATTGTATCAAGGCTAGAGTAGAGGGTGGGATACCAGTTCGGATGCTATTGCATTCATTTAGGTGACAGACAATAGCATAGAAGAGTGTTGAATTTAATGTATAACCTGAAAGACAGAACTTACTGATGTTTTGAACACAGATTGTGTACAAAAGGAGTCAAAAGTGACTAGTATTGCCCTGAGTAAGTAGATCAATGATTAGTGCCACTTACTGAAATACATAAAACAGAGGAAAGTGGTTTTGCAGGGAGCGGTGTGTGTGTGTGGGGGGGAATTCTAATTTAATTATGTTAAGTTAGAATTGTCCACTTAAACATCCAAATACAGATTTTTGGTAGCTCAATATCCAAGTCTGGAATTTCAGAGAACTTTGTGCAGGGGATATAAGCCATGATTCTGGGAGACACACATTTAAGGCAATCATATGCATGAAGGGCTGAAGCTAGAAATGATGTTGATTTCTAACGATATCGCCCTCTTTATACAGTGACATACAACACTGAACTTATTGTTCCCATATCATTGGTCTGTTGGTGGTCAACCAGGCAACTTTGCTTATCTTCACTGGGTTCATTCACATATCTGGGGGTTGGCTCATTTTCAGCTGGAGCAACTGTGGTGACTCAGTCTGCTCCAGATGTCTTTAATCCTCCAGCATACTAGCTGGAGCTGTTCTCATGGTGAGAGCAGAAGCACAAGAGGAAGCAAGCCCAAAGAGCAAGTCTGTTGTAAGTCTCAGCTTATGTCAGCCTTTTGATTGAGTGTCAAGGAGCAGGGTATGTTACATTGCCCATTGTGAGAGGGCACTGCAAAAAAAATATGGGAAAGGGCATGGCTATAGGGGGAGATGAAGAATTTGGGCCATTTTCGCAACCAATCCATACAGGCTAAGTAGGCATTCTAAAGAGCACATGTAGAACATGGCCTTACATAAAGTGAAAACCACTGCAAGATATGTCTGCTTCCATTTCAATGATACCATATTCACTTAGACTCAGTCTCTTTTTGAAAGTACAAAAAGCACAATTTTGAAAATTATGTAGTTCAGTATGCAAATTCCAGCCCGATCTCTTGTCTTTCTGGGATTACTTCAACTAAAAAAAAAAAGCTATTGTGATGTCTACTTTGTTAAGGTTGTTATAAAGACTAAAAATAATATCCAAAGTTTCTAATGCATAGTAAGCACTTGATAAATTATAAGTGCTATGCCTATTATTAGTAGAATACCATTAGTATTTTGAAATATAACAGTCAGCCAACAGTGGTCTGTGGCCACAAGCATACAATTATGCAATTGTGATAAGAATGAATCTCCAAAATTATTAATGCTCAAAATAAAAACACTTTTTACTTCTACATGTAAAGTTACTCTATGGTAGTCATGAAGGCTTGAGTATCCAGGTTTATCTTTTCCTTTTAAAAAAAAATCATCTTTCCCATGTATATCCTTAAGGTTTTGTCACTGTTTCAATATAAACAAGGAGTATACTCTTAAAGATCGTCTGTCTTCTTTTCTTTAGCATAAATAAAGTTGGCTCAAAATTCAGATTGTATTGGGGGAAAGCACAAAGTGATATTTCTCTTCTAACCTCCAGAACCCACACCAAGGTAGGACAGAGCTGCTTAGGTTAGAGCAATATCTGACGATACTGTTACCAAGTTTTAAGATGAAGATGATGTGCTGCATTATTTTTCTGATCAACGTGCTAACACAACCTGGCCTAAAAATTGATAACCTCCAATAGAATGATTGACAGATGCCTAGATCAAAGGGAAATGTGGTTAAGCTGAATCGTTTTGAAAACAAGTGCAATTAAATAAGTACAGATACCATAACCATGTTACCTATTCTCACCAGATAGAACTGTCCAGCTTGTCGGTTAGCTTTGATCATACATACTTGTTACTATGAGTTCACAAGTTCACGAAAACCTTTCCCTACTTTCCTTTTAGACTGTGATCTCCAGGAAAGCAATAGCTTTGTCTCTTTTGCTTACCCTTTCATCGTAAGTGCCTGTACTTTTATGGACCTGGGATCATTGGAAAGTCCTAAATATATATTTGTTAACATATTTGTTGAATGTTTACATGGAGGATTTTTCCCACATGTTTTGTCTAGTTTCTCTAGGGTTAGTCTGGATTAAAATATTTGAGAAATAAACAATACAATTCAAGAATGGAAGAAATTCTTTTTAATTATTGCTTAATATTTTTGGAAATAATTTTACACACTCTACCCTGTGTGTCTATAGTATACTTGCTGTGCTACTTTAGTATTAAGTATTTCAATGCTTCCCATTATTAATAGGATAGAGACCTGAACCCATAACACGACCATAAAGCTCTGCATGATCTGGCTCCTGCCAATCTCTGCCTCTTCATCTTATATCTTTCTTCCCATCTCTCTCTGCACTCCAGCCACAATGGTTTTTACTTTTAGTTTCTTGGATGGACAATGGTTGTTCCCTACAAACTCACAGCCTTTCCCCTCTGCCTGGAATGCTACTGGGCCATGCTTAGTCATCTTTCAGATCCTAACTGGACCTTCCCAGACTAAATAATTCATAGTGTTCAGCATTTTAATTCCTAGAAGTTATCACAATTTAAATAATTATGTATTTATTTTTGTATGATTGTTTATATCTGTCTTCCTACTATACTGTAAGCTCCATGAGGATATAGACTATACATATTTAGTTCACTTCTGCACTTCTAAGACTCGGCATATTGCCTGGTACAAACTCAATAAAAAGCTCTTGTCCTGTATAATAGCTTGCCATCAATGTGATTTCTTTAATTTGAAAAATAATCAGGTGATTATAAAACATTCTAGAGGGCTGTAGAAAGCAATACAGTAGAAGATACTCATGTGATTATTTAGAATGCCTTCCTCCTACTTCCAGTACATCTCTTATTGGAGTGTCAAAGTCCTTTCCTCTTTTTTATATCTTTCCAAAAATCATTATTTTATCATTTAAAAAACAAACAAGAAAAATTTGGCTTGAAGAATTATTAAGACAGAGATATTATATTTCTTTTCTTTTATTCACTTTCCAAATGAAAACCCCAGGATACCCAGACTTGATTTATATATCTGGAACTATTTAGAATAAGGACTAGTTACAAAATCTGACCATTGACATCCCCATTTGTTTTTAATGAGAAAAATTCTTGGGCCCTAGAACTAGTTAAAAGGCTTTTCATCATATCCTTAAAGATATTAGAAGATTTTTTATATGAAAACAATTATAGAAGACCTGGATTTTAACATGTCTTGGGCTCACTGAGACTACATCTGATCCCTTCCCCCAAATTACGTCTTGTAAATGATATCTCCATACATCTCTTCTCTTAATGACCATTAAATTGATAGTCTTATGTACTCTTTAATCTTACCGCAAAATAGTTGCATCAACTGATAATAAGATCAGTGGTACAATTAGCTTATAGGGCATCAAATATTTCCAGGCCGCATCCTTCATTCATTCCATTTTATTTAGCCCTAATTCTTGCTATGATTTTTTTTTCCATCCAGTGACCCTTCCTTTCAAGGATGCTAATCCTGTTCTCACAATGACAAACATGTAATTTTCCTGTGCAACTGTCAAGCTTCTTCTCCATCCAGCACTTTTTGAGCAGCTAGAGAGACTTCTATGTATTAGCCCAAAAGTGATGGCACACTTCCACTTAAAGTATGAGAGTAATGTATTAATTGCTTAAACACAAGCCCACACATCAATGGATAGAAGACTTCAGGACTAAAATTACACTTAGCAATCTCTCCTTGAGGTAAATCTTCTTCCAGCTTCCTCTAAAACTATCCATGAGGGGGGCCTGCGTGACTCAGTTGTTAAGCGTCTGCCTTCGGCTCAGGTCATGATCCCAGGGTCCTGGGATCGAGCCCCATTTGGGGCTCACTGCTCAGTGGGGAGCCTGCTTCTCCCTCTCCTCCCAGCACCTGCTCTCTCTTGCTATCTCTGTCACTATCTCTGTCTCTACCTCTCAAATAAATAAATAAAATCCTTAAAAAAAACTATCCATGAATCACAGAAAAAGATAAAACAAAATACCAAAAATTAATTCTGTGACAACCTATTGTCAGATTTGGAAGAATTTTTCTAATTATAATATAAAGCTGGTGGGTTGATTTGGTATATACAGCCAGTGGCTACTTTGTTTTTTTTGTTTTGTTTTGTTTTTCTTTCTTATTGTAGTTCAACAACTTTATTTTTTTCTTTCTTTTTTTTTATTATGTTCAGTTAGCCACTGTAGAGTACATAATTAGTTTTTGATGTAGTGTTCAATGATTCATTAATTAAGTATAATACCCAGTGCTCATCACAACACATGCCCTCCTCAATACCCATCACCCTGTTACCCCGTCCCCCCACCCACCTCCCCTCTGAACCCCTCAGATTGTTTCCCAGGGTCCATAGTCTCTCATGGTTCATCTCCCTCTCTGATTTCTCCCCCTTTGGATTTCCCTCCCTTCCCCTATGGTCCTCCGTGCTATTGCTTATATTCCACATATGACTGAAACCATATGATAATTGTCTTTCTCTGCTTGGCTTACTTCCCATCAAAATCCTAGAGGAGAACCATAGGGAGTAACCTCTTTGACATCGGCCACAGTAACTTCTTTCAAGACACGTCTCCAAAGGCAAGTGAAACAAAAGCAAAAATGAACTTTTGGGATTCACCAGTGGCTACTTTGATTCATGCCATCAGAAACCCTCTGTGGTCCAAAGAAGACAGAAAAAAAGTTTCCCCCTTAACTTATCTTTCGAGCCTTCAACAACAACAACAAAATGTCTTGAGCTTCTACGTGTGCCAGACACTATAAGTAGTAAGGGTACAACAGTAAAGAAGATTTTTTTTTTTTTTGTATCTTCATTGAGGTTGCAGGCTGGCAGTGACCCTGCAGTTTTAAAGGAATATAAGAATAATGATACAAATTAAAAGGTTCTACAGGAATTTATCATGGGAATACCTAATTTGCTGCAAATGGATTATAGGATAAAGCAACATCTAATTTGAGATATAAAGAATGAGTAGTTGCATGGGACAAGATGAGAGGTAAATTATTTAAACAGAATGATTGTTGATTTCATATTGAGATTTTCTCCTCAAATAGACTGGGCTAGAAGTCCAACAACTGTTTCCTACATGTTACTAGAATCGCACATCTGCATATCATCCCAGATGAGATGTATCAATTTAACCAATGGGTCTGAAGGTCTGGAAAGATGAAGCGTGTAGCTTTTAAATGATTTCAAGTTTCAGTATGACTGGATTATGAAGGGTTAGGTAGAAAGTTGTGGAATTTGAGATGGAAGAAATCAGGTATTATATCAGAATCATTAAATCTTGCTAAGGAGTTTGGACTTTATTGTAAGAAAATGGGGAGACAATTGGGGTTGAAAACAGGTAAGTGACATTGTTATATTTGCCTTTTAGAATTACCAACATGGCTTTAGTGAGAAGAATAAATGTGAGAAGGGCAAGAGAAGTGTAAGCATAAGAAGAAAGAGGTAATTATAAGCAATGATCTAAAGATGAGATAATGGTGTCTGGACGATGAGGATGGAGAGATGTAAACAAGTGGATGCTCATTTACTTAGGAGATGGAGTTGATAAGCCTTAGCAATTGGTTGCATGTGGAGATGAGAAGGGAAATGAAATGTGGCTTAAGTATCTGGATGTTTGATACTACTCACTGACAGGGTGAACAGATGAGAAAGAATAGGTAAAGATAAGCTTAGTTTTTGATATCTTAAGCTTATGGTTCTTGTGTTTAATACAAGAAGACCTGAACAACAGGCAGTTGAATAAACCATGGACATAAATATGTGAATCATCAGCATAGGAAACAGATGAGTTCTTGGAAATTGCTGAAACTACCCCATAAAAGTATACAGAGTGAAAAAAGAGGGACTAGAATAAAATTTGAGGCACACTGATATTTGTGGGATTTGCAGAGAAATAGAAGCTTGCAAAAGTGAGTGAAGAAGAAGGGCTGGTTTAGAAAAGAGAAATGAGAAGCACAGGCCTTTATAAATCTACAGGTGAGAGAACAAGTGAGAGAGGGAGTGTGCACAGCATCAATAAAGCCTAATCCCTTATTTCAGGGATCTATTATCCATCATTGATGAGGTGGTGGTTGTTTTCTGAAGTGGCCAAAATGTTTCTACCTAAATTGCTCTATATCCATGAAAACAGAAGAACTAGTTCAAAAAGTGGGAATTGGGGCCCTTGTAGATGGGAAATTATATGTTAGGAGGTGTACAGTTCTAAAGTAAAACACTTGTCAGTTTGAGGTGTGACAGAAATATTTAGGTAAACATTAGCAAATAAACAGACTACCCATTTGGTGACTTAAAAAAACATTTGTAGGTGCTCTTATTTAAATAAGGATCTATAAAAATGTTCTTTTGTAGTGGACATTTATTCTAGTAAGTTTTATAAAATTTAACACAGACATCCTTATTAAACACTTTGGGTCAAAATTGCCATTCCATTTTAATTGTGCAGGAGTATGAAGTCTCATATTTTAGTGAATACATTCCTTACCTTCAACAGTTTAGGGATGCAGATACATAAGCAAACAGAACACTGTAATTTGCTGTGACATCCACTCTGTACTACAGAAGCACAATCAGGAGTGCCTAATCCAAGCTACAGACAAATTCTGATGAAGGAAGGCTTCCTGAGAAAGACAGCATCTGACATCAGTCTTAAAGATGAGCAAAATTCATCCAGACAGAGAGAGGTAAAAAGTGCACCTTAGAATTCCAGAAAAAAAATATTGGCCCTGATTTCCAGCTCCTCTCCATTCTATATTAGATGTTCTTGTGAGGTAACGCTTACAAGTCAGGCTCCTTAATTTATACAACAGAAAGCCAATTTTGGTTCTTGCAAAACACATCAATCCTTCTTTAATTGACAAATGAGACCATCTCCTTTCCAAGCCAGGAATTGATTGCAATGAAGCAGTTGCTGAAGTGTCTCTGAAAACATTAATTTTTTGAGTCCAATGGATATGTCATATATCCAGTCCTCTAAACTAGATCTTCAGAAAGTAAGGTATCTAGACCATGTTATCATAGCTCCCCTCAGAGATGTCACCCTTTTGATAGTGTAATAGAATAAGAAAATTTATTAAAGCAAATGTATTATCTCTTGCAAACCAGTTTCAGACACTGTCAACTTCATTACTTGATATTTCTAAAACAGGCACCCAACACCATTAGTTGTATTATTATTTCACTGCCAGAAAAAAATGGAATATCTAAATTAACTTACAACTTCTTCTGCTTTTAAGTACTTCATATCTACTCAATCTTCAAATCCTGACAATTTTACTTTTCCCTCCTCTCTGTCCCCACTCTCACTGCTTTAGACTGGATCTTAATCTTTTTCTCCCAGTCTAACTACTGAAATAGTCTCTTTACTGGGTCCTCTGCCAGTGGTCTAGCTCATTCAAATTCATCTTCCTTTCTACTACCACAGTGATATGTTTAAAATCAAATTCAGGCAATGCCATCCTCCTGCTTAAAAGCTTTCAGTGGCTCCCTGCTACAGGATATAGCTCCAATTCATTACATGACAGAGGAGACAGTCTGTGACCTGTCATTTTCTATAGCTCTTGGCTGCCCCAAAACTTATCCTCAACTAAGTCCTCCAGTAGGGTCTGCAGCAGTATTTACTGTGGAATTTAAACAAACACACACATACACACACAGTATGATTCTGTGGTGTGTGCATGCACCCTCCACAGAATCATAATCTATAGGATTAAGCTCAGGCACAAGAATTTCTTAAAACTTTCACTATTTGGCAGCACTGGTTCCTTAACCATTGTTCTAGTTACAGTGTGCTAATTCAAGGTCCTGGTGCACACCTGGCTCATTCACACTTCTGAGTTATGGCATTTTTTTCCTCTCAGCCTGGAATGCTATTCCTTAAATCACTCTTTCTTCACATGACAACTCTTCATCTTTTGAGAGTAAGAATAAGCATCATTCCTTGGAATAAGCAATTCTTCTTTATCCCCTACTCCCCATATTGTTGGGTAACCCTTTCCATGTGCTCTCAAAGCATTCTAGTTAGTTCTATATTTTCATTTCTGCCATTGCATTACTATGCAATTAAGTGCAATTAAAATGATCAGTCTTACCTATTAAATTATAAATTCTGCCAGTACAGGGATTATGGGTTTGTTTTGTTTTCCTACCTTTTAGAAGAAGATAAAATTAAAGGTGATTCTGCTCAAAGTGAATAATTAGAAGGGCAAAGTTTTCCCAGCAGATTAAACTGGAATTTAGGGAAAAAAGTGAATATTTCTAGTCATTAAGTTTTCATTTATGCAGATGCATATATCACTGTTATGTACTCATATATATATGTATATATATATTTGTTATGTGGTTATATGGTCGTGTGTGTGTGTGTGTGTGTGTATACATATATGTGTATATATATAGAGAGTTCTATAAATGGTTGTATGATTATATATGTGTGTGTATGTATATACTGTCACATGTATACGTATAGCACACACACACATACACATTCAGTTGTTAACCTATAGAGTGCTTTTTTATGTACCAGACATTGTGATAAATGCATTGCACTATTATTTCACATTAGTCTCTTACCAATTTTATTAGGGTGATGTGTTATTAACCACCATTTCTCACATGGGATTACTGAAGTTTTGAGAGATTGAGATATTTGCCTATGAGAAAAACTTGACTCATTTTATCTGACTCCAAAGTCATTACAGAATACAAATGAATAGTCTCTCTGTATACATGTTTATTATGTAAATGAAGACGCAAACAGTAACTAATTGCATCTGTAGCTATTTTAGGTTGAAAGTCCAATAAAATTCACAATTTTTAGAATGCTAAATTAACAAAAAATAATCAGACAAATGTCTTTGGTCTTATTTCACAGTCCAGTGTTAAAACAACACAGAAATATATTGCCTTTTGAAACTAGTGAATAAAAATCATTAATTTCTTCATTCTTACTCAAAGTTTTGCTTTTCACATGAATGAAACTTTCCTGAAGATGTTTGAATGTTACAAATAATACCAAAATACTTGGGAGAACCCAAATATATGAAATAATTAATAACAAACATAAAGGAACTCGTGGATAATAAAACAATGATAGTAGGGGACTTGAATACCCCACTTATACCAATGGACAAATCATCTAAGCAGAAAGTCAACAAGGAAACAATGGCTTTGAATAACACACTGGACCAGATGGACTTAACAGATATATTCAGAATATTTCATCCTAAAGCATCAGAATACACATTCTTTTCAAGTGCACCTGGAACATTCTCCAGAATAGAACACATCCTGGGTTACAAATAAGCCCTTGACAAGTACAAAAAGATTGTGATCATACCATGGATATTTTCCAACCACAACGCTATGAAACTTGAAGTCAATCGCAAGAAAAATTTGGAAGGACCACAAATACATGGAGCTTAAGGAAAATCCAACTAAAGAAGGAATAGGTCAACCAGGAAATTAAAGAAAAAATGAAAAAATACATGGAAACAAATGATAATGAAAATATCATGGTCCCTAAGACAAAACAATATTAGAATAATTGGAATCCCAGAAGAAGAAGAAAGAGAAAGAGGTGCAGAAGATATATTGGAGCAAATTATAGCAGAGAACTTACCTAATTTAGGGAAGGAAACAGATATCAAAATCCAGGAAGCACAGAGAACCTCCCGCAAAATCAATAAAAATAGGTCAACACGCTGAAACCTAATAGTAAAACTTATGAGTCTCAGAGACAAAGAGAAAATCCTGAAAGCAGCTCGGGAGAAGAGATCTGTAACCTACAATGATAGAAACATTAGACTGGCAGCAGACCTATCCACAAAGACCTGGCAGGCCAGAAAGGACTGGTATGATGTATTCAGAGCACTAAACGAGAAAAATATGCAGCCAAGAATACTATATCCAGCTAGGCTGTCATTGAAAATAGAAGGAGAGATAAAAAGCTTCCAGGACAAGCAAAAACTAAAGGAATTTGCAAACATGAAACTAACCCTCCAAGAAATATTGAAAGGGGTCCTCTAAGCAAAAAGAGAGCCTAAAAGCAGCATAGATCAGAAAGGAACACAGACAATATACAGTAACAGTCACCTTACAGGCAATACAATGGCACTAAATTCATACCTTTCAATAGTTACCCTGAATGTAAATGGGCTAAATGCCCCAATCAAAAGACACAGGATATCTGCAAGAGACTCATTTTAGACCCAAAGACACCCCCAGATTGAAACTGAAGGGACACCATGTTAATGGACATCAAAAGAAAGCTGGGGTGGCAATTCCTATATCAGACAAATTAGATTTTAAACTAAAGACTATAATAACAGATGAGGAAGAACACTATATCCTACTTAAAGGGTCCATCCAACAAGAAGATCCAACAATTGTAAATATATATGCCCCTTATGTGGGAGCAGCCATTTATATAAGCCAATTAATAACAAAAGCAAAGAAACACATTGACAACAATACAATGGTGGGGGACTTTAACACCCCCCCGACTGAAATGGACAGATCATCTGAACAACAGATCAATATGGAAATAGACTTTAAATGACACACTGGACCAAATGGACTTCACAGATATATTCAGAACATTCCATCCCAAGGCAACAGAATACACATTCTTCTTTAGTGCCCATGGAACATTCTCCAGAAGAGATCACATCCTAGGTCTCAAATGAGGTCTCAGCTGGTACCAAAAGATTGGGATCATTCCCTGCATATTTTCAGACCACAATGCTTTTAAACTAGAACTCAATCACAAGAGGAAAGTCAGAAAGAACTCAAATACATGGAGGCTAAAGAGCATCCTACTAAAGAATGAATGGGCCAACCAGGAAATTAAAGAAGAATTTAAAAAGTTCATGGAAACCAATGAAAATGAAAACACAACTGTCCAAAATCTTTGGGATAGAGCAAAGGCAGTCCTAAGAGGAAAGAATATAGCAATACAAACCTTTCTCAAGGAACAAGAAAGGTCTCAAATACACAACCTAACCCTACACCTAAAGGAGCTGGAGAAAGAACAGCAAATAAAGCCTAAACCCAGCAGGAGAAGAGAAATAATAAAGATCAGAGCAGAAATCAATGACATAGAAACCAAAAGAACAGTAGAACAGATCAACAAAACTAGGAGCTGGGTCTTTGAAAGAATTAATAAGATTGATAAACCCCTGGCCAGACTGATCAAAAAGAAAAGAGAAATGACCCAAATAAATAAAATCATGAGTGAAAGAGGAGAGATCACAGCCAATACCAAAGAAATACAATTATAAGAACATACTATGAGTAACTCTATGCCAGCAAATTAGATAACCTGGAAGAAATGGATGCATTCCTAGAGATGTATCAACTACCAAAACTGAACCAGGAAGAAATACAAAACCTGAACAGACCTATAACCACTAAGGATATTGAAGCAGTCATCAGAAATCTACCAAAAACAAAAGCCCAGGGCCAGATGGCTTCCCAGGGGAATTCTACCAAACATTTCAAGAAGAATTAATACCTATTCTTCTGAAACTGTTCCAAAAAATAGAAATGGAAGGAAAACTTCCAAACTCGTTTTATGAGACCACCATTACCTTGATCCCAAAACCAGACAAAGACCCCATCAAAAAGGAGAATTACAGACCAATATCCTTGATGAACATGGATGCAAAAATTCTCACCAAAATACTAGCCAATAGGATCTAACAGTACATTAAAAGGATTATTCACCACTACCGAATGGGATTTATCCCTGGGCTGCAAGGTTGGTTCAAAATCCACAAATCAATCAATGTGATACAATACATTAATAGAAGAAAGAACAAGAACCATATGATCCTCTCAGTAGATGCAGAAAAAGCATTTGACAAAGTCAGCATCCTTTCTTGATCAAAACTCTTCAGAGTATAGGGATAGAGGGCACATACCTCAGTATCATAAAAGCCATCTATGAAAAACCCACAGCAAATATCGTTCTCAATGGGGAAAAACAGAGCTTTCCCCCTAAGGTCAGGAATGCGGCAGGGATGTCCACTATCACCACTGCTATTCGACATAGTACTAGAAGTCCCAGCCACAGCAATCAGACAACAAAAAGAATTAAAGGGCATTTGAATTGGCAAAGAAGAAGTCAAACTCTTTGCAGTTGATATGATACTTTATGTGGAAAATCCAAAAGACTCCACCCCAAAACTGCTAGAACTCATACAGGAATTCAGTAAAGTGGCAGGATATAAAATCAATGCACAGAAATTAGTGGCATTCCTATACACCAATAAGATAGAAGAAAGAGAAAATAAGGAATCGATCCCATTTACAATTGCACCCAAAACCGTAAGATACCTAGGAATAAATCTAACCAAAGAGGCAAAGAATTTGTACTCAGAAAACTATAAAATACTCATGAAAGAAACTGAGGAAGACACAAAGAAATGGAAAAACGTTCCATGCTCATGTTGGAGGACAAATATTGTGAAGATGCCAATGCTACCTAGAGCAATCTACACATTTAATGCAATCCCTATCAAAATACCACCCACTTTTTTCAAGAAATGGAACAAATAATCCTAAAATTTGTATGGAACCAGAAAAGACCCCGAATAGCCAGAGGGATGTTGAAAAAGAAAAGCAAAGCTGGTGGCATCACAATTCCGGACTTCCAGCTCCATTACAAAGCTGTCATCATCAAGACAGTATGGTACTGGCACAAAAACAGACACATAGATCAATGGAACATAATCGAGAGCCCAGAAATGGACCCTCAACTCTATGGTCAACTAATCTTTGACAAAACAGGAAAGAATGTCCAGTGGAAAAAAGACAGTGTCTTCAACAAATGGTGTTGGTAAAATTGGACAGCCACATGCAGAAGAATGAAACTGGACCATTTCCTTACACCACACACAAAAGTAGACTCAAAATGGTTGAAAGACCTAAATGTGAGACAGGAGTCTATCAAAATCTTAAAGGTGAACACAGGCAGCAACCTCTTCGACCTCAGCCACAGCGACTTCTTCATAGAAACATCACCAAAGGCAAGGGAAGCAAGGGCAAAAATGAACTATTGGGACTTCATCAAGATAAAAAGCTTTTGCACAGCAAAAGAAACAGTCAACAAAACCAAAAGACAACCGACAGAATGGGAGAAAATATTTGCAAATGACATATCAGATAAAGGGCTAGTATCCAAACTCTATAAAGAACTTATCAAACTCAACACCCAAAGAACAAATGATCCAAACAAGAAATGGGCAGAAAACATGAATAGACATTTTTCCAAAGAAGACATCCAAATGGCCAACAGACACATGAAAAAGTGCTCAACAACGCTCAGCATCAGGGAAATCCAAATCGAAACCTCAATGATATACCACCTCACACCAGTCAGAATGGCTAAAATTAACAAGTCAGGAAACGACAGATGTTGGCAGGGATGTGGTGAAAGGGGAACCCTCCTACACTGTTGGTGGGAATGCAAGCTGGTGCAACCACTCTGGAAAACAGTGTGGAGATTCCTCAAAAAGTTGAAAATAGAGCTACCATACGATCCAGCAATTGCACTACTGGGTATTTACCCCAAAGATACAAATGCAGGGATCCAAAGGGGTACATGCACCCCGATGTTTATGGCAGCAATGTCCACAATAGCCAAACTATGGAAAGAGCCAAGATGTCCATCGACAGATGAATGGATAAAGAAGATGTGATATATATATATATATAATGGAATATTACACAGCCATCAAAAGGAATGAAATCTTGCCATTTGCAATGACGTGGATGGAACTGGAGCGTATTACACTGAGCGAAATAAGTCAATCAGAGAAAGACATGTATCATATGATCTCACTGATATGAAGAATTCTTAATCTCAGGAAACAGAGGGTTGCTGGAGTGGTGGGGGTGCGAGGGATGGGGTGGCTGGGTGATAGACATTGGAAAGGGTATGTGCTACGGTGAACACTGTGAATTGTGTAAGACTTGAATCACAGACTTGTACCACTGAAACAAGTAATACATTATATGTTAAAAAGAAAAAAAGAAGATAGTAGGAATGGAAAAATGAAGGGGGGGATATCGGAGGGGGAGACGAAACATGAGAGACTATGGACTCTGAGAAACAAACTGAGGGTTCTAGAGGGGAGGAGGGTGGGGGGATGTGTTAGCCTGGTGATGGGTATTAAAGAGGGCACATAATGAATGGAGCACTGGGTGTTATACACAAACAATGAATCATGGAACACTACATCAAAAACTAATGATGTAATGTGTGGTGATTAACATAACATAATAAAATAAAATAAAATAATATAAAATAAAAAGAAAATATCATGGTCCAAAACCCTTGGGATGCAGCAAAAGTGGTTATAAGAGGGAATTATATAGCAATACAGGCTCACCTCAAGGGGCAAGAAAAATCTCAAATATACAACCTAGAGGAGCTAGAAAAAGAACAACAAATGAAGCCAAAAGTCAGAAGAGGAGGGGAAATAATAAAGACCAGAGCAGAAATAAATGATATAGAAACGAACAAACAAAAAACAGTAGAAGACCAATGAAACCAGGAGCTGGTTCTTTGAAAGAAATATCTGCCAAAAAATGGGCAATCTGGATAAATTCCTAGAAACATATAAACTACCTAAACTGAAACAGGAAGAAATAGAAAACTAAAACAGACAGATAACCAGCAAAGGAATAAGTAATCAAAAATCTCCCAACAAACAAAAGTCCAGGGCCAGATGGCTTCCCAGGGAAAAACCAAACATTTAAAGAAGTGTTGATACCTATTCTTCTCAAACTGTTCCCAAAGATAGAAATGGAAGGAAAACTTCCAAATTCATTCTACGAGGCCAGCATTACCTTGATTCCAAAACCAGACAAAGACCCCACTAAAAAGGAGAATTATAGACCAATATCCCTGATGAACATGGATCTAAAAATTCTCAACAAAATACTAGCAAATTGAATCCAACAGTATATTAAAAGAATCATTCACCACGATCAAATGAGATTTATTCCTGGGCTGCAAGGGTGGTTCAATATTCACAAATCAACCAACATGATACACCACATTAATTAAAAAAAAAAGGATAGGAACCATATGTTCCTCTCAATAGATGCAGAAAAAGCATTTGACAAAGTACAGCATCCATTCTTGATAAAAACCCTCAACGAAGTAGGGATAGTGGGAATGTACCTCAACATCATAAAGGCTATGTACAAAATAGCCACAGCTAATATCATCCTCAGTGGGGAAAAACTGAGAGTTTCCTCTATGGTTAGGAACAAGATAGGGATGTCCACTCTTACCATTGTTAACTAAGTCCTGGAAGTCCTAGCCTGAGCAATCAGACAACAGAAAGAAATAAAAGGCATCCAAATCAGCGAGGAACAAGTCAAACTTTCATTATTTTCAGATGACATGATACTCTATGTAGAAAACCTGAAAGACACCACAAAAAAATTGCTAGAACTGATACACGAATTCAGCAAACTGGCAAGATACAAAATCAATGTACAGAAATCTGTTGCATTTCTGTACACCAATAATGAAGCGGCCGAAAGAGAAATCAAGGAATCAATCCCATTTACAATTGCACCAAAAACCATATGATACCTAGGAATTAACCTAACCAAATAGGAAAAAGATCTATACTCACCACTGTAAAACACTTATGAAAGAAACTGAAGAAGATACAAAGAAATGGAAAAACATTCCATGTTTATGGATTGGAAAAACAAATATTGTTAAAAGGTCTATACTTCCTAAAGCAATTTCCCATAAATGTGAATGAGAGTCTTAAAAAGCAGACTCAGGTCCTTGGCTCTCTTATTTTTAAAGTGATTAATCTACACATTTAATGTGATCCATATCGAATTACCACCAGCATTTTTCACAGAGCTAGAACAAACAATCTGAAAATTTGTATGGAATCACAAAGGACCCAAATAACCAAAGCAATCTTTTTTTTAATGTTATGTTAATCACCATACATTACATCATTAGTTTTTTGATGTAGTGTTCCCTGATTCATTGTTTTCGTATAACACCCAGTGCTCCATGCAGTACATGCCCTCCTTTTTTTTCCTTTTAAATTTTTTTTATTTTATGTTAATCACCATATATTACATCATTTGTTTTTGATGTAGTGTTCCATGATTCATTGTTTGTTCATAACACCCAGTGCTCCATGCAGAATGTGCTCTCTTTAATACCCATCACCAGGCTAACCCATCCCCCTACCCTCCTCCCCTCTAGAACCTCAGTTTGTTTTTCAGAGTCCATCATCTCTCATGGTTCGTCTCCCCCTCTGACTTACTCTCCTTCATTCTTCCTCTCCTGCTATCTTCTTCTTTTTCTTTTTTCTTAAAATATGTTGCATTATTTGTTTCAGAAGTACAGATCTGTGATTCAACAGTCTTGCACAATTCACAGCGCTCGCCATAGCACATACCCTCTCCAATGTCTATCACCCAGCCACCCCATCCCTCCCACCCCCAACCACTCCAGTAACACTCAGTTTGTTCCTGAGATTAAGAATTCCTCATATCAGTGAGGTCATATGATACATGTCTTTCTCTGATTGACTTATTTCACTAAGCATAACACCCTCCAGTTCCATCCACGTCGTTGCAAATGGCAAGATCTCATTCCTTTTGATGGCTGCATAATATTCCATTGTGTATATATATCACATCTTCTTTATCCATTCATCTGTCGATGGACATCTTGGCTCTTTCCACAGTTTGGCTATTGTGGACATTGCTGCTATAAACATTGGGGTGCACGTACCCCTTCAGATCCCTACATTTGTATCTTTGGGGTAAATACCCAGTAGTGCAATTGCTGGATCGAATGGTAGCTCTAATTTCAACTGTTTGAGGAACCTCCACACTGTTTTCCAGAGTGGTTGCACCAGCTTGCATTCCCACCAACAGTGTAGGAGGGTTCCCCTTTCTCCACATCCCTGCCAACATCTGTCGTTCCCTGACTTGTTAATTTTAGCCATTCTGACTGGTGTGAGGTGGTATCTCATTGAGGTTTTGATTTGGATTTCCCTGATGCCGAGTGATGTTGAGCACTTTTTCATGTGCCTGTTGGCCATTTGGATGTCTTCTTTGGAAAAATGTCTGTTCATGTCTTCTGCACATTTCTTGATTGGATCATTTGTTCTTTGGGTGTTGAGTTTGATAAGTTCTTTATAGAGTTTGGATACTAGCCCTTTATCTGATATGTCATTTGCAAATATTTTCTCCCATTCTGTCGGTTGTCTTTTGGTTTTGTGGACTGTTTCTTTTGCTGTGCAAAAGCTTTTTATCTTGATGAAATCCCAATAGTTCATTTTTGCCCTGGCTTCCCGTGCCTTTGGCAATGTTTCTAGGAAGAAGTTGCTGCAGCTGAGGTCGAAGAGGTTGCTACCTGTGTTCTCCTTTAGGATTTTGATGGACTCCTGTCTCACGTTTAGGTCTTTCAACCACTTGGAGTCTATTTTTGTGTGTGGTGTAAGGAAATGGTCCAGTTTCATTCTTCTGCATGTGGCTGTCCAATTTTCCCAACACCATTTGTTGAAGAGACTGTCTTTTTTCCATTGGACATTCTTTCCTGCTTTGTCAAAGATAAGTTGACCATAGAGTTGAGGGTCCATTTCTGGGCTCTCGATTCTATTCCATTGATCTATGTGTCTGTTTTTGTGCCAGTAGCATACTGTCTTGATGATAACAGCTTTGTAATAGAGCTGGAAGTCCGGAATTGTGATGCTGCCAGCTTTGCTTTTCTTTTTCAACATCCCTCTGGCTATTCGGGGTCTCTTCTGGTTCCATACAAATTTTAGGATTAATTGTTCCACTTCGTTGAAAAAAGCGGATGGTATTTTGATGGGGATTGCATTGAATGTGTAGATTCCTCTAGGTAGCATTGACATCTTCACAATTTTGGTTCTCCCAATCCATGAGCATGGAATGTTTTTCCATTTCTTTGTGTCTTCTTCAATTTCTTTCCTGAGTATATTATAGTTTTCTGAGTACAGATCCTTTGCCTCTTTGGTTAAATTTATTCCTAGGTATCTGATGGTTTTGGGTGCAATTGTGAATGGGATTGACTCTTTGATTTGTCTCTCTTCTGTCTTGTTGTTGGTGTATAGGAATGCCATTGATTTCTGTGCATTGTTTTTATAGCCTGCCACTTGACTGAATTCCTGTATGAGTTCTAGCAGTTTTGGGGTGGAGTCTTTTGGGTTTTCCACATACAGTATCATATCATCTGCAAAGAGTGAGAGTTTGACTTCCTCTTTGCCGATTTGGATGCCTTTGATTTCTTTTTGTTGTCTGATTGCTGTGGCTAGGACTTCTAATACTATGTTGAATAGCAGTGGTGAGAGTGGACATCCCTGCCGCGTTCCTGACCTTAGGGGAAAAGCTCTCAGCTTTTCCCCATTGAGAATGATATTCGCTGTAGGTTTTTCATAGATGGCTTTTATGATATTGAGGTAGGTACCCGCTATCCCTATACTCTGAAGAGTTTTGATCAAGAAAGGATGCTATACTTTGTCAAATGCTTTTTCTGCATCTATTGAGAGGATCATATGATTCTTGTTCTTTCTTTTGTTAATGTATTGTATCACGTTGATTGATTTGCGGATGTTGAACCAGCCTTGCAGCCCAGGGATAAATCCCACTTGGTCGTGGTGAATAATCCTTTTAATGTACTGTTGGATCCTATTGGCTAGTATTTTGGTGAGAATTTTTGCATCCATGTTCATCAAGGATATTGGTCTGTAATTCTCCTTTTTGATGGGGTCTTTGTCTGGTTTGGGGATCAGGGTAATGGTGGCCTCATAAAATGAATTTGGAAGTTTTCCTTCCATTTCTATTTTTTGGAACAGTTTCAGGAGAATAGGTATTAATTCTTCTTTAAATGTCTGATAAAATTCCCCTGGGAAGCCATCTGGCCCTGGGCTTTTGTTTCTTGGGAGATTTTTGATGACTGCTTCAATTTCCTTAGTGGTTATAGGTCTGTTCAGGTTTTCTATTTCTTCCTGGTTCAATTTTGGTAGTTGATACATCTCTAGGAATGCACCCATTTCTTCCAGGTTATCTAATTTGCTGGCATAGAGTTGTTCCTAATATGTTCTTATAATTGTTTGTATTTCTTTGGTGTTGGTTGTGATCTCTCCTCTTTCATTCATGATTTTGTTGATTTGGGTCATTTCTCTTTTCTTTTTGATCAGTCTGGCCCAGGGGTTTATAAATCTTGTTAATTCTTTCAAAGACCCAGCTCCTAGTTTCGTTGATCTGTTCTACTGTTCTTTTGGTTTCTATGTCATTGATTTCTGCTCTGATCTTTATTATTTCTCTTCTCCTGCTGGGTTTAGGCTTTATTTGCTGTTCTTTCTCCAGCTCCTTTAGGTGTAGGGTTAGGTTATGTATTTGAGACCTTTCTTGTTTCTTGAGAAAGGCTTGTAGTGCTATATACTTTCCTCTCAGGACTGCCTTTGCTGTACCCCAAAGATTTTGAACACTTGTGTTTTCATTTTCATTGGTTTCCATGAATTTTTTAAATTCTTCTTTAATTTCCTGGTTGACCCATTCATTCTTTAGTAGGATGCTCTTTAGCCTCCACGTATTTGAGTTCTTTCCGATTTTCCTCTTGTGATTGAGTTCTAGTTTCAAAGCATTGTGGTCTGAAAATATGCAGGGAATGATCCCAATCTTTTGGTACCGGTTGAGACCTGATTTGTGACCTAGGATGTGATCAATTCTGGAGAATGTTCCATGGGCACCAGAAAAGAATGTGTATTCTGTTGCTTTGGGATGGAATGTTCTGAAAATATCTGTAAAGTCCATTTGGTCCAGTGTGTCATTTAAAGTCTTTATTTCCTTGTTGATCTTTTGCTTAGATGATCTGTCCATTTCAGTCAGGGGGGTGTTAAAGTCCCCCACTATTATTGTATTGTTGTCAATGTGTTTCTTTGCTTTTGTTATTAATTGCCTTATATAATTGGCTGATCCCATGTTCGGGGCATAGATATTTACAATTGTTAGATCTTCTTGTTGGGTAGACCCTTTAAGTAGGATATAGTGTCCTTCCTCATCTCTTATTACAGTCTTTGTTTTAAAATCTAGTTTGTCTGATATAAGGATTGCCACCCCAGCTTTCTTTTGGTGTCCATTAGCATGGTAAATGGTTTTCCACCCCCTCACTTTCAATCTGGGGGTGTCTTTGGGTCTAAAATGAGTCTCTTGCAGACAGCATATCGATGGGTCTTGTTTTTTAATCCAATCTGATAGCCTGTGTCTTTTGATTGGGGCATTTAGCCCATTTACATTCAGGGTAACTATTGAAAGGTATGAATTTAGTGCCATTGTATTGCCTGTAAGGTGACTGTTACTGTATGTTGTCTGTGTTCCTTTCTGATCTTTGCTGCTTTTAGGCTTTCTCTTTGCTTAGAGGACCCCTTTCAATATTTCTTGGAGGGCTGGTTTCATGTTTGCAAATTCCTTTAGTTTTTGTTTGTTCTGGAAGCTTTTTATCTCTCCTTCTATTTTCAATGACAGCCTAGCTGGATATAGTATTCTTGGCTGCATATTTTTCTCGTTTAGTGCTCTGAAGATATCTTGCCAGTCCTTTCTGGCCTGCCAGGTCTCTGTGGATAAGTCTGTTGCCAATCTAATATTTTTACCATTGTAGGTTACATATCTCTTCTCCTGAACTGCTTTCAGGATTTTCTCTTTGCCTCTGAGACTCGTAAGTTTTACTATTAGATGTCGGGGTGTTGACCTATTTTTATTGATTTTGAGAGGGGTTCTCTGTGCCTCCTGGATTTTGATGCCTGTTTCCTTCCTCACATTAGGGAAGTTCTCTGCTATTATTTGCTCCAATATACCTTCTGCCCCTCTCTCTCTTTCTTCTTCTTCTGGGATCCCAATTATTCTATTGTTGTTTCTTCTTATCGTATCACTTATCTCTCGAATTCTGCCCTCATGATCCTGTAGTTGTTTCTCTCTCTTTTTCTCAGCCTCTCTATTTTCCATCATTTGGTCTTCTATATCACTGATTCTCTCTTCTGCCTCATTTATCCTAGCAGTTAGTGCCCCCACTTTTGATTGCACCTCATCAATAGCCTTTTTGATTTCGACTTGGTTAGATTTTAGTTCTTTTATTTCTCCAGAAAGGGTTTCTCTAATAACTTCCACGCTTTTTTCAAGTCCAGCTAGTATCTTTAAAGTCATGATTCTGAACTCTAGGTCCGACATCGTACTAATGTCCATATTGAGTAGGTCCCTGGCTGACGGTACTACCTCTTGTTCTTTTTGCTGAGGTGATTTTTTTTGTCTTGTCATTTTGTCCAGAGGAGAATAGATGAATGAGAGAACAAAATGCTAACAGGTTTACAACGTCCCCAGCAAATATACTGTATAGAAATCAGAAAAGACCTGAAACCAGGGGAAAAGAAAGGGAAAGAAAGAAAAAAGAAAGAGAAAAAAAAAAAAAGAAAAAAAAAGATAAAAACAAAAACAGAACAATACAAAAAAAGCAGAATATGATCAAATATGATTAGGCTAGTGCATAGATCAGTGCCACACACTAGATTTTGGGCATATTTTGGTCTGTTAGAAAAAAGTGCCTCCTAAAATTTTAAAGGAAGAAAGACATATATGTACAAAATAAGGGTTGATACAATGAAGGGATAGAAGATGACTGTAAAGATGAAAATTATAAAAGATTTTATAAAAGGACTTGATAAGATAAGAAGTTGTTTGAAAAAAGAAAGAAGAAGATTTAAGAAAAAAAAAAAGAAAAAAGGGAGAGAATGTGATCAGGCAGGAGACTAGAACAGAGCCATACACTAGTGATTTAGGGTATATTTTGATCTGTTAGAAGAAACTGTATCTCAAAATTTTAAAGAGAGAACAACTTATATATATATGCCAAAAATAAGGGTAACTACTATGAAGGGATAAAATATGACTCTAAAAATGAAAAAATAAAAAAATTTTTTTTTTTAAAAAGAGATTGATAAGATGTTGGTTGAAAAAGGGAAAAAGAAAAATAAAAAAAAAAAACAGTTAACAAAAATTAACTTTGATGAACTAATGAATCATGGTAAAAAAAAGCCATGAATTCTATGTGCAGTATTCCCCTAGCACTGGAGTTCTCCCGTTCTCCTTGATCGGTAAACTTGGTCTTGGCTTGCTGGCTGTTCGTGCTGATCTTCTGGGGGAGGGGCCTGTTGCTGTGGTTTCCAAATGTCTTTGCCGGAGGCTGAATTGCCCCGCCCTTGTCGGTTCGGGCTAAGCAAGCTGCTCGGGTTTGATCTCAGGAGCTTTTGTTCCCTGCAAGCTCTCGGTACAGACTTGGAGGACCAGGGCAAAAATGGTGGCCTCCCAATCTCCACCCGGAGGAGCTAAGAACTCAGGGCCCCGCTCCTCAGTGCACCCACAGAGAAAAGCAGTCACTTCCTTGTCCCCGGTCTCCGGCCGCTCTCCGTGCTCACCCAACCTGTGACCGAGCGTTGCTATCTCTGGCACCCGATCCCGTGTGGAGTCTCCAAACCCAGCAGATCCCTGCGGTGCGTTCCCGTGCCGCTCCTCCCGGGGGAGGAACGGGAGTCTCCCCGGCTCTGCCGCTTGTTGGGTTCCTGCTGGAGGAGCAGTGGCCCGACTGGGCCGCGGATCACAGTTTATGGCCACCCAGAGCTGAGAGCCCGCGCCTCAGCTCCGTCTCTGCAGCCGGCTTCCCCGCTCCGATACCTGGGAGCTCTGGCGCACTCAGGCACCCCCGGTCTTTCTGTGACCCCAAGGGTCCTGAGACCACACTGCCCGGGGAGGATTCCACCCCCTGCTTAGCCACTGGAGCGACGTCCCTCAGCGGAGCCGACTTCTAAAAGGTCCGATTTTGTGCTCCGCGGCTCTATCACTTGCCAGAAGCGGCCGGCGGAGGCCTCTCCCCCGCCGTCTATTCTCCCGAATATCGCCTCGGATTCACTTCTCCGCACATCCTACCTTCCAGTAAGTGGTCGCTTCTCTGTTCAGAGAGTTGTTGCTACTCTCCTCTTCGATCTCCTGTTGAGTTCGTAGGTGTTCAGAATGGTTTGATCCCTATTCAGCTGAATTCCTGAGACCAGACAAAATCTAGGTCTCCTACTCCTCTGCCATCTTGCTCCGCCCCCAGTACATGCCCTCTTTAATACCCATCACCAGGCTAACCCATCCCCCATGCTCCTCCCCTCTAGAACCCTCAGTTTGTTTCTCAGAGTCCATAGTCTCTCATTAACCAAAGCAATCATAAAAAAGAAAAGCAAAGCTGGAAGCATCACAATTCCAGACTTTAAGCTATATTACAAAGCTGTAGTCATCAAGACAGTATGGTAATGATAAAAAAAACAGACACAGACATTAATGGAACACAATAGAAAACCCAGAAATGGACCCACAACTATGTGGTCAACTCATTTTTGACAAAGCAGGAAAGAATATCCAACGGAAAAAAGACTGTCTCTTCAACAAATGATGCCGGGAAAACTGGACAGCAACATGCAAAAGAATGAAACTAGACCACTTTCTTACAAGATGTTTAAAAATAAATTCAAAATGGATCAAAGACCTAAATGTGAGATAGTAGACCATCAGAATCCTAGAGGAGAAGACATGCAATAAACTTTTTGACATCAGATATAGCAACTTCTTACTAGATATGTCTCCAGGGGCAAAGGAAACAAAAGCACAAGTAAACTATTGGGATTTCATCAAGATAAAAAGCTTCTGCACAGCAAAGGAAACAATCAACAAAACTAAAAGGCAACCTTCAGAAGGGGAGAAGATATTTGCGAACGACATATCCAATGAAGTGCTACTATCCAAAATCTATAAGGAACTTACCAAACTGAACACCTAAAAACCAAATAATGCAGTTAAGAAATGGGCAGAAGACATGCATAGACGTTTTTCCAAAGAAGACATCCAGATGGCTAATGGACACATGAAAAGATACTCAGCATCACTCATCATCAGGAAAATACAAATAGAGAACAAACTGAAGTTTGGTGGAGGGGAGGTAGGCAAGGGGATGGGTTATATCGGTGATGGGTATTAAGGAGGGCACTTGTTTTGATGAGCACTGGGTGTTATATGTAAGTGATGAGTCACTAAATTCTACTCCTGAAACTAATATTACACTATGTGTTAACTAACTGGAATTTACGTAAAAACTTGAAACAATAACAACAGAAAAACAATAATAAACAAACAAAAAGGAAATAGTACCATAACAATAGGATAAAATGAGTAAATATGTATCAGAAACTAAATTGCTGCATAATCAGTTATTTTTATTTATTTCACTTTTAAATTTTTCAATTATTATAGATACTATTATGCTTTTCATTCTAAACAAATCAATTAAAATTAGAATACAATTTAAGCAATAACTAGTGTCAAAAAATGTAGGCATCCCTGATGAAAAATGGTAGAAGAACAATAACTAAAATTAATTATTTTTTTATTTTATTTAAAGACATCTGATAGATGTTCAATAAATTACTTGTTGGATTCAACCAGATTTTGAAGCATCTTTTTCCATATTGCCCTGAACTGCTGTGGTTATATCTCTCCACCCTACTTGACTAAAGGCTCTTTAAAGTCCTATATCATAATATATTTATCTTCATATCCCTGAAAAGAAGCCCAATGAATAGAAGGTATTTAACATGTGCTAATCAATATAGGAGTTCTCAATTTTTTTGGTCTCAGTATCCCATTACACTCTTGGGAATTACTGAATAATCCAAAAAGCTTTTGTTATGTAGTTATAAATATAGGTGTGCCATCTCTAATATGAAATGTATTAGAAATTAAACAAAAAAACTTAAGTACATTAATAATTTAAAATACTAATAATAGACCCCTTACATGTTATAAATTGCATGTTATTATGAAAATAACTACATTATCCTACTAGAAGTCCTAGCCTCAGCAATCAGACAACAAAAAGAAATAGAAGGCATTCAAATTGGCACAGAAGAAGTCAAACTCTCTCTCTTCGTAGATGACATGATACTTTATGTGGAAAATCCAAAAGACTCCACCCCAAAACTGCTAGAACTCATACAGGAATTCAGTAAAGTGGCAGGATACAAAATCAATGCACAGAAATCAGTTGCATTTCTAAACACTAATAATGTGACTGAAGAAAGAGAAATTAAGGAATCGATCCCATTCACAATTGCACCAAAAACCATTTGATACCTAGGAATAAACCTAACCAAAAAGGTAAAAGATCTGTACTCTAGAAATTACTGATCACTTATGAAAGAAATCGAGGAAGACACAAAGAGATGGAAAAACATTCCATGCTCATGGATTGGAAGAATAAACATTGTTAAAATGTCTATGCTGCCCAGAGCAATCTACACATTCAGTGCAATCCCTATCAAAATACCATCGACATTTTTCACAGAGCTGGAACAAACAAACCTAAAATTTGTATGGAACCAGAAAAGACCCCGAATCATCAAGGGAATGTTGAAATAGGAAACCAAACCTGGGGGCATCACAATGCCTGACTTCAAGCTCTATTAGAAAGCTGTGATCATCAAGACAGCATGGTACTGGCACAAAAACAGACACATAGATCAGTGGAACAGAATAGAAAACCCAGAAATGGACCCTGAATTCTATAGTCAACTAATCTTCAACAAAGCAGAAAAGAATATCCAGTGGAAAAAAGACAGTCTCTTCAATAAATTGTCCTGGGAAAATTAGCCACATGCAGAAGAATGAAGCTGGACAATTCTCTTACACCATACACAAAGATAAACTCAAAACGGATGAAAGATCTAAATGTGAGACAGGAATCCATCAAAATCCTAGAGAAAAACACAGGCAGCAACCTCTTCAACCTTGGACAAAGCAACTTTTTGCAAGACACGTCTCTAAAGGCAAGGGAAACAAAAACAAAAATGAAATATTGGGATTTCATCAAGATAAAAAGCTTCTGCACAGCAAAGGAAACAATCAACAAAACTAAAAGGTAACCTATGGAATGGGAGAAGATATTTGCAAATGACATTACAGATAAAGGGCTGGTATCCAAGATCTATAAAGAACTTATCAAACTCAACACCCAAAAACAAAAAAATCCAGTCAAGAAATGGGCAGAAGAAATGAACAGACACTTCTCCAAAGAAGACATACAAATGGCCAACAGACACATGAAAAAATGCTCCATATCACTTGCCATCAGGGAAATACAAATCAAAACCCCAGTGAGATACCACCTTACACCAGTCACAATGGCTAAAATTAACAAGACAGGGAGCAACAAATGTTGATGAGGATGTGGAGAAAGGGGAACCCTCTTACACTGTTGGTGGGAATGCAAGCTAGTACAGCCACTCTGGAAAACAGTATGGAGATTCCTCAAGACGTTAAAAATAGAGGTACCTTATGACCCGACCCAGCAATTGCACTACTGGGTATTTACCCCAAAGATACAGATGTAGTGAAAAGAAGGGACACCTGCACCCCAATGTTCATAGCAGCAATGTCCACAATAGTCAAATTGTGGAAGGAGCCGAGATGTCCTTCAACAGACGAATGGATAAAGAAGATGTGGTTCATATATACAATGGGATATTACTCAGCCATCAGAAAGGATGAATATCTACCATTTGCACTGACATGGATGGAACTGGAGGGTATTATGCTAAGTGAAATAAGTCTGATTGAGAAACACATTTATATCATACGGTTTCGCTCATATGTGTAACATAAGGAATAACATGGAGGATGAAGGGGAAGGGAAGGAAAACTGAATGGGAAGAAATCAGAGAGGGAGACAAGCCATATGAGACTCTTGAGTCTGGGAAACAAACTGAGGGTTGTGGAAAGGGAGGTGGGTTGTAGGAAGGGCTAACTGGGTAATGGGAATTAAAGAGGGCGCGTGATATGATGAGCACTGGGTGTTATAATCAACCAATGAATCACTGAACATTATATCAAAAACTAATGATGATACCTTGGCTAATTGAATTTAAATAAAAAAAAGAAAATAACTACATTTTTTATTTAATTTAATGAGAAAAAGGTTATTGCTTTCAGTTTTGTAAATCTCTGTAATGTGTGGCTTAAGAGATATATAATAGATATAATAGGAGCACCTGGGTGGGTCAGTTGGTTAAGAAGGACTCTTGGTTTTGGCTCAGGTCATTATCTTGGGGTCATGGGATCAAGCCCTGGGTTGGCCTCTACACCCATCCAAATAGCCAAGCCTATATAATCATGGTTTGTCTGTTACACATTTTTAAAATAAAAGTGGTGTTCTATGGTAAAAGCTTCTGGTTTAGCTAGGAATTCAAACAAGTACACAAATGCTTTTCATCTAGACAATCATCAAACTTCATTATATAGCAGAAGTGATTTTTTCCACACTCCCTATTTTGTCATAGAGAATATAAAAAAGATGTGCACACAAGGCAGAAATCTAGTAAAGTTATTAATTTTCTGTTTCATCAAGATATTTTTAAGTAAAATTCACAATTTTTTTATTGTGAGTTTTTGATGGTGAAGAATACAATAACTACTAATACACTTTGGTGCCAGTACCTTTATTTGAACTAAGGCAATGGTAATTTTATCCACCATTGCTTTTGTACCATCAATGCAAATGACAGTACAGTTAAAAAGGCAAATAAAATCTTAGCATTATAATGAAAATAATTTTTTCTTTGTGGATTCCCCTGAAAGGATTTCAGGGACCCTCAGGGATTAATAAAATCATGAAAACAAGTTCTCTTTCATATAATTGCTAGAAGAATGCAAATCTAATTTCAATGTTTGCTACTTTATGTAGAAGTTGCTGAAAAAGTTGACTTTTCTGATTTCAGAGCTAAAATCTGTGATCATCATGGATTTTCACATAAGGCAAAGAAAAATGTTGTTAATGCCCTATTATTCCAGTTAAGCTCAAATCTTTAAGCAATCATCAGCAAGTTCTGTTTACTCTACTTCAAAAATAGATCTGGTACATCCATATACTGTCATTCAACTTCTCCTCTAGTCACTTAGACCAAGCCACAGCATTAATCTCTTGAGCTGTTAGGTTTGCTTCCTAAATATTTTCTCTGTTCGCACATTTGTTCATATAAAATATATTCTCCATAGTAGGCAGAATGATCTCTTAAATATTAATCAGATCTAAAAATCCCCCTTCTGAAAACCCTTTAGTGGCTTTCACTGCCAGTGGAATAAAATCCAAGTTGTTCACCATAACCTACATAATTTGAGCTTTGCCTCACTCTGACCCCATCATGTACCAATCTTGCCCCCACTCACTATTTGCCAGCCAACTTACTGGTCTTTCTCTTTCTCAAATCGACTCCCTATAATCTAGAAGAATGTTTAATAAATACAAGATGCCCAATAACAACTGGTTGAAATTATAAATGTTATTGTACAGAATTTTGCAAAAACAGTCTTAATGCAATATAACCTCACATTAGCAGTCTTGGGGTCTGGAACCAAGAACAGTGTCGAATATGCTTGATTTTTTAAAAAAAGTATCCTGTGCATACCCATGATGTCACTTATCAACAGTACCACCAGCATTAAACTACCGTGTTTGGGCTATTTAGATACTTAAAATCTAAACCTGTTTACCTGTATATACCCATGAAAACCTAATGAAATTTCTAAAACTTCCCCTCTAAAATAAAGCACACATGTAAAACAATACACTTTCAGGGAATTTATAGACCTCACAGCCTACTCACGGACTATAGACAAAGTCTGTGGACTTCAGGAAGTCCTAAAGCTGCACAGTAATTGGAAGCCAGATTGTATGATAGGGAAACCATTCCTGAATATCTTGAACTTAACTAGATTACAAATGCCTCAATTAAAAACTACAGAGAAATTTCAGATCTGATCAGGGATTATCAAATGTTAAAGTTTAGAGATTATATTCCCATCCAATTCTTTCATTCTCAACACAAGAAATAAGGAAAAGACTACAGTTTTTAAGTGATTTTCTGCCTGGCACACAGCACGTGAGTGGCAGAGCTATGACAAGGTTCTAAATCCTTTGATGACCGACCACACCTTGTGCTTTACCACCACATGAGGCTCTGTTTGTATTGGGGAGTTTTGGTGGAAAATGATGTAAAATTGGGAACTGGAATTACTGGTACAATTTCAACATATTATCTACTGAAGACTTGGTCTCAGATGGACTCCACTTGCATAATTTCTCTACATCTTTGCCCCAAATCTATCAGGAGTCACAAAATAATTTTATGTTTATAACATTTATATATATTGTTTTGATATTATATATAAAGATATATGTACATATGATACCACAGAGTCTAGAGAAATACTAAAAAGGAGTAGAAAAAGCATATGTCTACATATATACTACCACAACATGTCTCAAATATATATCCTTAAGATTCTATGTGCATGTGTATGTACACACAAACACACATACCCCACATTACAAAGAACAGTCCTAAGAGTCTAACAGTTTACTTCACACCTTCACCCTTGATATTGCAAAATTATGTAACTATCTCTCATTGGAATGCATAAAAATGAGGACTAAGTAAAAGAAAGATATTTCTATCAACTAAATATTATGTGGAGAAGAATTTCAAGCATCCTGACACCAATTGTAGATACCTAGCAGCCAAGGACACTTACGATGGAGAAAGTATTTCTTACATGTCTATATTGTCAGAGGTACTTTGCTTTAGAATGTAGTGACCAAAATACATTTTTCTTTTGCTTTTCAGATGATCACATTTTAAGGAACAATTCAACTGGACTTTTTGGGGAAATAATCAAAATAAGTGAAGTAATCCAAATTAGTAAAATAATCATTATACAAGCAATGTTTACATTGGCTGCTTGGTTATTATTCCAAAGCACCTTTGAAAAATCAATACGTGATAATGACATAGAGTAATAGTATTTTCCTAAGTCTGCAGTTTACAAAATGCCTTTATCATTGGCATCTTTTCATTTGACCCTCACAACCAATCCATGATAGGTGGTAGTTATTCGTTCCTATTTTAAAGTTGTATAAAAGTTGTTATCATTGCATGATTGCTTATCAGGAGACTGTTACAAAAAGGTACAATGACTATTGCTAAAACAGTGAGGCTAATAAAATGTCAAGAGAAGATAAATGTATAAACTCTAAGTGTACAGCATAAGTATAGATCTTTTTTACACATAAGAGGCAATAACTGGAAAGTATTAAATGCTTAGGACTCTTCAGAACCTGTTTTTTTCCTCTTTTTAACATGTACTTAGCCATGGCAGTTTGTTTCTTTGGATTTGGATAGGTACATGAAAGAGGCAGATTGATAGCAGGGAGGCTATCATGAGGCTGTAATTATATTTCTCCCATTCCTTCCTCCATATGATTACCTTCCATCTTTGAAGAAAAAAATTTTCCCTTTTACTAGTGCTCTTGCTTTAACAAAGAAATAGAGAAAAGTAAGATATTACCACCTTCTCAGCTTCTGACCTTAAAAGTCAGACTAGACAATTTCTAAGGAACTATTTTGGGAAATATCAATTCAATTAATTGCCTTTAGTAGAAGTTACGTGGTTTAAATTTCAGCCAATACTTGATACATCATGCTGTAATTTGAGACTATTTCAAAAACAACAATAACAACAAATTGTGGATTATAATTTACTTTTGGGATTTAGATAATTTCCATTTCAAGAGTTTACTATCTCCCATATGAAGACCTCCTTTTTATTTTCCAATGACCCTAATGATATTCTAGATTTTATAATATAAAATAAAATAATTCTCGTTTACAGTACCAATTAAAGCAGATTACTAAATTTGTTTAAAATATACCCAACAAAAAGTAACATTATATAACCATTATACAAAATCCTCTATTTTTTTATGTTAGAAGTTACATAGCTATTCTTGGTTAGGTTCACAAAGTACTGTTTACTAAAAATGAATACTATATTTACATGAATTATATTTATTGACAGAATATTCCTGGCTCTAAAGTTAGTTGGATTTTATTCTAAGTACCATGTGACGTCACTTGGGACATTTAAATGGAGGAGAGATATAATCTGATTTCCACTTTGAAAGATCATTCAAATTGATGCTAATGTGTGGAGGATGGATTATGGGAGAAGAGTGGCAGCCAAGGGGGGAAAAAAAAACAGGTCAGTGGATCAGCCTCAATTTAAACAACTTAAAATTGACACATGGTCTAAATAATTGGGAGACAACAGTGAGTGGCTGGGAATGTGGCACATTGCTAAATTTAAAGACATGGCATTTAATCAGCCCCAGCCAGCTGTCTTACAGGAATACAGATCTTATCTCTAGTGTTGTCAGATTTTTTGAATTTAAAGAGAAAGATATAAAATCTTGTTATTGTTAAATGTTGACAACCAATTAAAAATATTAAAAAAAAAAAAAAACCACCTAGAGCTAAACAGAACATGCCTCTTGGATTTAACCAAAAGGTTCACTAGTTTGCAACCTTAAGTTTGGATTTTTTTCAGTGACATAGTTTTGTTCTGCTACTGGAGTGTACCTTGTTTCAGGTTACCATTGTTCTTTGTGTTCTGTATTATCTGCTTCTCCATACTGTATAGAGTATTATGTACACGAACATCCTCCCCTCCAATGCTGAATGGACAACAGTCACAGAAAGAGATGGAACAGAATATAGAGAACTCTCTATTTTCATTATTTTCCATTCCTTCCTACCAGGTGGGGTGTTAGACACTAGAGTTTACAAACCAATAATTTATATATATGAAGAAACTAGAAAGAGTTCATAAATATGTTTATATTGGATTTCTATTCAAAGCTAATCAACTCTTTGTGTCTTTGCTATTGAAAGAGAAGTCCAGAAAATAAGTGACCAGCTAAGACTTAGGAAAGTTATGTTAGAAGACTGAAGCAACATTGATTTTATTTCTATCTTTTTTGTAAACCAGAGCCAAAGATCTCAATCTTCTAAAAAATATGAGTCTAGGACCAATTTATGAATTATGTACAAAATGAGGTAAGCTGTGCCTCATATATCTCTGTGTGTGAGTGCCTGACATAGTGCTTGATCTGACACTTCAAGTACTCAAAGATATGTATTGACTAAATTATATTTCTCAAACAGTTCAACTACTAGCCAATGTTAACCAAACTTCTTTCAATGATAAATTTCTATTTTTGAGATAAATATTTCCTTATTTTTTTATCACAATCTTCTTTACATCTATTTTATCAGGCTAAACACCAGAAATCACACTTGGTCCTCCTATTCTATTACATATCCCATTTCTAGGAAATAAGAAAACTCTATCAGCATTAATTTCTACATATTTACATTGAACCTGCTTCTCTTCATCCTCTGCCCCATTTATCAGGCTAATCTTAGCCATTTGATCTTGCTTGGGATACCACATTAGATTACCATTTGGTCTCCCTGATTCCACTTTTCCTACAATCTATTTTCCACACAGAACTTAGAATGATCTATTTAAAATAGGAACCAGATCATGCCATTCCCTTGTTCAAAACACAAGCAATGGTTTCACATCAAAAACTGAACAAACTTCAAATTTATTAATATTGTCCCCAAGGCTTTATGTGAATAAGTCCTTACCTAATTCTCTGGCCTCATTTTCTACTATTACATTTCTTGATCAAAAACAGTCGGGTAATTAGCCACCTTGTTGTTTCTCAAGTATGCCAAGCTCATTCCTGGCTCTGAACTCAGTATTTGCTATTCTCTTGCCCAGAACACTCTTCCTCAAGACATTTTTATGTCTCATTCCACTTCATTCAAATGGTTGCTCAGGTAGTACTTCTTCCAAGGAGCCTTTCTTGACTCTCCATCTGGTCATCTACACCAATTGCTCCCATCACTTTGTTTCTTTTTTGATACACATCATAATCAAAAATGGTATTTTTTGTCTGTTTATGTGTTGGTTATCACTCTCCCAACTAGAATGCAAGCAAATTGTATATAACAGGATTTCATGTATATTGATTCCTGATGTGCCTGGTATGGAGGAGATTCTGATCAATATACATTGAACACAACTGATTTAATTGCAATGGTCTTGGGTAAGATTCATAACTAAACTTAAACTGTTTTAATAGTCAACAGTATTTATTAAGCATCTACCTCCTGGAAATTTAGAATGACAATTTTGAAAAGAAAAAAAAGAAATATAAAACCCAATACAATCCTCATGTCCTTATAATTCTATCACAATTGCCACATAAGACACTCAGTCTTATAAAGTAGGCAAAAATAGAATAGGCAAGGGCAAACAGGTATAATTATTCATAAGACCAAAAAAAAGGGAGAAAAATCGTTTTATTTAAACTTCTTTGACATTAGAGGCAGCATATTTCTTTATGCCATAAAGGAGGATAATTCTCTGTTCAACAATTTGGAAATCTTTTTAAAACAGTGTGGAGGTGCCTCAAAAAATTAAATATAGGGCTACCTTATGACCCAGCTATTGCACTCCTGGGTATTTACCCCAAAGACACAGATGTAGTGAAAAGAAGGGCCACATGCACCCAATGTTCATAGCAGCAATGTCCACAATAGCTACACTGTGGAAAGAGCTGAGATGCCCTTCAACAGATGAATGGATAAAGAAGATGTGGTCCATATATACAATGGAATATTACTCAGCCATCAGAAAGGATGAATACCCAACTTTTAACACTAACAAGGATGGGACTGGAGAAGATTATGCTAAGTGAAATAAGTCAAGCAGAGAAAGTCAATTATCATATGGTTTCACTTATTTGTGGAACCTAAGGAATAGCGTGGAGGACATTAGGAGAATGAAGGGAAAAATGAAGGGGGGGAATCAGAGGGGGAGATGAACCATGAGAGACTATGGACTCTGAGAAACAAACTAAAGGTTTTAGAGGGGAGAGGGGTGGGGGGATGGGTTAGCCTGGTGATGGGTATTAAGGAGGGCCCATACTGCATAGAACACTGGCTGTTATATGAAAACAATGAATCGTGGATCACCACATCAAAAACTAATGATGTATTGTATGGTGACTAACATAACATAATAAAAGAAAACAAAAAAATACTTTTAATTAAGAGATCAATTCTTTTCGTCTTTCAGATGAGTAATATAATAAAATTTTCTTGTTTTCCTTCCCCAAAAATCAATCCTGATATTTTTTTCTATTGTAAGTAACTGTGCTGTCAATATTTAGCTGCCAACCCATGAGGCAGCTGTGATTAGGATCAAATAACTGAATGTGGGTAATGACTTCCGACTAGTTCTCTAACTGCCTATCAGAAGCGCTTACTTTGGTTCAGAGCTACGTTTTCATTATAAGTCTTTTGTTTTCTGCCCCTGATGCTAGATAGTTTAAGTTATTAGTCTAAAGAGATCACTTACATTGTATTTAACTCAAACAAAATTTTTTAACTCCCACTCTTGTTCTCCACATACCTTCAAGTCAAGTTGGTTAGAAATAGCCATTAGCCCAAACCAAGAAACACTCTTTTTTTTAACATCCACAAAGATTTTATTATAATTAAATTTTAGAAAACAAGATCTAAAATATCACAATGCAATTGTTTATGTTATCCTTTTTTTTAACATATAATGTATTATTTGTTTCAGGGTTACAGGTCTGTGATTCATTGGTCTTACACAATTCACAGCACTCACCATAGCACATACCCTCCCCAGTGTCCATCACCCAGCCACCCCATCCCTCCCACCCCCCTCCACTCCAGCAACCCTCAGTTTGTTTCCTGAGATTAAGAGTCTCTTATGGTTTGTCTCCCTCTCTGGAAGAAACGGACTCTTAACTATAGAGAACAAACTGATGGTTACCAGAGGGGAGGAGTGTGGGGCGATGGGTAAAACAGGTGATGGTGATAATGGACTGCAGTTGTGATGAGCATTCGGTGTTGTACGGAAGTGTTGAACGACTATATTGTTTACCTGAAACTAATATAACACTGTATGTTAACTGGACTTTAAATAAAAACTCAAAAAATTTTTTAAAAAGAAATAGCCATAAGCCATCAAAAAGCACTAAAACAAATCTTTCCAGAATATATTTTCTATCAAAGACTGCTTTTTGTCAATAATTTAAAATCTTAGTAAGACAGCTTTAATACTTCTAAGTAATATTTTTCTCCAGCTTAGAAATACGATTTTTGTAGACGTGCCAAAGAAATATTATCAGAGAGATTATTTTAAATAAAAAGCATATCTGGATTTTTCCTTAGAAAACTGCTTAGAAATTATTAAGCTAACTGATAGAAGAAAAGGCAGAGATAGAAGAGGAAGAGAAGGAGGAGGAGAAGGAGAGAATACTAATGTTTTGAATTATGTTTTATTTTGATGCTACTCTCTGAACATACCACCTAATATATTTCCCCCTAATTTTTGCAAATACTTCCACGTCAAAAATTCTTTTTTTTTCCTCATTGAGATGTCGACTCTTTAATTCTTTCACTATAATGCATCTCATGTATTCTTTTCCCTACTTACCTGCCATGGTCCAAAATATCATATGTTTACTTGCTTTTTGCTTCCTCCATTGTGAAAACATGTAAGAAAAGACCCAAACTAAGTTTAAACCCAATTATCTACTTACTACTTACCTACAGTATAACACATTAAACATTATTGAAAAAATTTTCACATCTTGTGCTGACAATTGCAGTTTAAATTCCTGATCCCAAAATTCAATGAAAGACACCACATTTACTTAATTTTCTCATTCTCCACAAGAAATACTTACACTTCCTTAAGCTGAAACCCTTTCCCTCCTCCATCCTTTCAGTTCATCCCTTAGCCTAATATTTAACTATATTAGAAATAGTATAGTTAAATATTAATAGATAGTATCAGTCAGAAAATTTCTCACCTTCCTATCAGCAAATCTATGAGCCAATCGGAGTCTGAATCCAAATTTTTGTCTTTCCCTCCTATTAAAGTGGAAGAAGTGTTTGCTTCTTCTCTTAACGGCCAACCCCTCCCTTTTTCAGTGCATTCAATATTCATTGCCATTTTAGCCACTCTGGTATCCTTGCAATTACTACTCGCTCCTTAATTCTCAACTTTTTTTTCCTCTACTGACTTATGCATATGTGCATAAAAACATGATTAAATATCTCACATCTTAAAAAAAATAACTACACTCTCACTTCCCGCTATAACTTGATTTGTCTGAACCTTGTCATATTAAAATGCTCTAAAGTGTAGCCTAGGGTCACTGTTTCCACTTACTCAACGTTTTACTTCAATCCAAGTAGGCGCTTATACTCAACTACTTTGTCGAAATCATGACTGAACTTCTTGCTGAAAATAATGGCCAATTTATCATCTCAGTAATATTCACACAGTTGAACACTCTGCCATCATGAAACACTGTTTTTTCCCCTTTTTTACATATTTAGTTTATTAAGATATAATCCATATACCATCTAATTCACCCTTTTATAGTATATAGTTCAATAGTTTTTAGTATTTCCCCAGAGTTGTGCAAATATCACCGCAATTAATTTTAGAACAGTTTCATAACCCCCCAAAGAAATCCCATACTCACTCTTCACTCTCCACCTCCCTCTCCTTTCCCTTCCCCACTGCCCCCACCACCACCAGTTAGGCAACCACACACTAATCTACTTTCTATCTCCATCAATCTGACTTGTGACTTGTGATTGGCTTCTTAGCATGGTGTTCAAGGTTCGTCTATGTTATATGATGTACCAGTATTTCATTCCTTTATATTGATAAGTATATTCCATTGTATAGATATAACACATTTATTAATCCATTTATCAGTTGGTAGACATTTGGGTTGTTTCCAGTTTGGGGCTATTATGAGTAAATACTACTTCACAACACACTAAGTATGGCTCTTGCCACACTTACAATTTATCCTCTACACAGAAGCAACTAAAGGTTTTTAAAACTTAGATTCTATCACATTCAAACAGGAAGTGATCTTGTATTGTACTTAGTGCTTATTGGATTCTTAAACAAGGAAATGGAGAATGTGTAATATATGTGGGAACTGAGTTTGATTTATTCAGAAGCACGAAGATACTAAAATCCTGAACCTATTTTGGTAACATTATTAGAGAAAGTGGAAATGTTAATTTGTTTATAGTATTGGATTGTGTATATTTGGAGGACAGATTGGAGACAATGTGATTATTTTTCAGTCTGTGTCACCACATACCCCTAGGCTGGTCAAAGTACCAATATCACATCTTGAAATAAGTTATTCATCATGCTTCCCTGTGGTATGAATTTGATAAATTATTAGATCATGTGCTACACTAAGAAGTTATAGAATTGCATAAAGAATAAAATAAATGACTCAGTTTGTCAGTATGAATAAGTCACTAGCCACATGGGCTGCAGGTGACTTACCTGGGAAACAGGGCAGCTGGATCAGGTAATCTCTGGAGCCAATTTCTAGCCCTAAATTTATGAGCTGTCTTTAGTGATGTTTAATTACCCTAAAAACCAAGTTATATAAGACCTTTACTGGAAGTATTTGACTTCTACTGCCAGGAAATCTTTGGCATTTTAAATGCAACTGTTTTTTGGTACTTAGGAAAGCTGCCAAAGAGTGAATAAATGTTAAGTACAGAAACTTTCTGTTTATTACCAGAGTAAATACAATAAAAGCAGAAGTGACTTTTATCCTTCATACCAAGTAATTAACAAATTAATTAACTTTTTCTCATAGTAATTAACTAATTAACTAACTTTGTCTCATATAAAGTGATAATCATAGACGAATGATCTATTCAGCTTCTGTACAGTTTTGATAGTGTTTCAAGATAAATGTTCCCACCATAGCAAATCTGTGCTAATTAAATGAAGATTCAAAAAAAGAGGAGCTGAGTTGACACCAGATACTCAGTTCACATAATAATCACTGGCTTTCAGCACCAAGTTTTCAAGGTTAATCTAACTTTAGTGGAGGGAGGAAAAAAGAAGGAACGTTATGCTAAAAGACCTATAGAAAAGTGGGAAAAGCAAACTGAAGAAAATCTGTTGACACAGGGACAATAGTCCTGAATCACTTACCTATGAAAGAAAATAGCTACATATCAGTGATTTTGAGTACAGCATGTGAAAAAAATTGTTATTTTTAAAGCACAAATCCAAATAATTTTTTTGCAGTTATTGCCATGTAAGTGTTAGTCACTTTCATTCTGAGATGGCAGTGTGTTTGCAGGTCTTAGCCTGTTCATGTCTATAAACATGAAATAGAAAATAATGGATCTCTGGGTATAGAATTTCATGGAGTGCTGATAGGCAAAGTGAGGTATAGAAGTGTTTTAATAACCTTTGACTACCACTGCTTATGAGAAAGGAAAGTGCTTCTTTCTACCAGTTGCAATTTTTCAGAGCTGCAAATTGTTATGCCACACTGAATTTTGCAGACTTCTGGAAGGCAATGGAATAAATACTTTTGCGTGACAATTTCATGCTGAAAGGAATAATTTTCCTTTCTCCCTTTATTTGCTTTTTATAACTTTACTGAGATATAAAGTATTATATACTACCAATATTTAAAGTGCACAATTTGATGTTTTGATATACGTATAAGCTATCATCATAATCGAGATAATGAACACTATCACCTTCAAAAGTTTCCTAGCCTACCTTTGTAATCCCTTCTTTCTTTCCATCTCCATCCTTAGGCACCACTAATTAATTGGGGATGAATAATTTTTCTATTAGAAAATAAAAAAAATACTTTCTGTCACTATGGATTACTTTTATTTTCTAGAATTTTACATAAATGGCATCATACATTTTGTATTCTTTTTGCCTGGCTTCTTTCACTTATTAAAATGATTTCGAGATTTATCCACAAGGTTGTGTGCATTGAATAGTTCCTTGTTTCTTTTTTATTGCTGAATAGCGTTCTGTTTCATAAATATACCACAATTTGTTTCTCCTGTTAATGGATATTTGGTTTGTCTCTAGTTTTTTGGCTTTTATAAATAAAGCTGCTGTGAACATTTACATATAAGTCTTTGTTGATGCATATCCTTTCATTTCTCATAGGTAAACATCCAGGAGTGGAATAACAGAGTCATATGGTAAATGTATGTCTAACTTTATAGGAAACTGTTAAACTGTTATCCAGAGTGGCTCTCTCCCATTTTGCATTCCATCTGTGAGAGTGACAATTGTCCTGCATCCTTACTAAACTCAGTACTGTTGGATTTTATTATTATTGGAACAATTCTGATAGTTCTATAGTCATATTTCATTGTAGTTTTAGTTTGTATATCCTTAAGATTCATTTTGTTGAGCATCTTTTCATATGTTTAGCAATCATTCACATATATTCTTTTGTAAAATGTCTATTCAAATCTTCTCTTCATTTTTTTATTGGGTTGCCTTTTTATTTGAATTGTAAGAGTTCTTTATATTTCTAGATAAATTATTTTGTCTGATATATGCTTTACAGATACTTCCTCTAGTTTGTGGTGTTTATCCTAGAGCAAAAAGTATTTTAATTTGTTGCAAACCAGTTCTTCATGCTGTGTATTTTTTTTTATTTTCTGAATAGAAAAAATATCCATCCCCAAATTGCAAATATCTATTTCTGTTTTCGTTTAGCTTTACAGTTCTATATTTTACTTTCAGATATATGATTCATTTTGACTTAATATTTGTATGTGATGTAAGGTAAGGACTTAAGTTCATTTTTTTCTTATAGAGATGCTATTGATATAGCACCATATATTGAAAAGATTTTCCTTTTTCCATTGAATTATCTTAGCACCTTTGTTGAATATCAATTAAACATAAAGGTGTGGCTCTACTTTTAGAGTATCCTGGTATGTTGATTTATATATCTATCTTTTCACTAGTAACTCCCTTGATCACTATAGCTTTATTGTAAATCCAATGTTGTTCTTATCTTTTTAATTGCTTTGGTTATTCTAGTTTGTTTGCATTTCCATATGCATTTTAAAATGAGCCTGTACAAAAATGAAATTGCATTTAATCTGTAAGTCAATTTAGAGAGAATTATAATCTTAACATCATTGAGTTTTCTAGTCCATTAACGTGGTATCTCTGTTCATTTATTTGAGTTTCTTTAGCCTCAATTACCAATGTTTATAGTTTCAGAGTAGAAGTCTTGGATGTTTTTGTTACATTTATTCAGAGTTATCTTAAAATTTTGATGTTATGATAAACAGATATTTTGAAATTTCATTTTTCAATTTTTGCTACTATTCTTTAAGGATCCAATTGACTTTTCATATTAGCATTTTTCCTATAAACTTACTAAACTAATTGATTAGTTTTCTAGATTCCATGAGTATTCTAACTAAACAATTATATCATTGGTAAATAGGACAGTTTACTTTTATCTGATATTTCTTTTTATTTTTCTTTCTGGCATGATTGCAATGGCTTGTACCTCCCCCACTACAATGTTGAATAGAAGTGGTGAAGTTGGACATCTTTGACTTATTCATGATTTCAGGAAGAAAAAATGCAATAATTCACTATTATATATGATATTAAAAGGTTTGAGATAACAGATTTAAGTTTTTAATAGACATAGTGGTATTCAGATTTTCTATTTCTTCTTGCATGGCACTTCAAGATATCTGTCCATTTCATGTAAATTGCTGATTTTTGGTTATAAAATTGTTCACAGTATTCTTTTATCTTTTTGATGTTTTTAAGATCTTTGATGATAAGGTCATTCTCACTCCTGGTATTGGTGATTTTTGTTCTTTCTCTCCTTTTCTTGTGTTTTCTCTCTTTTTCCATTTATCAATTCAAAAACTAGCTTTTGGCTTTGTTAATTTTATCTATTATTTATCTATATTTTATTACTATTATCTATTATTTGTCTATATTTATGATGTTCTTATCTTTATTATTTTTCACTCTTCTACTTTATTTACATTGATCTTTTTCTAGCATCTTAAGAGTGAACATTAGATAGTTGATTTTAGGTCTTTCTTTTCTTTTTAGCATGTAGGCTTTTTAAAAAAATTTTATTATGTTATGTTAATCACCATACACCCATACATCATCAGTTTTTGATGTAGTGTTCCATGTTTCATTGTTTGCATATAACACCCAGTGCTCCATGCAATATGTGTCCTCCTTAATACCCATCACCGGACTAACCCATCCCCCCCACCCTCCTCCCCTCTATAACCCTGTTTGTTTCTTGGAGGTCTCTCTTTTCTAATATAAACATTTAGAAAGATATATGTTTCCAGGGGTGTCTGGGTGGTGCAGTCAGTTAAGTGTCCAACTCTTGGTTTTTGACTCGGTCATGATCTCATGCATTATGGGATCAAGCCCTGTGTTGGGCTCCCTTCTTAGTATGGAGTCTGCTTGAGATTCTCTCTCTTCCTCCCTCTCTGCCCCTCCTGCTCTTGCTCTCTTTATCTCTCTCTCTCTCTCTAAAATAAATCTTAAAAAAAAATCTATGTTTCCTTGTTAGCACTGATTTAACTTATCAACAGATTTTTGATATGTATTATTTTTAATGTCCTTAGCTCAAAATATTTTCAAATTTCCTCTGTGATGTGATCTTTGATTCATTAATTATTTAGAAGTGTGTTTTAAAATTTCCAGATAATTTAGATTTTCCCAAATTATTTTATTGTTATGGATTTCTATGAAATTCCACTGTAGTCAAATTATATGCTTTGTATGATTTTGATCCTTTTGAATTTAATAAGTACTTGTTTATTGGCCTAACATATAGTCTGTCTTGGTGAATTTTCCCTTGCACTTGAAAAGGATATGCATTCTACAATTGTTGGATTTATTGAAAGCTTATTATGTGCCAGTTGTTTTCCTGATTTATTGCCTCCATTATCTTATTTAAGACATACCCCACACAATTTGATATTTAAAGAGGTCTGATATGTAAATCATCTTGCACAATATCCGACATATCATTATGCCGTAAATACATTTTAATTTTCTGCTTCTTTCCCCTATTACCCATCACATACTCGGACACTTTGTGCCACTGACCGATTAATCCACACATTTAATCAATTCATACATAATGAAAAGAATTTAACTCTGCTTTGGTATTAACTTCTGAATTTCAGTTTCCTCGCTTGCAAACAGAGATTAATTACATTTACATGATGAGACATTAAATGCCGAGTGCCTGCCACCATACCTGCCACTTAACAAGCATTCAATCACTGATTCTTTTCTTCTTAAAAACTTGCTCACCAACGCAAAGGAAAGACCCTATATGTTAACTGTACTGTATAGTAAGGGGTCATGTTATACAGAGACATTTATGAATAGTGATCAGTTACAGCAGGCCTCGGGAAGACATAGTGCAGAGTCTGCTATCTACTATTCTGTAGTAGCAAGATTTTTCAAAGAGCATATGTAAACTTTGATTCTATTCAGATGATCCTCTAAGGAACTTTTCAAAAAAATAATCACCAAACAACTGCTTGTTAATCAGTCTTGAATTTTAATGTTTTGGGTTACTTTATCTACTAACAATCCTTCCTAGTTAGAAGATAAAAACATATCACATTTAATTTCCTTTCCCAGGTTAGATTATAAAAGTACTAAATAAGCAATATATTTTTTATGTGCAGACTACCTGGAGGGACAGGAAACTGTGTTTCTTTTTTAGCCTTAGGCAAAACCTTCCTTTATTCTAATCAGAAAGTATAATTTTATCATACATGTAAAATATTTCTGATGGTCAATTATGACTCTTAGCTATACATTTGTGTGAAAAATAGGTGCTTTTTTCTTTCAGTTATTCCTAATATAAATGGGAAATATTAGCATGTATATTATCCTTTTCATGACCTAGATATGCATAAAGTACTTCCTTTTTTTCTTCCAAGTTTTTATTTAAATTCCAGTTAGTTAACATACAGTGCAATATTAGTTTCACATGCAGGATTTAGAGATTCCTCACTTACATACAACACCCAATGTCATCACAACAAAACTCCTTAATACCCAGGACCATTTAACCCATCTTCCATCCATCTCCTCTCTAGCAACCCTCAGTTTGTTCTCTGTAGTTAGAGTTGGTTTTATGGTTCACTTCTTTTTTCCCATGTTCATCTGTTTTGTTTCTTAAATTATAAGGTACTTTCTTTAGAAGAACATGTGGAACAGAATTGTGATTTCATTTAGTTACTCATTTAATCAATTATTGTATATTGAGGATCTTCTAACTATAAGACAATGACTGAGATGAAGAAAAAGAGAGGCCAGCATGTCTTCAAGTACCTTGGTACTCCTGGCACATTGGTTTTATATCTTCATATGTGATGAAGGAAATGAGAACTGGCAAGCTTTTACTAAGAGAATGAAATTGTAGCAGACCTTTGTTATGTTTGTTATTTGGCATTTGTTCATACAATCTCAGGATTTGATTTTGGTTTCAGGTAAGGACTCCTCCCCCATTATCAACTTAAATGTTTCAGATGAATTTGACTCTTTGCTTGGGAGACTGGCATAGGCTCTGATTGTCTTGTAAAGAAGAGGGACAAAAGCCCTGGTTACATAATTTGGTTCAAGAATGAACATGTGGCCCAATTAGATCCAAAGAGATAAAATGAAACTTTGCTGAAATTTTTCATAAATAGAATCTCATTCTTTTCCACTGGATGTAAAATCTAAGCAAATATAAGTACCACAGCCTCCACTGACATTTGCTGCCACACTAAGTCCAATATTGCTGATGGGCTAAAATATAGACAGGAACATTGTCTGAATTCTGAATTCAGCTTTTCACAGCCCATTTCTTGACTTTTCTGATGTATGAGCTAATCTACATAAAACCTTGTTACATAAGCCCACTTGGGTTGGGATCTCTGTTATTTGTAACAGCATGGAAACGAATTTATTCTATCCTGGGATCTACTTTTGCTTACAACAAGACAATTCTTGGGCAAAATGGTTAATACAAGAGTTATGGAGGCTCATTTCCATAGTCAGTATAGGATTAAAGTAATTGAGTTAGAGGTTCAACAGAATTTCTCTAGTGGGTCTTGGCATTTCAAGTCCAGTAAGCTTTAGGACCCGTTAATGGAAGAAAAATATAAGTTTCCTCATTCTTCCTCTAGTCTTCTAGTCTCTATTCCTTTCCTCCTGAGTAAGTAATTTTACACACACACACACACACACACACACACACACACACACACACTTCCAAGAGCAAATAACAATTTTCTCAGATAGCATAATCTTTGTTCAGATTAAGGAAAAATATATTTTCTAAAAGCATCATCATGCAGAAAGATTTCTTTTGCTTAAATGGAGGGCCTTTTCTATTAGCAGGCAAAGCAATTTAGTTTTTCTTTGTCTCTATTCTAGACTGGTTATGTACTCATTAAATAAGCCCAAGGGACCCATTAAAATATTTTCCCAAACAAAATTTTCTTGAAAAATGAATACTTCTGTCCCACATGAATGAGAAAACAGTTGCAACTTGTTTGTTTTTTAATTAGCAACTCTTTTTTTTTGTTTAGAATATAAACTGCACAGTCATTTTGGGAGGAAATCGGCCAGTGTTTTGTGAAATAATTGTGTGTATGGCCAGGGACCCAGCAGTCACACTCCTGGGTTAACATGCCAGAGAAACTCTGGCTCAGGACTCTCAAGGAACATGCGCAACGCTGTTCATGCAGGTGTTTTCTAGGAGAGGAACGAGAGGAAGGCAATCTAGGTGTCCATCAACAATGGAATGAAGAAGTAAAATGTGGTGGAATTAGGCATTATGGGATATGATGCAGTAATTGTAGAATATGGATATGTCTCAGAAATATGGTGCTCACTAAAAAAAAAGTAAGAAACAGAACAAGAACTCCAGTGTACCATTTCTATAAATTAAAAACACAATCACACAAAATATACCACATATTTTAAAAAGATAAACACATATTTGGGGATATGGATGTGACATTCAAAGTGGTGATTAATAGAAGAGGAGAGAAACAGTAGTTGGATTTGGGAAAAAAAAACAGATAGATGATGATTCACTATCAGGTGAGAAATATGACTAAATCAACTTGCTGCTACAGAAATTATAGCAACAACATAAAAAATGACCTCCATTGACTTTTTGGACTATTCATTTCAAATGTAGTTTGTCTTAGAGAGCATTACAAAAGCTTACTGTACCATAGGGAAAATGCTCATGCAATAAGAATATGAGCCACCTATGTTTAAGAACTCCCTCAGTTATGGCTAAGTGAGGAGACATGAACAAAATACAGAGCAGGAAGTACTAAAAGGCTTTCTGACTTTAGATACTTTTAGAAATCATTTACTGTGATAGATTACTGTGGGGACATAAAACCTAGCTTATACCATTGCAATTTAATACTTCATTAGGAACTACATATGTATATTTAGATCTATAGATGTAGATACATATAAATTGTTCTTTTTACTTTTAATTCCTGTTTTTCTTATTTCAAGATAATATATATGCATTATTAAAAATTTAAGAAATATTAAATGCTTCTTTTTTTTAAGATTTTATTTATTTATTTTACAGAGAGAGACACAGCGAGAGAAGAAACACAAGCAGGGCGAGTGGGAGAGGGAGAAGCAGGCTTCCCGCGGAGCCGAGAGCCTGATGTGGGGCTCGATCCCAGGACCCTGGGACCATGACCTGAGCCAAAGGCAGACGTTTAACGACTGAGCCACCCAGGTGCCCCTTGAATGCTTTTGAGAAGAAAATTTAAATGACCCGTATGTGTCCATCAAAAGATAAACAATGTAAAACATTTTAGTGTATATATATTTAAGGATTTTCTGTGTGTATTGTGCATGTACACACATAAATAGTTTCATACCCAACAAAAGAGGGAAATATAATGCTATTTTGTAATTTTTTCACTTTGCAATATATTATATAAAATTTCATATTTTGTTAAGTATGCTTTAGAAGGTATTTATAATGGCTGCCTAGTATTCTATGACATGACTATCACTGAAATTATTAGCCTATTTCTTATAGTTCTATGTAATTATAGATTTTTATAATTATTTGCTGTTATAACAATGCTTTGAAAAGCATCACAGAAAGAAATGAAGTATTTTTCTGAGGATGTATTTGTAGAAATAGGTTTGCTGGGTTTAAGGGCATATATGTGTTGGTTTTAGGAGAGGGTCTTGACTTAACAACAGAAAATGAAGATGCCATATGAAAGGCTCAAATATTTTCAAGATTTCGAGATTAAATTATATTTAATGCCAAATGTAATGGCACGTCTGTCTTGAAAATATTCACTGACGCATGTTTCTAAGGATAAAGGAAAAATTATTATAGAGCAATTTTAAACTAAAGATGAATAGGGAAGACACTACAGCCAGAGTAACTGATGTGAATCCTGGTTCTGACAAGCTCTGTAAACTTGGGCAAGTCTCTTAACTCATTTGTGTCTTAGTAACCTCATCTGTAAGATAGAGAAAACAATGCTTCATGTATTTGTTTGGAGGTTTACATGAGTGTGCATGTGTATGTATGTGTGCATGTATGCATGTGTATGTGCACACGTGCTCAGGTTAATGCTTAGAATATTGTTTTGGCTCTAAAAATGGTAGCTATTATTGTTGCATTGGTAGTTATTATTAAGTTAATTACTAGACTGAATCCTAAAAATAAAATCACCCTGTTCTAACTTTGACCCTTTCTATTTCTCTGCTGCATTGTGTGGTATCAACACAGTCACTCTGGAGGAGGAATAACTGAAAGAATGTCATTTCATCTTTAGCACACAAACACAAAACATATGCTCACACACATGCACATCGTGTGAGACGTATTTACTTTGATCCATCCTATACATTTGGACTCTGTTCTAATAGCATGCAGTGTATTTCTCAGAACTTCCTTTTCTAAGAACAGCTAACGCCAAAGAGCAATTACATGACCACAGGTTGTCAGCTCTGTTGCTTTTCCATACCCTCTAAATCTGGACCCTCCCCTATTATCTGATGAAAACTAACAGTAATTGCAAAGATAAAAATTTAGTGACTGGAACTTCGTTTTGAATTGTAGTTATTTTAACCTCTGCCTTTTAATTAAACATCACACCTCAGAGAACTTAGTTTCCAATATTTGCTTGCAATTTTCTAGTTAAAGATTCCAGCTCCAGAAATTAGGTTTTTTTAAACAATTTAGGATGTTTATTACCCATTGTATTGACCATTCTTTTTATGCCAGTTGTTTCATGTCTTCTTAAAGGGGTGCTAAATATTAAAGTCATTTAATTAAAATGAATAATTTGATTTTATGGGGAATGAGAAATAGTTTGACTTAGTTTAGTAGTTACATACCTTCTATATTTAATATACTGTAATAGACATGGTGAAGAATTCATGTAAGTCTAAATTAGGGCCATTGACTTCAGATAGCTCACAATATAAAGTAGATTTTATGTGGAGTAAGAGTTGTGTAGGTGGTATTTAAAAGTTAAGAGCAGGGCGCCTGGGTGGCTCAGTTGGTTAAGCAACTGCCTTCCGCTCAGGTCATGATCCTGGAGTCCCTGGATCGAGTCCCATGTCAGGCTCCCTGCTCGGCAGGGAGTCTGCTTCTCCCTCTGACCCTCCTCCCTTTCATGTGCTCTCTCTCTCTCTCAATTAAATAAATAAAATATTTATAAATAAATAAATAAATAAATAAATAAATAAATAAAAATAAAAGTTAAGAGCAGGATGCCTGGGTGGCTCAGTCGGTTAAGCGTCTGCCTTTGGCTCAGGTCATGATCCCGGGGTCCTGGGATCAGGTCCTTCATCAGGCTCCTTGCTCAGTGGGGAGCCTGCTTCTCCCTCTGCTTGTGTGCTCTCTCTCACAAATAAATAGATAAAATCTTTAAAAATAAATAAGTATATAAAAGTCAAGGGCAAGGTGGAGTTAAGATGGTGGAGGAGTGGAGGACCCCAATATTGTCTGCTCCCGGGACTTCAGCTAAATAGTTATTAAATCAGTCTGCATACCTGCAAAGTCAACTGGAGAGCTGAGAAAAGAACTGCTACAATTTTACAAATAGAAAAGCGATCACTTTTTGTAAGGTAGGAAGTGCAGAGAAGTGCATCCAAGGTGATATATCAGAAGATAAACTGAGGTGGGGCAGGAGCCACTGTAAGATGGGTACCGGAAAATGTTATAAGCAGTGAGCACAAAATCGTAACTTTTAGAAGTCTCCCTTTAAAGTGCTCAGGGGGCAAAAGGGGGCAGAATCCCAAATCCCCCCGCTCCCCGGGGAGGAGAAACACAGTGCTCATCACAGTAGTCTGTAAAGTTTGGAGACTTGAAAGAGCGTCACATGCCTGAGATAAAAAGGTTTAGTCTCAAGGTGGGTGAACACAGAGTTCCCACAGAAACCAGGGAGACAAGTGATTGGCTGCTTTCCTGTGAGGGCTCACTGAAGAGTGGGGGACACAGACTTTCATTTGCAGGGCTGGAGATCGGAGAGCCACCATTTTCATCCCCAAATCAGTGCTGAAAGTCTTCAGGCAGCAAAACAGCCACACAGAGCAATCTGAAGCCACTTACACTGAGCTCTGCCCCCCCAAGTGAGGAGGTGGAGAACATTTACCATGCTAATGGACATCAAAAGAAAGCTGGGGTAGCAATCCTTACATCAGACAAACTAGATGTTAAACCAAAGACATAGAGATGAAGAAGGACACTATATCATAATAAAAGGGTCTATACAACAAGAAGATCTAACAATTGTAAATATTTATGCCCCTAACTTGGGAGCAGCCAATTATAAACATCAATTCATAACAAAACTAAAGATACACATTGATAATAATACAATAATAGTAGGGGACTTTAACACCCCACTCACAGCAATGGTCAAATCATCTAAGCAGAAGATCAGAATGACACACTGGACCAGATGGACTTCATAAATATATTCAGAGCATTCCATCCTAAAGCAACAGAATACATGTTCTTCTTGAGTGCACATGGACCATTCTCCAGAATAGGTCACACACTGGGTCAAAAATAAGGTCTCAACTGGTACCAAAAGATTGGGATTATTCCCTGCATATTTTCAGACCACAATGCTTTAAAACTTGAACTCAATTATAAGAGAAAATGTGGAATGACCACAAATACAAGGAGGTTAAAGAGCATCCTGCTAAAGAATGAATGAGTCAACCAAGAAATTAAAGACGAATTTAAAAATTTCATGGAAAAAAAAGAAAGTGGAAACACAACAGTTCAAAACCTTTGGAATGTAGCAAAGGCAGTCCTAAGAGGGAAGTATCAGCAATACAGGCCTTCCCCAAGAAGCAAAAAAAGTCACAAATACACAACCTAACCTTACATCTAAAGGGGCTGGGAAAAGAACAGCAAATAAAGCCTAAATCCAGCACACAAAGAGAAGTAATAAAGATAAGAGCAGAAATCAATGATATAGAAACCAAAAGAAGGGTAGAACAGATCAATGAAACTAGAAGCTGGTTCTTTGAAAGAATTAATAAAATTGATGACCCCCTAGACAGTCTTTTCAAAAAGAAAAGAGAAAGGACCCAAATAAATGAAATCATAAATGAAAGAGGAGAAATCACAACCAACACCAAAGATATACAAATGATTATAAGAACATATTATGAGCAGCTACATGTCAACAATTAAGAAAGAAACTGAGGAAGACAAAGAAATTAGGCAATCTGGAAGAAATGGATGCAGTGCTAGAAACATATAAACTACCAAAACTGAACCAGGAGGAAATAGAAACCCTGAACAGACGTATAACCAGTAAGAAAATTGAATCAGTGATCAAAAATCTCCCAACAAACAAGAATCCAGGAACAGATGGCTTCCCAGGGGAATTCTACCAAACATTTAAAGAAGAATTAATACCTATTCTTCTCGAGCTGTTTCAGAAAATAGAAATGGAAGGAAAACTTCTTCCAAACTCATTCTATGAGGCCAGCATTACCTTGAACACAAAACCAGACAAAGACCCCACCAAAAAGGAGATTTACAGACCAATATCCCCGATGAACATGGATGCAAAAATTCTCACCAAGATACTAGCCAGTAGGATCCAACAGTACATTGAAAGGATTATTCACCATGACCAAGTGGGATTTATTCCTGGGCTGCAAGGGTAGTTCAACATCCACAAATCAATCAATGTGACACACCACCTTAATAAAAGAAAGGACAAGAACCATATGATCCTCTCAATAGATGCCAATAAAAGCATTTGATAAAATACAGCATCCTTTCTTCATTAAAACCCTCCACAGTGTAGGGATAGTGGGAACATTCCTCAATATCATAAAAGCCATCTATGAAAAACCCACAGTGAATATCATTCTCAATGGGGGAAAACTGAGAGCTTTTCCTTAAGGTCAGGAACTCAACAGAGATGTCCGCTATCACCACTGTTGTTCAACATAGTACTAGAAGTCCTAGTCTCAGCAATTAGACAACAAAAAGAAATAAAAGGCATTCAAACTGGCAAAGAAGAAGTCAAACTTTCACTCTTCACAGATGACATGATACTCTAAGTGGGAAACCCAAAATACTCCTCCCCAAAATTTCTAGAACTCATACAGCAATTCAGCAAAGTGGTAGGATATAAAATCAATGCACAAAAGTCAGTTGCTTTTCTATCCACTAACACTGAAGCAGCAGAAAGAGAAATCAAGGAATCAATCTCATTTACAATTGCACCAAAAACCATAAGATATCTAGGAATAAACCTAACCAAAGAGGTAAAAGATCTGTACTCTGAAAACTATAGAACAATTAAGAAAGAAATTGAGGAAGACACAAAGAAATGGAAAAACATTCCATGCTCATGGATTGGAAGAATAAATATTGTTAAAACGTCTATGCTACCCAGAACAATCTACACATTCAACGCAATCCCAATCAAAATAATATCAACATTTTTCACAGAGCTGGAACAAATAATCCTAAAATTTGTATGGAAACCAAAAAAAAAAAAAATGGGAATAGCCAAAGGAATGCTGAAAAAGAAAACAAAGGTGGTGGCATCAAATTTCCAGACTTCAAGCTATATTACAAAGCTGTAATCATCAAGACAGTATGGTACTGGCACAAAAACAGACACATAGATCAATGGAACAGAATAGAATACCCAGAAATGGACCCTCAAACTCTATGGTCAACTAATCTTAGACAAAGCAGGAAAGAATATCCGATGGAAAAAAAACAGTCTCTTCAACAAATGGTGTTGAGAATATTCAACAGCCACATGCAGAAGAATGAAACTCAATCATTTTCTTATACCATACACAAAGATAAACTCAAAATGGATGAAAGACCTCAATGTGACACAGGAATCCATCAAAATCCTGGAGAAGAACACAGGCAGCAACTTCTACGACCTCGGCCACAGCAACTTCTTGCTAGACATGTCTTCAAAGGCAAGGGAAACAAAGGCAAAAATGAACTATTGGAACTTCATCAAGATAAAAAGCTTCTGAACAGCAAAGGAAACAGTCAACAAAACCATAAGATAACCTACAGAATGGGAGAAGATATTTGCAAATGTCTTATCAGATAAAGGGCTAGTATCCAAAATCTATAACGAACTTATCAAACTCAGCAACCAAAAAACAAAGAATCCAGTCAAAAAATGGGCAGAAGACATGAACAGACATTTCTCCAAAGAAGACATACAAATGGCCAACAGACACATGAAAAAATGCTCTGCATCACTTGGCATCAGGGAAATACAAATCAAAACCACAATGAGATACCACCTCACACTGGTCAGAATGGCTAAAATTAACAGGTCAGCAAAAGACAGATATTGGCGAGGACGCAGAGAAAGGGGAACCCTCCCACATTGGTGGGAATGCAAGCTGGTACAGCCACACTGGAAAACAGGATGGAGGTTCCTCAAAAAGTTGAAAATAGAGCTACTCTATAGCCCAGCAATTGCACTACTAGGTATTTACTCAAGGGATACAAATACAGTGATCCAAAGGGGCAACTGCACGCCAATGTTTATAGCAGCAATGTCCACAATAGCCAAACTACGGAAAGAGCCCGGATCTCTATTGATAGATAAATGGATAAAGAAGATGTGGCATATATATATAGTGGATTATTACTCAGCCATCAAAAAAATGAAATCTTACCATTTGCAATGATGTGGATGGACCTACAGGGCATTATGCTAAGCAAAATAAGTCAGAGAAAGACAATTATCATATGATGTCACTCATACGTGGAATTTAAGAATCAAAACAGAGGATCATAGGGGAAGGGAGGGAAAAATAAAATAAGATGAAATGAGAGAAGGAGACAAACCATTAAAGACTCTTTAACTATAGGAAACAAACTGAGGGTTGTTGGAGGGGAGGTGGGTGGGGGAATGGGGTAACTGGGTGATGGGCATTAAGGAGGGCACTTGATGTAATGAACACAAGGTGTTACATGCAAATGATGAATCACTAAACTCTACCTCTGAAACTAATGACACATGATGTTAATTAATTGATTTTAAATTTAAAAATAATAAAAATTTAAAAATAAATTATTTAAAAGGAAAAAAAGAACAAGGAAAGAAACAGCCTATGTTATTGGGGTTTGAGAAGACCAATAATATGCCTTTCCTACTGATTTTGAGACTAATTGAGTAAGAAAAACAAAATACAGACAAAAGAACATCAAAATGTCAGGTTTATTAATGATAAATTAACCTGAGGGTGTAGCTTTAGAACTGTAAGCAAATGAAGTTGTAAATAGTCCATGCCTGTTGTACGCCCCTGGTCTCAAGCAATGCCATGCTTGCAACGGTCCAAAGCAGTGCTGGAGTAGCCTACCTTTGATAGAAAACAGGCTGAAGCAAAGCTTTTAAGTAAGGCTTTACTGGTAGAGTCTATTCCAGGACAGCAAGAGTGAGAGGAAAAGAGGAAGTGATAGGGTGGGGGAGGAAAAAGGAAAGCAAGTAGAGGTGGTGGGTACATTACTAATCTGGTCCAAGCTTTGCATGAAATCCTAACTGATTTTTACACACAGGTCACTTTCCTGACTGACTTCCTTGAACCACTGGTAATTCTCAAAGTGAGCTGGGTGCAGAGGGAAGGGAATTTATTTGCTGGCTCCTGCCTCGCTTCTGTTTCTTGGTGGGCAAAGTTTTCACATGGGGCATTAATTCACACTTGTGAGTTGTGTTGTCTAGCTTTTGGGGCAGCTTCAGCACTTTTCTGGCTCTGCATCTGGAGTATTCTCCAGAACCTCTAAGTTTTGACATCCTCTTGCTTTGACTTGGCAGTGTCTTAGGAAGTATCATTTTTAAAACAACCTGAACCTAAGAGTCCCACTGGGGTTCCTCACTGTTGGCTGGCCGTCAGAGATGTGGGAGATCATTGCCGAGATGCAATCTCAGTCTTCACACCACAGTTTGCTTTGTTTTCTCTGTGTGTACACAGGACCTCTTCCCTTGAATATAGAGGTTACACATCAATCTTTCTCATGGTTTCACTGAAGCTTCACTCACTAGGTTTGGGGTTAAGAGGCACTATCCTCCATGCATGCCTTGAGGGTTAAGAATTAAACAACAGACTTTCTCTACAGAAATCCACCTTTAACAGGTGTGAGATGATATCTCATTGTAGTTTTTATATGTATTTCCCTAATGATTAATGAAGTTGAGCACATTTTTCATGAACGTGTTGGCAATTTGCATGTCTTTTTTGGATGATGTTCATTCAGGTCCTTTTCCCATTTTTTTAACTGAGTTGTTTGTTTGTTTGCTCTTGAGTTGTATGAGTTCCTTATATATTTTAGATATTAATACCTTGTCAGAAACATTTTTTTGCAAATATTTTCTCCCAATCCACAGATTGTCTTTTCATTTCGTTGACTGTTTCCTTTGCTATGCAGCAGCTTTTTAGTTTGATATAGTCCCACTTGTTTATTTTTACTTTTCTTGCCTGAGCTTTTGGTATCATAGTCAAAAAAATCATTGCCAAGGCCAATGTCAGTGCCCTATGTTTTTTTAGGAGTTTTATAGTTTAGGTCTCATATTTAATGGCTATTACCAGAAAGATAACCACTGTTGGCAAGGATGTGGAGAAAAGGGAACGCTTGTATACTGTTGATAGGAATGTAAATTGGTACAGCCATTGTGGAAAAACAGTATGAAGATGCCTCAAAAAAACTTAAAAAAGAACTATCATATGATCCAGCAATCCCTCTTTTGGGTATATACCCAAACAAGATAAAATCAGTACCTGCAAGAGATTATTTGCACTCCCATATTCATTTTGGCATTATTCACAATAGATGAGATATAGAAAAAACCTCAGTGTCCATCAAGGTATAATTGGAAAGAAATTGTGGTATGTATGTACAATGGAATGTTATTCAGCCTCATAAAGAAGATCCTGCCATTTGCAATATGGATGAACCTGGAAGACATTATGTTAAGTGAAATAAGTCAGACACAGAAAGGAAAAAAAAACCTGTATGATTTCACTTATATGTGTAATCTAAAAAAAGTTGAATGCATAGAAACAGAGGGTAGAATGGTGGTTACTAGGGGTGGCAAGGTTGGGGAAAGGGGAGATGCTGATCAAAGGGAAAGATGTTGCAGTTATGTAGGATGAATAAGTCTAGAGATCTAATGTACAGGAGGATGACTATAATTAATAATACTGTATTGAATATTGGAAATATGCTAAAAGAGTAGATTTCAGGTGTTCTCAGCACAAAGAAAAAATGGTAATTATGTGAGATGATATGTTAACTACACTGACTGTAGTAATCATTTCTCTATGTATTTGTATATCAAATCAGCATTTTGTATATCTTAAATATATACCATTTTTATTAAATTTTTAAATGAAAATTTAAAATTAAAAAAAGAAATTTGGGTGCCTGGGTGGCTCAGTTGGTTATGCACACGACTCTTGATTTTGGCTCAGGTCGTGATTTTAGGGTCATGAGACTGAGCCCCACGTCAGCCTTCGTGCTCAGCATGGAGTCTGCTTGAGATTCTCTTTCTCCCTCTCCCGTTGTCCCTCCCCCTGCTCATGCTCTAAATAAATAAATAAACAAACAAACAAATAAATAACATCTTTTAGAAAAAGATAGAAATCCACCCTAGAAAATGCCTCTCTTTTTTGTAACTCTTTTGATCCTTTTGTATAGTTGTGATAAGTCAATTTAGGATAGTGAAACCAATTCTCTGTTACATCCTTTGAAAATCTGCACCTTGGTCTGCCAGGAATCTCACTTTGGAATTTCATATCTTTTGTATTTTTGTGCCCAGTCAAATATTCAAATTTGACCTCTGTTAAATTGGAGTACCATGATTTAGAGCATGAACCTTGGAGCCTGCTGGCGGTGTCTTCTAGCTATGTAACTTGAGGCAAACAACTTATCACATCTATGCCTCAATTTTATTATTTGTAAGCTACAAATAATATCATAGTACCTGACACTACTGTTGTGAGTTGACTAAAAGTTTGATTTTAAAAATATGCTTATTAATTGACTTATGTTCTTTGAAATTTTCTCTCTCATAAGAAAGTTCCCAGAAAGAAATTAGAATCTAGAAATTAAATTCCCTCTCTTCTTAGAAAATAAAAACCAAATAAACATGAACTTATCATTCTTTTCTTCCCCTATTTGACGTCTCACTCAAGGCCAGGTGAATTTTTCCTAGATGTCTGGATAGACTTTTGAACAGCTACAGCCAGGCAGCACTTCACTGGAAGGTGTGTAGCTCCTTTAGCAACTTGAAAATTGGTATAAAAGTCTATCACATGCCAAAGTTAAAAATATTACAAAACTTGGATTAAACTTCCCTATAGTAGTAAGCATTTCTTAAAAAGAGTCAGTATTCCCACATTCCTACTGTTTTAGTGAAGATCACAAATGACCCCTCAGTGTGACAACCTAGTGGTCAATCCCTAGTGCTCTCCCTACTTTCATTACCAGGAGGCCTTGACACAGCTCATCACTCTTTCCTGAAATACTTTCACTTTCTTTGGTTTTCCTCCTGTCCATTTTTTCACAGGTTCTTATGCTGCTTCCTTCTCTTCTGTTCAACCTCTTAATTTTGACTGTCCAGTGCTCAGTCCTTGGTTATGGTGTCTTCTCTTTATACACATACTCCCCTGGAAATCTCATTCAGTCTTTTGACTTTATTTACCATCTTTTTGCTAACAACTTACAAATTTATATTTCTGGCTAAAACCTCTTTCTTGATACTCAGCTTTATATCTTCAACTGCCTACTCAACAGCACCACTGGGATATGTAGTTTACATCTAAAATTGAGCTTGTCCAAATCCCTACACCATTCCTTCCCTTTATTTCCCACCCCCCACCAAAAACCCAGCTTCTTCTACCATCTTTTTTTTTTTTAAGATTTGTATTTATTTATTTAACAGAGATAGAGAGAGAGCACAAGTAGGAAGAGTGGCAGGCAGAGGGAGAGGGAGAAGCAGGCTCCCCGCTGAGCAGGGAGCCTGATGTGGGGCTCAATCTCAGGACTCTGGGATCATGACCTGAGCTGAAGGCGGGTGCTTAACCAACTGAGCCACCCAGGCGCCCCCCTTCTACCATCTTTTGATTTCAGTTGATAGGAATTATACCGCTCTAATTATTTAGGTAAAATCCTTGAGGTCATCCATAAATTATTTTTTCTCTCACAACCCATATTCAAATAATCTAGAAGTTCTACTGTATCTACCTTCAAAATATGTCCAGAATCTGATTACTTCTCATTACTACCACCATCACTGTCTCTTGGATTCCTGCAGTCAACTCCTAATCAGTTTTGTATTTCCACTCTCACCCTCGCTTACATTCTATTTTCAGTTCAATACCAGAATAACCATTTTAAAATGTCAGCTTATGTCACTCCACCACTTAAAGTTTCAGTGATATTATACATACCCCTATCTGTGCCCCAACACTTCACTTCTACTCCTAGGTCATACTCATGACAATAAAAAGACTTGTACAAAAATATTCATAGTATTCATTATGTGTTCCTATTCTCATTATGTATTCATAGTATTCATATTCATAGTAGCTTCATTCATAATAACCCCAAACTGGAAACAAAATGGAGAATAGATTTTTAAAAATTTGATATATTCATGCAATGGGATAATACACAGTAAAATAACAATAACAATAATTAGCTACTGATATATGCAATAACAGAAGTGTAAATCAAAATATAATGCTGGGCCAAATAAAGCCAGACACAAAATACTACCTACTGTACAATCCTAAGTATATGAATTATAAGCATACACAGAACTAATTTATGGCGATAGAAATCAGAATAGTAATTGCCTCTTTGAAGGTGTTGGTATAGACTGGGAGGAACAAAGGGAAATTAAATGAAACATAGCAACATTCTATATCTTGCTCTGGGTGGTATTTATACATATATATATATATATATATATATATATGGGTAAAAATTCATTAAACTTAAGATTTTTTACATTTCACTGAATATAATTTGTATCTCAATAATTTTTAAAGGAATTTAGTTTTGCTGTTGAGTGGATATCTAAAAACTTTACAGGAACTTGATGTATTAGGAACATATTGATATATTATGTATTTCTTTAATGTATTATGATGCTGACATTCTCCCAGCCTGTGCTCTTGAAGACCCTCACAGATACACTATTCATTTTAAATGACATGTATTTGGTTATTTTACACTATACTGACAATAGCAAAAAGCTGTTTTCTCTTTGTAGAAAGAAAGACTTGCTGGGGCTATGAATCCCTTAACCCATGTAGTAAAAGGATAAAGGGAAATAAGTAGAAATTTATTAGTTTTTTTTTTTTCTACCATCACTCAGGATTCCAAAATTTTCTCATACCTGAGGTCTGTGAAAGTGTTCTCTACCTGTTGGCCCACAGCTGTGCTTGAGGAATAGAGTGTACTTAGTGGAGTTTGCTTGGCAAAGCTTTGTCCTCTATGAAAAGATGCCCATGTGAAGTGACAGTCTCTCTGCAGGGTAAAATTGATAAGAAAGCCTCTTTCTCGGGGGGTGGAGCAAGATGGTGGAGGAGTAGGAGACCTGGATTTCGTCTGGTCTCAGGAATTCAGCTGGATAGGGATCAAACCATTCTGAACACCTACAAACTCAACAGGAGATCGAAGAGGAGAGTAGCAACAACTCTCTGAACAGAGAAGCGACCACTTACGGGAAGGTGGGACGTGCGGAGAAGTGAATCCGAGGCGATATTCGGGAGGATAGACGGTGGGGGAGGGGGCCTCCATCGGCCGCTTCTGGTAAGTGCTAGAGCCGCGGAGCACAAAATCGGAACGTTTAGAAGTCGGCTCCATGAGGGACATCGCTCCAGTGGCTAAGTGGGGGGTGGAAGCCTCGCGGGACAGTGTGGTCTCAGGACCCTCGGGGTCACAGAAAGACCGGGGGTGCCTGAGTGCAGCAGAGGTCCCAGGTATTGGAGCGGGGAAGCCGGCTGCAGAGACAGAGCCGAGGCGCGGGCTCTCAACTCGGGGTTGCCATAAACTGTGATCTGCGACACAGTCAGGCCACTGCTCCTCCAGCAGGGACCCAACAAGCAGCAGATCTGGGGAGACTCCCCTTCCTCCCCTGGGAGAAGCAGTGCAGGAGCGCACCGCAGGGATCTGCTGGGTTTGGAGAGTCCACACCGAGTCGGGTGCCAGAGATAGAAACGCTCGGTCCCGGGCCAGGGGAGCACAGAGTGTGGCCGGAGACCAGGGAGACGGGAGTGATTGACTGCTTTTCTCTGGGGGCGCACTGAGGAGCGGGGCCCTGAGTTCTCGGCTCCTCTGGGGCGGAGATTGGGAGGCCACCATTTTCACTCTCTTCCTCCAAAGCTGTACTGAAAGCTTGCAGGGAACAAAAGCTCCCGAGGGCAAACCCGAGTAGATTACTTAGCCTGGACCAGACAAGGGCGGGGCAATTCAGCCTCCAGCAAAGACATTTGGGAACCATGGCAACAGGCCCCTTCCCCAGAAGATCAGCAAGAACAGACAGCCAAGACCAAGTTTACCGATCAATGAAAACAGCAGAACTCCAGAGCTAGGGCAATACTGCACATAGAATCCATGGCTTTTTTCCCATGATCCTTTAGTCTTTCAAAGTTCTTTTTTTTTTAAACTTTTTTTTTGAATTTTTCTTTTTCCCTTTTTCAAACAACATCTTATCAATTCCTTTTTTAAAAAACATTTTTATTTTTCATTTTTAGAGTCATATTCTATCCCTTCATAGTAGTTACCCTTATTTTTGGCATATATATATAACTTGTTCTCTCTTTAAAATTTTGAGATACAGTTTCTTCTAACAGATCAAAATATACCCTAAATCTCTAGTGTATGGCTTTGTTCTAGTCTCCTGCCTGATCACATTCTCTCCCCTTTTTCTTTCTTCCTTTCTTTTTTTAAATCCTCTTCTTTCTTTTTGCAAACAACTTATCTTATCAATTCCTTTTATAAAATTTTTTATAATTTTCATCTTTACATTCATATTCCATCCCTTCATCGTATCAACCCTTATATTTGTACTTATATAAGTTTTTCTTTCTTTAAAATTTTGGGAGGCACTTTCTTCTAACAGACCGAAATACACCCAAAATTTAGTGTGTGGCACTAATCTATGCACCAGCCTGATCATATTTGATCATAATGTTTTTTTGTTTTGTTTTGTTCTGTTTTTGTTTGTTTTTATCTTTTTCTTTTTCTTTTTTTTTTTTCTCTTTTTTCTTTCTTTCCCTTTTTTGTCCCCTGGTTTCAGGTCTTTTCTGATTTGTTTAGAGTATATTTTCTGGGGATGTTGTTACCCTATTAGCATTTTGTTCTCTCATTCATCTATTCTCCTCTGGACAAAATGACAAGGTGGAAAAAAATTACCTCAACAAAAAGAACAAGAGGTAGTACCAACTGCCAGGGACCTATTCAATATAGACATTAGTACGATGTTGGACCTAGAGCTCAGAATCATGACTTTAAAGATACTAGCTGGGCTTGAGAAAAGCATGGAAGTTATTAGAGAAACCCTTTCTGGAGAAATAAAAGAACTAAAATCTAACAAGTCGAAATCAAAAAGGCTATTAATGAGGTGCAATCAAAAATGGGGGCACTAACTGCTAGGATAAATGAGGCAGAAGAGAGAAACAGCGATATAGAAGACCAAATGATGGAAAATAAAGAAGCTGAGAAAAAGAAAGATAAGCAACTACTGGATCACGAGGGCAGAATTCAAGAGATAAGCAATACCATAAGACAAAACAACATTAGCATAATTGGGATCCCAGAAGAAGAAGAAAGAGAGAGGTGCAGAAGGTATATTGGAGCAAATTATAACAGAGAGCTTCCCTAATTTGGAGAAGGAAACAGACATCAAAATCCAGGAGGCACAGAGAACCCCCCTCAAAATCAATAAAAATAGGTCAACACCCCGACATTTAATAGTAACACTTACGAGTCTCAGAGACAAAGAGAAAATCCTGAAAGCAACTCGGGACAAGAGATCTGTAACCTACAATGGTAGAAACATTAGATTGGCAACAGATCTATCCACAGAGACCTGGCAGGCCAGAAAGGACTGGCATGATATCTTCAGAGCACTAAACGAGAAAAATATGCAGCCAAGAATACTATATCCAGCTAGGCTGTCATTGAAAATAGAAGGAGAGATAAAAAGCTTCCAGGACAAATAAAAACTAAAGGAATTTGCAAACACGAAACCAGCCCTACAAGAAATATTAAAAGGGGTCCTCTAAGCAAAGAGAGAGCATAAAAGCAGCATAGACCAGAAAGGAAAACAGACAATATAGAGTAAAGGTCACCTTACAGGCAATACAATGGAACTAAATTCATATCTTTCAATAGTTACCCTGAATGTAAAAGGGGCTAAATGCCCCAATCAAAAGACACAGGCTATCAGATTGGATTAAAAAACAAGACCCATTGATATGCTGTCTGCAAGAGACTCATTTTAAACCCAAAGACACCCCCAGATTGAAAGTGAAGGGATGGAAAACCATTTACCATGTTAATGGACATCAAATGAAAGCTGGAGTGGCAATCCTTATATCAGACAAACTAGATTTTAAAACAAAGACTGTAATAAGAGATGAGGAAGGACACTATATCCTACTTAAAGGGTCTACCCAACAAGAAGATCTAACATTTTAAATATCTATGCCCCTAACATGGGAGCAGCCAATTATATAAGCCAATTAATAACAAAAGCAAAGAAACACATCGACAACAATACAATAATAGTGGGGGACTCTAACACCCCCCTGACTGAAATGGACAGATCATCTAAGCAAAAGATCAACAAGGAAATAAAGACTTTAAATGACACACTGGACCAAATGGACTTCACAGATATATTCAGAACATTCCATCCCAAAGCAACAGAATACACATTCTTTTCTAGTGCCCATGGAACATTCTCCAGAAGAGATCACATCCTAGGTCACAAATCAGGTCTCAACCGGTACCAAAAGATTGGGATTATTCCCTGCATATTTTCAGACCACAGTGCTTTGAAACTAGAACTCAATCACAAGAGGAAAGTTGTAAAGAACTCAAACACATGGAGGCTAAAGAGCATCCTACTAAAGAATGAATGGGTCAACCAGGAAATTAAAGAAGAATTTAAAAAATCATGGAAACTAACGAAAATGAAAACACAATTGTTCAAAATCTTTGGGATACAGCAAAAGCAGTCCTAAGAGGAAAGTATATAGCAATTGAAGCCTTTCTCAAGAAACAAGAAAGGTCTCAAATACACAACCTAACCCTACACCTAAAGGAACGAGAGAAAAAACAGCAAACAAAGCCTAAACCCAGCAGGAGAAGAGAAATAATAAAGATCAGAGCAGAAATCAATGACATAGAAACCAAAAGAACAGTAGATCAGATCAATGAAACTAAGAGCTGGTTCTTTGAAAGAATTAACATGATTGATGAACCACTGGCCAGACATATCAAAAAGAAAAGAGAAATGACCCAAATCAACAAAATCATGAATGAAAGAGGAGAGATCACAACCAACACCAAAGAAATACAAATAATTATAAGAACATATTATGAGCAACTCTATGCCAGCAAATTAGATAACCTGGAAGAAATGGATGCATTCCTAGAGATGTATCAACTACCAAAACTGAACCAACAAGAAATAGAAAACCTGAACAGACCTATAACCACTAAGGATATTGAAGCAGTCATCAGAAATCTACCAAAAACAAAAGCCCAGGGCCAGATGGCTTCCCAGGGGAATTCTACCAAACATTTCAAGAAGAATTAATACCTATTCTTCTGAAACTGTTCCAAAAAATAGAAATGGAAGGAAAACTTCCAAACTCATTTTATGAGGCCACCATTACCTTGATCCCCAAACCAGACAAAGACCCCATCAAAAAGGAGAATTACAGACCAATATCCTTGATGAACATGGATGCAAAAATTCTCACCAAAATACTAGCCAATAGGATCTAACAGTACATTAAAAGGATTATTCACCATGACCAAGTGGGATTTATCCCTGGGCTGCAAGGCTGGTTCAACATCCGCAAATCAATCAACGTGATACAATACATTAACAAAAGAAAGAACAAGAATCATATGATCCTCTCAATAGATGCAGAAAAAGCATTTGACAAAGTACAGCATCCTTTCTTGATCAAAACTCTTCAGAGTATAGGGATAGCGGGTACCTACCTCAATATCATAAAAGCCATCTATGAAAAACCTACAGTGAATATCATTCTCAATGGGGAAAAACTGAGAGCTTTCCCCCTAAGGTCAGGAATGCCGCAGGGCTGTCCACTATCACCACTGCTATTCAACATAGTATTAGAAGTCCTAGCCCCAGCAATCAGACAACAAAAAGAAATCAAAGGCATCCAAATTGGCAAAAAGAAGTCAAACTCTCACTGTTTGCAGATGATATGATACTGTATGTGGAAAACCCAAAAGACTCCACCCCGAAACTGCTAGAACTCATACAGGAATTCAGTAAAGTGGCAGGATATAATATCAGTGCACAGAAATCAGTGGCATTCCTATGAACCAACAAGACAGAAGAGAGAGAAATTAAGGAGTCGATCCCATTTACAATTGCACCCAAAACCATCAGATACCTAGGAATAAATCTAACCAAAGAGGAAAAGGATCTCTACTCAGAAAACTATAAAATACTCATGAAAGAAATTGAGGAAGACACAAAAAAATGGAAAAATGTTCCATGCTCATGGATTGGAAGAACAAGTATTGAGAAGATGTCAATGCTACCTAGAGCAATCTACACATTCAATACAATCCCCATCAAAATACCATCCACTTTTTTCAAAGAAATGGAACAAGTAATCCTAAAATTTGTATGGAACCAGAAAAGACCCCGAATAGCCAGAGGAATGTTGAAAAAGAAAAGCAAAGCTGGCGGCATCACAATTCTGGACTTCCAGCTCTATTACAAAGCTGTCATCATCAAGACAGTATGGTACTGGCACAAAAACAGACACATAGATCAATGGAACATAATCGAGAGCCCAGAAATGGACCCTCAACTCTATGGTCAACTCATCTTTGACAAAACAGGAAAGAATGTCCAATGGAAAAAAGTGTCTTCAACAAATGGTGTTGGTAAAATTGGACAGCCACATGCAGAAGAATGAAACTGGACCATTTCCTTACACCACACACAAAAGTAGACTCAAAATGGTTGAAAGACCTAAATGTGAGACAGGAGTCTATCAAAATCTTAAAGGTGAACACAGGCAGCAACCTCTTCGACCTCAGCCACAGCGACTTCTTCCTAGAAACATCGCCAAAGGCAAGGGAAGCAAGGGCAAAAATGAACTATTGGGACTTCATCAAGATAAAAAGCTTTTGCACAGCAAAAGAAACAGTCCACAAAACCAAAAGACAGCCGACAGAATGGGAGAAGATATTTGCAAATGACATATCAGATAAAGGGCTAGTATCCAAAATCTATAAAGAACTTTTCAAACTCAACACCCAAAGAACAAATGATCCAATCAAGAAATGGGGAGAAGACATGAAGAGACATTTTTCCAAAGAAGACATCCAAATGGCCAACAGATACATGAAAAAGTGCTCAACATCGCTCAGCATCAGGGAAATCCAAATCAAAACCTCAATGAGATGCCACCTCACACCAGTCAGAATGGCTAAAATGAACAAGTCAGGAAATGACAGATGTTTGCGGGGATGTGGAGAAAGGGGAACCCTCCTACACTGTTGGTGGGAATGCAAGCTGGTGCAGCCACTCTGGAAAACAGTATGGAGATTCCTCAAAAAGTTGAAAATAGAGCTACCATACGATCCAGGAATTTTACTACTGGGCATTTACCCCAAAGATACAAATGTAGGGATCCGAAGGGGTATGTGCACCCCGATGTTTATGGCAGCAATGTCCACAATAGCCAAACTGTGGAAAGAGCCAAGATGTCCATTGACAGATGAATGGATAAAGAAGATGTGATACACACACACACACACACACACACACACACACACACACACACACACACACACAGACAATGGAATATTATGCATCTATCAAAAGGAATGAGATCTTGCCATTTGCAATGACGTGGATGGAACTGGAGGGTGTTATGCTGAGTGAAATAAGTCAATCAGAGAAAGACATGTGTCATATGACCTCACTGATATGAGGAATTCTTAATCTCAGGAAACAAACTGAAGTTTGCTTGAGTGGTGGGGGGTGGGAGGGATGGGGTGGCTGGGTGGTAGACATTGGGGAGGTTATGTGTTATGGTGAGCACTGTGAATTGTGCAAGACTGTTGAATCACAGATCTGTACATCTGAAACAAATAATGCAATATATGTTAAGAAAAAAAAAAAGAAGAAGATAGCAGGAAGGGAAGAATGAAGGTGGGGGGGAATCTGAGGCGGAGATGAACCATGAGAGACGATGGACTCTCAAAAACAAACTGAGGGTTCTAGTGGGGAGGGGGGTCAGGGGATGGGTTAGCCTGGTGATGGGTATAAAAGAGGGCACGTTCTGTGTGGAGCACTGGGTGTTATGCACAAGCAATGAATCATGGAACACTACATCAAAAACTAATGATGCAATGTATGGTGGTTAACATAACAATAAAAAATTTAAAGAAAAAAATTTAAAAAAAAAAGAAAGCCTCATTCTCAAGAGGAGAAATCTCTGTGCCCACCTAACACCAGATTCCTGCTTTAGGTTCTGCTCAGGTATGCCATCAGCCTACATAGATTACTTCTTTGCAAACTCACCTGCAACAATCTATAATTTCTAATACCAGCATGTACAGATATATCTACTAAACATAAGAGTTTTAGCACGTGGTGCTGTAATACTTATTTGACCTTCACCAGGCCCCCATATGATGAAGGTTTAGAATGGGAGCAGTGGGAGTCCTCCTCTCTCTGGCATTCCCTATGAAGTAACTCTGTATACAGGGAAAAACCGATAGCCAAATGCAAAAGAGTCACATTGTTAATGGAGGCATGATAGCACTCCACCTAAAAAAGTAATTTTTCTCATTATTATGAGTCATTGATACTATTTATATTATTGAGCACTTGCTTAGTGCCATGGAGATTTGGGTATTCTTATCATAGATAATTGCCACATTTCTATAAGTTGGATTCTGTCATTATCCTTATTTTGCAAAAGACAAAAGTGAAGCTGAGAGCAATTAAGTAACTTGTTCCAACATCACTTGGCAAGTGCGTACTTCAATATGTGCTCTCAACTACAGCTATGGGTTTGAAACCTACAGCAGATCTTAGCTTTTTGGGTGTCTGACAATTTTAAAACGTTTTAAACTTTGGTTTCCTTTCAAAGGGGGTGTAAAATTTTCCACCCAAATAACTGCAAGGCTTACATGAGACAATATAGGTCAATGCCAAGTACTACACCGAAACTAACAGTACTCAAACTAGGTACTCAAGTAATGGTAGCTACCCTCTTAGCTTTCCCCAGTTTTTGAAAATTGTTTCATGTTTAGAAATTCTAGCACATCTCGTTCTTGATTTCAAAACAATGATTCCATTAGGAAACATGTATTTTTTATTCAAATTCAATTAGCCAACATATAGTACATGATTAATTTTGATATAATGTTCATTGATTCATTAGCTGCAAATAACACCCAGTGCTCATCATATCACATGCCCTCCTTAATACCCATCACCCAGAAACATGTATTAATTGAGAGCCATATGAATGTAGCAGCACTGGATTTGTTGTTGGCTATACAATGAATTTACAATCTACTGTGGATTATAAACTTCTCTCCCAAAATGAAATAAAACGTGAAAAATTGTACAATAAATGTATCCACAGAACACTAAGTTCTTTCAATAGTCCAGATGTCATTCCATTTGAGCCATTAATTATTCCAAAGAAAGGGAGTTTTCATTATCTTCTTGTATATTTTAAATTTTAATTTCCTTTCAGTTACAATTTTTTATTCATTTTAGTTTGAAGACCATTTTCCTTGGTAGTGAAAATGAAAGTAAAATAGACATTGATTGTTTACTTTTCCTTGTTACATTTGGAGTTGAGAAGACCTGATTCCAAAAACTCATTTACTGGGTCATATAACCTCTGCAAATTGCCTAACTTCTTTGATCTTCAGTTCCCCCTGCATAAAATGGGACTGATAATAATGTCTTTGCAGGGTTTCTTACTCTCACGATTACATACAGTTTCTTAGCTGAGTATTGGATATGTAAGAGACACCCAAACAGTGTTTTAGTCCTCACTTGCATGTTTTCTTGCTACAACACAGCAAAAATAGAAGTTTTCATTTTTCTTTATAGTTTTTCTTAAGCCTGAGCTTTAGCCTTCCTGACCATTCTTTAGGGTTGGCAATATACTTTTATTTTACCCTTACCCTTGGTTATATGATCATTACCTCATAGTCTTAAAATAAAAGATCATAAAACACTCTCTGTGTAGGTGTATTGGCTTATTTATTTATCCCCTCTCATATGCCCTTTAATTTCATTTTAGGGCTTACTATTCTTTTAGGATAGTAAAACTTATTTGCCATAGCATATAGCTCTCCTTCTTAACTTTTAAATTAGATGCCCAGAACCAAAGTATAAGACATGTGTTTAAGTGTGCCTATTATTTTCATTCTCAGCTCTTTAGAAACTAACATGACCTGCTACTTCTCTCCGAGGTTTCTACTGCATCCACACCAGTCTTCAGTTCTTTCTTATATTTAGAATTAAATTCAAAGAAGTAAATCCCCTTTTGTTTCCTCTACTCTTTGGTGAATAAAAGCCTATCAGTAAGAAATAATTATAATTTATCAGGCATCCTTTCACCAAAGCTACATTTCCAAGAGGTGTTTATATAGTTAAAGTCCCACAGCACTACTAAGTCTTACTCCTGAAATACTTTAAAAATAGCTTCTGGGAAGGATCATGTGAATCTTTCATTTGGCAGGCCCTTAACCAAATTAATTCTACTGGGAAATGAGCTTTCTAGGACACTGAAAGGCTAGAGGCAGAGATACTATTCAATTGACAACTGGGCAGTGGGGAATTTTGCTTTCTCCCCTGGAATAAGATATGATTTTGCTGAGTTTGAGTGAAGAACCAGGCAAACACTTCCATCTATAAAAGTACAAACTATTTGTTTAAATCTTCCTGAATGAAGATAAAAGCTTTGAATATAAAAGGACTAGGGCACAATGAAACTAAAGCTTCTCTAATTTAGTAGTTCTCTTTCCTGTGCAGATACCAATATCCCAGTAGCACCTTGACATTAGGAACTCTAAGGACGAATGTAGGTAATTTGATATATAATAGAGTATTTGCTCCTATGATGTGTGAATGCTTCATTTCTAATAAGATGCATTGGAAATTGTTATTTAAGTAGAAACTCTCTTCCATTGCTGTTGTGTGAATGTGTGTGTGTGTGTGTGTGTGTGTGTGTGCATATACATGTGTACATGGGCATGTGAGTCTCTGCTACCAATAAGTAACTCGCCCCAAATGATGCTGTTGGTAACAGAAGTGAAATTGGCAAGAAGATCCTCTCATCCTCCCTCATCATAGTTTGCTGTTGAAAGATACTGAAGTAAGCAGAAGGAGGAAAGAGTGATCTTTGGATTCTAGTGTGGAGAGAAGATAGCCTATTGGATATCATCAGTTTGTTGGGGGAAGCTTTTGTTGTGAAGTTTTATTTGCAGAATGTGTCTACTAGTCCTTATCTCTAATTGGTCAGATCTAATGAACAGAGACTGAGTTGAGGGCAAGATGGCTCAAAGCATAATTCCTTGTATGTACTCTCTTGACCATGCCAGTTGAGGGAGTTAAAAATCAAAATGAAGAGTAGTTTGAGGTGGCCCAAGTGTCTAAAATGGACAACATTACTTAACACCTGGGATGGTGATATAGGGTATGATAGATAGCCCAAGAATCTATCCATGTTAGAAGCCCAATGCCTAGTTGGATTTTAGGGTAATTCTATCCCACATGATTGTTTAAAGTCTAGCCACCAAGTCACTAAAGCCAGGCAAGGGGGATGCCTAGGTGACACAGTTGGTTAAACGCCTGTCTTTCAGCTCAGGTCATGATCCCAGTGTCCTGGGATCGAGTCCAGCAACAGGCTCCTTGCTTAGTGAAAAGCCTGCTTCCCCCTCTGCCCACTGCTCCCCCAGCTTGTGCTCTCTCTCGCTGACAAATAAATTTTTAAAAATCTTTAATAAAGCCAGACAAGGATAAATAAATTATTATTATATGTTTGGTGATTAAAATAATAAATGATATTCATTTTTAAATGAATGTGATTAAAAGTTCAGATTATGAATATGGTATGTTATAATTTACATAAAGATTTGAAGTTTTGCACTGAAGTTTCCTATGGCTATAACTGTATAAAATTCCTGTACTTGCTTTATAAGAAAATGCCTAAGTACACCATTAACTGGATTGGTATTGAATATGGGATTGAATACTGGTATTGAATATGACATTGCAACTAAACTATGCTATAATCTAATTGTATGTTTGCCTTTCAAGAGTTTTTCTTATGAGTCAACATTTTGAACATTAGATAAACATAGGGAAAATTTTTTATGAAATTTGTCAGTGTTTAGCTTTTCGAAATGTAGTATTAGGCATACTATAATAATTCTTGATATTAATTTAGTTATAAATTTTGATATTCAGAATGGGCCTTTGGAAACTTGAAAGGGAAATACTGAGATGATAAATAGTTATCTAATTTATCTAAAGCTTTTAATAATTAGAGTTCAATATTAAGGACCTTTAGAGTAAAATTAACAATGATACTAATACCCATGAAAATAAAGAGTTAAAGAATTTTAGAATGGAGAAATATATTCACATACATTCATTTAAATATTTAAAATATTATAAAATATAAAAATAGAAGTAAATTATATTATAAAAATATAAAAATAGAAGTAAAGTTAAAAACCTCAACATAAACTCATGCCTACTTAAAAAAGGAAAACGTTTTTCTGCTTTCTCACTAAAGTAACTAGAATCTTCTGCACCGTGCTTTTTCCTGATGATTATGAGAAAATAATAAACATATAATGTTTATTCTAGGCATTCATATTTTGGTATCTAAATCTATTCTTTGGAGAGCAACACATTCTAAGTTTGTGAAATAAAAAACAAGGTGGACCTAGAATATCTTCTTGGGAGAAAGCAAAGCGTTCTGAGCATGGTGATAAAGAAGCCAATTCTAAGAGTTAACTTGTCTACATTCTGGACAACAAGAAATACGGTTATGATCAAGGGAAACAAGCTTGGTGTATGAAAGGCTATAAATATTTAATTATGCTTTACAGGGACCAATTATATAAAACATGTGACAGAAGAGTCATATGCACTAACAGGACCCAATTTTTTACTGGGTTACCAAAAAGATAGCCATGTGTAATACACAGAATCTAGATGTATGACCACTATCAAGGGTCAGCAAGGGGACTCCAAGGAGTCTTGATCATGGTCCTTAACAAACTCAGTCTCAAGGCACCCAGCTAAAGAGGTATTAAGTTAGATTACTGTGATTCAATGCAGAGAAACAGGCTTCCTAGGAACTGGATGGCTGAAGTAAAGATTTTAGTGGGGGTCTCTGGGCACTGAGTCTTCTTTATTTCCACGGAGTAAGTCATAGTGTAGTTAATGCTGCTTGCCTTAGACAAAATACAGACTCTATTCAATTTCTGCAATATTTTCAATAAGATATAGATTATTTAAGTTCTTCCTGAATAATGAAGATAGAGGGACTGTGGTGCAGTAAAAAAAAAAAAAAATTGATATGTTCACTTGTGGCAATATGTCACTTCCATTGTCTGTATTCTGTCTGTTGTGTGACCCTTATCATTAACTCTGCAGCCAAAGGAAGTTGACTATGATGGGCCATTTCTCATCCCGGTCTAAGAAACCCCATTCTGTCCAATAATTTTCAGCATGTTTGAGCAAATAAAGACAGCTCTTAATGTAGTTTTGGAGTGGGTGTACTAATGTGGTCTCTTCTGAGAAGAGTAAACCGCCTAAAAAGATACATCCTTTTTCTGTCTCTCTTCTTTTCCTTGTACAAATAACTTCCATCAAGACCTCATGATTTATACAAATATGTAGAGATTAAACAACATGCTACTGAACAACAATGGATCAATGAAGAAATCAAAGGATAAATTTAAAAATACACTGAGATAAATGAAAATGGAAATACAACATGCCAAGATCTATGGAATGCAACAAAAGCAGTTCTAACAAGGAAGATCATAGCAATACAGGTCTACCTCAAGAAACAAGAAAAAGCTCAAATAAACAATCTAACTTTAGACTTAAAAGAACTAGAAAAAGAAGAAAAATGAAGCCCAAAGTTAGTATAGAAGGAAGGAAATAACTAAGATCAGAGTAAAAATAAATAAAATAGAGACTAAAGAGACAATAGAAAAAAATCATTAAAATTAAGAGCTGGTTTGTTGAAAAGAAAAACAAAATTGACAAACCTTTAGCTAGACTCACCAAGAAAAAGAGAGAGAGAATTCAAATAAATAAAACCAGAATGAGAGAGAAGTTACAACTTATACTAAAGGAATACAAAGAATCATAAGAGGCCACAATGAGCAAATAAACACTAACAAGCTGGACAACCTAGAAGAAATGGATAAATTCTTAGAAACATGAAATCGGAGGCACCTGGGTGGCTCAGCTGGTTGAGCATCTGACTCTTGATTTTTCAGCTCAGGGCATGATGTCAGGGTCCTGGCGTCTAGCCCTGCATCTGGCTCCACACTCAGTGGGGAGTCTGCTTGAGATTCTTTTCCTCTGCACTTCTCCCTGCTTACATGCATGCACCCTCTCTCTCTCTAAAAATAAATAAATAAATCTTTTTAAAAAATTAAATAAATAAATGAAAGGTTTGTCTTATTAGGCTACCTCTTTAAAAAAAGAAAGAAAGAAACATGCAATCTTCCAAGACTGAATCAGAAAGAAATAGTAAATCTGAACAGGGCAATTACTGGTAAAAATATACCAGTAAAGCAAAAATCTCCCAACAAACAAAAGCTCAGGACTGGAAGTCTTCACTGGTGAATTCTACCAAATGTTCAAAGATTTAATATCTATCCTACTCAAACTCTTCCAAAAAATTGAAGAAGAGGGAATGTTTTCAAACTCATTTTATGAGCCCAGCATTACCCTGATACTAAAACAAGGACATCTCAAAAAAAAGTAATTAAAAAAATTTAAAAAAGCAAGAAAGAAAGAAAGGAAAAGAAAATTACAGGCCAATATCCCTGATTAACACTGATGCAAAAATCCTAAACAAAATGTTTCAGCAAACTGAATTCAACAATACATTTTAAAAAATCATACATCATGATCAAGTGTGATTTATTTCAGGGATGCAAGTATGGTTCAACATCCACAAATCAATCAACATGATATACTACATTAACAAAATAAAGGATAAAAATCATATGATCATCTCAATCAATGAAAAAAGGCATTTGATAAAATTCAACATCCACTTATGATAAAAACTCTCCACAAAGTGGGTATAGAGGGAATGTATTTCAACATAATAAAGGCTATAGAAGACAAGCCCACAGCTTACATCATATTCAACAGAGTAAAGCTGATTGTTTCTCCCCTAAGACCGGGAACAAGACAAGGATGCCCACTCTCACCACTTTTCTTCAACACAGTATTGGAAGTCCTAGCCAGAGCAATTAGGCAAGAAGAATAAGAGGCATCCATATTGGAAAAGAAGTACTGTCACTATCTGCAGATGGTATGATTTTGTATATGAAATATCCTAAAGACTCTACCCAAAAACTGTTAAGAACTAATAAACAAATGCAGTGAAGTTACAGGGAATGAAATCAATATACAAAAATCAGTTGCATTTCTATACAATAACAACTACCAGAAACAAATTAAGAAAACAATCAATCCCATTTACAACTGCATCAAAAAGAATAAAATATCTAGGAATAAATTTAACCAAGTAGGTGAAAAACCTGCACATTGAAAACTATAAGACACTGACAGCAATCTACAAAATTAATGCAATTCCTAACAAAATTCGAATGGCATTTTCCACAGAAATAGAACAATCCTAAAATTTGTATGGAACCACAAAAGACCACAAATAGACAAAAGAATCTTGACAAAGAAAAAGCTGGAGGCATCATGGTCCCTGATTTCAAACTATGTTACAAAGTTATAGTAATCAAAACAGTATGGTATTGTATAAAAACAGACACACAGATCAATGGAACAGAATAGAGATCCCAAACATAAACACATGTATATATGGGCAATTAATTTATGACAAAGGAGGCAAGAATTTACAATGGGACAAGGATAGTCTTTTCAACAAATGGTGTTGGGAAAACTGGACAGCCCCACACAAAAGTAGGAACTAGATCACTATCTTACACCATACACAAAAATGAACTCAGAATGGATTAAGGACTTGAATGTAAGACCTGAAACCATAAAACTTTTAGAAGAAAATACAGTCAGTAACCTAGTTGACAGAGGTCTTGGTGATGATTTTTTTTTTGACACCAAAAGCAAAAGGAACAAAAGCAAAAATAAATAATTAGGACTACCTTAAACTAAAAAGCTTTTGCACAGTGAAAAAAAAAAAAAAAAACAAAGCAAAAAGGAAGTTACTGAATGGGAGAAGATAATACATAAAGAACTCCTTTAATTCAACATCAATAAAAAAAATCATAATAATCTAATTTAAAAATAGGGAGAAAACCTGAATAGATATTTTTCCAAAGAAAACATACAGATGGCCAACAGACCCATGAAAAGGTGTCCAATATCACTAATCATCAGGGAAATGCAAATCAAAACCACAATAAACCATCACCTGACACCTGTCAGAATGGCTATATCAAAGACAAGAAATAACAAGAGTTGTTAAGTATATGGGAAAAAGAGGACTCTTATGCATTGCTGGTGGAAATCTAAATTGCATTCACTATGGAAAACAGCATGAAGTTCCTCAAAAAATTAAAAATAGAATACCATATGATCCAGCAATTTCACTACTAGATTATTTATCCAAAGAAAATGAAAACACTATTTTGAAAAGTCTTGTGCACCCCTGTGTTCTTTGCAGCATTATTTACAATAGTCAAGATATGTTAACAACCTAAATGTCCATCAATGCATAAATTGGATAAAGAACATGTAGTATATGCCCACATAAAATACTACTAGCAATAAAAACGAAGGAATTCTTACCATTTGCAACAACATGGATGGACCTTAAGGGTAATACGCTAAGTGAAATAAGTCAGACAAAGAAAGACAAATACCATATGATCTAACTTAGATATGGAATCTAAAAAACAAAAAACAAAACAAACAAACCAAAAAAAAATTCATGATACAGAGAACAGAATGATGGTTGTGAAATGGGTAAAGGGAGTCAAAGAGTACTTTCAATTATAAAACAGTCATGGGACTGTAATATACAGCATGGTGACTGTAATCTATCAGATTATAGTCCATATATCCTAAAAGTAAATCCTAAAAGTTCTCATCACAAGATAAAAAATTTGTAACTTTGTCTGGTGATGGTTGGTAACGAGACATTATGGTGATCATTTCTCAAGTGTATTAAATCATAATGTTGTATATCTGAAACTAATATAAAGTTATATATCAACTATACCTCAATTAAAAAAATCATGATACAACCTAAATTGTCATCTTGTTTCCATTTACTGTAGCTAAAAGTTTCTCATTACATTAAGATTAGATAAAATTATAGTTTTTTATTTCACTACTGGAACATTTGTTCCAAAACCATTTATATGCAGTTAAATGATCTGTCAGAATGGTAGTACCATTCTTAGGGTAATAATTTTTACTGAATTAGCTTTTTAAAAGCATTTAATTTTCATTTCAAGTAGGTGCATTATAATTTTTCTGCATACTATTTTTCCCCCTAGAGTGGGCCCATGCTCTCTCACATTATGGGTCTTTCTTATGCAGTTTCTAGAATAGGATCTACGTTTGAGGATCTGGTTATCTGACTTTGAAATAAAATAATTCATTCTTCCAAAGTTAAGAAAATTGGTTGCTGTAATTATCCCACAAGGCAAAGGAAAGATATTGTATTCATTGCCAGGTCCCACCATAAATCATTGCTTAAAGAAGTATTTAGAAGGTGAAACAGATTTATCTAATGCTCAATCATGTCATTTTCCAGGAGATAGGTATTTTCATTTTAATTTCTAAGCAGAGTTTCTTTCTCTTAAATTAAACTCCACCTTTAGACAGATGGGTCTTTGCCCTGGAGCACAAATGATCACAGCAAATGCTTAGCAGAATGAGTGATATTATAAATCGAAGTGTTTATTACCTTGATCAGATAACCAGACATGGTTCTCTTAACTGAATTCATGGTACTCTTAACTATGTTCAGTTTCAGACTTTCACCATCTGATAAGTAAAGATTATTTACTCTCTTAGCTGTGGAACATAATATAAATTTTGCAGATAACTTCAAAAATGTAAATATTTTTTGCTCTTAACATGCATTATGATGGAGCATCTTGAGCCAAGGCATCTTCATAGCTTACTGTAGATGACCCAGTCACAACAATGGTACCTGATCATAATAATTTATTTCATTAAAAACTGTTGGTTTCTTTTACATAGATACAAATGAAATTTTATTTTATATTCTTGCATGCAGCAAAAATTAGCAATTCTATTCCTTTTCTTCATTCTGTTTATACTTCCATTTTCAAGGCCTAATTATATTTAGTAAAGGATTTATCCCAATATAAATGAAGAGTGTATGATATTTTAATCATTATATGTAGGATTAAAAAGTTTACAGTAATACAAAAATGGGAGATAGCTGTGAAAATTTGTTACTTATTCTTCTGTGTTGGGATCAGCCAAGATATTTATCTTGCCATATGCATAAATTCATTTAATAAACTTAACTAATTTGTTTTTGCTGTCTTTTAAATTTTGTATGCCTTTTTATTGTGAAGGACAAATACCACCTGTTTTATTTTCCTTTTTAACCTCTTTATAGTACCTAACATCTATTTCATAAATCTGACCATAAAAACTAAAGCAGAGGTGTCAATAGTTGCTTAAATTGTAGGAAATGGGTCCTTTCAAAGAGCACAGTTAAACCTAGCTACCCTGAAGATGTCTTACTCAAATCTTTATATTTCACACAAATGCACTGAATAAAGATAAATACCCAGGGTACACCCATAGTTAAGTTCAATTTTAATAGTCCAGGTCTCTATCAATAATCAGTGTTTTAATCAGATACATATGTTTTTCTTTTAGCTAAAAAGACAAAATAGTCTTATAGAGACAAAACTAAATGATTTGCGTCTAGTCCAAAGACAATTATATATGTTTTAGTCTACTTAAACTTTTATTTAAACCCAAGGAAAAAACTCATTAAATTTTGGAAAAATATACACATATATATAATGTAAATTAATATTATCCTTAATCTGTAAATTGACAAAGTTTAGAAGCAAAATGATAAACACACCAATGAAAACAGGCAAAGGCTATGAAGAGACAATTCACAGAAGATATAAAATTGCCCATAAGACAGATGAAAAAATAATCAATCTGCAGGTATACGAATACACAGAAATCAAAGAAAGTATGGATAAATATTTGAACTACCAGATCCATATGGCTTTTTACTTTTTATCATTTAATTATGTTAACCCAGCAAGGGGTGTTCAAATAAACAGAACTTATACCACTGGTGCACATACAAATTTGTAAAAACTTTTGAAGGGAAATTTGCAATTTTATATAAAAAATTTAAAGTTTTATATCTGTTTTGTAAAACAATTTTCACATTTAGTAATTTATCCTTTTACTGAAAAGGTAAACTTAATTAAGTTTTAACTTTAAGTTTTAATTGCAAGAATGCCCTTAAAGTATGGGAAGCATTTTAAATAGCCTAAAAGTGGATTAAATATCTTATTCTGTATCTAATATACAGCTGTAATATAAGAATATGTAATATTATGCAAAGATATTCATGAGGTAAAATTAAAAAATCAAGTTACTAGTCAACATATTATATCATTCAATTTTTATGTAATGAAAACCCCAGTCTACTTCTCCTTCTTCAACTACACACACACACACACACACACACACACACACACACACACACACACACACGCCCCTGACTAAATTTTAATAGTGATAGCAGTATTAAGAGTGATTTTAGTGATTTTACCCTTCCACTTTTTGCTCATTTATATTTTTTAAATTTTGTATATTATCCATATATATAAAAGAATATTTTAAGACATTAAAAAGATGCTTCCTGAAAAATTTCCTTGTTACCAATTAGCCATCCCCACTATTCAAACTATATCAATAACTTTATATAGATTAACCTCTGAGGAGAGCAAATGCACCCAAAAAAGAGCAAGGTGTTAAGATTCTGAATACATTTTTTAAAATTGATGGTGGAAACAATAAAGCAAAGCTTTCAAGATCCAGGCTTTGCTCAGAAAGAAAAAAAAGAAAGAAAAGAAAAAACCCCAGAGAAACAGTTTATTTATTCCCAAAGACTAGAACCTAGAGGATTTTCTGGTTAGATTGGATTAAAAATGGCCCCAATTCATCTTTCTTGCTCTGAGCCTTTGCCGGTTCTCTCATCAAGAGGCCAGCCTGTGCCAAGAAAATGTAGCAAAAGTGGAAATGTATGAATTCTAAGCCTATGCCTCAAGAGGCATGAGCACTTGTCTCTCTCAGACTCCTGCTTCTTCCGTGACAACAAGCCAGATCAGCCTCCAAAAGGAGATTACGCAGAGCAGGGTAAAATCATCACAGACAACTAGCCAGCCACCGATCCACCAGTTGGTCACATATACGTGAACAAACTCAGCCAAAATCAGCTAAACCAAAGCTGCAAAAAAATTAGCTAAGCCAGGCCCTGACTGACAGAACCCATAATAGACCCTTAATAAAACAAAAGTGTGTTTTGTTTTGTTGCTATTGATGTTTGTGCTTGTTTATGTAGTTAATCAATAAGAATTTAGAGCATTAGATTTGTAATATAAATTACAGAGTAAGAAAAAGCGTAAGGCATGCTACCATATGAGTTTTCACAGCATTGGAATAATTACATGGTACTAGAAAAATCACAGAAGATATAATTAAAGTTTAAATGATGATAGATACCAAAGGATCGGCAAGACCAAAGAAACTAGGCAAAAAACTCCAGATAGGTTTAAGACAGAAACCAAGAACGGCAAATACTTGTATCTTGCTTTCTGGAAAGTGGTCCAGCCAAACTAAAAGCCTCTTAAAGAAGCTCCTCATTCAACATGGTGCTTGAGTGTAGAAGTCGGCCACAGAGCAGCTTCACAGTGTCCTACTCATCCAGATCAGTGTAGGAGAGCATCCAAAATTTTCTCGTTGTCCCCTGAGAATACTTATATGGCCCGGATCCAGAGCTAGAACCTAAAGCAGTCTGTGGCTAGACCCCATAATCAAAGCTATGTCAGTTAGGTCCAGCTAGGTTATGCTGGATAACAAACAATCCCAAAAAGCTCTGCAGCTTAAAACACTAAGATTTAATTCTTATGAATCATGTCCATTGCCATTTGGAGAAGGGGTGGGAACAAGGAATCTGCTCATTATAAGCTATTCAGAGAACGAGAATGATGTTGGCTCCAAGGTATTATGACCCTTTCTCAACACATGCATTTGTGAGTCAATGATTTCTGAGTCAATGAAAGGAACATGGATAAATAAGTGCCAACCATCAAATGTTTGCAGTCAGAAGGGATATGCACCATTTTTCCTTTTGTTTAATCTGAATTTGAGGCAGAAGGGGAAAAAAAACCTGGTGAAATATGGTCAAAGAGAGAAAAACTAGAACATCTAAAAATAGATATATAATCTACCATGGCAAGAATGGACAGACAGATCCAGGTTCCATAGGACAAGAAGCTCATAATATAAGTTTAAGGGCTCTCTTTAAAACAAAAAGCAGCACTATTCTTTATGTTCCACATATGAGTGAAACCATGTGATAATTATTTCTCTGGCTGACTTAGTGCACTTAGCATAATACCTTCCAGTTCCATCCATGTTGATGTAAATGGTATTCATCCTTTCTGATGGCTGAGTAATAGTCCACTGTATATATGTACCACATCTTTATCCATTCACCCACTGAAGGGCATCTCAACTCCTTCCACAGTTTGGCTATTGTGGATACTGCTGCTGTGAACATTGGGGTGCACGTGCTCCTTCTTTTTACTACATCTGCATCTTTGGGGTAAATACCCAGTAGTGCAATGGCTGGGTCATCCTGAGGAAGCTCCATATTGTTTTCCAGAGTGGCTGTACCAGCTTGCATTCCCACCAACAGGGTAAGAGGGTTTCGCTCATATGTGGAACATAAGGAATTGTGCAGAGGACAACAGGGGAAGGGAGGGAAAACTGAATGGGAGGAAATCATTGAGGGAGACAAACCAATGAGACTCTTGACTCCGGAAAACAAACTGAGGGTTGCAGAAAGGGAGGTAGGTGGCAGGATGGTGTAACTGGGTGATGGGAATTAAAGAGGGCACATGATATGATCAGCACTGGGTATTATATTCAACTAATGAATCATTGAACATTATATCAAAAACTAATGATTACTATACCTTGGGTAATTGAATTTAAATTAAAAAAATAAAAATAAATAAAACAAAAAGTAGACAAAACATTTTAATTAATTACTTACTTTCTACACCTTTATAATGCTTTTCCCCTTTCATTTCTGGCTACATATGCTTATTTGATAATAATTTAATATTTTCAAAAAAATTAGTATTTTCTATAGAGAAAATAGACAATTTAGTCTTCTCACATAACCAATTAAAAATTTGTTATTGATAGCTTAGAATAATTTCATTCAGGTTGACAGCTTGTTATTCATGTGAAAATGTGTTATTTTTTTGGACTGTTGTCAAGTATAGGAAAACTTGTATCAAGTTTATTCAATAATGTAATGCCACTTGGCATGAGGGGAAGTATGCCAGAGAGGTAGTCTAGTGGAATGAGATAACAATCCTAATCAATTATGGATAAAGCATCTTAGTTTTTCAGATTTTATCTAAAGATAAGACCATCTGAGCATACCGTTAGGCTCTTTTTGTCTTGGAAGGAGGCTGTACAATGAAGGGTCCTGTGGCAGACAGAAGTCCAAGAATACCACTCCCTTGTGCACACACCCTGTATAACCAGTCCTCTCCTTTGTAAGGCAGGTAGAACCTGCAAATATGATGGAATATCTCTCCCATGATTAGTTTGCAAATAGTTAACTTTGAGTTCATTAAAAGGGAAATTAACCAGGTGGGCCTCATCTAATCACCTCATTAGGTGGTGGACTGGGCCCCTCCGGAAGGCCTAGGGATTCAAAACAGAAGAGGGCCTTTGTGGAGGGAAACCCTTGGCAAGGATCTGAGATTGGCCTCCTGGAGCTGAGAGAGGTCCCTGTAGACAGTAGCAAGGAAACAAGGTAGTCAGTCATAGAACTGCAAAGAATTAAGTTCTGCCAATAACCTGAAGAAACATGGAGCAGATCCCTCCCTAGCAGGCTCTACTGAGAATGCACCCAGCTGACACCTTGATTTTAGCCTCAGGAAACCCTGTGAGAGAACCCAGCTAAAACACGTTGGATTCCTGACCCATGACACTGGGAGATAACACATCTTTGTGTTAAGCCACTAAGTTTGTGGTTATTTGTTATGCAATGATAAACTATTACAGGTCCCAAAGTTTAAGCTTCATTACTTTCACAGTCAATACTTGTCTAACAGTGAGGAAATGTGATCATGTAGGAACTCAGAAGTCAAGGAAAACCAGATATTGGCAACCCAACATAATGCCTATCACAAAGATCATGACATCAATCATGATCGCCAGCAGCAGATGTCAGAGCACGATGCTCAAAGTTCAGACAAGCCATAGGTCAGTGGAGGTAAATGTGCAACATTCGAGACCAGAAGGATTAGCCGCAACCTCAGACTATAACATACAGACTCAGTGTCCATACCCTTTAACTACCTGGAGGAGGGGGTGAAACAGAAGGGTTGAAAGGGTGGAGGTAATCTTGAATTGCCCAAATTTAAATCCCCAGTTGATCACACTTAAACCAGAAGTGAATAAGATTTTTCAAATTATCAAGTCCAAGGTCTCTATCATTAGTGATCTGAGAGCTGCCAACCTAAGTTAAATTCAAGTCTGGAGATTTAAATGAAGTCCTATTTTTATACATGCAAGCTGGTGCCTCAATTTTTAATCTACTGTTTTATCAGGCAGTAATTTAGAAAAGAAAGACTGATTAAAAACTAAGTTTGCTTTGTTATTACTTTGTTTATTGAAGATACACTGATACAGACAGAAAATATTAAATCAAATTTTTAGATCATCGAAATAGGAAAAATAAAACTGTGGTATAGAAACAAAGATTTTCTTGGTTCTGAGTCTCCCCAGTACACTGAACTGTGAAGCACACAGAGGAGTAGAAGACATGAGGTGACAATCATACTTAGAATTTAGTCATGGGATTCTTCCATGGGCCATCACCTCAGTGATGGTAAGCTAAGTAGCTGCCTTCTTTATAGCTCAGAGCCTTTGGTTCTCTTTAGAATGCTTGCATTCTGAGCTTTTAAAGAAGTGATTTCCAGGGCGCCTGGGTGGTTCAGTCAGTTAAGCATCTGCCTTCGGCTTGCTCATGATCCCAGGGTCCTGGGATCTAGTCCTACTTCAGGGTCCCTGCTCCACGGGGCTCCCTGCTCAGCGGGAAGTCTGTTCCTCCCTCTCCAACTGCCCCTCCCCCAGCTTGTGCTCTCTCTCTTTCAAATAAATAAATAAAATCTAAAAAAAAAGAGTGCTTTCCAACTTTTATCATAGCTCAGTAAGCAAAAAAACAACATTTGTATGGGAGAGTGAGGGAACGTGGAGAAGTGTAGGAAAAAAGTGTAAGAAAAGTGTAAGAAAAAACATTTCTTACAAGTTCTTTATGTTTTATAATTATCAATGAAATCACAGAAGGGAGTATATGAAATATTAAATTTGTACAATTCCAAAAAATGATTGCCATAAATTTTCATGAGAAACTTGAATTTCTATCTGTAAATAGTTCCCAATAAACAACACATAATGAAGATCTTTTCAAATGTTTGGTAGTCACCATCAATGCCAAACATCTGTATAAATAGGTAATAAAAATTCTAAATCATTTTTCACAACTCTTTTAAACTTTACTATGGTTAAATTTATATTTAAGAAATTTAATATTCTTACCTTAAAAAATTGATCAATGTAATTATAGTATTTCCCGTTAGCACATGAATACATTTTCAGTCAGGCCAAATCTTTCATATTAAATATTTCAAAACAACGCTGAAACCATAAACTCCACAAAGTGCATGTAATTTTAGAGTAGTCACTGTTCAGCTATCACGGACACCCGTAAAAGGGCACATAAGCCATAACAGAAGCATCAGATACTGAAAAGATGGAGAGTCCAGTGCGTGCCAGGAAGCCCTGGGCTTCTTTCTGACCCTGTCTTCCTACTCCACCCTCTCACAGCTCCTCAGGCCCCTGTCCCCTCCAGCAACGACAGTCCCTGCACTAGGGGAGCTGACCAGACTGTGAAGTTCCTCCTGGACAGGCACTGCCCATCGGTGTGGAACAGCAAGACTGGTGGTCCTGTGGCAGTTACTGATGCAAGTTCCTTGGGAAACACCAAAAGACCCTGCCCCAGTCAGGCAGCCAGCCCTGGGGCTCTGTCAGCTAGGACTCCATGATCCTGGAAATACGTGATTAAGAATCTCTAAAATGACTCATTAGTATAATTTGTAAAAATAGTCACTGTAAAAATATTCATAATATCATGAAAAGCCAAATATGCATCTTGTTCCTAGAAGCATCTGACAATTAAGGTAATTATTTAATTAGTATGTGCACAAGTCTTTCTCTACCTAAAATATATATCAAACTCAAAGGAAGTGAGAAATGTGAAATACACAAAGAATTTCACTTGGAATGCTTATTTTAAATTGATATTCCTGCTAAAATCTAAAGTAGTACCTTCCCTGCCCCCCAATTTTATTCTACTTAACTAGTCAGTATTTACAAATCTCTAAGCCAGGCACAGTGAAGTATGATAAAAGGAAGAGAGAAATATGTGTTTCTACTCTTCAACTCTCAACCAATTAATGAAAGAAAACAAATAGTGGTAAATAGAGTACAGGATGGAACTGCAGGCCGCCTTGAGTCATGCTGCCATCACCTTTCTCCTCTTCTCCACACCTATCCCTAAATATAGGAGTGAGTCAGCACCAGGACAGATCCCACCTACCTGGAAGGAACAGAGGACAATTTGAAGGAGCTTTGCAAAACCATAGCTCTTGGAACACCAGAGCTCCACCTGAGCACAAATTCAAGACATCAGGTAATTTTTTTCCAGCCTATAACATGTTGAGAATGAAGCAGGTATTTAGTGATACCTACAGAGATGAATCAATTTTTCTAACAGAAAAAAACCCTCAAAATCAGAGCATGAAAACATTGAATATACAACATAAATGTCTCTAATATTGCTAATGCTTGCACTGGAAAGAAAAAAAAAGCCAATAAATATTGTGCAAGTGAAAGGAATCTGTGTCTATCATAAGACTATATTCTGTTTTCAGTCCACGAATTGCCTACTTTATTCAAAACAGAAACGAGGGTCAGACAGTTTAATAAATAAGCATCTAATGTAGCATATGAAATGATTGCTTTCAGTTTATCAGGTGGTTCTCATCAACTGCATATTCTTCCTTTTCTTCTGCCTCCAGCTACCCAGTTTTTGTTCTGTTCCGTCTATTTTTTCTCTCTGTCTCTGTGTGTGTCTATGTGCGTGCGTGTGTGTGTGTATACATACAGATGACTTTAAGATAAAACACAGCACATGGAACTGTCATAGTTTCCAGCTTCTTAAATTAATACATGCTTTTCAAGCTTCCTAAGACAAGATGGCTGGCACTGTGAGGAAGATTCCAAAGGAATCCTAAAAGGAGTGGGACCTGATTGAACCATTAGGTGGATGATCTCTTCAGCAGATAACATTTCAGTTATCTTTTGATTTATTTTTCTACTAGGCAGTGTCATATAGATTTGTAAATCAGTGTAATACCTCCCTTAGGAATCTTTGGTGTCATAATGAGCATTTGATAGGAAACACATTGCTTTAAAGACAGAACATTTCCACTCACTTTAAATCAGCCATTCACAAGACTATAGTTGTTGCATTTTGTATTAATATTTGTGCAAAGTTAAAAAGTGGCAACCAAATGAGTACTGAAGCTCCTATTAGAATGATATTTCACAGGTGTGACTGCTGCAGCTTGAACATATTTTTCCCACCAAAGCAAGGGTTAAGAAACAAGTACCGGTTTTCTATTTAAAATTCTTTTTTTCTTTTCACACTTTTTCACCTGGAAATTATTTGATCATGAATATTATTTTCTTTTGTTTTATTTCATTAGAATGTATCCTCTTCAGTGTTAAGCATCTTTTGAGAATAATAAGCTCTTTTTCTTGAAGAATGAGAGCTTTATATTTAAAATCAGTGTTTATCTTCAGGGTTCCTTTTATAATGTTACAAAGAATTATTCAGTACTGTGGGCTAGGGAAAAGTTAGTTTCTTTATCTACAAACAGAATTTATCTACTGGCCACTGTGTTTTTGCCTTTAGATTAAAAAAAATAATAGACTTAATTTTTTTTAGTAGTTCTAGATTTGCAGAAAACTTCATACTAATTTCTTTTTAGTGCTGAATAATATTCCAACTTTTGGATGTATCACAGTTTATTTATCCATTCAACTACTGAAGAAAACCGTAATTGCTTCCAAATTTTGGCAATTATGAATAAAGCAGCTAAACATCCACATGCAGGTTTTTGTGTGGGCATAATTTTCAACTCCTCTGAGTAAATACCAAAAGAGCACGATTGCTGGATCACATGGTAAGAGTATGTTTCATTTTGTAAGAAACAGCCAAACTATCTTCCAAACTGGTTGTACTATATTATGTTTCCACCAGAAATGAATGAGAGTTCCTGTTGTTCCACATTCGTACCAGTACTTAGTGTTATCAGTGTTCTGAATTTTGTCCATTCTAATAGGTGTGTAATGGTATCTCATTTTAATTTGCAATTTCCTCGTAACATATGATCCTGAGCATGTTTTATACCCTTATTTGCCATCTGTATATCTTCTTTGGTGAGATACTTATTCAGAACTTTTGTTCTATTTTTTTAAAGATTTTATTTATTTATTTGACAGAGAGAGACACAGTGAGAGCAGGAACACAAGCAGGGGGAGTGGGAGAGGGAGAAGCAGGCTTCCTGCTGAGCAGGGAGCCCGATGTGGGACTCGATCCCAGGACCCTGGGACCACGACCCAAGCTGAAGGCAGACACCTAGCGACTGAGCCACCCAGGTGCCCTTGTTCTATTTTTTAATTGGGTTATTTTCTTACTGTCAAATCTTACGAGTTCTTTGTATATTTTAGATATAAAATATTTACTAAATATTTACTCCCAGTCCGTGGCTTGTCTTTTCATTCACTTTTGCAGAGCAATTCTTAATTTGAATGAAGTCTAACTTCTTAATTTTTCTTTCATGGATCAATTTTTTGGTGTTGGATCTAAAAAATTATCATCAAATCCAAGGTTACCTATTTTTTTCCTATGTTATCTTGGAGGAGTTTTGTAGTTTTCCCCTTTATTTAGGTATATTATCCATTTTGAGTTACTTTTTATGAAAGATGTGAGGTCTGTGCCTACATTCATTTTTTTTTTTTTGCATGTGCATGTCCAGTTGACCCAGAATCATTTGTTTAAGGCTATCTTTTCTTTCTATGGAATTGCCTTTGCCCCCTTGTTAAAGATCATTTGATTATATTTGCGTCGATGTCTGAGCTCCCTATTCTGTCCATGGATCTATTTGTCTATTTTTTCACCAATACCACACTGTCTGGATTATGTAGCTTTATAGTAAGGCTTGAAGTCTTGAAGTGTCAGTACCCAACTTCGTTTTTCTCCTTCAATATTACACCGGCTATTTTGGTTCTTTTGCCTTTCTGCATAAATGTTAGAATCAGTTTGTTGATCTCCAAAAAGTTACATGCTGGGATTTTGATTGGGATTACACTGAATCTATAGCTCAGGCAGAGAACTGATATCTTGACAATACTGAGTCTTCCTATCCATGCACATGGAATGTATCTCCATTTATTTAAATATTAATTTCTTTCATCAGTTTTATAATTTTCCTCATATAGATCTTTTACATATCTTTGTAAGTTTATACCTAAATATTTCATTTTTTCTTGCTACTAATGTAAATGGAATTGTGTTTTTAATTTCAAATTCCAATTTTTCATTACTGGTATATAAGAAAGCAATTGCATTAGCTAAGTCTTCAGTACAACGCTAAATGAGACAACTGAGAGTGAATTTCCTTGCCATGTTCCTGATATTAGCAAGAACACACCTAGTTTCTTGCCCTTAGATTTTTAACTGTCCTGCTGAAATCGTGTAGCCTTTTACCTTCATGGGGCCATGGTATCTTATCATCTAAAACAATATCAAAACAAAAACAAAGTAGAAGCCTTGGCAATTGGTGAGCTATGGTTTTTGGTTATTCAGTATTTCTTTACATGTGTTCTGTATGATTTTGATAACACTTGATGGAAAAAAAAAATCTGTGACCAAGTAAGTTTCAAAAACATTAAGTAACAGAAAAGTAAAGTGAGTATGTTCTCTAGCACCCACTTTGGGAAACTGCCTTTCAATGAGCTACACATGCTGTTGATGACTTTTATCATCATAAAGAAAGGTGTATTGATAGCCCCTTGGGTACAAAGTTCTGCAACCAATGCATCCTCTTTGCTTCCTTCTCCCCCTGCCCCTTCACACCATGTGGCTACCAGGAAAGATCTAGTTGTAACAGAGGCAGGAGATGCGCACGAGGTCAACGCCGGCACCGGGTCCCATGGAAGAACAGATGCCTGCTACTGGATGCAGCTTTATACCTGTATCTGGAAGGTTGACTGTGTATACCCTCTTGCAGCAAAAAGTCCAAAAAAATAATAATGACTGAAATCTCTACTACTCCAGATTCTTAGGTTTCCTTTCATAAACAAAGTTATCAAGTGGAGTCATGGCTGCCGTTTTCTGAGGCTTTGGAGTGCTTTTGAAATATGACCTTGAACTATTCTCAATTCACTTAGTAGTTAATCACCCAACAGGAAAACATTTTCCAGCCTATACATTTGAAATGCAACAAACTGGCTTCACTGCAGCATGGCTGAGGATGACAGCCGTTCTGATGGTGGGTAGTGAGGTGCTGAGTCAGCTAATGCTGCTGTAACAAATGATCACAGACTGGGTGGCTTAACCAACAAACATTTATTTCTCATACTTCCAGAGACTGCAAATCCAAGATCAAGTCTCCAGCATATGCAGTGTCTACTGAGGGCTTTCTCCCTGGTTTGCAGATGGCTTTGTATCTGCAAAATACCTTTGTATCTTTGCATCCTTACATGGCAGAGAGCAGTGAGAGAGCAAGTGTGCTCTCTTATAAGGGCACTAATCCCATCAAGAGGGCTTTACCTCCTGCAGGTGCCTCCATGGCGTGGTGCCTCTGAATCTCCCCAAAGCAAGTTGTCCTAGGTCTCAGCTCCAATGGAAAGCTTCTTGTGCCATAGCTCAAGCTGTGCCTTCTGTCTTCTGCTTGGACTTCTGGGGTCCAACTCTGATCTACGGTTCAGTCTTAGGCTCACTGTAAATTCCCTTATAATACAATGCTTTATAACTCATTGAAATAGGTCGATTTAACTCAGAAATTTACATTAGGTTTTGTATGTACGACCTGCTATATATATAAACCAGAGGTCTACAAACCACCTGTGTTTTATTTTTGTTTTTTTCTAAATAGCCAGCAAGCTATGAACAGTTTATATTTTTAAATGGTCACATTTTAAATAGAAAAAAAAAAAAAGAGCCCACATAGACTGTGCTGGGCTTATCACCCTGTAGGAAACTATCCATCCCTATTTCAGACTCAATGTGTATTTCCTTGTTCTGCTTCAGCGTATGTGTCACATGGCACCTAGCCCACCCCACTACACTATCTGTCCCCTGCGGGGAGAGGAGGGGCTTCTGTGGTAGTACAGGACCTCATGTACAGGTCACGTGGGGCTGGTGGGAGGGAACTACCGGCCACAGGGGACCCATACCCACTCCTGAAGCTCACCTTGCTCTCTTTTCTTTTTTTTTTTTAAGATTTTATTTATTTATTTGACAGGGAGAGACACAGCAAGAAAGGGAATACAAGTAGGGGGAGCGGGAGAGGGAGAAGCAGGCTTCCCACCGAGCAGGGAGCCCAATGTGGGGCTCCATCCCAGGACCCCAAGATCATGACCTGAGCTGAAGGCAGACACTCAATGACTGAGCCACTCAGGCAACCCCCGTGCTCTCTTTTCTATGAAAAGTAAAGCCTTGTTCCATCCAGTGCCTGACAGTGTTATATTTTCCTTGACTACTCCAATACCAAGATGTGTCAGACAGAAGTGTTCAGACTTTTACTCCAGGACTGGAGGTGGGTTTCTGATCCTATATGACTGGTGTCCCTGTAAAAGGGAGACATTTGGGCACAGGTCTGTGTATGCACATCTAAGTACACACACACACACACAGAGAATGCCATGTGAACAAAAGACAGAGATCAAGGTGATAGGTCTACAAGCCAAGGAATGCCAAAGGTTGCCAGCAAACCACAAGAAGCTACAAGAGAGACATGAAACGGATTCTCTGTCACAGCCCTCAGAAGGGACCAGCCTGGCTGACACTTTGATCTTGGACTTCCCAGCCTCCAGAACTGTGAGTCAATAAATTTCTGTTGTTTAAACCCCCAGTTTATCATGCTTGTTATAGCAGCTCTAGCAAACTAATACACTGTGTTCCACTGAAATGTCTTTTTTTTTCTTCTCCTGGACCAGAGAATACTCTTTTAGAGAATATTTCTGCTTCCTTTTCTTTCTATATTCAAGCTTTATCTAAAAGTCTTTGTGGAGCTTGGAGCACATAAGTGAAGGGAGCATTAATCATGCATATTATGCTTTTTATAAAAACCATTATGAGATCTGATGCAATGAAATTTCTTAGGAAAAGAATTTTGGTTCTGATTCTAATATTTCCTCAAGGTTGGTATTGGATTAGAATTTCAATCTATATATTTTCAGTGTTAGTGTTACATTATATTAGATGATGGAATAATTACCATTTTAATAATTTATTTTGTTGGCTTTTTAAATCTTATTCCAGCAGTAAAATGAATTCTAGGTGGGGGTCAAGCTAAGCGTCTGTGTTATATTGACTCCTCCCTACACTATGGCTTCAGCATCATTGAGACCTGACGTTAATAGCCTTTCAGCTCTATCAAACTGGAAATTTCACCTTCTTAAAATGCAGTTTCCATGGCAACAGCAGAGTTCTGGGATTTTTGTTTTCTGAAGGTATCGAAAGACTCAATGCCAACATAAGAGCACACAGCATGACATATTAGCATGTGCAATTCTGTGCTGTTTTTGAATTGAAGAGGGGATGAAAATAAAATGGCACCTAAATGTTTTCATAAACCTGCCAAGGAACGCTTGTTTAATCCTTGTGTCATATTTGATTCATTTATTTATACCCACCCTGTGTTCCAAAAAAAGTGATTTAGACAGCTTGAGTCCTTGGAGTTGATACCAGACAATTGGACGATTATATATATAAACATGTTTCTACCGCTTATAATCACATCCTTTGAAAAGGTTTCTTTGTGCTGAACCTGTGCCTAAATGGATTTTTCTTTGTTAGGTCATTGCTATATTGCTTCTTTACTCTTATCCCAATGCCATATCCTATGATAAAACCCACTTTAAAAAATCTCTTTGTAATCTTTTTAATTAAGTCTTTCATCTTTCTACTCCTCTTCCCTGGTACAAGAGGACAGAAACTCCCTACAGTTTCACTTAGACCTCTCCCCACTGTGATATATTTAAGCACAAGGTTCTATATGTGGAGCTGGGCAGGGGGCGGGGGGGGGTTGTCATCATGTGAAGTGAAATTCCAGGGAACTGAATTTCTATCTCAGGCTCAAAGTGACCTTGAATTAGTTAAAACAAAAGAGATAATATATTGTAAGAAGAATGGCTACGTTGAACTGATATTCATAATGAAAAAAGCTTGCCCCAGATCTTCACTCACAATAGTGCTGGGTTGTTTTTTTTTTCCATGATTATCCTAATTGTGTGTTCCAAAAAGATGTTAGCAGTACACAGTATGTTACCATGTACACAGTATGAATGACTTTTATTAGAGCCCTTCTGGAAGACAGATGGTAATAGAGGGGCTCATAGTGTGGCTGAACCAAACAAATCAGGGTTCAAGTCATGGCTCTGCCATTTGCTCTGGTGTTTCTATAGCAACTGCATTTTAATGTTGGATAGCATGGTTAATTATGTCAGTTTTAAATAATAACAAAAACCATGGTCGTGTGAAAAAGAACTAAATATAACTAAAGTAACTTATTTAATCTCTCTGTTTGCCCCTGGTCCCCACAGCTAAGAACCTTACCTAGCACATAATAGGTACTCAATAAGTAGCTACTAATGATGGATTCACTCAAAGCCTTACTTTAGTCTCCTATCAAAAGGCGGTAATAAAGCTATTCCAAGAATTCTTTTAAGGTTAGCCATAATACACAAGACAGCCCGGAATATTGTTGATATACAATAAATGGCACCATTTCTTTTCCAGCTAGGTAGTAGGTTACTTGAAGACAGCAACCCTAATTATTTGTATTTATATACCCAGGCCCCAGCACAACATCTGGACATGACAGGTGCTTAGCATTTGTTGAATGAGGACCTAAAGAAGTCTAGGTCCAGGTATGAGCACATAACCCAAATTTGGCCTACGTGCCTTTTCACTATAACCAGAATAATGGGAAAGGACCCTGTCCTCATGTTTTGACATAACGTTCTAGTGATAAAAGCTTGGTGTTGCTTACAGGCATGGTTTCAGACTGAAGTAGGCAACCAAAGCCTTAGAAGATGAAACTAGGTGACAGAGAGAAGTAATATGAGAAAATAAGGTAATCATGAGAAAAAAAAGTGACCCTGCATCTAGCTAGGCATGAGGCTGACTCTACCCCTGCCCTTTCCGTGGGTGGGTTATGTCAGTGTGGTAAGTTGGATGAAGGTTAATAAACTAAAAGTTCATGTGCTTTGGGAGAATATGTCTAATTAGGAAAACTAGAAAGTACTTTATAAGAGGAGGCATGTGACCTCTTATTCTCTTATCATCCAGTGGAAATGTATATAGAGGATATGGTGGCGCTGGACACTGAAGATCTCTTTTCCAGGAGAAGAATGCTGACTTCTTTTTTTTCCCTAAGATTTTATTTATTATTTGAGGGAGAGAGAGGGGAGAGAGAGAGCAAGCGAGCAGGGGAAAGAGTGGGGTAAGTGGGACAAGCAGACTCCACGCTGAGCACAGAGCCTGGGGTGGGGGTCCATCTCCCAACCCCAAGATTACGACCTGAGCTGGAATCAAGAGTCAGACATTTAACCGACTGAATCACCCACGCACCCCAGAAGAGTGCTGACTTCTTGCAAGCATAGAAACAAATAGTCTTGCATAGAGAATAAATATTAAAGGCTAAGGTGCCTAGCACTCAGAGCCCAAGGACAGCTTTCTATGAGCTGAGAAGGCTAGCTGTTAACACCTAGCAACTTTATAGGAAATTTGGATTTAGGCTATAGAAAAAGGAATCCGGCTCACCCACCACCCAGCAGAAAGCCGAATTTGAGCACAGCCCCGCCTGTTTATGGCCAGGCAACCTGAGCTTCCAGGGTCATAAACTGGACAACCGTACTTATCTCTTCACAATGATCTAATAATTCCTCCCAATTTTCACATGAGTTAGTTAATGATGGCTGAATGTCACTTACAATTGAAGTAGTTTTGACTAATACGGGCTTAAGTGATACCCAAAACTGTGCTATACAGTGAGTATAATGCAAGTACAGTTTGAGACTGTATTGTTCATTGGTACATCCCAAGTACTGAGACCAATGCTTGGTGCTTCATGGGCATTAACACATAAATGTTGAATGCAGGATCTAATAAAGTTTATATAAAATCTCATTTCACATTCACAGTAAGTTATAATCCTCATTTCTACTCAGAAAACTGAGGCTTAGAAAAGTTAAGACACACAGCACACATAAATGATAGGATTAGAGTAAAACCCAGGTCTGACACACAGATTTATATTCTCTTAATTACTATTCATCTCCTCACTGCGTGAAAAGTGATCTGTAAATTGCTAAGAGGTATCAGAATCCAGTTTCCAAGAATTTAGGGTTAACTTATTTATATTATGATAACCTCTAGCTCTGGTGGATGCTATGAACAAAAAGGGTTACATCTTATGCCTCTTGGCATTTGCCTTTTGCAGAGAGAAGTATGTAATTTCTGCAAAACCAAGAAACATTTTTTCTCCCCGATGGACAAAAGCTTAAGAGGAAGGGAGAAGAGTACAGATTGGGAAATGTTTGTTGTGACTTTCATATTTCCATGACTATTTTCCAAAAAAACGAATCACGGAGAGCATAGCAGAGGATGAGGGTGTGGTTCTAATTCAGTCCTATGCGTCCTTCCCTCTTGCCCATTCTTTCCTGGCACTGGGCAAGCTAAAGGCTGCATATTCACACACGTGTCCTTTGGCCAAGAGGGATTTATTTCTCGAGGCAGGTATGTAGATACCAATAAGTCCTATGTTTCTGTCAGTGGAGCATCCCCTTCCCCTTCTTGCTTGAAGTCGAAGTGTGGGGAGCTCCTGAGGACACTTCTAGGCTGCAGCTGGTGAACGTTCTCAAGGCCACAGATATCTCTCTGGGGACCAGGCACAGTGTCCAGTGGATGTTTTAGATTGCTATCCAAGCCACCTCGACAGATCAATTGGAATTAAAATGTACCATGACAATTCCAAATAAGAGCTCAAAACACATGACCTCTTGGACCAGAGAAAAGATTTTGCTCCTTAGCAATTAGAAGAATTAAAGATTTTCTCCTCTGCTTTCTTCATTCCTCCTCTGAAAAAGTATGGAGGCAGCTCCTCTCTGGCAGCAACATCACTTTTCAATGCCTTTCTGTTCCCTTCTAGCTAGAGTATCTCTGGGAAAAAAGGAAGTCTCATGGCCTTTATGGTATTGCCAGGGCAAGCAGGAAATAGTGAAGATGGGGGAGCAAGAAAGCCAGGAGTAATTCACACAATTAAATATAACCATATAACATAAAAGTGAAGTTTAGATAGTTGCATTAGGTAACATCCTTAATATATTTACATATATATTAAACATGGTGAAATTATATCATATATGTTGACTTTCACCATTTATTTTATCATTATTTAAGATTTCACCATTCACTTTTAGATTTATCATATTTCAGATGAAAATGATCATATTATCCCACACAAACATTCCTATACTCTCCTGGATAATATACACTAAGATATAATCATACAAGCAGACATTTTCATTTTTAAAAACTTTCTGATACCACATTTCATGTTGAATTTGTGAAAGCATGTACTTCCAATCAGCCAAGTAGAATATTTGATATCAGGATAACAAATAATATAATAATAAATCAAGTCCTTTACATTGTTAGTCTTTGAGTTTTGTTTTAAAAATAACTTACCTGAAGTCTCCTTAATGGTTTTCTTCGTATTAATAGTTCTGAATTTCTCAAAAGCAATTAATTCTCCCCAAGGCCCCCGGCTATGAATCTTCAGACAATGGTTTCTCCCTTATTTGAAGACTCAGACCTAATTTTTTCCATCCCACTTATTTATGACTTTTTAATTGCTTAAAATTGTTAGAAGCCAACAAATTATTAAATATAGAATTCACATATAACTGAAAAATAAGTAATTGGGGTGCAAAAATATTTAATATTAGGTAACAAAATGCATTTATAGTAGATAACTGAAGCTGAGGAAGGGAGGGATTTATTTCTTGAGGCAGATATATAGGTTGACACATGCATGCTACACATTTTAGCAGACTACATGAATGACTTGAAATAAGTCATTTAACCTCTTTCAGCCTCAGTTTTTCCATATATAAAAGGACAATCATACTTATTCATGGAGTGGTTGTAAAGACTACAGAACATAATTCAGTTGAGCCATTCACTTGGGGGCAAAAGAGAAAATGAGTTCAGTGTGGAAGTTCATGCATTTGAGTTATATATACATTATGCATAAGAGATGAGGAGAGAGTACATAACTTTATATATGTTTAGTACTTAAACAGAGAAAAGCACTAAAATCTAGAGTTTATAAGAGGAGTAACTAAAAAGTTACATGAAAAGCATAAGATGTGATAATTCCACTACTGGGTTAGAAAGAAAACAAAAACATTAATTTGAAAAGACATATGCAGCCCTATGTTTATTTTTTCTTAAAGATGTTTATTTATTTATTTAAGAAATTTATTTATTAAGCAGGGGGAGTGGCAGAGAGAGAGAGAGAGAGAGAGAGAGAGAAGCAGGTTCCCCAATGAGCAGGGAGTTCAATGTGGGACTTGATCCCAGGACCCTGATATCATGACCCAAGCCGAAGGCAAACACTTAACTTACTGAGCCACCCAGGTGCCCCACAACCCTATGTTTATTACAGCATTATTTACAATAGCCAAGATATGGAAGCAAACTAAGTACCCCCTGAATGACGAATGGAAAAAGAAGATGTGTGTACACAAACACACAGAGACACAAATGTACACACAGAGAAATATATGCAGCCATAAAGAAGGATGAAATCTTGCCATTTTGTCACAATATGGTTGGACAAAGAGGGTATTATACTCAGTAAAATAATTCAGACTGGGAAAGACAAACACCATATGATTTCACTCATTTGTAGAATCTAAAAAACAGAACAAACACACAAACAAAAAGCAGAATCAGACCGAGATGGTTCTTCATAGAAACAGCAAAACTAAAAACTCTAGAAAATACTTTCAAGGGAGAAATGAAAATACAAATAAACAAAACCAGAACAGCTAACCATCACATTCTCCGACTTTTTTAAAGGTTAGGAAACTTCAAGAATTTTTTAAAAATTCTAAGACCTATGAATACATTTTAAGGTCTGGAAGTGTAACTTTATTGAAATTAACAGCATTTACAGTATTAGAATGAAATGTACAGAAGATATACTCTGATAAATTCTCATACATTCTCTTTTTTAAGATTTTATTTATTTATTTGACAGAGAGAGAAAGAGAGTACAAGCAGGGGGAGCAGCAGGGAGAGAGAGAAACATGTGCCCGCTGAGCAGAGAGACTGACGTGGGACTCAATCCCAGGACCCTGGGATCATGACCTGAGCTGAAGACAGACACTTAACCGACTGAGCCACCCAGGTGCCCCAATTCTCAAACATTCTAAATCCTAAGGGTTTTATTAAATTATTTCAAAGTGTAGGTAATGCACATGCTCTATAAGTGCTTTGAGAACAGAGTCAAATATATTCTGCACCAAAAACAAAAAAGCGAAAAATGTCAACTATACATATGTTATTGAGACAAATTCCTAAATATGATATTAATGCATATAATTTAATAGCAGTTTTGAAAGAATAATGCACCATTTTGCATAGTATAATTTATCTCAAGAAGGGGAAGTTGGCTCAATAGTAGGAAATCTTTTCCTATGATATACTATTACTATAAGGAAATTAATAACAGAAATTTCTCTAAAAGGCATTAAATTCCCATATTAATTATCTTCTATTGAACTTTCTCATAATTATCCATAAAATTATATTGTATCAATCTGAAATAAGAGTGTCTGTTTCAAACCAAGAGCCAATACCACACTTACTGATGAAACATTACTTCCTTCAAAGTACAGAATGATCCAAGGGCACATACTATTACCATTATTCACCAGTGTTTTAGTCATTCTGCAAATACTGTAAGACATAAGACAGGATACACACACACATATACATACATGAAAGGAAGAGATGAGATATTATTTGCAAAAGACAAAAAAAGATAGGATGGAATATCTAAAATTTCAAAGGAATTAAATGAAAATCCAATAGGTTTATAGATGAGTTCAGTAAAGTGGCTATATTAAAAATAACTTTAGAAAAACATGGCATCCTTATCTAGGTAGGAAGAATAATGGTAAAAGAAATCATGACAAATGACTGTGGGCTAAGAGGTAGCCCTTGTTGAAGCTGTTGTGCTGATGTGTGATCTTTACTTAAATTGATAAACAGTCTCTTGCACTTGACATGTAACAGTTGATCTGATTCTTGTGTTCTTTTCAATTCCCATCATTAAAGAAATACAAACAGTTCACCTGGAAAAGACAGCAGTACACATTCTATGTATTGCTCCAAGTCTATATTAACACATGCTTTCTGTTACAATACAATCTGAAAAGACCTTCATTGTCTTGATATTCCATGAAACATCATGCTGGTCCTCCATATTGATGATGTTGTGCTAATTATATCAGGTGATCAAGAAGTAGAAAATACTCTGGATATAATGCTGAAACACATATGTGCAGGGAGTGGGATATAAATCCTACAAAGTTTCCAGAGCCTACCATGGCAACAAAATTTTTAGGAGTCCAGTGGTCAAGGACATCCAGAATATCCTTTTTAAGATAAAATATGTTGTATCTGCCCTTCTGTACTATCTACCACTAAGGAGGGAGAATAGCATCTAGAAGAACTCCTTGAATTTCTGAGATAGTTCAAACTGCCTTAGAAATATTGCCCTGTCTTGGGCGCCTGGGTGGCTCAGTTGGTTAAGCATCTGCCTTCTGCTCAGGTCATGATCCCAGGGTCCTGGGATCAAGTCCTGCATCAGGCTCCTTGCTCAAGGGGAGCCTTCTTCTTCTCCCTCTCCCTCTGCTGCTCCCCCTGCTTGTGTGCTCTCTTTCTCTCTCTCTCTGTCAAATAAATAAAAACCAAAACTAGTAGTGTAGCTAGACCCAAATAAAGACTAATAGTCCGTGGGCATCAAGTGATTATGCAGCCAGAGCTTCCTATTAATAACTAGGTAATGTCAAGTCCCCCAAGGTACAATGCCAGGTGAGCAAAATAGCAACTTATCATGATAATGGTACATTTTGGATAAAGCCCAAGATGCTCTCAATGGCGCAAATAACCTATACAAACTTGTGATCTAGACCCCTTACTCACCTATCTCTTGCATACAATACTTCTCTATCAGGTTCATATATATATATAAAGCCTTTGGGGATATTTTCTATAGTCAGCTGATGGGGCAGTGCAATTTTGGATATAGTTCACAGATGGGTCAAATATGTGTGTAGGTATAAGCTGAAAACACAATGGGGCACACTACAGGCTCACTCAAAGACTGTCTATAGTGAGAGGCAACTTTCCAAGTAGACAGAGTTTTGAGCAGTATACTTGTTCTCTTTTTTACATGGAGGAAGAAGGGACCTTGAGGTAGGAATGGATTCTTGGGCAGTATTCAAGAGTGTAGTTCTGGGGTCTACAAACCATAGCCTTTGGGCCAAATCCAGCCTGATGTCTGTTTTATAAATAAGGTTTTATTGGAATACAACCACACTCATTTACTTATATATTGCCTATAACTGCTTTTGGGCTACAGTGGTAGGAGCTGAGTAGTTGCAGGAGGAACTATTATGGCTGGCAAAAACTTATTATCTGGTTCTTCATATAACAAGTCTTCCTACTCCTGATACTGTTCATTGGGAAGGGATCAAAAGAACAATATTGGAAGATCAGACACATGACTATCTGGGGAAAATGTGTATGAATGTAGACATGAGAGTGGGCACAAAATGTGCAGAACCTACATATCAATGCCTACCAGTCATCATCCACTAGTGAAGAGACAATAAACAACCAAATAGAAAAGATGTCTCATTCAATGGAAGTCAGCTAACCTCAGTTTTCAGATATATTGTATCTTGAGATGGAAGTCACACAAGGGCCAAAAACATGGAAAGAGAATGAGAGAGAGAAAAATCTTAGATATGGGTTTATGGGTTTATGCTAGCACTGCTATCCCAGGGTTTACAGAGGAACTGATGTGCCCAATTGATCAACATGAGGTGCCTAAATAATATGAATGCATCATACTAAGGATCCCCTCTTATACCTAAAGAGGTGCAAATATGGGTACATATCAGAGGACTCACTGATTCTACCAAACTCATAATTCATACAGTCAGCCTGATAGAGCATTACAACAGACTTTTAGGGGTTCAGTATGGTTTCAGTTTGGGGACAGCATCCTCAAGTTATACTCACTGCCCCCAAGATGTGGTATATACCTTAAACCAATGGTCTTTATATAGTACTGTATAACTGATAATTAAAATACACAGGTTTCTCTGCTCACCATCACTCTCAAGGACTCATGTGGGAAATTTCTACTTTCTATTCCTGCAATTTTGGTCTTTATGGGGATAGAGATCTTGAAACACTGGAAATGGGTGGGAGGTGGGAATGGTGGCTAATACTTCCATCATGGACACAGTAAGTATTCTACTAAACTAAAGCTATGACTATCATTTGGTCATTCTGAACTTCTCATGCCTGAAAACAAACAAAGAAAGGAGCTCTTATAATTGGCTCTGATTTTCACAAAGAGCTAGAATTCTGATAAATAATAGGAGCAAGGACTGTATCTGGAACTCTAAGGCATACTGGGTTCCTCTTGGTATTCCCATTTCTATACCATATAAGGAACACTGCAAATTAATAAGGAAAGATAACAAAAAATGTGCAAAAGGTTTGAATAGACTATTAACAAAAGAGGATATCCAAATGGCCAACATAAATCATGAAAAATCATGATTTCCTTTGTTAGTCATCAAAGAAGTGCAAATTACACCACGATGTGATGTCAATACACACCCACCAGAATGACTCAAAGGAAACAAAACAAAATAAAACAAAACAGAAAAAAATCAAATGTTGACAGGATGTCAAAACCAAAACTCTCATATGCTGTTGGTGGGGGGTGTAAATTGGTATACTGCTGTGGAAAAATGTTTGGCAGTATTTAAATGTGTACATGTATTCACTAAAAGATGTGTACTGGGTGTTCATAAAAGCATTGTATGAAATAGCCCAAATCTCCATTAACAATAGAATAGATAAATATTATTGTATATTCACACAGCTGATTGTAGCAATAAGAATGAAAAATCCACAATTACTTGCAAAAATATAAATAAACCAAACAAACTGCTGAAAGAAAGATGTCAAGCACAAGAATACATACTATGTGATTCCATGTACATAAAGTATAAGAATAGGCAAAAATAATCTAGGCTGTAGAAATCACAGTAGTGCTTCTCCTTGTAGGGGAAAAAGGTTGTAGATACTGCAAATAAACAGAGCTTCTGGGGTTCTGTTAATATCCTGGGTTTTTTTTTTATATGATTGCTGGTTATGGTTGTGTTCAATTTGTGAAAATTCATTGATCTGCATACTATTTTCACTTTTCTCCTATATACATTTCAGTGAAAAGTTCAAAGAAAGAGAAAAACTATAACCTCATTTGTTGTTAAAGTCAAGGACTTCTGGGTTACATATTTAAAAGACTAGCACTATCTAGAGATAAAACATTAAATTATTAATAGTAGCTGTATATGGTGTTAGGAATGATTTTTCTTCTTCCTATTTGTATGCATTTAATGAGCACATATGGCTTCAAAATAAAAAATATTTTAAGCTGAGACTGCTTTTTCATTATGTTAAATTAAATCTATTTATCATTTTTTAGTCATGAGAACATGATTAAAAGAGATGTGGGTACACTAGCATTATGATACTTTTTAGTACCTCTAATATGCCTCTAATCTTCAGAGCCATGTTGCTGGTATTGTTAGTACCAAACAGTGAGTGAAAAAGAAGAAAAATGAAAAATGGCCAGGGTGTTTCCTCTTGCTCACTGCTCATGTTGGAGTATTTGTGACAGCTGAAGTCAAGATACCTTGACACATGATTAATATCCCTTCTCCCTACCTCCACCATATTAAGAATGTTCATCTTCAGTACAGTTATAATCATACACAATATGTTTTAATCCTTCACATCTGCTTGTTCTCGTCTCCCACTGGTCATTTCCACAGCAACTTCTAAAGTCTAAAAAGAATAATTACCTCCTTAGGAAATACCTATTGAAGAGAACAAGTTGTAAACATTAAATACCTTGTCCAGATTTCCCAAGAGGCAAGAGGCCTGGAAAACACCCATCAACACATTTCTCTTTTAATTTCCACAGTACCTGGTATTCCAATTGATATGGAATCTGTAAATTGAGTGTAACTCTCAATTTGGAGCACCACTATGCTTACTGCTCCACCCCTGTTCATTCTGATTATCAATTCAATAAATAAAATAATAATACTACTATAATCATTAATAATATAATATAACCTGAAAATAGAGCCACCCTAGGCAGTGGAGGATAAAGTTAATGACTATGCATTAATTCAGATGGCATTTGTGATCAATCTCTGTATTCATCAAAGCCTAATAAAAACAGAAATCCTTGTAAGTATTTAAAAGAGAAATTTTATTACAGAAAAATAGATGCATAGATGATGGAAGAACCTATGGGGTCATTAACCCAGAAATAAGCCATAGCAGGATGCCATTTCCCCTCCTGCACTAGAGGATGTGGTTTAGCTAAACCCAGAAACCAGAGTCACGTAGTATAAGTCAGAATCAATGGCTTGTCCAGCAGGATCTAGAGCCATGAAAAAGACCCTGCTGTTGGCAGAAATGCTACCCCTGGAAGAGACAGTGGATTATAGAATAAATATGTCAAAGACAAACACAAATCCTAAACTCACGGTAGCAGAAAGTAGAATGGAGGGCTCCTGGGTGGCTCAATCGTTAAGCGTCTGCCTTTGGCTCAGGTCATGATACCAAGTCCTGGGATCGAGCACCGCATCAGGCTCCCTGCGTGGCAGGAAGCCTGCTTCTCCCTCTCCCACTCCCCCTGCTCGTGTTCCCTCTCTCGCTGTGTCTCTCGCTGTCAAATAAATAAATAAAATCTTTAAAAAAAAAAAAGTAGAATGGAGACTGCCCTAGGTTTATCCTACACTGAATTTTCACCCTTCTCTGATCATCAAAAAAACAAAACAAAACAAAACCCTGAAAGAGGGTGGACCATTAGATTCAGGGCTAAGCTCAGTCCTTGAATTTTGCCATTTACTAAAAATATAACCAGTAATCCTTATTCCTGGTATATGAGAGATTATTAATCAAAAGTGCCCTGAAACAATGAATCACCTAATTTGTATTATTCTGAAAGTGGCAAAGAAATCATAATTGGTAGCATCGTGTAATTTTGTCCATTTTATCCTATTTGAAGTAGCATTTGGGATGGACAGAAACCATGTACAACTATATATAATCTATCTATCATCTATCTATCTATCTATCTATCTATCTATCATCATTTATGTCAATCCAGTCTAAAATTTATAGGGTAAGATATTTAAGAGTGCTCTCTCTGGTCCCCTGATGAACTTCTTTTAGAAATAATTTTCCAAATCTTCTCATATTCTTTCAAGCCAATCATTTAATTATGAATTGCTTTATACTTACACCTAAGAGTAGAGAATAATGTTATAAATGCCCTGTTAACTATCACCATAAATTATTCATATTAACTTTTTTTTACTTTTTAGAAAAGATTTTGTTTATTTATTTGACACAGAGAGAGCACGAGTAGGTGAAGCAGCAGGTAGAGGGAGAGGGAGAAGCAGGCTCCCCACTGAGCAGGGAGTCCGATGCGGGACTTGATCCCAGCACCCTGGGATCATGACCTGAGCCAAAGGCAGACGCTTAACCATCTGAGCCACCCAGGCGCCCCCTTTTTTTTTTTACTTTTTAAGTAAACCTTTTATTTTAGAATAGATTTAAATTTACAGAAAGATTGTGAAATTAGTATGGAGAGTTCCCATACTCCCCATAGTCAGTTTTCCCTATGAACATCTGTCATTAGTAAAGTATATTAGTCACAATACTGAACTGATGTTGATATGTTATCAACTAAAGTATACATTTTATTCCAGTTTCATTAGTTTTTATCTAATGTACTTTTACTGTTCTAGGATTCCGTCCCAGATTACCAAATTACATTTAGTTGCCATGTCTTCTTAAGCTATTCTTAGCTATGATAGTTTGTAAGACTTTTCTTGCTTTTGATGACTTTAACAGTTTTGAGTACTAGTCAGGTATTTTTTAAAATGCCCTTCAATTGAGATTTGTCTGATAATTTGCTCAGGATTAGATTAGGGTTTAGGATTTAAGAGAGGAAGCTCAAGAGGTAAAATGCCATTTTCATCATATCCTGTCAAAGTACATACCATCAACATGAGTTACCACTGTTGACATTGACTTTGATCACCTCACAAAAGTAGTCTCTGTCAGACTTCTCCAATGCAATGTTACTTTTCTTTTTGTTGCTTCTATGCTACACTGTGTGGAAGAAAGTCATTATGCACAACCCACAAGTAAGGAATGGCAAGATACACTCTTCCTCCTTGAATACCTATATGAATTCTTTGGAATTCTACTGCATGGAAGATTTGTCTCTCCTCCATTTATTTACATGAGTATGTTCTTGTGGATATTCATTTTATGTTTTAGGTTATAATTTAATACTACTTTATTTTGTTGCTCAAATATTTCCAGCTTTAGATAGTAAGAGCTTTTACAGTTGGATATGTGTCCCTTTGACATATCTTTATCCTTTATCTTATGGGTTTTTTTTAAACACTTCCTCAATTTCTGGCACTGCGAGATGCTCCAGGATGACCTTACATATATATTTTTTAAAGATTTTGTTTATTTATTTGACAGAGAGAGAGAGAGCACAAGCAGAAGGAATGGCAGGCAGAGGGAGAGGGAAAGAGAGAAGCAGGCTCCCCGTAGAGCAGGGAGCCCGATGCAGCACTCGATCCCAGGATCCTGGGATCATGACCTGAGCCCAAGGCAGACACTTAACTGACTGAGCCACCCAGGCATCCCCATCTTGTATATTTTTTTGCAACATTCTTATAATCAGCATTTCTCCACAGAGTCCTGGTTCTTTTTATCAGAGAATGATAATAGAAACTTAAGATCTGGGTACTAAGTGTACTTTTTGCTACTGGGAAGCCATTGCTTTTAAGACCTTTCAGCTGACAGAGAAAATATATGCGTTTATATTAACCCATGTATGTATACATACTTATAAATGTCTCTCTCTCTCTATATATATATCCATTTGAATCTATATTAATCTAAACATGACCTCATATTGATGTACCCAACTCCAATTCATGTATTTGCTTATTCAAATCTATGTATAGTGATTTCAGAATTGTTACCCTGTACCTCAGTAGGAAATGTTATAGAGTAAAGTGGGAAGCGGGGCTGAAAATAGGATTGATTGAGAGCTTTGATAAAAATATAAGAATTACATACCTAGATTTCCCTCCCCACTTTAAGAAGGTGGGTGACCTGAGCCAACTCATGCATTAGGCACAGCAGGCACAAGTCCACAATACTTTTGGGGACCTATGAAAATATTTTAATTTCTTTTACATTCACTCTCTCTCTTCGCAGAGGACACGATACTTTCTGTGGAAAACCCAAAAGATTCCACCCCCAAATTACTAGAACTCATACAGCAATTCAGTAATGTGGCAGGATACAAAATCAATGCACAGAAATACGTTGCTTTCCTATACACTAACAATTTAACTGTAGAAAGAGAAATTAGGGAATCAATTCCATTTACAATAGCACCAAAAACCATAAGATACCTTGGACTAAACCTAACCAAAGAAATAAAGGATCTATACTCTAGGAACAACAGAACACTTGTGAAAGAAATTCAAGAAGACACAAAAAGATGGAAAAAACATTCCATGCTCATGGATCGGAAGAATAAACATTGTTAAAATGTCTACGCTGCCCAGAGCAATCTATACTTTCAATGCCATCCTGATCAAAATATCAATGGCATTCTTCAAAGTGCTGGAACAAACAATCCTAAAATTTGTATCAAATCAGAAAAGACCCCGAATCACCAAGGAAATGTTGAAAAAGAAAAACAAAGCTGGGGGCATCACGTTGCCTGATTTCAAGCTATATTACAAAGCTGTGATCATCAAGATAGCATGGTACTGGCACAAAAACAGACACATAGATCAATGGAACAGAATAGAGAGCCCAGATATGGACCCTGAGCTCTATGGTCAACTAATCTTCAACAAAGCAGGAAAAAATATCCAATGGAAAAAAGACAGTCTCTTCAATAAATGGTCCTGGGAAAATTAGCCACATGCAGAAGAATGAAACTCGACCATTCTCTTACACCACACACAAAGATAAACTCAAAATGGATGAAAGACCTCAGTGTGAGACAGGAATCCATCAAAATCCTAGAGGAGAACATGGGCAGTAACCTCTTCGACATCTGTCACGTCAACTTCTTTCAAGACACGTCTCCAAAGGCAAGAGAAACAAGAGCAAAAATGAACTTTTGGGACTTCATCAAGATAAAAAGCTTCTGCACAGCAAAGGAAACAGTCAACAAAACAAAGAGGCAACCCACAGAATGGGAGAAGATATTTGCAAATGACACTACAGGTAAAGGGCTAGTACCCAAGATCTATAAAGAACTTCTCAAACTCAACACCCAAAAAAACAAATAATCAAGTCAGAAAATGGGCAGAAGATGTGAACAGACACTTCTCCGAAGAAGACATACAAATGGCTAACAGACATATGAAAAAATGTTCAGCATCATTAGCCATCAGGGAAATTCAAATCTTTTACATTCAGAGCTAAAAGTGAGTTTCATCCAGCCTGAGTTATATTTGTCTTTGTATAAACACAGTCATAAAATATAATTTTTCTTTTATTTTTTTATGGAGGAAGATGTTCCTGAAGGCAAAAGAGTGTCCTAATGCAGTCCTGTGAATGATAGCCGCTCTTCCACTATGAAAAAGATAGGAAAGTTGATTTGATTTGTGGAGAAGCTGAAACAGAGGCATTTCATTTGCAGAAGACAGGCTTATGATGCTGATAAAGGGGATCGCAAATGGAAAATCTGGTCACCAAAATATCCATTTCCTGGGCCTTTCTCTATTTGTAATGAGTGGTCACAAATAGGCTTAATCAATTCCTATGCCAGGGTAAAGAATGCAGGATTATTTTTGAGAGAACTGACAGACTCTAAAGAAAAAATCCACAAATATCCAATGAAAAAGCCATTTTGTCAAGCTATAGTCAGAGAGTAATGCCACCAGCCCACAAGTCCTAGCTCTGCAAAGCAGATAGCTTCTAACTCATAAAGGCTTTCACCTTAATTAAAAGTAGGACAAAAAAAGCATTATCATATACCATAAGGTCTTTAATTTGAAAAAAAAAAAACAGAAAAAAATGTTGAAGCAAAGATAATGCTAATGTAGGAGGCAAAAAATTTCTCTCAAAGAAAGAAAGAAACCTAATTTTAGCATTCTCAGAGAAATAAAGGTAATACATCCAAAAATATGAAAAATATGGATACTTGATTTTAAAAAAATGTATATTTAGGTGATAAGGAGGAGCTCCTAGAAGTTAAAAATATAATAGAAAAATATAAAATATATTAAAATATATAGAAAATAAAATAGAGTAAATCTTCCAGGAAACAGACTAAAAAGAAAGGGAAGATAAAATCTGAGAAAATAAATGAATCAGAATAGGAGGTACAACGTTTATGATGAACAGGAGTCCCAAAAGATGAGACTAGGGAAATCCAAAGGAAATAATATATAAAGGACATAAAATAAATAAACTTCTAGAACTTAAAGACATGTTTTCAGACTCAACAGGCCTATGAAATACCTTAAGTGCAAGAATAAAAATATCCATGTGAAGGCAAATTATTTTTGAAATTTTAGGACTTAAAATAAAAGCTTCCCGGAAAAAAAAAAAATCAGAGTACCAGAAATCAGACTCCTCATCTGCAATACTGGAAGCTAGCAGAGGGACCAATGTCTTCTCAATTTAAAAACTGTAATTTTACATCCAATATATAAACTATTTCCAACTTGTAATTCCATTTTCAGACAAAATATCAGTCATGAGATTAGGACAAAGACATCAACAGGCAAGGAAAGTCTTTTTAAAAAAATTGTTCCTGTGCACCATTTCTCAAGGGACTACTGGACAATAGAGTGTTTCAAAACAAAAATTTAACCAAGAAAGAGGAAGACATGGATGCAATAACACAGGAGGGCGGTAAAAGGAATTTCCGAAATGAGGGTAAAGGGAAGTGTGAGTCTGACAGTCATGTTGCAGGCGTCACAAGCAATTACTACACACTGGAAAGGGCCAACAGGGATATCTTCAAAAGAAGATACTGAAACTGATGATTCAGCTGATATGCGTTGAACTCATGAAGAAGTTTACGTAGCTCTGGCAGAGATCTTGACAGTGAATTAGTTTTAGTTATTAGATTAGTTCAGCAAATAGCCCAAAAAAGTAATTATTAACACCATAGAAAACAAAGGATGGGATAAGAGAGGAACTCTAGTATACTGCGTGGCTTAATTGTGACGAAAACATTTGCATATGATAGTGAAATATTGATTGCCGTTTTATAAATGTGGTCTATTAGTACATGCAGAGGCAGTGAATGTGTGTGTACATGATGTAAGGAAACTAAATCCTCATCCTCCTAAGTCTCTTGAATATGGCCACTTCTGATCTCACCAACTAGTTTTTCACCTCTTCCTTGGATTTCTCTAAGAAATTATGAAATGCTTGTTCTATACCCATTCTTCCCACAGTTCTGCAGTCTACGCTAGAGCACACTTTTCTACACACAAATCTAGTCATATCACATTGTACCCTTTAAAGGCTTCCTGATGCCCTTAGGACAAAAACCCTAGTCTTTGCTATGGCCCTCCACACACTACATAATCTAAATCCTTCCTACTCTAATTCATTACCTTGTATTCCTCTTCCCTTAACTCTCTTTTCTTCAACAGCCTTTCAAAGATGTCACAGAATCTTCCCTGCATAGAAATGTATCACATTCTATTCCTTCTTTTCAGAAAGCTTCTTTCCCACTTATGTCCCCCATATTACCTACACTGAGCTTGGCCCACTGTCCGACACATTTGACTCAAGTGTCATTTGCTCAAGGATGTTTTCTGATCTCCCATTCTAGAAACTACCATTATCCTAAGTAATAACCCTTTACCAATTCTTTCCAAAACAACTTACTAAAATTTCAAAGGAACAATTTTCTATTTGCATTCATATTATGTTTCTTCAAGCTATTGTTATTGAATTACATAACTAAAGTATCAAGTAAAACTTATAAAAACAAGTTTAGGAACAAACTCAACTGATGGAATAAAGGCACAATTGAATGGGTGAGAACAAAAAGTGAGCGTATTAGTGAGTAGCCTGTTAGTGTTCAGCATGGCTGGCACCTCATCCATTAAATTCTATAGAGTAATGGAAAGCATCAGGGAATGAGGGGTGTCAGTTAAATAGGGGTCAGGTGAAAAAGCTTCTACATTTGATTCATTCTTAAAAGTTCTGTGAGGAGGGGCATGTTTGCATTGTCTTATCAGTATAAAGATATGTCTAGCATAGTCAGTGCATGAAACACAGTAGGTATACAGTAAAGATTTTGCAAATAAATGAATGCAAAAATACATGAACACGTTTGTATATAGTCTGTTGGCTACTGATCACAAATCCTTCACATCTACTTCACTGATACTGCCTGGAACATTTCTGCTAACCTTCTTGTTCGTTGCCTTGCAAATAATTTCTACAGCATTCTGTAATTGTATTGGTAATTGTGTTGTTCAAAAAGCTCTAATCCACAAATGAAGTGTGCTTTAGAGAATGATTAAACTCCAAAAAGCAAAATTACTGAGGAAAATCCATTATTAATGTTATCTAAACAGCTGAACCTCTTTCCAAAATATTCATAACACAAATTGTTCTTCTGAAGGGCAAAAATGGGCCTTTGCCCATTTCATTGCCCTTTGTCAATGAAAATTGTTCATGGTTTACAGAAAGGCTAAGTTAAATAAAAAATGTTACCAAAGCTTAATGGGGCAAAGATAATATATTCTCTGTATAACTGAGCTTTTTTTTTAAAGATTTTATTTGCTCATTTGATAGAGAGAGGGCACAAGCAGGGGGAGTGGCAGAAGGAGAGGGAGAAGGAGGCCTCCTTCTGATAACTGGGCATTTTTAAACTTATTTTAAACATTAAATTATTTAAACGGCAAAAAAATGTGCATGGAACTTTATTTAGTAAATTCATTTTGAATAATAATGAATTAAAACTGTAATTCAGAGAATTATATGTGGGTTGATATCACAGGTAATGATTTTTATTATACTTAAAATAAAAGGAATAAAAGCAGGCAAACCTTATCAAACACAAACATAGCAGGGCATACTTGATCTTTTCACTTGTTCTCTGTTTTATAATTGTTCATATTTTCTTTATTACTTTTTTAAATTACAAAGGCATTACATGGTTTCAGTGACAAGTAAAACCAAAGGGGGATGTATAAAAAAAGTAAAGAATCTGTACACACACCTGGATAACCACTACTTTGATCCCTATACGCGCAAACATATATCATCAATAGCCATATGGATTTGAATATGATATATAACATAGGATATGTAATATATATAGATTACATTACTTTTATAAGAATTGGATCATACTATATCCATTAATTTGAACTTTGCTTTTAAATTTTTACTAAGATTATAGATCTTCTTTTAATTCAGTGTATATACATGTATTTAATACTTCTACTTATTTTGTTTTTATGTCCATCGACAGATGAATGGATAAAGAAGATTTGGTATATATATATATATATATATATATATATATATATATATATATACACACACAATGGAATATTATGCAGCCATCAAAAGGAATGAAATCTTGCCATTTGCAATGATGTGGATGGAACTGGGGAGTATTACACTGTGCGAACTAAGTCAATCAGAGAAAGACATGGATCATATGACCTCACTGAAATGAGGAATTCTTAATCTCAGGAAACAAACAGGGTTGTTGGAGTGGTGGGGGATGGGAGGGATGGGGTGGCTGGGTGATAGACATTGGGGAGGGTATATGCTATGGTGAGCACTCTGAATTGTGTAGGACTGTTGAATCACAGACCTGTACCTCTGAAACAAATAATACATTATATGTTAAAAAAAAGAAGAAGATAGCAGGAAGGGGAAAATGAAGGGGGGGGAATCGGAGGGGGAGATGAACCATGAGAGACGATGGACTCTGAGAAAAAAACTGAGGGTTCTAGAGGGGAGGGGGGTGGAGGGATGGGTTAGCCTGGTGATGGGTAATAAAGAGGGTACATATTGAATGGAGCACTGGGTGTTATACGCAAACAATGAATCATGGAACGCTACATTAAAAACTAATGATGTAATGTATAGTTATTAACATAACATAATAAAATAAAAAAAATTCAATTCAATTAGCCAACATACCAATATATCATTAGTTTCAGATGTAGAGTTCAGTAATTCATCAGTTGTGTATGACACCCGGTGCTCATCATATCAGGTGCCCTCCTTAATGCCCATCACCCAATTACCCCATCCCCCACCCCCCCCCAGAAACCCTCAGCTTGTTTCCTAGAGTTAAGAGTCTCTGATGGAGTGACATAAGTCAATCAGAGAAAGACATGTATCATATGACCTCACTGATATGAGGAATTCTTAATCTCAGGAAACAAACTGAGGGTTGCTGGAGTGGTGGGGGGTGGGAGGGATGGGGTGGCTGGGTGATGGACATTGGGGAGGGTATGTGCTATGGTGAGCGCTGTGAATTGTGCAAGACTGTTGAATCACAGATCTGTACCTCTGAAACAAATAATACAATATATGTTAAAAAAAAAAAGAAGATAGCAGGAGGGGAAGAACGAAGGGGGGACATCGGAGGGGGAGACGAACCATGAGAGACGATGGACTCTGAGAAACAAACTGAGGGTTCTAGAGGGGAGGGGGGTGGGGGGATGGGTCAGTCTGGTGATGGGTATTAAAGAGGGCACGTTCTGCGTGGAGCACTGGGTGTTATGCACAAACAATGAATCAGGGAACACTACATCAAAAAAAAAAAGAGTCTCTCATGGTTTTTAAATTAGTACTATTTTATCTACTGACACTATGAAATCGTAAGTGCCTAATGCTGAAAAATGTGTTTGTTAGAATAAAAATACTTTTGCTTTATGTTCTTTATTAGAAATTCAAGATAATAATCCTTCACAAATATTTAATGTTAATGGATATGAGAGGCATTAACTTGCAACATTTAACCATATTTACTATTCCAAACATGAAAATGTCTATTAAATAACATTAGAACTTTTTTTTTAATAAAGATTTTATTTATTTACTTGCCAGAGAGAGGGAGAGAGAGAGCACAAGCAGGGGGAGCTGCAGGCAGAGGGAGAAGCAGGCTCCCCACTGAAGAAGGAGCCCCATGTGGGACTCGATTCCAGGACCCCGGATCATGACCCGAGCTGAAGGCAGATGCTTTAACCGACTGAGCCACCCAGGCATCCCAATATTAGAACTTTTAATACCTCTAATTGTCACACCAAAAGACACTGAGAGGATCAATGTTTGGATAAACTAGTGCTGATCTCTTACAAATTTCACTTCAAAATTCCCAGTCATATTATATTCATTTCCCCTGGTGGCACAGGTTTTAAAGAGTTTATTTTGGGCTAAGATACACTGAAAGAAGAAAATAAGAGAAAGGCAGCAACTAGATTATTTCACAGCACTAACCATAACAATGTCTATAAATTTATACCACCTACTCCACAAATATATTGGCCAATTATGCCATTTCAGCAGGGATCTCAGTTTAAAAGAATTCATGGAAGAATTACAATGATAAAGTTCAGAAAAAAAATAGAAGTGTTCTTTTTTCTTTTCTGTCATAGTTTTAAAGCAGATATGTTTTTAGCAAGTTTCATTTCCTTCTATGTCAATTCATGGGGGAATAAAACCTCTTTTCTTCCCCATGCCAATAGATACAGTATTTGAAATGCTTTTCATTCTGTCCTGAATTCCAAGTCTTGAGTCTTAAAGAAGCCAATGTAAAGAAAGACATCGTCTTTCCAGAACTTGTCTTTTAAAGTTCTCATAAATAGAGATGAAGCAATAATAATGCTTTCAGAGAGAACTTATATTGAATAGAAATCTTCATCTGTAATCTAGCTAAGGAGGATGAATGTCCTAACCTTGAGACACCCTTTTATTTTGTCTTTATGTGGATGAACATCTGTTGGATAGAGCTACTACAAAAGAAATAGGCAAAAAGCCCAAGTCATATTCATTCAGTGTGGATGCCCATATAAGTGTCCATGTTGATTGTACTATACCTTGAAATGGGAAGTATCATTAAAAGAAATTTCAGATGCAAATCAACAGTATTTCATCCAGTGATATATTCATTTAAAATATAAAAGTGAAATATAAGAGCTATTGTCAGCTATAAGCAGCTTTATAAGATCAATTTTATAAACAACTTTGTTGACAAAATTATAGAACTGCCTCCATTCCATACTCACCCAGGAAATGAAAACAGCTAATTTTAACTCTATTGTATCACTATCTGAAAAAAGATTTATATAATCTATCAAGAGTCATAATCTGTAAATTCCTTGCTCAACCTTAAATATATGGTGAGGAAAAGCATTTCTTTTTTCAGAAAGGATATTCTACACCAACCTTACTTCCCCACAAGAATCATCTATTTTTATATCAGTCAGGAAAAAAAGTTATGTTGCAGTGCCAGACTATTTCCCAAATCTTAGGGAATTAAAATATTATAGGATAATTTCTCATTCATATTACCTGTCTATTGTGAATCCAGTTGGTTCTTTGTTCTGGATTGTTCTTACTCTAGATCCAGAGTAAAGGGTCCACTCTCTGGAAAATTGCTGGTCCCAGTGACATAGATAAAGAGCTTTGGAGAATCTTGTGCCAGCCAGAAAATTTGATGCCTCATCTCCTCCTCACAACTCATTGGCCAAAAATAGTCACATGGCTCCATCCAGTTACAGGGTCAGGATGACCAGTCCTGAGAAGTTAATGAATGCCTAGAAGGAAGAGAAACAAAAATACTTTTGCTAAACAGCAGTAATGAATACTACAGTTCAACATGCTGTCTACCAAATACTCACGTCCTCTCCCTCCTTCAGAAAAGAAGTATGTATCCTCTCCCCTCAGGGAATCAATTCTACAGCCCCATCCAGGGTTGGCATCAAACTCAAATTCAGCATCTCTTTTATATCAAGTGTGTCTAAGTCTTCTTGATCTGTAGACCAATGGACTAAAAAGTTATCTACAAATGTCAACCCAATATTCAATGGTGAAACAAGGACAGAGTAACAACAATCACGCAACTGTCACAGAATTTTTAGTCAAAGCTTATGGCTTATTTGGCAATATGACTCTCTTTAAAACTTTGTAGACTTTTTCCTTATTTAAGTCAGCTCCATATGTACCATCATTTTTAGTCATCCTTTCTTAATTATCTTTTTTGTTACTGTATCACCTCCAACCGTCTTTTTTCTCCTGCCTTAGTTACAAGATACTTGATCCTTTCAGATTTTGGTTGGAGAGTCACAGGCTTAATCTCTTTTCTCTCAGCGAGTTTGTTTAAATGAATATGCCTCCTGGATACTATAGCCTTATTTGACCATTGCTCTAAGATTTTTTAATCCACTCAGAGATTTTACAATGGCAGCCACATTTTAAATTTGAAACTTGCCATAGAACGAATTCTAATTGGCCTTTATTTGTCAAAAGTTGTCTCCCATTTTAGTTTTCACCGGTTTTGGATGAGAATTAGCTGCCTCTTAAAAAGCTCTGTGATTAGAATTCTTAACTATTCTCTTTAATTACCGCTTGCAAGTTGGTTCTTTTCTTCCCTCTCTCTCTCATTTCTCTCAGTATCTCTCTTTATCTGATTGCTTTATCGGATTGCTCTCTCCTCTTCCTCTTTCTTCTCATCCCTCTCTGTCAAATAGTAATTCCACACATGCTTTCACTTTTCTGTTTTACAACTTTATTTCCTAAAGTTACAACTCAATATATTATCTGCCTATCAGGTGAATGTAGATTACGGTTTTACCACATATTTAACCATTAAACAATATGAATTACCATCATTCCAGCTTCAAATACCAGTTCCCTTACTTTCCATTATATGTCTCCTAAGTAATGACAGACATTGTAGTTATTTGGTTATAACAACACACCAGTTATTGGTAACAACATCTGTATTAGTAATATAGGTTATGCTGTGATAACACATTATCCCATGATCCTAGTGACTTTAGATGGTTAATTTTTTGTTCATATTATATGTCCATCATATTATATGCCCATTCATATTATATGCCCATCAAGAGTTAACTGGAAGCTCTGTTTTGGGTGTCATTACTCAACAACCCAGACTGACAAAGGAGCTACAGTCTGAAATATCTCCGAGCTCTGAAGGGTCTTGGACCAAGAGTTAAGTGCTCTGTCCCAGAAGTGATATATATTACTTTTTCTCAGGAGTCATTGTGGAGAACTATTTACGCTACTACACCCGTGCTAAATACCTTATTTCTCTAGATATGTTCTGCACACTTCTACACACGTGGAAGGCTGTCTTCTTGTCCTGGAACTTGCAATTGAGTTCAAACACTGGGAGGTACCAGCAAGTAATTGGAAGTCAGGAGAATGAGTTCAATTATTTTTTCCATGATGTCCTTCCCTCTGGGGTCATCTGGATAGACTGTGTTCTTCCAGTGAATGCCCAATTTCCAGCCAGGTAGCCCTCTCTGTTCAGCTACCCTCTTTAGGTTATGAAACCAGATAACCATTCCCTCTCCTTGTCCCTTCAGCCCTAGGCATAACAGATCTCTCCTATTGCTGGCTCTAGGGTTCTGCCTTATCATTTACTGGTTTCTGCAAACTTTGCCACAACCTAACAGTAATATTTTTATTAAACATTTCTCAATTATTCTGTTTGTGCCATTTTTTTTTCTCCCAGGATCCTGACTAATCTACCACTCACTTAAGAGGGAGCCAGAAAGTACAATCCAACCTGCTGCCCAGAAAGTAGAGGGTTATTATAAGTATTTGACTAAGACCACTAATAACCACTAGAATGTTCTCTTCATCAAATCCCCAGCTATATTTATTAGCTGGGTAATTCTATAATGTTAAGAATCTGTCCCTACCATAGTGATATTTGTCAAACCATGCATAAAACTAAGATCAGGACAGACAGAACAATTTTCAAATTCAATTCCTAAACAGAGAATAGAGCTCATATTTGTGTACATGTTTAGGTAAGTATCATTGACAATCACCTCTGTATCTCAGTATTTGAAGTTTGTAAATATAAACCAAGTCTCCAAAACTTTATCCCCAGCCTAGCCCTTGCCTAGCCCCTTCTTCATAAATTCTGCTCTTAAGAAGAATCATTACCTTGACTCTGCAAACACTGAATTCTCAATATATCTTTTGACTTGTCCTTCTGAAACCTATAAAATTCTCTCCTTATATAGCCAATTTAAATTTCCAAGTGAAAGAATTTAATAAGTCCAATTAGTCACCATTTTTATTATTTGGACAGAGATTTTCTTACAATATGTTTCCACTAGCTGCTTTCCAATATACAGCTTGGCTGTCCATGAGCCTCATGACTACCCTAGTCCAATCAGCTACAGGTAGGAGAGTCATATAAAATCAGGCATAGAATTCAGTGGTTAAAGAATCACCTAGGATAGGTGAGATCTCCTTATAAGAAGTGTCTGTGGGTGGGGTATTCATCCTGAGGCTTGTCTTAATGTTAGAACAAAATCTCAGTTATAAATTGAAAGAAACATTACCGAGAGTCAGTTACAGCCAGCATATTATATGGCATGAAATAAAATATGAGAACCAAGCAACTGAAACAGAGTTATTTTTTTCTTAAGAAAAAAAGTTTTAAGACAAAGAAATATGGAAACTAGAGGGCTATATAACAGAGGTGGTATTACGTAAACTAGTGGTTCCAAAAATTTGGCACGTGAACCAGCAACATCAGCATCAACTTCTAGAGGACCTGTTAGAAATGCAAATTCTTGGGCTCTATCCTAGACTGACTGGATCAGAAACCCTAGAAATGGGACCCAGCACTCTCTGCTTGAATTCACCTTCCAGCTAATTCTGCAATATGCTGTGGTTGAGACCTCCTGACCTACTGCAGTGCTTCTCAAAATTAATGAACATGCAATCATCCGGGCATTGTTAAAATGCAGATTCTGATTCAGTGGGTCCGGGATAGGACTTGAGATTCTGCCTGTGTAACAAGCTCCCAGGTGATGCTGATGCTGCCGGTCCACGGGCCATATTTTGGTGTCAAGGCTAAATTACCAAGGCCTTCAGTATACAATCCATTTTGTCACCATTAGCCCTTGTTCAGAATAAATAATTTCCTGGTATTATTGGGAACATCTGTGCACAGATCCATTTGCCGCAAAAAAGAATTTGAAACACCTTCTAAAAGGATCTTTTGGATTCAAAATATCATGCTGTTCTGACTGTGCCTTACCCAACAGCAACTTTTCTGGATTCTCCAGTACCTTTTCACTAAAAAGCTTACCTTGCTTTCCTTTAAGTAGCCACCTGTCCAATACAACCCCCTAACGTAGATTCCTAACTTTGAGGCGGATGACCACATCGTGTTGTGCTCCTCCCACCAAGCCAGTTGTCTGCTAACCCAGACTGCTAGAGCTTTACTCCCGCTGGAGCAACCTGATGTCCCCACTTACCAGCAGGCAATTACAATCCCAGATTTTTAACTTCCTTCCTTTCCTAACCTCTCAGTTTTCGTAAAGAATGCTTAGGCAAAATGGTGAGGTAGCTTAAATTCATCTTCTAAAAGTCAGTTTCAGATCATCTTCCTCTCTACTTCTTCCCTCTTACTGGACTGTGCTTTGTTCTCTCCATAGGTGGTCAGAATGCTCCAAAAAAAAAAAAAAAAATGTTCACCTACACCTGTATTTCTTCTCCAAAATTACCCTTTCTTCTCCAAAACCTTTGTTAGAAACCCAGTTCCTTCAAAATCTTTCAGTTTTCTGCCTTCAGGTACAGCTATTATGCAATATATTCTCATTAAGGCAATAGTGATTTATAATAATTTCTTTTACTACCCCATCTGGAGATATTTATATTTTAATGAAAAACACCTGTAAAAGGCAATCCAGTAGTTCATAAACTTTGGTGATTTTAAGAATCATCTGGGAAGTTTGTTAAAAATGCAGACTCTCAGGTAGGGTGCCTGGGTGGCTCAGATGGTTAAGCGTCTGCCGTCGGCTCAGGTCATGATCCCGGAGTCCTGGGATCGAGTCCCGCATCAGGCTCCCTGCTCCTTGGGAGCCTGCTTCTCCCTCTGCCTCTCTCTCTCTCTCTGCCTCTCTCTGTCTCTCATAAGTAAATAAAATCTTTAAAAAAAATGCAGACTCTCAGGTATTGCCTCAATCTGTTGAAATCTCTGACGTGAGGCACAGTGCTTCCATGTGAGAATCCCTTCCTGATGTTTCTCAGGAAATGTGAATGTGTTGCCCAATTCAGAGAAAAAATCATTTTAAAAAATCAGGAACACTTTTGCAAGATTTAAAGCTTAACTATGGACATAGAGTCTATCCTGGTTTAAAGAAACCCACTGACTCAAGTCAAACAAGAGCAGAAAACATTGACGTTCAGAGCAGAAAGTCAAGGTCAACAATTCTAGGAACCAGTGATATAGGAAAGATGTTAGTGTTCGAAGCTGATGGCCAAGAAAGAATTCTTGAGACATCTTTGGTGCAAAAAGGTGGTTTTATTAAAGCACAGGGAGAGGACCCATGGGCAGAAAGAGCTGCAATGGGTCATGAGGAGTGGCCCATTACACACTTTCAAGTTGGGAGGGGGTGAGGGATAGTGTAAGCCTCCCAGATATTTTGGAAACAAGGTTTCCAGGATCCTGAGGGGGCTAGCTATTGTTAGAAAAAGGTCATGTGTCTATTGGTCATTTGGATGTCTTCTTTGGAAAAATGTCTGTTCTTGTCTTCTGCCCATTTCTTGATTGGATCATTTGTTCTTTGGGTATTGAGTTTGAAAAGTTCTTTATAGATTTTGGATACTAGCCCTTTATCTGATATGTCATTTGCAAATATCTTCTCCCATTCTGTCGGCTGTCTTTTGGTTTTGTGGACTGTTTCTTTTGCTGTGCAAAAGCTTTTTATCTTGATGAAATCCCAATAGTTCATTTTTGCCCTGGCTTCCCTTGCCTTCGGCAATGTTTCTAGGAAGAAGTTGCTGTGGCTGAGGTCGAAGAGGTTGCTGCCTGTGTTCTCCTTTAGGATGTTGATGGACTCCTGTCTCACATTTAGGTCTTTCAACCATTTGGAGTCTATTTTTGTGTGTGGTGTAAGGAAATGGTCCAGTTTCATTCTTCTGCATGTGGCTGTCCAATTTTACCAACACCATTTGTTGAAGACACTGTTTTTTTTTCCATTGGACATTCTTTCCTGCTTTGTCAAAGATTAGTTGACCAAAGAGTTGAGGGTCCATTTTTGGGCTCTCGATTCTGTTCCATTGATCTATGTGTCTGTTTTTGTGCCAGTACCATACTGTCTTGATGATGACAACTTTGTAATAGAACTGGAAGTCCGGAATTGTGATGCTGCCAGCTTTGCTTTTCTTTTTCAACATTCCTCCGGCTATTCGGGGTCTTTTCTGGTTCCATACAAATTTTAGGATTATTCCATTTCTTTGAAAAAAGTGGATGGTATTTTGACGGGGATTGCACTGAATGTGTAGATTGCTCTAGGTAGCATTGACATCTTCACAATGTTTGTTCTTCCAACTCATGAGCATGGAACGTTTTTCCATTTCTTTGTGTCTTCTTCAATTTCTTTCATGAGTATTTTATAGTTTTCTGAGTACAGATTCTTTGCCTCTTTGGTTAGATTTATTCCTAGGTATCTTACAGTTTTAGGTGCAGTTGTAAATGGGATCGACTCCTTAATTTCTCTCTCTTCTGTCTTGTTGTTGGTGTATAGGAATGCCACTGATTTCTGTGCATTGATTTTATATCCTGCCACTTTACTGAATTCCTGTATGAATTCTAGCAGTTTTGGGTTGGAGTCTTTTGGGTGCTCAACATTGCTCGGCAACAGGGAAATCGAAATCAAAACCTCAATGAGATACCACCTCATACCAGTCAGAATGGCTAAAATTAACAAGTCAGGAAATGACAGATGTTGGCGGGGATGCAGAGAAAGGGGAACCCTCCTACACTGTTGGTGGGAATGCAAGCTGGTGCAACCACTCTGGAAAACAGTATGGAGGTTCCTCAAACAGTTGAAAATAGAGCTACCATACGATCCAGCAATTTTACTCCTGGGCATTTACCCCAAAGATACAAATGTAGGGATCCGAAGGGGTATGTGCACCCCAATGTTTATAGCAGCAATGTCCACAATAGCCAAACTGTGGAAAGAGCCAAGATGTCCATCGACAGATGAATGGATAAAGAAGATGTGGTATATATACACAATGGAGTATTTATGCAGCCATCAAAAGGAATGAGATCTTGCCATTTGCAACGACGTGGGTGGAACTGGAGGGTGTTATGCTGAGTGAAATAAGTCAATCAGAGAAAGACATGTATCATATGACCTCACTGATACGAGGAATTCTTAATCTCAGGAAACAAACTGAAGGTTGCTGGAGTGGTGGGGGGTGGGAGGGATGGGGTGGCTTGGTGGTAGACATTGGGGAGGGTATGTGCTAGGGTGAGCGCTGTGAATTGTGCAAGACTGTTGAATCAGAGATCTGTACCTCTGAAACAAATAATACAATATATGTTAAGAAAAAAAAAAGAAGAAGATAGCAGGAGGGGAAGAATGAAGGGAGGTAAATCGGAGGGGGAGACGAACCATGAGAGACGATGGACTCTGAAAAACAAACTGAGGGTTCTAGAGGGGAGGGGGGTGGGGGGATGGGCTAGCCTGGTGAGGGTATTAAAGAGGGCACGTTCTGCGTGGAGCACTGCCTGTTATGCACAAACAATGAATCATGGAACACTACATCAAAAACTAATGATGTATGGTGATTAACATAACAATAAAAAATTTAAAGAAAAAGAAAAAGGTCATTTATTACTCTTTAGTAAAAACTCAGTCATGAGACCCTTCAGGTGTATATCAGTGGGCCATATGCTTGGAGGATGATTTCCAACATGTATCTTGGGGGGTAGAGATAAAGGAAGTTTCCAAAGGAATTTTTTTTTAAGATTTTATTTATTTATTTGAGAGAGAATGAGAGATAGAGAGCACGAGAGGGAAGAGGGTCAGAGGGAGAAGCAGACTCCCTGCTGAGCAGGGAGCCCGATGTGGGACTCGATCCCGGGACTCCAGGATCATGACCTGAGCCGAAGGCAGTCGCTTAACCAACTGAGCCACCCAGGCGCCCTCCAAAGGAATTTTTATATGTTAAAGTAGAATTACAGGATCCTGGGGGTCCGGCTAAGATTACCTTTTGCCCTCGGCAAAATATTAACATCGAGGCAGCTGAGTTCCTAGAGGAATGTCACTCTGCCTAATTCAAGGACTTGTCGATGGGCTGTAGATAGTAAAGAAATTTAATAATTTTTCTTCTGCCTTTGTTTCCCACATTAACCAGGACTGGAGAAGGTAGGAGGGAACTAGCTAGTAGTTTGGTTCCCATCAGTCAATATTGCTTAGAGCTGTTGCCATATTTAGAGTGTGCATTCATGGTCCTGTCTGTGAGTCATTCTTGCAATTAATATAAATATTAATAAGTGTTTGTGTGTAATATACTTTGTCCAAATTTTATGAAAGGTATCTCAAGAAATAAGTTTTAGAAGCAAAATTAGTCCTTTCTGACACATAATTCACTGTACTGCTATAAGTCTTGCTTAGGAGATCCAGCTATTTTGTCATTTGAATACTACTCAATAATATTCCCTGGCATTTGAATATATGTTATAGGTGAATATAGATTAATGGAAGTAATACAACTTTCAACCAGAAACAAACAAATACAATCAGAGCAAGCAGACAAAATATCTTCCTAGTATAAGAAGAAAATAGCTTATATAAAGCATATGTACCCTAATGCCCAACTTGAAAAAGCCTTTGAATGCCTTCCTAACAATTCAATGAAAATCAAAGAACATTCTCTACATCCGGAATATCTGTCAAGAAAAAAAAAAAGACTATCATGGCAATGAGTGCTTTGTATGTTTTAAAAATTTCATTTTAAAGCAATTTAAAAATATTTAATATTTGTGGTATTATCTTTCAATTTTTAGTGATTTTCATATACTCATTTCATATTAATGTTCCCATATTTTAATATGCCCTTGTTCCCAGTTTATATCAAGTACAGAATATTTTTGCATGTTATTGAAATATATATAATCTTGTAACAATGTATTAATTAATAATGAAAAATAACCATGCATTTATTGATCTTTTTTCACAAAACACCACTGAAATTTTTAGGATAACCATATGACAGAAAAATGATTCATTATATATTATTATTGTCACTCATTATTTAAAAGCACGTGAGTAAAATGTTACCAAAAATACAGATAATTTACGATTAAGAGAAAGAAATTTCTCACTCCCAAATTCCAAATCCTAGCAATTGGCAAACCCAAGTGGGGCACAGGAAATTGTATCTTGTACAAGCATCCCAGGTCACCCTAACATGTGTGTCCCATTCTAAGTGGGCAACACTGCCGAATACTGCCTGAACCTCATGGGGACAACCAGAGTCTCGGGGATTGAAGGGAAGCAGCTGAGAAGACTTACAGGGGCGCTAGGGAGTGGGACTTCCTGGTTCCTGCAGACATCCTTCAAATAACACCATAGAGATTGTACCTAAATCTGACTGGTCACATATGACTTAAAGATATTGTTAATATTATTACCTATTTCTATGGTTTATTGTGACAAACAATACATCAAACACCTTAGAATCATGCCTGCCCCGTAATAATTCCCTTCCTCCTTTGCCCACCTGTCTACCTTATCCTTCCATGAACCCTGACCTCTATAGCTATTTATTAGCCACAGATTGCGGATCTTAATGTTACTCAATAAATCACTCTGTGCCTCCTAGGCATCAACAGAAGCCTGAGTGCTTGCAGGAGAAAAGTGGAAGGAGAACAGCAATGGTGTCCCCACAGCCATTGAGGTATGTGTTGAATGAGACTAGGTTGCCCGGGTTGCTTTGCATGTTAGAACTCAGCTCACACCTTTGCGGTAAACATGGATACTACATTCCTTATAGCAGATGCCAAAACGTTTCCAGATTCCCGAAGTGATGGCTATATAAATTTGTGCTCTGAGAATTATAGTCATAAATATAGAAAAGCGTGCCCATAAACGGTAGTTTAGGACTCTTGTTTGCTTTATTTTCTACATTAATTGACTTAACCAAATGATTTATGTTTATGTAAAGTGTAATTTCAACAGGATGTTAAAAAGTTTCCAAAAGAATGTATTAAATAAACTAGCTTTGTTATGAAACACTGCATAACATGGAGCATTTTAATCTCAAAATCTTATCTTTGTAAGTCAGTATACGAATTTTCCTCTACATAATTTCTAGGAAAGTAGACAGTAACTGTACTGTAATTGTAAGCTGTAACCTAAAAGTAAGCTAAATTGTATTAATTACTATATATTCCCTAATTAGGAGTCAGTTAAAAGAAATAGATGGTCTTATAAAAAGGATAAAATATATATTTCCACATCTAATCAATTTGTTGGCCTGGCGCTTAGAGCACTTCGTATCTCACAGCCCTGAGTCACTAATGTTTTGAATCATGCTACATCTTTACTTCCTAAATACATACATATTTTAAAATATTTGCAACATTTTATTCTGTTGGGAGAGAGAAATGTCTGCAAATGATGGCTTTGTTGACTTGGTACTTTCAAAGTTAAAATCTGAGCTGGCTACATGTGGATTTATTTTCATAATCATATATCATAGCTTCCCTCTTTTTCTGGAAGACAGAATCTTTTTTAAGTTTATTTCTTTTAGTAACGTCTACACCCAATGCAGAGCTTGAACTCACAACTCTGAGATCAAGACCTGAGTTGAGATGAAGAGTCAGGCTCTTCACTGACTGAGCCAGACAGGTGGCCCTACGGAGGACAGAATTTTACTCAGCTTTCCTATCAGTGTGCCTGAAGCCTTGCCTGTGCCTTGTGCTCCAGAGATATTCAGGAGGTATGTGATGCCTGAAAAAATTCACGAGAGTCAGATGCCCATACTCTTTCCTCAGGGTTCTGGGAAAGTGCTTATAGGTTCCTCTGCAACCATTCTAGTGTCTCCTTCTACTGATCTGTGGGGAAGTTCTTTGTGTGTGACGTAAGTCACTCCCACAGTGATGGAACATTGTTTGTCCTTGTTTTGGCCGTTGAGCTTCTCCAGGTTACATATGACACACCTTTCACTTTATCCTCAAAGGGTCTCACGTGAGACCCAGAATGGAGGGATTAGATGTTCAAGAACAAATGAGTCAGCACAGAGCAGAGCTGTCATCCAGGGCATTATTGAGTGCTGAGTTGGAATCCAGCAAGAGTTGAATCAACGTGGGGTGATTTCATGAATATTAAGAATTACATTCATCAGAGAAGCAACTGGCCATCATACACAGGCTTTTTTTTTTTTTACACAGAATTTTTTGCTCTTTATTTTTGCTTTTTATTTGACACTTAAAAAATTAAGGTATAATTTATATACAGTAAAATTTACCATTTCATAATGTATAATTCTGAAGTTTTTGACACACTATCATGTAACCACTGCCACAATCACAACATAAAACAGTTCCTTCACTCCAAAAAACTCCCCTATGACCCTTTGTAGTCAACCCCCCCACCTTTGTAGTCAAGTCCCTAGTCCCTTGCAACAACTATCTGTTTTATCTCCTTATAGTTTTGCCTTTTCAAGAATATCATAAAAATGAAATCACAGAATGTAGCCTTTTGATTCTGGATTCTTTCACTTAGTATAATGCATATAAGAATCATCCATGTTGTGTGTAGTTCATACATTACTGAGTAGTAATTTTATTTCTTTGTATGGATGTACCAGATTTGTTTATGCATTCTCCAGCTGAAGGACATTTGGGTGGTTCCCAATTTGGAGCAATTATAAATAAAGCCACTATAAATATTTGTGCACAGATTTTTGTGAGAGCACAGAATTTCATTATGCTTGTATAAATACCTAGGAATGAGATGGCTGGGTCTTATGGTAAGTATAACTAACATTATGAGTCTACCAGAGTGTTTTCCAAAATGGCTGTATCATTTTACATCCCCAGCAGCAGTATATGAGATTTCCAGTTGCTCGACATCGTAGCCTGCACTTGGGATGGTCAGTCTTTTAAATTTTAAACCTTCTGGTAGGTATACAGTAGTATCTCATTGTGGTTTTGTTTATCATTTTCCTAATGACTAATGATATTGAGCTTTATTCTTATGTTTATCTGAGATTTGCGTATCTTCTCTGAGGAAGTATCTATTTAAATCTTTTATTCAGGGGCTCAGTGGGTTAAGCACCTGCCTTCGGCTCAGGTAATGATCCCAAAGTCCTAGGATCAAGTGCCACATTGGGCTCCCTGCTCAGCGGGGAGTCGGCTTCTCCCTCTCTTCCCTGCTCCTGCTTTCTCTCACTAACTCTGTCTCTCTCTCTCTCTCTCTCCAATAAATAAAAATCTTTTAAAAATAAAATAAAAAATAGATCTTTTGTCCATTTTGTTTTGGGTTTTTTTGTCTTACTGAGTTTTGAGATTTTTTAAAAAATATTCTACATACATACAAGTTCTTAGATATGTGATTTGCAAATATGTTCTCCCAGTTTATGGCTTGTCTTTTCATTCTCTTAACAATATCTTTTGAAAAGGAGTTCTTAATTTTGATGAAATGCCATTTATTATTTTTTCATTTATGGCTCATACTTTTAGTGTCATAGCTAAGAAATCCTTGTTATATCAGTTTCAGGTGTACAATATAGTGATTCAGCGATTTCATATATTACTCAGTGCTCATCAAATAAATGTACTCTTAATCCCCTTCACCTGCTTCAACCATCTCCCTACCTACCTCCCCTGTGGTAACCATCAGCCTGTTCTCTATAATTAAGAGTCTGTTGGTTTGCCTCTTTCTCTCTTTATTTTTACTTTGCTCATTTGTTTTGTTTCTTAAATTCTACATATGACTGAAATCATATGGTATTTGTCTTTCTCTGACTTACTTTGCTTAACATTATCTTCTCTAGCTCCATCCATGTTGTTGCAAATGTGAATGCTACTTTTTAAAATGTAGTCAAATGGGAGACTATAATTATTTCAGTCATTTTGTTAATGTTTTGTTTTGTTTTTAATACATAAAGATCTCATAAAATAAGTTTGGAAGTGTTCCCTCCTCTTTTATTTTTTGGAGGACTTTGAGAATGATTGATATTATAGTTCTTCTTTTAAATATTTGGTAGAATTCACCAGTGAAGCCATCAGGTCCTGGACTTTAGTTCTTTGGGAGGTTTTTGATTACTCATTCAATCTCCTTACTAGTAATTGGCCCGTTCAGATTTTCTATTTCTTCGTGATTCAGTGTTGGTAGGTTGTATGTTTCTAGGAAATTATTCATTTCTTCTAGATTGCTCCAATTTGTTGACATAATTTTCATGATCCTTTGTATGGGTCTGTAGTGTCCGGTATGTCTCCTCTTTTATTTTTACTTACTTGAGTCATCTGTCTTTTTTTTTTTTCTTGGTAAGTCTAGCCAAGAGCTTGTCTATTTTGTTTATTTTAAAAAAACAGCTATTAGTTTCATGGATATTTTCTATTGCCTTTTTAGTCTCTATTTCATCTCTTTCTGCTGTGGTCTTTGTTATTTCCTTTCTTTTCCTAACTTTGGGCTTTGTTTGCTCTTAGTTGTTTGAGATATAAATGTTGTTTACTTGAAATCATTTTTCTTAATATAGGCATTTACCACTATAAACCTTCCTCTTAGAACTGCTTTTGCTGTATATTGTGTTTCCATTTTCATGTGTCTCAAGATATTTTTATATTTCTCCTTGACTTTGACCCATTTGTGTAACTGATTTCTAGTTTCATACTGTTGTGCTTGGAAAACATGTTCGATATGACTTCAGTCTTTTTAAATTTTTTAAGACTTGTTTTGTAGACTAACATATGATGTACCCTGGAGAGTGTTTCACGTGTGCTTGAGAAAAATGTGTATTATGCTTCTGTTGAATGGAATATTCTATATATATCCATTAGGTCCATCTGGTCTAACACGTAGTTTAAACCCAATGTTTTCTTATTGATTTCCATCCAGATGATTTATCCACTATTGAAAGTGTATATTGAAATCCCCTCCTATTATTCTATTGGTATTTCTTCATTCAGATCTGTTAATATTTGCTTTATGTATTTAGGTGCTCCTATGTTGGGTGCATAAATATTTATAATGTTATATATTCTTGATGAATTGACCCCTTTATCATAATATGATTTTTTTGTCTTTTGTTACAGTTTGGCTTAAAGTCTATTTGTCTGATATAACTATCCTTGCTTTTTTTGGTTTCCACTTGAATGGAATATCTTTTCCCATCTCTTTACTTTCAGTCTATGTGTTTCTTTAAAGCTGAAGTGAGTCTCTTGTAGGCAACATATACTTGGCTCCTATTTTTTTAATCCATTTAGCCAGTATCTGTCTTTTTATTTTAAATATTTATTTACTTAATTAATTTATTTATTTAGAGAGAGATAGAGAATGGGGGGGGCAGGGGTAAAGGGCAAGAGAGAATCTCAAGCATGCTCCACACTCAGGGGCAAGCCTGACATGGGGCTCAATCTCAGGACCCTAAGATTACAACCTAAGTTGAAATCAAAAGTCAGAAGCTTAACTGACTGAGCCACCCAGGCAGTCCTCTGTGTCTTTTCACTAGAGAATTTAGTCCATTTCTGTTTCAAGTTATTATTGACATGTGTGAATTTATTGTTGCCATTTTGTTAATTGTTTTCTCATTGCTTTGTAATTCCTTTCTTCCTTTCTTCCTCTCTTGCTCTCTTTCTTTGTGATTTGATGATTTTCTATAATGGTATGCTTTTTCCTGGTGGGGGGCAGGGGAAGACACAGAATGCCATCCTCATATTGATCACAATGTTAAATGTTACATTCACTTCCTTTAAGATTTTTTTTTTCAAAGTCACCCTTTAAAAGGGGTTTATTCATCATTTAGAAGTTGAAGATCTAATTCAGGAATTCAAAAATGAAGAGAAGTATGGAAGATAATATATTTAAGTTAAAACTGCTGGAACATTTTTCTTACTTGAATATCAAATACTTAATTCTTGCCTAAAAGTTCAAAACATAATTATTTTGGGGGGGAAGTCCTCTAAAAAATAAGTACATATGAACAATTTGTAGCTTTACAAACAACTTAAAACATTTTTATTAGTCAAAATTCCCAAAGGTTACTTTGAACACAAACCTTTCAGCAATTTATCATTTTGTTGTCAACTCTTAGTTTACAGGCATACCTCATTTTATTGCACTTCACTTAATTGAACATCACAGATATTGTGGGGGTTTTTTTTTTTACAAAATAAAGGATTGTGGCAAACTTAAGCAAGTCTATCAGTGCTATTTCTCCAAGAACATTCACTTACTTGGTGTCTCTGTGTCACATTTTGGTAATTCTTGAAGTATTTCAAACTTTTTCATTATTGTTTTATTTGTTATGGTGATCCATGATCAGTGATCTTTGACATTACCAGTGTAATTATTTTGGCACCACAAATCATGCCCATATAAAACAGTGAACTTGATAAATGTGTGTGTTCTCGGTGCTCCACCAACCAGCCATTCTCCCAACTCTTTTCCCTTTCCTAGGGCCTCCTTATTCCCTGGGACACACAATATTAAAATTAGAACAATTAATAACCTTACAATGGCCTCTACATATTAAAATGAAAGGAAGAGTCTCAAGTCTTTCACTTTAAATCAAAGGTAAGAATGATTATACTTAGTGAGGAAAGCATGTTGAAAGCTGAAGTAGGCTAAAAGCTAGGCCTGTTGTGCCAAACAGTTAATAACCAAGTTGTGAATGCAAAGGAAATGCTCTTGGAAAAAATTTAAAATGCTACTCCAGAGAACACAGGAATGATAAGAAAGCAAAACAGCCTTATTGCTGATATGGAGAAAGTTTGAGTGGTCTGGATAGAAGATCAAACCAGCCACAGCAGTCCCTTAAACCAAAGAGAATGCAGAGCAAGGCCCTAACCCTCTTTAGTTCTTTGACGGCTGAGAGAGGTGAGGAAGTTGCAGAAGAAAAGCTTGAAGCTGGCAAAGGCTGGTTCATGAGGTTTAAGAAAAGAAATCATCTCCATAACATCAAAGTGCAAGGTGAAGCAGCAAGTGCTGATGTATAAGCTGCACCAAGCAAGTTCTCCAGAAGATCCAGCTAAGATAATTAAGGTGGCTACACTAAATAACAGATTTTCAATGGAAACGAAATGGCCTTCTATTGGAAGGAGATACCATTTAGGACTTTCATAGCTGGATAGAAGAAATCAATGTCTGGCTTCAAAGCATCAAAGCACAGGCTGATTATTATTAGGGGCTGATGCAATTGACGGCTAACTTGAAGCCTGGGCTCATTGACCATTCTGAAAATCCTAGGGCCCTTCAGAATCATGCTAAATCTACCCTGGCTATGCTCTATGAATGGAACAACAAAGCCTGCATGACAGCATATCTATTTACAATATGATTTACTGAATATTTTAAGCCCACTGTTGAGAACTACTTCTCAGAAAAACAATTTCTTTCAAAATATGACTGATTATTGACAATGTACCTGGTCACCCAAGAGCTCTAATGGAGATGGACAAGGAAATTAATGTTGCTTTCATGCCTGCTGACACAGCATCCATTCTGCAGCCCACGGGTCAAGGACTCATTTTGACTTTCAAGTCTTTTATTTAAAAAACACATCTCATAAAATATAGTTGCTGTAGATAGTGATTCCTTTGATGGATCTGGGCAAAATAAATGCAAACCTTCTGGAAAATTTTCACCATCCTAGGCGGCTTTATGAACATTCATGATTCATGGAAAGAAGTCCAAATATCAACATCAAGAGGAGTGTGGAAGAAGCTGATTCCAACCCTCACAGATGACTTTGAGGGGTTTAAGACTTTGGTAGAAGAAGTAACTGCAGATGTGGAAAAAGCAAGAGAGCTAGAATTAAGTGTGACTGCATTGCTATAATCTCAATACAACTTTAACAGATGAGGAGTTTCTTCTTGTGATGAGCAAAGAAAGTGATTTCTTAATATGGAATCTACTCCTGGTAAAGATGCTGTGATAATGGCTGAAATGACAATAAAGGATTCAGAATACTACATGAACTTACTTGATAAAGTGGCAGCAGAGTTTGAGAAGATTGACTCCAGTTTTGAAGGAAGTTGTACTGTAGGTAAGATGCTATTACATAGCATTGTTACAGAAAAATCACGTGTGTAAGGAAGAGTCAATTGATGCGGCAAACTTCCTTATTGTCTTATTTTAAGAAATTGCCACAGACATCCCAACCTTCAGCAGCCACCACCCTATTCAGTCAGCTGCCATCAACAACAAGGCAAGACCCTCTACCAGCAAAAAGATTACAATTCACAAGAAAATTGGATGATAGCATTTTTGGGGGAATAAAGTATTTTTTAATTAAATTATGTACATTGTTTTTTAAGACATAATGACATTGCACACTTAATAGACTACAGTATAGTCTAAGCATAACTTTTACATGCACGGGAAAACCAAAAAATTTATTTGTCTCACTTTATTGCAGTGGTCTAGAACCAAACCCACAGTATTTCTGAGGTATGTCTGTATATATAATTGCTATGTTAATTAGAATCCTCAGGAAGGTAATTTTCCTTATCAAAATCCTACCTATATCTTCATCCAATAAACTGCTTCACAATAAAATATTCCAGAAGTTATGTCTTTAAGGTCTGATGTCTGTAACGTGTAAATGAATACTTTGAAAAAGTCTTCACATCAACAAAGACAGATGAAGCATTTACTATGTGCCGAATACTATGCTATGCCCTAAGGATATAAACAAACAAATAAATAGGATGGGTCAGTGGAGTTGTTGACATTATAGTAAGTAAATTATGAAACATCCAATTTGTATAACTTTTTAAACTCTCAAGTAAAAGCACCATCTTAGTTTTATTTTTAGATTGCTCTGTTATAGATTTGTCACAGATTAAATTGTCACCATGGAAAATTTTCCGTAAGAGAAGTAATTTAAAAGAAGCAAGGTATACAAGTAGGAATTTAAAACTTTTGCTACACTCTGACTAACCAATCACACAACTCAACTAAAAATAAATCTTTTAGGAAACAAAAATACACTGTTTGGTTTATTGCATTTATAGAGAAAAAATGGTTGGCTGATTTTTCTTCCTTTTTCAAAAGGTTGTTTAGTGTCATGTGGAAACAGCCACATCACTTGGGAAATAAGTCAAATACTATCTGTACTTGAATGAATATCCCTTAATGAATAATCTTAAGGTTGCAATGTTTTCCTCTCCTTTTGAATAGTAACACTCATTCTGTGGAAACAAAGAAATCATTTTAAATGGGTCAAATGAAATACACCTTTTGAAGTCTCTACTTAATTTATATACTTTCACTTCCACAGGACACAGCTGAAGTAAACACTGCAGTTATGGCACAGATTGAAAAAGAAAATCATGCACAAGCATTATCAACAATAGCCAAACTATGGAAAGAGCCCAAATGTCCCACCAACTGATGAATGGATAAAGAAGATGTGGTATATATACACAATGGAATATTACCCAGCCATCAAAAATGAAATCTTGCCATTTGCAATGACGTGGATGGAGCTAGAGTGTATTATGCTAAGCGAAATAAGTCAATAAGAGAAAGACAATTATCATTTGATTTCACTCAGATGTGTAATTTAAGAAATGAAACATGAACATATGGGAGGTGGGGGAGAGAGAGAGAGAAGTAAACCATAAGAGACTCTTAAAGACAGAGAGAACAAACCAAGGGTTGATGGAGGGAGGAGGGTGGGGGATGGGCTAGATGGGCGATAGGTATTAAAGAGGGCACTTGTCATGTTGAGCACTGGGTGTTGTGTGTAGGTGATGAATCACTGAATTCTACTCCAGAAACCAATATTGCACTGGATATTAACTAACTAGAATTTAAAGAAAAATTTGAAGAAAAAGAAAATCATCCACATGTATGAAAAGAGTATCTACTGTGCTAAAATGGAGAAAAATGTGAGTCAGTGATTTTGCCCTGGGGCTCCTGCACTTCTATTGGTTAAAAATAAAACAAAACAAACTTTCTCTATTTGCCCCTCCTCTCTTTTCTCCCCTTTTCACCTTTCTTTCCATTTGTCAGAAACTCATGAGAAAAGGAGTTACCAGGATTAGCTCTGGAGACCCAGCTTTCTTTGATTTGTACTCATCGTTCTCAATAGCTTCGGGTAAGCAAAGATTTTTTTATGCCTCAGTTTAATATTCTGAATACAACCAGTTGGGAGTATTTCAATATGGTTTACACATCTGGGTAAATGTAATTCATCCCTAACCCTCATATTTTATCACTTTGAAACATAAATCTCTCACTTTTGGAAATGTCTTTTTCATCCAGCATGATTATAAAATGATGTTAATTTAAGGTAGATTTAGTTTCAAGGAATGTGTTATTTATTGCAAGGGGATATTTGTTGACACTTCACGGTTTATTCCCTTATAAACTGACACACTTCAACCTTGATTTCTTTTCTCGATTTTTTTTTAGGGGCAGTGGGGAGGATGGGAGGGGCAGAGGGAGAGAGAAAGAGAGAATGTTAAGCAGGCTCCACACCCAGCACAGAGCCCGATGCAGGGCTTGACCTCATGATCCTGAGATCATGACCTGTGCCTTAACCAAGAGTTGGATGCTTAACCAGTTGAGCCACCCAGGCACCCCTCTCTTCTTGTTTATTTGGCCAAAATTGTACCTCAAAAATTTAACTTATACATGGTATAGTAAACTGTCATTTGTAGATAACCCGGTAACTAATACATATTTACACCTTTACAAGTGCCATGAACTATGCATTCACAGAATTCAAAAATGAATGCTAAAACTTGTAAGACCTAATATCGGACCTTAAGGAGCTTTTGTTTACAGTGGAGAGGTGGGAATCATGAAAGCTAACTAAGAATGCCAGGCACAGCTATAGACTAGAAGTTCTAACCCAGATCAGGGAAAGGCAAAATCCCTTATTGCTCTGGTCACAGAACCTGGTTTCTCTAGGATAACCTCAGTCTATATCTATGTCTTGATTCAGGCATCTCCTTCATACGAAGGTGTCCAAGTTTGGATGGTAAAAGACTCCTGGGGGAAACTCCCTATTGGTGTGAAATATAAATTGTGTGCTATTTTTGTTTGAAAAATGGAGACAGAAATAACGTTATGAGGCAGATGAAAGAATGATATAAATGTTAATTCATCCCACAAATATTCAATTAAAATTTCCTTCTCTCCAGTCAGTCAGGATAGTTGGTATTTGGCATCAACACTGTCATGTGAACTGGTCTGTCATCTGTAATTGTGATGAGAGTTTGTTTACAAAATTTCTGAAAAATGAGACTAAAATGTCATAAACCCCCATAATTTGGTTCTGGTTTAAGCTGGCAAATTAGGAAGATCCTGAACTCGTCTCCTCCCAGGGCACACTGAGTCTACAGTTGCACATGGAACAATTTCCCCCTTAAAAACACCTGAGCGCTGGGGGGTGCCTGGGTGGCTCAGTGGGTTAAGCATCTGCACTCTGCTGGGGTCATGATCCCGGGTTCCTGGGACAGAGACCCTCCACTCCCTGCTCAACGGGGAGTCTACTTCTCCCTCTCCCTCTGCTGCTCCCCCTACTTATGCTCTCACTCAAATAAATAAATAAATAAATAAATAAATAAATAAATAAATAAGTGAGGAGAGTCTGGGACACAATCTCACCATAACCCCACCCCACCCCCAACATGACGACACACGACGAGGAGGTAACTCAAAACCCTGAGCTTCTCCCTGAGGAGCAAAGGGTTCAAACCTGACATCAGGCAGTCCAACTTTTTTAAGACATGCAAAACATCTAATTTTGAAAACCAATGGGACTCGTATCCCGAGACCCCAAGACTCGCGATCCAAGGAACAGCTCTTAAAATGGCTTGCACACTTGAACTCATCCTACTTCGAGCCCAGCTCAGAGGCAGCGAAAGTGAAGGAGGCTCACCTGCTTCTATCAAAGCGTCGGTCTGAGGGACAGGCGTGTAATGTAACTCACACATCTAGGAGCCTGCTGGAACACTCCGTGAGAAGGAGACCCGAGCGCCATCTTCACATGCTCCCTTTGCGACGCTCCAGAGCACCAGGGACTCTCTGGCAGGGAGCCCTTCCTCACATCTGCGGTGCAGATCTGGGTGCTGCCGCCTACGGGTTGGCTCTCGAGGCCGGGGAGATTGCTCTCCGGGTCCCAAGGAACTGTAGTAATCAGTATCACCCAGAAGGGAGCTCATACCCTTGTCTGGCATCCCAGTTTTTCCAACTGCTATCAGAGGACACTTGTACACATGGCCTGGCTCTGGCTGGTGTGGCTTACGCTTGTGGTGCCCACAGAACTATGACCAATGGAGAAAGTTTTCTTAAACAGCTACCACCTCCAGAACCTAACAAGAAGCAACAGACTCAGGAGCTCAGATTTTCTTTGAAGGAGGCCTGTTATCTAACCATTAAGACTGTGGCCTCAGTGGTAGGCTTCTTATTAAACATGCATTGGGCCTGATTATAATCCTTTCCAGAGACCTCAGGGGGCTGGTGATGTCTGAGCTCACCTTCTGCCACACTACAGGTTGCCAATGTCTCCTGGAGAGGACTTTGCACACATCTGTCCTCCTGATGTTTATGTCCCGTCCCGCAGTTTTTGCAGCTGCCGCCGAGGGGATGCTCCTTGATTGCCTGACCCTAGTGACCCCTGGGAGTTGCATTCCTGGGTCCCATGGGAGCATGGCAATCAGAGAGACAATTCTTGTCAGGCTACCACCACCAGGGCACCACACAGGGACGCTCCAGAGTCTTAGTGTGCAGGAAGCCTCTTTGCTTGTCCTGGAGCTTTGGCTTGGGGTCAGACTTCAGGTTTGGTGCACATTTCGTGGTCTCTAAAGCTGCCCTGAAGATAGCCAACAGATACATGAAAAGATGCTCTTCATCATTAATCATTAGGGAAATGCAGATCAAAACCAGAATGAGATTTCACCTTATACCTGCTAGAAAGCCTACTATCAAAAGGACAGAAAATAACAAGTGTTGGTGAGGGTACAGATAAAAGCAAACCCCTGTGCACTATTGTGGGAATGTGAAGAGGTGCAGTTGCTATGGAAGACAATATGGAGTTTCCTCAAAACATTAAAAACAGAGCTAGCATCTGATCCAGCAATTCCACTTCTGGGTATGTTATTGAAGAAAAATAAAAACACTAATTTGTAAAGATAGATGCACCCCTGTGTTTATTGTCACATTATTTGTAATAGCCAAGGTATGGAAACAGGTCTAAGTATCCATCAGTGGACAAATGGATAAATAAATTGTGATGATATATTTGTATGTTATTCGGCCATAAAAAAGAATGAAATCTTGTTATTTGCAATAACATGGATGGACTTCTCAGACATTCAGCTAAGTGAGATAAATCAAAAGAAATACAAATATCACATGAGCTCACTTATATGTGTAATCTAAAAAAATATATATAAAAAAAGAAAGCTTCATGGATACAGAGAACAGATTGGTAGTTGTCGGAAGAAGGGATGGGAGTGGGAGAAAGGAGCAAATTGTTTTTGTTTTTGTTTTAAGTAAATAAATTGAATAAAAAATAAACCAGTTATTGGTCTTACTGGTGTCTCATTTTTAAAGGTAACTTGACACACAGAGACACAATTTGGAACAAAAAACCCCATATTCAAATCCCATTTCTGCCCTTTATTGGCTCTGTGAACATGAGAAAATGTAGCATGCCTTTATTTTTAAATTGAGACAGTGCTTATAAGAGTTCAGAATAAGGATTGCACTTGCAGTGATGAGCATCGGGTGTTGTATGGAAGTGTTGAATCACTAGACTGTACACTTGAAACCGATATTGCACTGTGTGTTAACTAACTGGAATTTAAATAAGAATTTTAAAAAATAAAATAAAATAAAAATGAGATAGAACATATGAAAGCACACACAGTAGATTGCTTGACTGATTGTAAGTGATCAGTAAAAATTTGTTGACTCTAAAAATGCACAGCATGCTCAAACTCTTGAAATATAAACAGTTCTATGAATCTGTCAGTAAAATCCTTGCAGAAAAAGCAGCCCGGCCCTTGCCAGCCGCCCTGCCAGAGCCAGGTAAATGCAGGGTAAATACATTCATTCCCAGGATCAAAAGAGGAACCTTGCAGGTATCAGAAGAGGAACCAAGCAAGAAGGCCTTGCTTGACTTGCCTATGCCTCTAGTTCTGTGTCAGTACCCCTTAGAAAGTGTTAAAGTCATTATCACTGAAAATGTACAAGTAAAATAAAGACAAAATGGGAATAGTTCCAAAACTGGTCCCAAATAAACGACAGCATTAAAATATTCTGACTTTTTCAGGAAGCTTTGAACTGCCTTGATGACTCACTCTTCTGTGTCCAAAGTCCCCTTCTGGCATCAGCTCCATGGTTAGCATGAAACAATAAAGTTAATCCTCATAAATCACCATGAACTTAGTCATCATATTGCCTCCACATCTGCCTTTTAGTTAATGGACTTGTGATGAATAAATAATGAATAAATAATCTGGTTCCAAAATTTCTGCATGTTTATGCCCCCAAACACTCACCCTATTGATTCTTTTCATGTTCTGATTCACAACTTCCCCTGTGGATTTTGGGAAAGTTCAGTCATATTTATAAATAAAACTGAGGTTATATTCAGTTAAAGACGTAGCTACTATGGTTTGAGATCTGGAAGCAAACTTAAAAATAAATAATTATGCTTTCTCCCTTACATGGTAACTGAGATCTATGCATATCTCACAGTTCCAGAGAGGATACTGACAGAAAGGCTTCCAAGTAAATATCTAGACCACCCAGAATTTTGTACCTCATGATGATAGGACTGTAGAGTAATTCTTCCAAGTAGCAAATTAAGAAATAGAAGACACGGACTCAGGCTTTAGCTCTGTCTTCAAACTGTTCTATAACTTTGGGCAATTTATTTAACTTCTTTGGTGCTTGGTTCACCGTTCTTTACAATCAAAGAGTGGAGTCATACTTTCTCTAAGGCTCCTTATAGGTCTCAGCAGCCTGTAATTCTTCCATTCTAAATCAATCAAGCAATCCATACGTGTTTAAGAAATGCCAACTAAATTCAAGGGACATCTTTATCCCTTTCTCATATACTCATTTTACATTCTATTCTCCTTCAATATATGATAGTCATTTGGGATGTGGAGCAATTTTGATGAAAAAAAATCAGTCAGTGAATATTCTGCTTCTGCTCTGTGTTAGCATGTATACTTATAATTCCTCCTTACCAAATTTATCTCAAAATATTATGTCTTTTTTTTAAATCAACCCTATAATACTAAGAAGTTCTTGAGAACTAGTTAAAGCCTAAGTCCTAGTAACAAAATATCCTTTTTAAAGTCCCTCTTCCCATTGATTTCCCTGAGAATATCAGATATTTTCCTTTTTATAAATAAAGTATTAATTTGTTTTTCAGAGACCTCTTTTTTTATCAAAAATAACAAAAAATGAAAGCTAAGATTTTTTAAAAATGTAATTTCATACATGGGCTGATGAGAAAGTAGGCATCATGGAAAAGTAGCTTTTAGCCCTGTGGCCTGCAGTGTACCCCTACAAATTTGGTCTTAACTTTTTTCACAGAGTACTGAAATAATCAGTTGGAAAACAAAGCCTAAGGCCAGCCCAAGATGAGAAGTCTAACCAGAGATCTCACTAAAAAGCTAGAACGTGTCAGTGTCAGGGTGAGTTAGAAATAAACCCATCCCCCACCAACCTCACTCCTTAGTAAGGAAACTTGCATATCTCCAACTCTGGTGATGGGTGAAGGGGGTGGGGGGGGAGTTGAGAGAGAATTCCTTTTGATATGTTGAAATCATTGGCACCTTTTCCAAGGTTTGCAGCACAGGTTCATACTACCTGAGTTTTCACAAAGGAAAAAAGAATAAAAGGCAGGGAATTGGTTTTAAGTGGTCTGGCTCCCAGGCATATTGCAGAAACAAACACAAACTTTTCCGGGTTCACAGCTAGTTCAAATTGATTTGGCACAAATTAGCAAAATCTTCTTCTTCTTCAGAAACTTTATCTCTGCCTTCAGAGAACCCTGTTTTATAGTAGCTCTCTAAGAACGCCATGATCGCGATGTGAGAAGCACCTCGTGGGTTTATGCAGAAGCATAACCTGACCAACCAGGAGCATCAGATTTCCAAGAGGGCTCTCAAAGAATGCCGAGGAATGAAATTCCAAAGACACAGAACACATAGAGAGATACCCACACACAAAATACACCAAATCCCAAAACCATTGTGAATGAGATGCATAAGGCAAGAACTTAAAGATTCTTTGCTTGACCCAACTTTAGTCAGGATCTTGAGCCTCTCCTAGGCTCATCTGTGTACTTCCTTATAAAATCCAGTTTTAGCAAGAACTCTGCAAGTGCGTTTAAGCCAAAACTCCCCTCAATCTCCCATCAGACTCCTCATCCTCCATCTCATGTCTGATCACCTGGCCTTCAGCAAAAATCCCCTTATCTCTGGTATTTCCTCTTAATTTTCCATCTACTGCCCCCCACCCTGCTCCTTGGCTATAAATTCTAAAAGCTGCAATATGATAAGTTCTAAATATTCATCTACATATAAATCCATATGTAGATGAATATTTAATTTATAATAGAACTGATATGGAAATTCAGTGAAGGAATAACAAATATCTCAATGAATGCTGCTAGAACAATTGCTTATTCATTTAGGGAAAAAATGGAGTATTCAGAAAAAGCAAATCCATATGTATTCAACTCATATGTGGAAGACAGTTATAACAATTTTTGAAGAAAATTTAAGAGATCATCTTTATGGTAAGACCCAAGAGGGACCAAGATTGACAAATACAACTACAATAAAATTAAAAACAGTTTTACTGAGACATTCCCAAAATTGAAAATCGAGAAATAAATTAGAATATATTCACCACTGACCAGAGATTAGAAAATAGAAAATACTAAGAACTCTAATAAATTACTTTTTAAAAGGATAAACACCCCAGTGTAAAAAAAAAAAAAAAAGTGGGCAAAAGAATTGAGTAGGAATCTGCAAAAGGTGGAAGCAGGAATGACCAATAAACATTTGATAATATATTTAATCTCATTAGAATCATGGAAATGCAAATCAAAGCTGCAATATGATAAGTTGGTCATTCCCACCTACTGTGGAACAGTAAGAACTCGCATACAGATTTGCTAGGTATGTTAATTACTACAATTTCTTTGAAAATTGATGCATAATATCTATTAAGGTTAAGTGCACATGTCCCGAGGAGCCAGTATTTTCATTCCTGCATAAACACACCCTCAAGAAATCTTGCACATGCACACCAAGAGACGTGGACAAGAAGAAATAGAGAAACACCACTCGTAATAGCAAGGAACTGCAATTAAAACGAATGTCTAATACAAAAAGTAAATAAATTACAGTAAATCCTTTCAAAGTAGTGCTTTAGAAGTGAAAATGAATGAAACAGGGCTCTGCAAAAAGATACGAGGAAATGAGGAATATATTTTGAATTATAAAAGTGAGCAATCGAAGAACATATATGGTAAGATTCCTATTATACAAACTTTAAAAATATGCATATGCCTGGTAAAAATATAAAGAAAATCAAGGGAATGATAAAGCCCGAATTTGGAATATTCGTTATTTCTGAAAAAGGAGAGATAATAGCATAAGAGAAGGACAGAGAAGGAGCTTCAAAGATAACAGTGATTTTCTACTTCTTGTGCCGGTGGTGTTTTCCCAGGTGTTTGTTATGTTGGGTTTTTTTCTGTCAATACATAGAACATAAGCTCTTTTTTCAATATACTCAAAATTAGTAAAAACCAGACAAAGAAAGGAAAAGATAATAACATCTGTATCTGTTTTGTTCACAACTCACCCTCCAACAAGCATTTTGTGAGAATGTCTATGAAAGACAAAAAATAAATTGGATTCCCAAAACCAAGCATTCCACTCACTACTTTACGTGTGTTTTATAGGTTTCACATATTGATCAGAAACAAAATAATAAAAAAAAATTTCAAGTTTCTCTTCCTACTCTGTTGTGAGTGAATGGTGATTGATAAGGTGGTGTTCTTTTTTACGACTAGAGGAAACAGACCAGTATTATCTTATGGTTTAAACTTCACAAGGTGCCAATAGGTTTTTTTTTAATTGATTTGTAGAAAAATAAAGGAATCAAAAAGTATTATGAACTGTGAAGTATAATAAATACCTTGGATTCTTTGAAGTTTGCAGAGTGTCTATTGCGCTTTGAAAATTAACTTTTTTTTCTTTTTGCTACTTTTTATAAAATATATTCATTTCTCTACCCTACAAGAAAACCAAGAGCTAGTTACGTATAGTATACTAAAAAAGGGAAAGTTTTCACCCAGCTGTGTGATGGTAGGCAAAATCATTATTCACCGCAGGTTTCAATTTCTTTATTTATAAAATCAGAATGGTGGACATCAGCTCTAAAATTCTTTCTCTATGAGGATAATCCATGGAGATGGAAAACCTTGCACAGACACACCACTCTCTACAATTAGAAATGTGCAAGCTGTATTCTACGGTAGGCAATATAAAGCAGCAAATTGGTTATAGTAGTGTTTGCCGCATTGCAGCAGTTTGGAGTGAACAATAGGATACATTTTTACAATATGACTGAGAACATTGAGGAGCACTGGGTTTCTCGTTCCCATGGAAATATAACCTCAATTAAAATTCTACTCATCTCTATGAAACTGTGCACAAGAGTCCAAACAACAAGAATGATACTGAGAAACCTGCTGAGCTTTGTAATAGCCCATACTCTTTTTCTGCACTGATTTAATTTGGCTCTTGTTAATCCGAGATGCTCGTCCTAATTTCTTCGGGAGTATTTCCAAGTTATGTATTTGGAAACCCCACCCGGGGCCACTGAATCAGAATTTCCCAGGGTGTGGCCCCAGCACATGGATTGTTTTAGATGGTCCACGGGTGGAAACACTGATTAAATGAATTTCAGCTTCCAGACATGATCTGCACTGGATAAAAAGGAGAGAGTAAGATCAAGTCTCTTTGTTGTTAAAGAAAAAGGCTAATACCTCAAAGAGCAGCCCACAACTCACTCTTGTTATTTGTTGGAAATATTTTATACCAACGGCAAAATAACAGTGTCTATGATATAAAGTGGAACTTTAGGTTGGTGCAAAGAACAACTTGCCCAACTATGCAGCAGATATAATAAATACCAGGCCTCAATTTGGCCTATGTATTAAAATAATGTTTTAAGGAAAAAAATAATTAGCAAAATACAAACTCAAAGTAGGGTGTTTTCTATTACCTATAGAATAATAAGAACTAAGATCTGTCGAATACCTATGCAGGTCCAGGCACTGTGCTAGGAACTTTTAATATATTCTTTCTAATCATCATAACAAGTCAATTCCCCCACTTAAAAAATAAGGAAATAGAAGCCAACAGAAAATAAGATACTTTCCCAAGATCTGGAAACAAACAAAATCAGTATGCTTAAAACTAGGTCTTATAATTGCAAATTTTGTTGGATATAATACCAATGCTGTCATTCACTATTACTTGGAATTATTTGGACAGAAGGAAAAAGAGAAATTTTCATGGTGCTACATTCTCTCCCGCAGATATAGACACTGTTGGTATTATAGAAAGTGTACAGGAGAAATGCTTTTGTTCTGTAACCATTCCAAGAATGGAAAGAAAGTTCTGGTAATCAAAGTGCATAGAGAGCCTCCCTACTTCTCCTGTGCTGTATATGGAGCAAAGACTCTAAGCCAGTCTGGTTTTCCTAAAAGTGCTATTTAGATGTGGGGATGGGTGGGACTTACCCACAAATATGGGCAGGTAACAGTGAGAAGTAACTATGGAACTTTGAGTAAAATGCAGAGCTGGCACAATCAGGATCAGAAGAATGGACAGTAGGAAGACTTTTATTGAAAAGCATCAGGGCTTGAGGTGCCTGGGTGGCTCAGTCTTTAAGCGTCTGCCTTCGGCTCCGGTCATGACCCCAGGGTCCTGGGACCCAGTCCCGCATCGGGCTCCCTGCTCCGTGGGAAGCCCGCTTCTCCCTCTCCCACTCCCCCTGCTTGTGTTCCCTCTCTCGCTGTGTCTCTCTCTGTCAAATAAATGAATAAAATGTTAAAAAAAAAAAAGAAAGAAAGAAAGAAAAAGAAGGATCAGTCCAGGAGAATCATAGGTGGAAATGTATTACCATACTGGAGCCCATTTGGACAGAAGGGAAGAGTAAATTCTCATTCTTCTCCATGTGGTCTGTTCAACCATTGCACCAAAAAGGAAGAAAACATTATGTATGTGTGATAAGAAAATTAAATACATAGCGTAACTACATAAAACCCACTTATATACATGTATTCAAGCCCCTTAATCAAAACAGAGTCATAGTCATCACAAGCATTTCTTGGTTTGTAAGTTAAATGTTTCTATGCCAATGTATTTTTCTTCCAAAGAGTTAAAAATATTTTGTGTTGATTTATGCCTATTCTTATAACAAACTATAGTTCAGCCCGACTGACTCACTACTATTATTCCATGAATCACTTTGAGGTTCCTAATATATATGGGCGGATCAGCATAGATCATGGGTTTTTAAAAATGAAAGAGATGGGCATAAACAACCTCAATTTACAGATCAGAAAACTCAGCTGAGAGAGAATGCGTGACTTCCTGATGGTCCCAGTAGCTTTCAGTGGCAGAACCGTTCTTAAGACTGATGACCCTTACTCCAGGGGTCTTTCTATTTTTTCTGAGGTTTTCAATACGTGTTCCATAGAGATTGGAGATAAAGTACAATGGACAAAACCCTTCCCAAATTTGGTCTGGCTGCTGCTTCTGCTGAGGGCTGAATGTGTTAACAGATGCCAACAATTGCACGTTCCCAAGGTGGCATCCGCCTTCAGCGGACAAGTCAGCTGGGGGTGTAAGCAGATTAAATCAGGCTTCTTAGGTGAGAACTGGGCAGCAATTTGTCCTTTCCAGCCTAACCACTTTAACCAATCTGATTTTGATTAGCATTCTCTATTTGTAATTCATGGAATAGCACCACCGTGTCCAAACTTACCACTATGCTTTGTGCATCTTAATGTAATAACACTGAAAGAGGTAAAGCAATGGGAAGATGCCAGTGGGATTTCCGGATTTTCTCTTATACCCCCATTATCTGAAAGCCCTATGTTTAGATAACAGGGGAAATAATGATTGAAAATCCAACTGCAGCATACTGGAAGTCAACCTTCTGTAGGTTATATTCTCTTCCAGTAGCCAGGATCTATCATATGTTCATAATTACACTTGATGATGCTTAATAGTTTCCTATCTCTAAGATTCTAAGTTCTACGGTTATAGAAATTTTGTTTTGTCTTGTTCTTAATTGTGATAAAATATACATAGCATAAAATTCAGCATTTTAACCATTTTAAGTATACTCTTCCATGGCATTCATATATTCACACTGTGCAATCATCACCACCATCTATCTCTAGAACTTTCTGATCTTCCCATGCCCATTGAACACTAACTCTCCATTTTCCCTTCCCCTCAGCCCCTGAAAACCACCATGCTATTTTCTGTTTCTATTAATTTGACTATTGTAGCTACCTCATATAGGTAAAATCATACAGAATTTATCCATATCTTCAAGGTTTGTCCATGTTGGCAGCATGGGTCAAAATCCTTCCTTTTTAGGACTGAATAATATTCCATAGTATGTATATGCTACATTTTGTTTATCCACTCATTTGTGGATAAACATGTGGGTTGCTTCTATCTGTTGGCTATTGTGAGTAATACCATTATGAACATGAGTGTACAAATATCTCTGTGTCTCCACTGTCAATTCTTTTGGGTGTATACCCAGGACTGGAATTGCTTGATGATTTGGCAATTCTATTTGTATTTTTCAAAGTTTTTACTTAAATTCCAGTTAGTCAACATACAGTGTAATACCAGTTTCAGGTGTACAATATGGTGATTCACCACTTCCATACAACACCCAGTGCTCATCACAACAAGCCCTCCTTAATCCCCATCACCTATTTCACTCATTCCCCACCCACCTCTATTCTGGTAACCATCAGTTTGTTCTGTATAATTAAGAGTCTGTTTCTAGGTTTGCCTCTCCCTCTCTCTTTTTTTTCCTTTGCTCTTTTGTCTCTTAAATTCCACATATGAGTGAAATCACATGGTATTTGTCTTTCTCTAACTGACTTATTTCACTTAGCATAATACCCTCCAGTTATATCCACGTCATTGCAAATGGCAAGATTTTTGATGACTGAGTAATATTCCATTGTGTATATATACACCACATCTTGTCCATTCATCAGCCAGTGGACACTTGGGCTGTTTCCATATTTTGACTGTTGTAGATAATGTTGCTATAAACATCGGGGTGCATGTATCCCTTTGAATTAGTATTTTTGTATTCTTTGGGTAAACACCTAGTAGTATGATTGCTGGGTTGTAGCGTAGTTCTATTTTTAACTTTTTGAGGAACCTCCATACTGTTTTCCAGAGTGGCTGCCACCTTGGGAACCTGCATTCCCACCAATAGTGTAGAAGGGTTCCCCTTTCTCCTCATCTTTGTCAACATTTGTTATTTCTTGTCCTGTTGATTTTAGCCATTCTGACAGGTGTGAGGTGATATTTAATTGTAACAGTGTCACACTGTTTTCCTTACAAGCTACACCAGTTTATGCTCCCACCGCGAGTGCACAAGGGTCCAATTTCTCCTCACCTACATCTTCACCTACACTTGCTGTTTTCTGGGTTTTCTTTTCTTTTGTTTGATAACAGCTATCCTAATAGGTGTTAAGTGATATCTCATTGTGGTTTTGATTTACATTTCCCTAATGTTTAGTGATGTTAAGCATCTTCTCGTGTGCATTTTGGCCATTTGTATATCTTTTTTTGGAAAAATGTCTAAAGTCTTTTGCCCATTTTTGGTAAGACAGTTTTTTTTTTTAAAGTTTTATTTATTTATTTGACAGAGAGACAGAAGAGCACAAGCAGAGGGAATGGCAGAGGGAGAGGGAGAAGCAGACTGCACTGAGCAGGGAGCCTGATGCAGGACTTGATCCCATTCTATGGGTTGCATTTTTACTTTGTTGATAGTGTTCCTCGATTAATACAATTTAAAAATTTTGATGTAGCCCAGTTTATCTATTTTTATTGTTGTTGGTGGTGGTGTGCCTGCATTTTTGGTATCATATCCAGGAAATCATTGTGAAATCCAATGTCATGAAATTTTGGCCTATGTTTTCTTCTCAGAGTTTTATAATTTTAATTCCTATGGTTACGTCTTTGATCTATTTTGAGCTAACTTTCAATATAGTGTAAGGTAAGGGTTGGACTTTGTTGCTTCACATGTGAATATCCAACTTTCCCAACACCATTCACTAAAGACTGTCCTTTCCGCATTGCATGGTCTTGGTATCCTTGGTAAAGATCATTTGACTAGGGCACCTGGGTGGCTCAGTCGGTTAAATGTCTACCTTCAGTTCAGGTCATGATCCCAGGGTCCTGGGATCAAGTCCCTCATTGGGCTCCCTGCACTTCAGGGAGCCTGCCTCTCCCTCTGTCTCTCTCTCTCTCTCATGGATAAATAAATTTTAAAAAATCATTTGACTATATATGTAAGGGTTTATTTCCTGATTCTTTATTCTATTCTACTGCTCTATATTCTGCCTTTATGCCTGTAACATACTGTTTTAATTGTGGTTGCTTTGTAGTAAGTTTTAAAATCAGGATGTGTGAGACCTCCAAATTTGTTTCTCTTTTTCAAGATTATTTTGGTTATTTGAGATCCCTTGAGATTCCATATGAATTTTAGGATGGATTTTTCTCTTCCTACAAAAAACATCATCAGTATTTTGATAAAAATGCATTGAATCTGAAGATTACTTTGAATACTATTGTCATCTTAATAATATTAAACCTTTCAATCCATGAACATAATATGTGCTTCCATTTATTGATGTCTTCCTTAATTTCTTACAGCAACATTTTGCAGTTTTCAGTGTATAAATCTTTTCCTTCCCCCCAACAGGGTTAAATTTACTCCTAAGTATTTTATTCTTTTTGATGCTATTTTATACTTATAAGATTTTATACTTATAAGATCATGTCATCTATGAGCAGAGATAATTTCACTTCTTCCTTTCTGAAAGGAAGGAAGTGCCTTTTATTTCTTTTTCTTCCCTAATTGCTCTGGGTCGGACTTCTAGTACTATGTTGAGTAGAAGTGGTGAAAGTGGGCATCCACTCTGATCTGAGAGAAAAGTTTTCAATCTTTCACCACTGACTGTATTGACTATAGGGTTTATTTGTTTGTTTGTTTGTTTGTTTCATCCATGGGCTTTATTATATTAAGGTGGTTTTCTTTGCTGTGGAGATTTAAGAATTCAAGGGAGGAACAATTCCTACAGAATATTTGATCTGTTTTGGTTTCACTTAATTGAAACCTGAGATACCATCTGGCCATGTCCAATATATGATTAAGAAAACTGGCATAAACTGTATTGTCTGGGGACACTGAATTTCACCTTCAAGGATGGAGCAGGAAAACGTAAAAGGGAAACTTTGGTCCCCAGCACACCTCTTCCAATGCCTTAATTAGGGGAACAGTTTGACCAAAGACTATTATAATTTTGTTCATGAAGGACCACTAAAGGCATAGATTCCTCAGGAATGAAACATTGGATCCCCTCACAAGACAAAGAATCTCAATCAATTAAGGTGTTAGCCTAAATCCAAAGGAAAAAGGGTAAATATCAGAATGAAAAAAGTCATAAATAAGTCAATGTACCTAGTGGTAGCAATAACTACTGGGAGAAGTGATAAATGTAGCTTCACCTGTATTTCTTAACTGGTTTTAATATATTACTAGTTTGTCTCTGCTCTTTACTCATCCTACATTATTTGTGTATGGATAGTGTTACCATTGGTTTATAATTTGTAGCATATCAAGATGAAATCTTGCCCAGATTGGGGAGCAAGGATATTCTTGGGTAGACCTGGGCTTGCAGAACAGGCTTAAAGACCCTAATCCCTGGGAATGGTACTAGGTGCAAGGTGGGTAAATTCTCATTTGAGAACAGGGCATGGCTATAGCTGTATACAGGATTGTAGCATAATAGCATATAGAGTAGAATTTTTTCCCACTGCATAAGAATTGAGCCCAAAGCTAAGGAGAATGATGCATTAAGTTTCTCATATTATTAAAATAACTGAGTGCTGCTCTTCCATTAGGAATTCTCAACAGACAGCAAAACTAGCACCAGCATCCTCAACCATTATCCCAATCTCTCCTTACCACCCATGCCCTGCCAACTACCACCACAATCCTATATAAGACTGAGCAAAGGAGAGAAGGAGAAAATAAGAGTTATATGGTAAGAGTCTCCCTGAAGTCAAATGTATGTTGGGAGGAGAGACGGAGTGTTGGATCCAAGAGAAAGAACCTTGACAAATATAGGTGGGGAAAACCCAGTTTACATTTAGGTTACACTCCATTAAATTAACTTCACCACTCAAAAAACACTGACTTAGCCTTTACTATGGCACTGTGATAATTCCTGAGAATAACAATGAAAAACATAGGAACTTAGACAATGGGAGAGACAGACTAATAAATAAAACAGTTACAACACAGTATGAGAAAGGGCATGGACAAGGCAGAGGGAAGCACAGAGGAAAAAGACCTAATACCCACTCTCCTAGGTAGGAACAGAGAAGGCTTCCTGGAGACATTACTCAAATACACCTTGAAGAGCAAAAGCTGAATTATCAGACAGTTTTTCAAGAAACAACCCTTGTAGGAATAAAGAAAATAGATGGAGGAAGGCTTGTGTGTTGGGCAGCCTCTTCTTTTTAATCACAGAATTGGAATTTTGTTCTGAAAAGAAATTCCTGAAAGAGTTAAGCAGAGGAACAACATGGTGATGTATGCATTTCAAAGAGATCACTCTAGCAACACTTTTAAATATGGAATTAAGAGGGTGTTCACCAAAAGGAAGGAAATCAATTAGGAAGATAAATCAATGACCAAGGCATGAAGTGATGAAGAACTGAAGTCATGTAGTGGCTGACCTTGAGGCTGACATGGAGGAAGAGACTGGTGTGACAGGTATTAAGGAAGCACCCTTGAAAAGTTGTAGGTTGGAGAAAAGGGCAAAGAAGAGTAATTCTGCAATAACCCTAATTTTCTTTTGATCAGAAGCTTCTCTGTAGTATCCGACAGCCATTAACAGGAAAGGATTTTCTATTACTTCTTGTTCAGAGGCAGAAGTACGAATTTTGTTGTGGCATCATCAGAGCTTGATGAGAGAGACACGGTTTTGGAATGACACTGTCTATAAATCTTGCTCCAAAATAGACAAACTGGTGACACTGCTCAAGTTTTTCAACCTCCCCAAGCTTTGGTTTTCTTATGTGTAAAATGAGAATAATGTTTACCTCAGAGAGTCACTGAGAAGATAAAATATGATAATCCATAAAATAATATAATTCATTTGGCACATATTAGGTCTTCACAAGATGTCAGCTTTCTCCCCTTCATTTTTTCCTGTTACTACTAGCAACGTATAGGACAATGAAATGGGCATCATATTATCTAAATGTGCTTTTTAAAAAATATCAGAAATAGATATGTGATACTAAGCTTATTTTCTATTTTTTCCAATGCTCCACTTGGAAAAAATCTCCCCAACAGTTACACTGTTGGATTAACCATCAGAGACATTTGTAAGTTCTGTCATAGTTTTCACTTATTATACAGAATCATAATTTCTTGGGTATGTGTCTGTCTCTCTACGTAGAGTATTAATTCTTTCAAGACTGTGAATATATAACTTTCCTGTTATAGAACTTTTATTGTGTATTTTATATTTTATGTGAAGACATCAAGTGCACAGAACTTGATAATACTGATACAATTTTCTTTCTTGTTCTGCAGTACAATCTCATCTCATGTTTTGTAGAACAATCTTATATTTCTTGTAGTCACACCCCTTCTTTGTGTCCCCACCCCCAGTCCAATCCAGCTTCTGTTTCTGTAAGCACCCATTCTCCTGCATCACAAATGTACCTTTCCAATCCATTGTCCAAACAATTGTGTGTGTGTGTGTGTGTGTGTGTGTGTGTGTGTCCTCAAACAACCCACAGTATTGTCTGGCATATGCATTTTCTTTCTTTCTTTTTTTTTTTTTAGAGAGAGAGAGAGTGAGTGCAACCAGGGGGAGGGGCAGAGAGAGAGGGAGAGAGAGGATCTCAAGCAGACTCCCTGCTGAAATCGAGAGTTCTCATTAAACTGACTGAGCCACCCAGCCGCCCTGTCATATGCATTTTCAGTCCTGCTTTTCATTCTGCCTCCTAAGTCTTTCACACAATTTTATTTTTGAAAATACTATTTGATCCATATTTCTTTATGCAATATGAATTCATTCCTTTTGACCATGTATGATAAACCAAGATATGTAGATACCGAATTTTATGTATCTTTTCTTTGATTGGCAGACGTTTATGTTTTTCCTTTGCTATTTCATGCAGCACTGTCATGAATATCTTTGTACACATCTTATTTAGTAAATCGCATACTAAAGTAGTAAGAGAAACAATTACTTATTTAAGTATCTGTCAAAGACAGACTGGAAAGTTTTGTGGGGTTTTCTTCCTATCTAATAATTTTTCCTAAACCCACCAAACTGAATAATCAGCAAGGGAGCTTGTGAACTTTATCCACCAAAAACAGAACCTCAGTGGAGAAAGGTGTCACAGGGAGCTATATCTCCCTTGATAATCTATACCCCCCTGAAATGAGAGAGAGGTTGATTTTTCTTTTTTTCAAAGGAGCACCTACCCCATAAGAGCTTCACAAAGCTAGAAGTAGAGGCAGCAGAGAGTTTATTTTATATATTTTTTGCAATTATTAAACTCTCCATTTATTGAAGAGAATATTTTATTAATATCTGTCTCCCCTTGTGGACTGTGAGGGCCCAGACTGGCTGTTGTGTCCCCAGTGCTCAGCACAAGACAGGCACAGAACAGGTGCTCAGTAACTATGTGCTGAATTAACAAAGTACGAATAAATGCACAACTAAGGCAGAAAACTAAGGGTCTCGATTTTCCAGCTACAGCTTCACCTTCAATAGGTCGATCAAAAAAAGATCCTTTGGGACCCCCATTCCTAGAGAAATCATCAGCGAACCCACCCCAGCTTAGGTGAAGAGACAAGACAAATTCTCCCTGTCAGTAAATGTTTTGAATTCTAATGAGACAGACATGGAGTGCTCTTCTTCACTTCTCTCTCCCAGTGGGCTCGGATGTCAGCTTCAGGTTGGGATCAAAAAGTGGGGGAGAGGGATGAAGGTGAATGGGACTGAGGGTCCGGGGCTGGACACAGAGTAGAGAGCAGAGAGCTTGCTAACCCCACACCCTGAACTGAGCTCATATATCCACGTGCTTGTAGTCTCCAGGGGCAAACATAGTGAACAAACACCATGTGTGTGGTCCTTATCTGCAAATCAGTGTCGTAATTCACCCAAAGTACCCGGGCAAGAGTGTACTGGGCCCTAAGTGCTGGTACCAGAGATTTTAGAATTTCACTGTCCAATAGTCAGATGCTCCATAGGAATACTGAACACTTGAAACGAAATGACTGCAGCTGAAGAACTGGAACTTTTATTTTATTTAAATTTAAATTAAAAACTGACATTTGACTTGTCATTGGAACATTTTGTATGTTTGGAACAACCTGGGTATATGAATTTACTTTTTCACTTTAATTTCATTTTATCTAAATACAGATCAAGTATTTCCAATGAAATTGAGCCTCCAAAATTAAATCCCCTTTAAGCATAATGTACACACCAGATTGTAAAGAAAAAGGATGTAACAGATATCACTACTAATTTTGTATATTGATTACATGTTGGAATAACACTATTTTGGATATACTGGGTTAAATAAAACATATTATTAAAAGCATTCATCTGTTTCTTTTACTTTTTTAAATGCTACTAGAAAATTTTAAATTGTATATGTGGTTCAAATTATATTTCCATTGGACATGCTCCTTTAAAAGATATATCATCAAAACAGCTTACTTTGCTGGTGAAAAACTAAGGTTCACAGAGTTTAAGGGACTTTTCCAAGATAACAGCTGGTCAGAGTCAGGACTAAGTACAAGAATTTGTGACTTCAGAATGGCTAAAATTAACAAGTCAGGAAACGACAGATGTTGGCAGGGATGTGGAGAAAGGGGAACCCTCCTACACTGTTGGTGGGAATGCAAGCTGGTGCAGCCTCTCTGGAAAACAGTATGGAGGTTCCTCAAAAAGTTGAAAATAGAGCTACCCTATGACCCAGCAATTGCACTACTGAGTATTTACCCCAAAGATAGAAACGTAGTGATCCGAAGGGGTACATGCACCCCGATGTTTATAGCAGCAATGTCCACAACAGCCAAACTTTGGAAAGAGCCAAGATGTCCACTGACAGATGAATGGATAAAGAAGATGTGGTATATACTTATACAATGGAATATTATGCAGCCATCAAAAAACCAAAATCTTGCCATTTGCAATGACGTGGATAGAACTAGAGGGTATTATGCTAAGCGAAATAAGTCAATCAGAGAAAGACAAGTGTCATATGATCTCACTGATGTGAGGAATTCTTAATCTCAGGAAACAAACTGAGGGTTGCTAGAGTAGTGGGTGGTGGGAGGGATGGGGTGGCTGGGTGATAGACACTGGGGAGGGTATGTGCTATGGTGAGTGCTGTGAATTGTGTAAGACTGTTGAATCACAGACCTGTACTTCTGAAACAAATAATACATTATATGTAAAAAAAAAGAAGAAGAAGAAGATAGTAGGAAGGGAAAAATGAAGGGGGGGGGAATCGGAGGGGGAGATGAACCATGAGAGACTATGGACTCTGAGAAACAAACTGAGGGTTTTAGAGGGGTGGGGGGTGGGGGGATGGGTTAGCCCGGTGATGGGTATTAAGGAGGGCACATATTGAATGGAGCACTGGGTGTTATTCACAAACAATGAATCATGGAACACTACATCAAAAACTAATGATGTAATGTATGATGACTAACATAACATAATAAAATAAAATTTAAAAAAATCTATTTAAAAAAAGAATTTGTGACTTCTAGGCCAGGTGTCTTCAAAAAATAACTTGATCGTCAACTTGTTAAAGCTGTGCTAGGTCAGGATTTCAGCAAGAAACCTCCAGTGATGCTGCTGGATCTTTAGTTTTTTTATACATCAGAAATTCTTAGAAGAAACATCCACTTTGTTTTAATTATGTTTAATTTTAATTTTGAATGGATAAAGTCCTACACTAATTTGTATTATGTTAATTTAGGCTAGCTCAACTGATTTGTAAATGTTTTCTTTGTTTTTTGTTTTCTTTGGTAGCAAGTCTTTTTTTTTTTTAATAAAATAAGGACTTTAATTCTTTCTTCCTTTTACCTAGAAATCAAATAACTGCAATTGCTTTGTGTTGGCTGCCTGCTATTGCTATTGTGTAACAGTCTTAAATGGAAGAGTCATATGCTTGCAAATATATTGCACTCTTCATAATGTCCAGAATGACTCATAGCATACGAAATGACAAAGTTTTGCATTTCTAAGATGCAGTAAAAAATTATACCTTCCCTAAATATTCATGGTTCCACTCCAGGTAACATCAAATTTGCCACAAGATTACATACAGAAACGCTCTATTAGTTTTCTAATTTGCAAGGTTTCTTTAATCTTCCATTTTATTATTTCTCTTTCCTGCTCTCCACCCACTAATAAAATATAGTTGAAACTACACTCCGAGGCCTGCTGAGTGTAGCAATTAGGAAAGCACAATACTAGAAACTGTTTTACTGATACTTAGACCCAAGAAAACAAGAAAGGTGACAAGGAACTCAAGACTTCTCTGCAGAGAGGCTTTCTCTGAAAAAAGACTTCTCTGCAGAGAGTGACAACTAGGATTTTCAGACTTCCAGATAAAATCCTGGCTTACAGTGTCAGTAGTTCCAATATTAATGTACAAGTTCTTTTGTTTTGTTTTGTTTTTTAGAAAGAGAGAGAGCAAAATTGGTGGAGGAGGGAATGGGCAGAGGGAGAGGGAAAGAGAGAGAATCTTTTGTTTTGTTTTAAATTTTTATTGTTATGTTAATCACTATACATTACATTATTCGTTTTTGATGTAGTGTTTCATGATTCATTGTTTGCATATAACACCCAGTGTTCCATGAAGAGCGTGCCCTCTTTAATACCCATCACCAGGCTAACCCATCCTCCCACCCCCCTCCCCTCTAGAACCCTCAGTTTGTTTTTCAGAGTCCATCATCGAAAGAGAGAGAATCTTAGGCAGGTTCCACACCCAGGGCACAGCCCCTCGTGGGGCTTGATTTCAGGACTCTGAGACGAAATCAAGTCAGAGCTTAACCAACTGAGCCACCAGGCTTCCCAATGTACAATTTTTAATAAGACAAATAAACACACCCAAACAAAATATTTTGTTAGGGGTCAAGTTGGTAACTTACACAAGTTGTTGTACACAGACGTCTATAAATGCTTCCTCCCGACATAGTAGGTGTGCCAGAGACATTTAATGGTCCCTGCATGAACGACGTGTGTGTTTTCCTACATTTCCCAGCCTCTTGCAGGGAGTGTGGTCACATGACTGGTTCTGTCCAATGGGCTATGAGCATTCCAGGCCATGTCTCGTAAGAACTGGGAAGTGAGAGCAATGATTTGCTTTGACTTACATTCACGTAACTCAGCTGGAGCTATGTTTGAAGAATTTCATTTTGTGTGTGTGATTCTGAGTGAGAGTTGTCCCAAAGAGAAATTCACACAAGATTTAGAAGCCAGAAGTAAAAGATTTTGAAAGATTTTGCCATTAGATAGTGAAAGACTGATTAAAAGAGGGGACCAGTATTTTCCAGCTTGTCCTTCCTCTTCACCCTCCACGTCCATCTGTCTTTCCCGACTGCTGAGAGCGATGGCAGACACACGTCTACTCTCAGGTGCGGAGGCAGCAGCCTTCACACGCTTCACTAGCAACTCTCTGCAGCCCTACTGTGGCAACTAGAGAGCCCTGGCATGGAAATTCCCTCACAACCTGCAACGTGTCCGCACATGCCAGTGCTTAAGGTTGGATCTTTTGGTGACTCTTCTCTGATTTTCCAAGTCCCATTTTCCAACACTTACTTCCCCAGCTCCTCCCATAGTCTCCCATAAATATGAAAGGACTCATTCGTGGGTAAGTCCCCTATTCCACAATTCTCAAGTAATGGATTCCTGCCTGATACAGTAATTCCTTACCTCCACTCATGCCCTGCCTCAGTCACTGTGGAAGCTTCATGTTGAGATGACCCAGCAAGATCACAGCCGTCTAGACTGCTGAATAACCACACAGAGGATAGTTTCTCTTGAGTGTCAGTGAGTCCAACCAACATTTGCCTGTACAATAAATTACTGTTTTGTTCAGAAAAGGCAGGACAATTTTGGAGTTTATTGCCATAGCATCCCCTAGACTAACTTAATAAATATAGTCCAGTGTATTATTGGATTAAAACACAACTAACATAGAATACAGCATCTTAACCAGTAGTTTAGAAGGGTTTTGTTTCTCATTAATTTAAATTGCTAATTTGAGTTGAGAAAAATGAAATGCCCTGGACATTAAGCAAACTAGACATATTTCAAAGGTCTAGTAAATTATGTGCACACAGATGTAACCCATGAAGCAGTTTTTCCAGGAAAGTGACCAAAGAACAAACTACTTGAGGGAAAAGACCGTGGCTCACCCATCATCGCATCTGAAGCACCCAACATCTTATAAACAAACGTTACAATAAGAGGACACTGCAGAGAAATGTTCTTCATGAACACACATGAAAACATTGCAATAAAATAATAGAAAAGCATATCCAGTGGGGCGATGGGATGGCTCAGTTGTTAAGTGTTTGCCTTGGGCTTGGGTCATGATCTCAGGGTCCTGGGATCGAGCCCTGCATCGGGCTCCCTGCTCAACGGGAAGCCTGCTTCTCCCTCTCCCACTCCCCCTGCTTGTGTTCCCTCTCTTGCTGTGTCTCTCTCTGTCAAATAAATAAATAAAATCTTTAAAAAAAATACCCAGCAATATATTAAAAGGATAATATATCACAACTAAATGGAGTTTATCCCAGGATGCAAAGTTGTTTCAAGATTCAAAAATCAAGCAATATAATTGACTATGTGAATGTACTAAAACAGGAAGAAAAAAAAAATCCCAACAACACGGCATCATCTAAATAGATTCAGAAAAGTCATGCAAAGAATTCAACATCCATTCGTGATGAGACCAAAAAAAAAAAAAGCCCAATCAAAGACCTAAATGTGAGACAGGAACCCATCAAAATCCTAAAGAACACAGGGAGCAACCTCTTCGACCTCAGCCGCAGCAACCTCTTCCTAGAAACATCACCAAAGGCAAGGGAAGCAAGGGCAAAAATAAACTACTGGGGCTTTATCAAGATAAAAAGCTTTTGCATAACAAAAGAAACAGTTAACAAAACCAAAAGACAACCGACAGAATGGGAGAAGATATTTGCAAATGACATATCAGATAAAGGGCTAGTATCCATAAAGAACTTCTTAAACTCAACACCCAAAGAACAAATGATCCAATCAAGAAATGGGCAGAAGACAATGAACAGACATTTTTCCAAAGAAGACATCCAAATGGCCAACAGACACATGAAAAAGTGCTCAACATCGGTAGGCATCAGGGAAATCCAAATCAAAACCTCAATGAGATACCACCTCACACCAGTCAGAATGGCTAAAATTAACAAGTCAGGAAACAATAGATGTTGGCAGGGATGAGGAGAAAGGGGAACCCTCCTACACTGTTGGTGGGAATGCAAACTGGTGCAGCCACTCTGGAAAACAGTATGGAGGTTCCTCAAAAAGTTGAAAATAGAGCTACCATACAATCCAGCAATTGCACTACTGGGTATTTACCCCAAAGATACAAATGTAGGGATCCAAAGGGGTAGATGCACCCCGATGTTTATAGCAGCAATGTCCACAAGAGCCAAACTTTGGAAAGAGCCAAGATGTCCATTGACAGATGAATGGATAAAGAAGATGTGGTACACACACACACACACACACACACACACACACACACACAAAATGGAATATTATGCAGCCATCAAAAGGAAATCTTGCCATTTGCAATGACATGGATGGAATGGGAGGGTATTTTGCTGAGTGAAATAAGTCAATTAGAGAAAGACAAGGGCCATATGACCTCACTGATATGAGGAATTCTTAATCTCAGGAAACAAACAGGGTTGCTGGAGTGGTGGGGGGGGGGAGGGATGGGGTGGCTGGGTGATAGACATTGGGGAGGGTATGTTCTATGGTGAGTGCTGTGAATTGTGTAAGACTGTTGAATCACAGATCTGTACCTCTGAAACAAATAATACATTATATGTTAAAAAAAAAAAAGAAGATAGCAGGAAGGGAAAAATGAAGGGGGGTAAATCGGAGGGGGAGATGAACCATGAGAGACTATGGACTCTGAGAAACAAACTGAAGGTTTTAGAGGGGACAGGGGGGCAGATGGATTAGCCTGGTGATGGGTATTAAAGAGGGCACGTACTGAATGGAGCACTGGGTGTTATACATAAACAATGAATCATGGAACACTACATCAAAAACTAATGATGTAATGTATGGTGATTAACATAACATAATAAAAAAAAAGAAAAAAAAAACAATGGGAAAAAAGCGCACTCTTAAAACTAGGAATAGTACAGTACCTCTTTACCATATTAAGCACATGAAAAATGCTCAACATCATTAGTTATTAATTAAATGCAAATTAAAAACATAATGAGATACCATTGCACAACTAGTAGAATACCTAAAATTGAACAACAAAAAAGTAATGTGTTAGCAAGGATGCAGAACAACTGAAACCCTCACACATTGCTGTGGGAATGCAAAATGGTACAATTTCTTTGGGAAATATTTTGGCAGTTTTTTATAATGTGAATCATACACTTAACATATGACCCAGAAATCCTATGCTCGAGAGTAATAAAAACATATGCTTACACAAAAGCCTTTATATGGATATTTACAGCAATTTTATTCATTATCTCCAATATCTGGAAACAACTTAAATGTCCTACAGATGGTAAATGGATAAACTGTTGTACATCTATACAATGAAATGCTATTCATCAATAAAACTAAATGGACTATTGATACATACTGCAACATGGATGTATTATGCTAAGTGGAAAAAGCCTCATTCAAAAGGATACATAGTTTACAATTTTATTAATTTAACATTCTAAAAAAGGAAAATTTTAAGGATGGAGAATAAATCAGTCGTCAGGGGTTAAGCCTAGAGGAGATTGTTGTCTACAAAGGGAGAACAGCATGAGGGAATTTTTTGGGGTGGTGAAAATGTTCTGTATCTTGATATGGGATGAGGTGCTATGTAATTATCAAGTCTCAGAACTAAATAGCAAAAATCTTACTGTATAAAAATTTAAAAGATAAACTTTAAAGTATTTTCCAAAAGCATTTTAATAAGACAAAATATTAATATGTGACAAATCTGGGATGATAACTAAATAGAACTTAATTAAACTATTCTCTATAGCCTCCAAATAAAAAACTAAATTTTACCGTAGGAAGTCAAAATAGTGGTCACTGGGAGGACTAACAAATAGGTCTTTGGGGGTGCTGACTTTATGTGCATGCTTTTTGAAAATTAATTGAGAGGCACAGTTGAGATCTGCACATTTTTCTCTATATTTGTTATACTCCAATAAAAGCTTTACACAAAAAAAAATGAGGATGACAATATTTTGTGTCATTTTTAACTAAATGATCTTTTAGCTGTAGGAGCTGTAATAATTTAACTATTAAATTATCAAATTTAACCATATCTATAACACATAATACCTCTAACCTGGGGCAGATAATGTAATCCTCCTCGCAAAGTTTAATAATTGGACTAGTTCCTATTTAAACTCCTTCCCATTGTAAGTATCAGTGATTAGTCTACAACCACACCACCTTGAATGTGCCCAATCTCATCTAAGTATCAGTGATTATAAATTCATTTGTAAAAACATATTTAGTATACCTTTAATAGCTAGTTTCCTTAATCTTCTAAATTTCACCATTAAGAATTATGGAAGAAAAAAAGATATGTTTTAATTTCTTATTAAAAAGTATTTTAGGATGCCTGGGTGGCTCAGTGGGTTAAGCGTTTGCCTTCAGCTCAGGTCATGATCCTGGGATCAGTTCTCCCAACGGGCTCCCTTCTGAGGAGCTTCTCCCTGTGCCTGCCATTCCCCATGCTTGTTCTCTCTCTCTCTCTCTTTCTGATAAATAAATAAATAAAATTCTTTTTAAAAAGGTATTTTAACTGACTAAAACTTATATTTTTTAATTTTCACATCTTTTATTTAACTTGCACTATGTGTATTTTTTATTCCTGCTGCAGTTTTACATGGTAAGAATTGTGAAACTGCATTAACAAATCCCTTAAGAATAACACTTGTTTTTGTTTGTTTTATGAACAGCACACATGATTCTGGAAGATTTTAGAAATATCCTGTTCTCCTTGCTCTGGATGATAATTCTTTCTCTCAGGTGTCTGCCTCTTAAGGATGGATTGGGGCATGAGGGAAATGGGTATAAAGGAAGAAGCAAATGATAAAAAGATTTTACAGAACATTTTATGGACTACTTCAAATCTAACAAAAGAGATTCTATAAATATTTGAACAGGTGGCTTCTCTCAATGCTTGAGGGTTCATGAGAACCAGCAGGATCATACTGAATGTAGCTGATGGCCTGGTGTAACTCTTCAAATTTTATTGAGGTCAATATTTTCATGATTCCCTTACTCATATACTATGGAGGAGACAGTGAATGGAGGCAGTTATGGTATGAAAAGAAACTCGGGCTCCGGGGTCAAGCTTGAGATTTGAATCAGGCTCCACTACTTAGTAAAGCAACCACTCCCCAGAGTCATATGCCTCATGAGAGATAAAAAATACCAACACAATAACTAAATGCTGACAGAATGAAATATAATTTGCATACAAGAGCACCCTGGCTCACAGTACTCAATAATATTAATTCATTTCTTCTGCTCCTTTCCTGAAATAAGCAGATTGTGGTTCTAGATAAAATATTGGCTAATATTGATACTTTTTAGATTTGATTTGAAAAATAAATGAAGATAAACCAATTGAAACAGATGTCACCCACCAGGGATATTTTAAAATTTCAAAGAAAAACTGAGAACCAAAAGTGTTTCACCAAGATCAAAACCCCACATTAAAAGGCTAAAGGAAGAATCTATTAGGCTACAAGTCAATCAATCTTATATCTCACATCTACAAAAAGAATTAGATAAGCACTTTTAAAAAGTATTGGCACTATAGTCTCAAGTATGCAAAACAAATCTCATACACTTACACAAATATACATACATTCATGTAAAAAGTCTGGAAAGACATGCATGAAAATATCTGTTGCAGTTATCACTGGACAGTGGGATATTAGAGGATTTTTTCTTTATAATCAACCCCATTTAACAAATTTCATACACTGATAACTTTAAGAATCAGAAAAGACACTGAAATAACTTAGAAATAGATTTCCAATTTCAGCCTGCCTTTTCTGACTTTAATTAGCTTATTTAATAGCTTATTATGATGAGGGTTAAAAAAGTGACCCTGGAAGAGAACGTGGAGAAAAGAGACTATTATTTCCTAAGGGATAGACAGCTTAAAGTTACTTTTTCCTTAAAGTGTTTCTTTCCTGCATCAAATCATGTATCAAGATGAAAATTCCTTTTTAGTGCAGTAGGATAGCAAACTTCCAGTTCCGTTATGATACAAAAGGCACACCAGTGTGCGGATGGAATGAGAAGAGACTCCAGAGGCCATCAGATGAAGATAGTGCAAAGACACGTGGGAGGTCAATATGGGAAGTGCAGCTAGGCTTAATGTTCATGTCAGCAAAACTCATAAACACAGGAGGTCCATCAAATTAGAAAGTGAGAACAACCAGTAATAATTCAGCTTATTGACCCTGAGCCTGACATTTCCTGAGAATTTAAAGCCCTGATATCTAAGAGAAAGTACAGCTGTGAATGCAAATACACAGTGCAGCAAAAGGGAGATGATAAAAGCTCAGAACTAGGCAAAGCAACAGAGACATTTTTGGAAGCCAAGAGGAGAATATTCAACAGTAGAATCCACAGAAGTCAATGACAACAATAGTAAATTACAAAGGAAGTGTTTATGAATTATGTATAGATTTAGCATTTACATTACAAAGGGAAAAATTAATCCAATTCCACCACTCTGAAATAAGCAATTTCTTCCTTTCACTCCTTGTGTGCATGTGTAAAGAATGACATATTTTTTTTATTTTATTTTTTTGTTGCCAAGGATTTTAAACCTCAGTGACTAAATGCGAGGGTTTCTGGTTTGTTTTCCACATAGAATTGTTTGCTCATTCCTGGGGACTAGGTTCGCACAATGAGTGGAGTCACTTCATAGTTTCCTGTGTATTTGGTTTGGTGTTGGCTGAGAGCCAAGAGGTGCCTGCCTTCCCCAATACTGTGCTCTAGGCTGTATCTTTAAAGGTGGCTCTTGCAGCTCTTACGTGGGATTGTGGATGGGGCTGTTTTGTTTTGTTTTGTTTTGTTTTTTATATCTAAATACTGAGCTCATAACTCCCAGGAGCCTAGCAAATTGCCTGTAGCTCTCACTGTTCATGTGCACAGGACTGATAAGAGTATTGGATAAGCTTGATTCTTCTCCTGTTAGACCAAGGACATTCTGCCAAACCACACGGTAGTTGAGTGTAGAGTGGAGGTCAAGAAGACTGCATTCTGATCTGATCTCTCAGGGTTTCTTTTCCCTATCTGGGGAAAAAGAGGTTGGGATAGAGGAAATGAAAGCTCATGCCAACCCCAAGTGCTATGATTTCACTTCAAACTCTCCATCTAGACATGAGTAAGATGCAGGCACTTTGCATCTTACTTTTTTTTTACATTTTTAAAAAATTTTATTATGTTATATTAATCACCATACATTACATCATTAGTTTTTGATGTAGTGTTCCATGACTCATTGTTTGTGCAGAACACCCAGTGCTCCATGCAGAACGTGCCCTCTTTAATACCCATCACCAGGCTAACCCATCCCCCCACCCCCCTCCCCTCTAGAACCCTCAGTTTGTTTCTCAGAGTCCATCGTCTCTCATGGTTCGTCTCCCCCTCCGATTTCCCCCTTCATTTTTCCCTTCCTACTATCTTCTTCATTTTCTTTTTTTTCTTTTACTTTTATGCCAAAACCAACTCTTAATCAGATGAACTGGAATGGAATGATCATGGAGAGAATCAGGTGCCAGTCTGGACAACTCCTGGACAAAAATAACAATGAAAATATAATGTAATACCAATATAACATTAGGTTTAGATTCTGTGAATCAAATCTTTTTTTTTTTTCATTAGGTAATATGAGAGCAACATGACACAGTTTGGCCATATATTACTATAATCATAATAAACTGCAAAAGGTAGTCCAATAACATTAAACTGTTTAAGGAAACAATTCAACCAAGAAAGATAGTGTATTTAATCCAGCAGAAAATCTACAGAGTATAATATGATAATATGAATAATTTATTCTTCAAAACAAAAATTGCTTCAAGGTACTTACTAGTCCATAGGAAATTAGGTTGAACTTTATAAATTGTATTGAATTTAAAACAAATCAATGACTATTTTTATTGAGGTATAATTGACATATAACATTATGTTAGTTTCAAGTGTACAACATGATGATTTGACATTTGCATACATTACAAAATGATCACCACAATAAGCCTAATTAATATCCATCACCATATAATTATAAAACCTTTTTTTCTTATGAGAACTTTTAAAATCTACTCTTAGTATCTTTTAAATATGCAATATATTCTTAACTATAGTCACTATGCTGTATGTTAGACCCTATAACATTCACTTTATAATGAAAAATTTGTACCTTTTGACCCCTTTCACCTATTTTGCCATCCCCCATCCCTCTCACCTCAGACAACCACCAATCTGTTCTTTATAAGGTCGGTTTTGTTTGGTTTGGTTTTAGTTTCTTTATTTTCTGATTTTTTTGCTTTAGATTCTACATATAAGTAAAATCAGATGGTGTTTGTCTTTCTGTCTGAGTTAGTGCACTGAAATATAATGCCTCAAGATGTGCCCCTGCTGTTATAAATGGCAAGATTTCACTCTCTTTTATGGCTGAATAATATCCCGTTGTATATATATACTACATTTACTTTATCCACTCATCTATCAATGAACACTTAGGTTGTTTCCATGCCTTGGCTATGGTAAATAGTGCTGTAATGAACGTGGGGATGCATAAATCTTTTCAAATTAGTGTTTTTGTTTTCTTCAGATGAATACCCAGGAATGGAATTGCTGGATCATATGGTATTTCTATTTTTAATGTTTTGAGGAATTTCCATACTGTTTTCCATGGTGGTTACACCGATTTACATTCCCACTAACAGTGCACAAGTGTTCCCTTCTCTCCACATCCTCACCAACACTTGTTTTTTCTTGTCTTTTTGATAGTAGCCATTCTAACTGATATGAGGTGATATCTCATTGTGGTTTTGATTTGTACCTCCCTAACGCTTTGTAATGTTGAGCATCTTTTCCTGTATCTGTTGGCTCTCTGTATGTCTTTGGAAAAATGTCTATTCAAATCTTCTCCCATTTTTTATTCAGATTTTTTCTTTGGCTATCGAGTGGTATGACTTATTTTATATGCTGAGTATTAACCCCTTATCAAATATATGATTTGCAAATATTTTCTCTGATTCAGTAAGTTGTCTTTCCATTTTGTTGATGGTTGTACATTTACATTACTTAATTTTAAATTCAAAAGTTGAGTATTTTTCATAATTATTTGTGATTTGTCCTAGTCTAAGAATTGCTTGGCATAATTTCAATTTATAATTTCATGGTGTTCTTGACACTTTATATGAGTGTTTTAACCATTTATTTTCAGTTAAAATATCTCAGAAGCACCAATCAATGGAGCCTAATAAGCGCAGTTAGGAAGGTGGCAGGCCTGATGTCATTGGCTAAGAAACTAATAACCTTCTGTTGATATTCTCTGCTGGGATCAAGGAATACCAGGGTCTTAGATTTGATGAAATATAGTTTATTGTAAGAATGATACATGCATATTGAAAAAATTAAAATATAAGACTTTAAGACATAAAATGTCTCCCTGACTCCCAGCCCTGAAGGTTTCATAAATTATATATATAAGCACATACATCTATTTCCATTGTTTTACACATTTTTATATATAATTATATTATTCTTATGTAAGTTGCCTTGTTTTCTGCCTAACACTATTTTTAAGTTTTTATTTAAATTCCAGTTAGTTACCATACAGTATAATACCAATTTCAGGTGTACAAGACAGTGATTCAACACTTTCATACAATACCTGATGCTCGTCACAGGTGCCCTCCTTAGTGCCCATCACCTTCTTCACCCTTCCCCCCACCCCACTCCCCTCTGGTAACCATCACATTGTTCTTTATAGTTAAGAGCCTGCCACTTGGTTTGCCTCTCTCTCTTCTTTTCCCTTGGTTCTTTTGTTTTGTTTCTTAAATTCCACATACAAGTGAAATCATACGGTATTTGTCTTTCTCTGACTTATTTCACTTAGCATGACATTCTCTAGCTCCGTCCATGTCATTGCAAATAGCAACATTTCATTCATTTTTATGGTTAATATTCCATTGTGTACATATATCACATCTTCTTTACCAGTCAGTGGACACTTGGGCTGTTTCCATAATTTGGCCGTTGTAGATAATGCTGCTATAAACATCAGAGTGCATGTATCCCTTTGAATTAGTATTTTGGAAGGGATCAGGTTAACATTATCTACCAAAATCTAACATGTACATACACCTCTAGAACACAGCCACTTATCTTTATGTTTAACAGGAAGGTTGGAAGGAGTATTCTTTTTTGTATGTATGCCTCTTGGCACACATGTACGAATATTTCTGTAGGATAACTGCTTAGAGCTGCAAGCTCTGGGTCAGTGGATGATGTGTACATGTTAAATTGCAATCGATAATGCTACACTGACCCTCTCCAATGAAGATGAACTATTTTACATCTTACTCAATATTGGCAACGGTGTTCCTGTTTCCCATACTGTTGAAATCCTTGAATGTCAGAGAAAAAGAAGGGGAAAACATTTAAATACATAACACTCTGAATGACTTGGGTAAAGTGAACACAGACTCTTTTACCAAACTCTTAAATAGTTAAATAAGAGTTAGCTCTAAAATCTAAGGGACAAAGATGGGGGCCAATAAAAACATATTCTGCTTCAAACAATGTATAAATTTGGGGAGCTTGTTATCTTCAAAAAGCAGCATTGTCAGAGAATATAATTTAATTCAAAATGGATTTGAGGAAAATAAATCTTATAGAAAAGTTAAAAATGGATTTAAGGAAAAAAAATATGAATAATGACCTTGAAAGCCTTCTGAGAGAACCTGGATTCTACCCAATCTTTGGGGATGGACTCTGGGAAGAGGATTTTGACATTCTTTGGTGTATTCTTCCACAGATCTATATAAAAAACAGAATATTGTCCTGCATGCCTGACATTATGTTTAGATCTTTAGCATCCAACATGATTAATTACACAATTCACCAAGATAACTGGCAAAATTTAAATGATTTTTAGTTTGTCAAAATAAGTAAAATAACATAAAAGCATAACATTAAAATTCATATTGTTGACATAGCCGGCAAATGGAAAACAGTTAAAACTAATCCTTTACTGACTTCTTTATTGCCTAATTCCTCACTTTTGTTTGGCTTTTCTAAAAACAAGTATGATGGTTCTGAAACTGAAGAATCCCATTTTCCATAGCTGATGCCATAACTGATGATTCATTGGAGATATCTTCTTCCAAATTCTTCCCTTAGACACAAATCCCTTTTATTTCGGTATGTGGCCTTTTCATTTTCTGGAGGCCAATTAGGCTAACCTGTTATGACAAACACTATCTTCTTACCTGCAGCTTCTTGGCTTCCTTTTCCCTCTAAGATGGAATGACTGGGCCTTCGAAAGCATATCCAAGAATAACTTTAGGGCCAAAATACACTTTTTCATAAGATTTAGAAGCTAATACTGCTAATCTGTCAGTCTTAGCTCTTATAATAAAAGAAGAAAATGAAATAAAAGGTACACAGATTAGAAAAGAAAAGACTCCTGGAGCTAATAAGTGATTATAGCAAAGTTTCCAGGGTTCAGGTTAAATTACAACAGGCAATTATTTTCTTATATAACAGCAGCAAATAAGTAGAATTTGGAATTAAACACTGCACTATTTATATCAGCACCCCAAAAATGAAATACTTAGTTATAAATCTAACAAAATATGTACAAAATCTATATGAAGAAACCTACAAAACTCTGACAAAAGAAATCAAACTAAGTAGATGGAAAGATATTCCATGTTCACAGGTAGAAAGACTTAAAGTGGTCATAGCATTCCTCTCAAATTGATCTACACATTCAACACAATCCCAGTCAAAACATCAGCAAGTTATTTTGTGGATATTGACAAATTGATTCTAAAGTTTATATGGAGAGGCAAAAGACTCAGAATAGCCCATTCAATATTGAAGAATGAAGTTGGACAACTGACACTACCCAACCTCAGTACTTAATATAAAGGTATGGTAATCAAGACACTATGATATTGTCAAAAATGTTCAATGGAACATAATAGAGAGCCCAGAAATGGACCCACACAAATATAGTCTGTTGATCTTTGATAAAGGAGCAATGCAATACAATGGAGGAAAGATAGTCTTTTCAATAAATAGTTCTGAAACAACTAGATATCCACATACAAGAAAGTGGATCTAGACATAGATCTTACATTTCTCATAAAAATTAAATCAAAATAGATATTAGACCTAAATATAAAATGCAAAGCTATAAAACTCCTAGAAGATAACATAAGGAAAATATCTCAATGACCTTGGATGTGGTAATAACTTTTTTAGATAAAGCACTAAAGGCACAACCAATAAAGAATTGATGAGCTGGACTTGATTAAAAGTAAAAACTTCTGCTCTGGGAAAGACAATGTCAACAGAATGAGTAGACAAGCTACAAACTGAGAGAAAAATATTTGTAAAAGACTCATCTGATAAAAGACTATTATCTAAAACACACAAAAAATTCAACACTCAACAATAAGAAAGTGAAAAACCTGGTTAAAACGTGGACAAAAGACTTGAACAAACACCTTACTAAAGAAAATATATAAAAGTCAAGTAAACATGAAAAGATGTTCAATACCATATGTCATTAGAAAATTGCAAGCTAAGGGGTGCCTGGGTGGCTCAGTTGGTTAAGCATCTGCCTTCGGCTCATGTCATGATTCCAGGGTCCCAGGATGGAGCCCCACATTGGACTCCCTCTGAGTGGGGAGCTTGCTTCTCCTTCTCCCTCTATCCTCCCCCCCCCCACTTGTGGTCACTCTCGCTTGGGCTGTCTCTCAAATAAATAAATAAAATCTTAAAAAAAAAAGAAAATTACAAGCTAAAGCAACAATGAAATACCATACATACCTATTAGAATGGCAAAATCTGCAACACTGACAAAACCAAATGCTGACAAGGATGAGTAGCAACAGGAATTTTCATTCATTGGTGGTAGGAATGCAAAACAGTACTCCCACTTTGGAAGATGGTTTGGCAGTTTCTTAATTATTTCTTTTTTTTAAATTTTATTTTATTATGTTACGTTAATCACCATACATTACATCATTAGTTTTTGATGTAGTGTTCCATGATTCATTGTTTGCATATAACACCCAGTGCTCCATTCGGTAGTTTCTTGCAAAATTAAACATACTCTTACCTGATCATGCTCATTGATATTTACCCAAAGAAGTTGAGAACTTATCCACACAAAACCTGTACATGGATGTTTATAGCAGTTTTTTTTAAGAGATTTTTTTAAATGTATTTATTTGGAGGGGGAAGCAAAGAGAGAGTGACAGGGAGAAGCAGGCTCCGAGCCAAGCAAAGAGCCCAACGTGGGGCTTGATCCCAGGACCCTGAGATCATTACCTGAGCCAAAGGCAGACGATTAACCGACTGAGCCACCCAGGCACCCCCTATATCAGCTTTATTAATAACTTTCAAAACTTGGGAGCAATTAAGATGTTCTATTGATATAAAAAGACAAGTGTTTTTCAGGGGATGTGGGGAAGGAAGGATTAATGAGCCAAGCACTGAGAACTTTTAGGGAAGTGAACTATTCTTTATGATATTACAATGGTGGAAACACGTCATTATACATTAGTTAAAACCCATCGAATGTACATCATCAAGGGCGTAACCTCATGTAAACTATCAACATAATGATATGTGAATGTAGGTTCATCAATTATAACTGGTGTGCCTGTCTGGTGTGGAAATGTTGATAGTGGGTGGGGTTGTGCATGTGTAGGGAGGTTATCTGTTCTTTTCACTCAAATTTTGCTATCAACCTCAAACTGCTCTAAAAAAATTAAACCTATTAAAAAATTTTTAAATAAAACTAAAGAAAGAATAATGTGCTCTTCTTCCTTGCTACAACACCATCTGGATAACATTTTCATTTTGTACCCAGGGTTTTTCATTCCAGCTATGGCATCTCAGTGCCAAATCACCAAAACAAACAAAGCAAAACAAAACAAAAAATGTTTTCAGTAAACACACACACACATATTCCACCTACCACCATTACCATCAGTAACAAACTAACGAAACGCTACAATCGTGAAGTTAAAAAGTTAAAAAATGCAATTGTTTGAAACAATAAAAGATGTTTACAATAGCACCATTTTATTGTTTGGTTATAAGAAACATTCAGTGACAGTTATTTTTAGTTAAAAATTATATTTTTGTAGAAATGCATTATTTTCATCCAAAATTTCAAGTATCAGCATCAACTGAGCCAATAGTTTTTAATCATGGGTCTGCAGATTTATTTTGTAAAAGACCAATACTTAATATTATTTTCTGGCTTGGTGGCAATAAGGTCCCTGTCGCACTCACTTTTGCCTTTGTGGTAGGAAAGCACCCACAGACAGTAAATGAATGGGCATGACTGTGTTAAAATAAACTCTTATTTACATAAACAGATGGCAGGCCTAGTTGGCCAGGAGGCTGTAGTCTGTGAAACCCTGATTGATAGAGCAAACACTTAGCTAGAACTGCTTCTTCAGTGTGTTATGGCTTATCGTGGAAGAAAATATTAATAATATTAATCCCACTGAATTTTTTTCCCTCAAGGGAAGACAGCACTCTAATGTCGAGCTCTAAAATTTTGTAACATTCTGTTTTTAAGATTCCTTAGTTATGGTAGCCAATTTCACCTTATCTAAAATTCACCTTTTTGTTGATTTATATAAATCATATTATATTTTTAAATACCACTGAAGCTCATACTAAAAAGAACACTGGTATGAATACTCACAGAATGTGGAATCTCCCAACCAATGAGGAGTTTATCCACCAGAATGTGAGTATATGTACCCAGATACTGTTCCTTCCTTCTTATTACAGATCACCTGTCAGTGCTCCAAAAGTTAATCTCTCTCCCCACTGGAACACCAGAAACCCCCTCCTCCTGCTTGCCCAAGAACATGTCTCCAGATAGTCTCTGCCTTTTCTCCTATATTGTTCTTAATTTTATCCTCTCTACTGGAACATTTCCATTCAGTGTACTTGTATGCTACTTCTCTTGTCTTTAAAAACAAAACAAAACAAAATCTCTTCATCCCACTTTCTCAAACTGCTATGGCCCATATCTGCTCTCCTACAGAGAATTGTCTGTGTCCATACTGTCTCTAGGTGCTTTCTACCCCTAAAACTGTTTTTGTCGTGTCCACCAATTCTCTCAGGACGTTAAATTCAAAGGCTGATTTTTAATACCATTGGATTTGCCTTCTCCGAAGCATTGACATAGTAAACCACTCCTTTTTCCTGGAAACTTTCTTTTTTTTTAAAATTAATTAATTAATTAATTTTTTAAATTAATTAATTTTTTTGATATAGTGTTCCATGATTAATTGTTATGGAAATACTTTCTTCACTTGGCTTCAAGCTCACCATCCACTTCCACTTTGCTCCTGTCTAGCAGCCCCTCCTTCTTAGCCTCCTTTGTGGCTGCTCCTTTCCTGCACAGCTGCATGAGGAAGTGCCCCAGACTCTGTCCTTAAACTTCTCCCGTCTGTCTAATTCCACTCCCTGGATGATCTTTTCCAGTTTCTTGATCTTATATGCCATTTCTACCTTCAGCATATTTCCAGACTCCAGCTGCTTCTTAACACCTCCATTATCGCCTCCTTGTCAGATCCACTATCTTCTCTTGTCGGAATTGGTGCTGTATCCTCCCCCGAAGTCTCTTTTTGTTTCTTCTTCACCTCCTTCTCCTCCCTCTAGGCTTTTCTCAAGTGTCATCACCATAGTGATCCTGCCTTGTCCACCCCGTTTCAAAAAACAAGACCCCACTCAATCCCCCAGCACGCACTATTACCCTTACCCATCTTCAGGCTTCTTCCTGGCAATTTTCAGAATTCAGTGTAATTTTCAATTATATTCTAACTAGCATATAATTTCCTTTAAAGTTACATTTATTGTCTGTGTCCTTTCTCAAAATATAAGCTCCATCACAGCACTGATTTTTATGCTCCTCTCTATGGTTTCCCCAATTAGATAATAGTAGGTTCTCAATAAATGTTTTTGGATGAATAAATTTATGAAAATGTTTTGTAGGCAAAGATACATTAAAAATTTATATTCTCAAAATATAGGGCCCTCCAAATTGTTTTATATAACTGCTTATCTCATTATACATATATGCACACACATATCTATATTTATAATTTACATGTTAAAAATTAGTTTGCATAGTCATATAATTATACAAAAATATAATATATGATAAATATGCATACATATAATAAATAATATAAACTACATATAACATATTTGTATATATATTTATTATATATTTGTATGTATTATACTACATTATAATATATATATACAATGCATGAAATAAGCCGGTAAATAAAATATTCTGTGAGTATAGTGTATTTTGAGACTATTAATTTGATAAGCCAGGTATGCCACACAAACAAGTCACCCTCAAAATCTCAAGGGCTTCACACCACAGAGGATCTCTCTTAGTCTTGCAATGGATGCAACATGAGTCTGCAAGGAAGCTCATGCCACATAGTCGCTGAGGCACCCAAGTTGATCTGAAGCTCTCTAGCATGTCCCTGGTCACTGTGATAAGGAAAGAGACAAATAGAGCTTTGCAAACTGCTTTTCCATACTCTAATGTAGAAATCGGTTCTGACCATGGGACATTTGCCAGAGTTGCTGATATGGGCCTGACTCACCCCAAGATTGTGGAGAAGTGGATGGAGTGTTAGTGAGTACTGCTATCTCTAACACAGCACCTCACTGTAATACTTCTCTTTACTATATCATAATGGCAAGATATGATGAGCTGTGCAATCTTCTGAAGCCTCTTTAGAGCCTAGGATACATTGCCTAATTTATGACACCAAGATTTCAATTCAGTTCCAGTTTGAACTAGTTCCGATATGAGAACAATTCAAAACATACAGTGAGCATATAACCAATTAACCAATGTGGCATAGATGGTCTAGTTTTGACATTCTTTATATTTCACTATAAACAATGCACATTTTTAAAATTTAAATTCAATTAGCTAACATATAGTACATCATTAGTTTTTGATATAGTGTTCAATGATTCATTGGTTGTGTATAACACCCAGTGCTCATCACATCACAATCCCTCCTTAATGCCCATCACCCAGTTACATACATTTTAAACATTTTCACAAGAGTAGCATTCAGTAATAATAATAATATTAATAAAAATAATATTCATTAATAGTTGAATATCTACAGTGCTTCAACCACTTACTGTACATTGTCTCATTTAACATTATTTTAGCAGTGACTGTTAGAAGACATTGTTTGACCAAAGAGGAAATTAAAAGTTCCAAGAAAAGTGACTCGCTAGCTCACAATCACACAGCTTATACCCTCCTGAGCTAGTATTCAAACCAAATCTGGCTGATTCCAAAGCCAATGTATTCAATCACCTGTCTAAGTTGAAAACTGAAATAGTCAGGGGGCATGCCTTATGATTGTTGGGGCCAGACAGAGTCACTCTACAGATAAAGGCAATAATTCAATGCCAATATTTAGTAAATTTGGAAATTCATATCAAATGACTTCCCTGGATTGTTCAATAATAATTATTAACCACAATGAAATAAACTAACCCCTTTCTTAATATAATGTAAAAAAAGAAAAGAAAAAAAGAATAATTCCCTCACTTTCCAAATTGTGAATTAACCAATAAGCTAGATTTTCAGAAACAAAATAGTCTTCTAATACCACACCTGCCCCTAGGCACGTGTAGTTCAACGTCCCCCCATTAATTAACATCTACCTATTTCCTCCTACTGTAACAAATCCTGGATTCCAGTCCACCTTCTAAACTTGCATTTTTGAATTCCTGTTGAAATGTAACCAGATTTCCCCAGGGCACAGCTTCCTGGAGTTAAACAGGAAACATAATAGCACTCTGCTCCACCTATTCCTACTCCCTTATGGGGTCTCCAGTCCCCTCGTATTTCTTCTCTACTACATTTAGGAATCCCTCAGGTGATTATACCTTAGTGCCATCTACTATCCAGCACTTCCTGCTGTCAAGCCCCTGGGTCCTTTCAAACCCAGAAATGACCTTGACCTGAGGTGTTGGAAAAAGTTATCTTCTCCTAACAGCTCCTCCTTAAAGATGCATAAAGTTGATAGATGTCCTCTAAAATGCCTTAGATAAGTTCCAGCAATGCGGGAATTCCTTGTGGATTACCTCCCTTCCTGAGTTCTGTACTGCCATTCTGCTCTGCCCAAGTCCCCAAAATGGATAGCCTGGTATTGGTTTGTCTTTGGACCTTGGATGCTGGCCTGGAAGAATCTTTGTTTAAACCTGCTGCAACCTTCTGACAAAGCCTCATCCTTCCCTGCAGATAGCCTGGCTCTGAGAATACCAAAACCAGCCCTAATTCAATCTATCATGCTGGCTCCCGTTTGTTCAGTCTTTGGTTGGTGAGAACGAGGGAGACAGTAAAGAGGGAATCCCATATAAAGCTACAGGTACATGAAACCAAAGCTGTGAATGCTGTCGCTAAGTCTCCAACGTTGAACCACAGTCACTTTTCCCTCCAAAAGAGTGGCTGCAATTGGTTGCTTACTGATTAAATCCAGGTCAAAGATTAATTGGTGGTGGTGTTATTTTGTTTCAGTTGTTCTTGTTGCTTTTCAGCCACATATTTAGATGGTTGAGCTTGAATGCTTTTATATGGAAAATACATTTCCAATGTGTTTGTCCCTTGCCACTTTGGACATTTGGTCTTGTAAATCTTGCTCTAGAATTTGCTGGGCCTTTGTTGCTGAACCCACCAGTGTCATCTTGTGATCACAAGGTCCTAGAGAGATGCTAATGAAACTGAGCTTTTGTTTAGTGCCTGGCCTTTTGCTACAGCCCCTTTTGAGCATGAGACCATGGAGTTAGGTTTGAGAACGGTCTTGCAAACAGTTCTTTCAGTTACTCACATTAACCCCAGAAATCTTTCTTGAGCCTTTTAAATGTGTTTCTTCAATTCCTCTTACCATTTCTTTAATTTTGCTCTCCCTTTTTGCTCTCACAGCAGCATCTGGGAGAGAAGTTTTCCTTCTTTTTTTCAGACTTAACTCCTCGTTTGTTTTTATTCCATCTTAATCTTCTTTTGGAACCTGATCCTGCTTTTCAATCGTTCTATCACCAATTGCTTTTTCTTTTCTGCCTACAATAAATTCTATCTTCACAATTTTTTAAAGTCAGAAAATTTCTCTTCAATCATATAACCCTTAAGGTACTGCTTCATTTCATTTCTTTCTTTTCCCCTGAACAGTTTGAAAGAATACTTTTTCCCCAGCTTTAACTCATCAGTGTTTTTAGTACTTCACCTATTGGAAGCTAACTTCACTCCAGCCTTTCTTCTGAAACCAGTTTCTCAATGATCAGCAAGGATTACAAAATCGAGTGGACTTTTCTCAGATGGATTCTTTGCAACGTTTGATACTGCTTGTAGCGGCTTTCTTCTTGAAAATCTTCCTCTAGTTCTGGGACACTATCACGTCCAGATTTCTTTTCTGCTCAGAGCATTTTGACCTCCTTCTCTGGTTTATCCTTGGACTCCCTAAATTAATCATTGTCTAAAGTTTTGTCCTCATGTATTTCCTCCTCTCTTGTTAGCCTCCCTGTTAGTAAACTCATTCCAACCCCTGTTATTTGCCTTTTACAAGTTGTGGTCAATGCATAAGGCAAGACTATAGAACATATAGATAAGGTCTGGAAGGAAGAGGAACACACTTTCATTATTTAGAGATCCTATGATTGTGTACATAGAAAATCCAAGTGACACTGGGTGTTATACGCAAACAATGAATCATGGAACACTACATCAAAAACTAATGATGTAATATATGGTGACTGACATAACATAATAAAAAACGAAAAAGAAAAAATCCAAGTGACTTTGCAGTTGAACTATTAACCTAAGAGAGTTCAGCAACATTGCTGGACACAATGCCAATATACAAAGTCAAAACAGGTAAAAATGAGGAACACCTGGGTGGTACAGTTGGTTAAGTATTCAACTCTTGGTTTCAGCTCAAGTCATGATCTCAGGGTCTTGAGATTGAGCCCCATGTCGGGCTCAGCATAAAGTCTGCTTAAGTTTCTCCCTCCCTCTCCCCGGCTCTCTCACTCTCTCTCTCTCAAATAAATAAATAAATCTTTAAAAACAACAGGTAAAATGTAATAAATACAATAATAAAGCACATATCACAATAATAAAAGAATATAAAACCCAAGGAAATCCAACAGAAGTGTGAAAGATCTTTAAAGACATTTAAAAACATAGAATAAATGGAGAGATATATTTTATCAGTGAATGAGGAGTGTATTGCCACCAAAAAAAGTGGCAATTTTCCCAAATTATTCTTTTAACTTAAATTTAACTTAAATCCAAATGCGACATGGTTCATCATGGAACCGAAGCTGATTCTAAAGTCCATATGGAGCTATTAAAGGCCAAGAACAGACAAGATTATTTTGAAGAAGAAAAAGAATGAATACTTGTCCTAGAGTTAATGAAATGAAATTGAATGAAATGCTTTATTTCATTAAAATGAAATGCTTTAGCTTTTTAAAGAGCGTGATATTGTTAAAGGAATAGACAAATTGACTAATGGGAGAAGGAAGAAGTACTGATGCAGATGCATAAATATATAGAAACTTGACAATGTGGCAGACATACATTGTGCTAGGATAATTAAATAATCTTATTTTCAAAAAATATATCTATCATGTGTTATATATAAATATAAACAAATTGTACCTGTAAATTTTTATTTCTTAGGGTGAAAAAGATCTGAGATAAGATGTTAACAAATTTTTCAACCCAGGTAGCAGGTATCTAAGTATCTATTATATATCATCTATATGTATATGTGTTTGAAATAGCTCACATTTAAAATTAACAACAGAATAATGTATTTCAACAGCTTATGGAGTATTTTTTAAAAGGTGATAAGACAAAATGTGGACTCATTAAGGATTAATACTTTTTTGCTAGAGTTATTTAATAAAAGAGAGGACAGTTGCCAGGATGATCTCTTAGAAAATGTTCTTAAAAATTAGTTAAAACTAAAGAATCTTGGGTGAACATTTTACATTCAATCTATTATTAGCAGTGAAGGTTGTAAGTTAGTTCACTAATTTGAATAATGCTGTATTTTACTTAGGAACAAGAAATTTAGCTCTTTCATGTATTTTGATTGACTTCCTTAATCTTCTGTTATTTGTTATTTGACATATGGCTTTGTGCTTGTGTATTCATTTTGTACTTAAAATTAAACCAACATAATCATTTTCTCAAGAAAATTCTACAGATCAGAAATGCAGAAATAATTTTGTTCATATTCAGCAGTATAGTGAAAAAAATACAAAATGACCCAAAACTATTTTTTCTGCAAATTTAATAGCTTAATAACTATCTTCATTCTTACTGGTGAGACACAAGAGGCAGTAAAAGTATTTCTTTCTCCAGTTCTAAATTTTCCCCTGAAGTTGGGACTTCTGTACACAAGTGTGTACTCCATACTATTCTAGGATATCAAATAGATGTCTTAACCTCAAAAGAGCCAAAACTCTTCCCAGCTGCACTCCACTGAACCAGACCTATTCATTCTCAAACCTTCCCCATCTCAGTATGCTATCCATCTGGGAGTCAGCCCATAGCAGGTGTCCTTGATTTTTCTTTTTCTCTAACCCCAACAGCAAAACAATCAGTATGTTGTGACAGCTCTACCCTTCAAAATCTACCCAGAATTCCAGCTGTTTTCCATGCTTGTTGCTGGCTTGCTTGTCCAAAGTACCATTATCTTTCACCGAGGCATTCTAACAGATGGATAAGTGACCTCCTTGCTTCCCTCTTATCCTTCTTTATACATTTTTCATACAACAGCCAGAGCGATTTTTTTTCCAAAAAATGTAAACCACATCAAATAACTTGACTTCTTTTTTTTTTAATTTTTTAAAAAGGTTTTATTTATTTATTTGACAGAGAGAGACACAGCGAGAGAGGAAACACAAGCAGGGGGAGTGGGAGAGGGAGAAGCAGGCTTCCTGCTCTGGAAGCCCTATGCGGGGCTCCAGGCTCGATCGCAGGAGCTGGGACCATGACCTGAGCTGAAGGCAGACGCTTAACGACAGAGTCACCCAGGTGCCCCTCAAATAACTTGACATCTGCTCTAACCAAAATTAGAGATCCTTTTCTTGGCCTGCGAAGCTTACACAAGCCTACTTCAGCCAAACTTTCCAGCCCCTTTCCCCATCCCTTATCCACTAAATTATAGACACAGCAATCATCCCCTTCCTTTTCCGATACCATGAGCCTTGGGGCTTCTGATTTTACTACTCCTTCATTCCTGTTCTTCCTGATCATTACTGGCCAGCACTTTTTCTTATCCCCTCTAAGATGCTGCCCTTTCAGAAAGCCCTTCCCTGACCACTGAAACAACAGTACTACTCCTTGGTCATGCTATATCTCATGGTGCCAGCCTTATTTTATTTCTTCACACCTCCAATCACTGTCTGCAATTATCTTGTCAATTTCCTTGACTACTTGTTGACTGTCTTTCCCTAAGTAGAAATTATGCTTTACAGAAGAGGAAGCCTGTCTATCTTATTCACTACTTTATTCCCAGGTCACCAAACACAGCTTATCTGCTAGACTTTCATCAAACACAGGTCCTCAAAACACTACCTGGCTCTCAAAACTATTTATTTAAAAAGTGACTTTTTTTTTTAAATCAGGTACCAGAATATGATGTCTGACATTGCTACTTTTTAACATTTTTGGACATTCTCTCTATTGCAATAAAACATGAGACTCATAGAAAGACAGCTTCAAGGATGTTTAAAGGATAAACAGGAAATATCTATAACATTTATCATTTAAGATATATGTATGTATGGGTGTGTGAGTACATATATATGCATTTATTATATGCACACACATATATTCATATGTAACCAGGAAATATTTAAATATATAATATGTAACACTATAGTTTTTGTGTAAGTAAAAATTAGTTAACTACTTGGGGGAAAAATCCAAAAGAAAAATAGGTTAAGTGTGTGAATTATCAAATTTATAAAAATAGAACCACCACATAGATGGAAAAGATATTTACTATCACTAGTAATTCAAATTTACATGTTTAAAAACAAGACACTGTATGTATGCTCAGGTACACATGGTGGAATTATAAATTTATCAGTTTTTTTCTGGAAAAAATAGCTAACTGTGTCAAAGGTTTTGACAAGTTCTTAGCTTTGACCTATTCTACTTTTGTTCCTTTATCTTAAATAAATGGAGATGCATAGATTTAAGTTTAAGGGGGTTTGTTGGAGAGTAGCATAAAAATATCAAAATATGAAAATGTCTAAATATCCCACAATTAGGGAATTTCTTAAAAAGAATGCCACATCAACAGAAGATTATCAAAATAATACTTTTGCAGAACTTTTAACAACATGGAGGGGGTGTTTTCACTATCACATAGATTAAAAAAAATTCTTCATTATGTCCACATATTACGAGTTACTCAGGAAAGTTTAGGTTAAACTGTAGTGACAAAAATATCCCCAAATTTTATGATTTAAATAAGAATTTATTTGTTACCCTCACTACATGTACAAATGGGGTCAGCAAGGGGTATTTGCTCATGATAGTCACTTGTGGACCTGCGCTGACAGAGGATCCATCTCAACAAGCAGATGTTTCTGTGAGCATCATTGTGGGTAAAAAGAGCCATGAGGAATCATACTTCACTTTTGTTCACATTTTACTGGTCAAAATAAGTGACATGGGCACATCCACCTACAAAGTGAGGGTGGAAATGCAATACCATGCATATCCCAGAATAGCTTTATGTTTCCCAAGTTTAAAAAAGTATATTTAGGGGTGCCTGGGTGGCTCAGTCATTAAGTGTCTGCATTCGGCTCAGGTCATGATCCCAGGGTCCTGGGATTGAGCCCCGCATTGGGCTCCCTGCTCCGCGGGAAGCCTGCTTCTCCCTCTCCCACTCCCCTTGCTTGTGTTCCCTCTCCCGCTGTCTCTCTCTGTCAAATAAATAAATAAAATCTTTAAAAAAACATAGATATATATTTAGAAAAACTCTTTGATGGTGTTGTACTTCTAATGTTGTATGGTGGGTTCAGAAATATTCATTTTATGATTATGCTTCAGACTCCACATATCTATCACCAATATCAGATATTACATCTAAAAAGATAACACAGTTAAAAAATGGAAAAATAAAAATAATCATATGATTAGACCAGGAAGTTGAGGTGTTTAGAGGCAGCCATTAATGTGACAACTTGCTTTATATCTCAGTTCCCCTGGAATTATCATACCACGTTGTTCTAATTTTTATTTTGGAAAAGAAAAACAGATATCCTTATATATAATCTTCATATACTAAGGCTGTGACCCTATTATCAGTTGCTTGAAGTACATATTTATTGCCATTCTATCTGACTTCATTCATTGGTTCGTTGATTCATTCAGTCATTCATTCACTCACTAAACATTTATGGAGCATATTTAAGTCAGACACTATGTTGGGTTTTGAGGATATAATAATAAAAAGAACTTCATTTTGCTGAAGTAGCTCTAGCCATGAAATATAAAATTATGAAAAAGGTGAAGTACAATAATAAAATCAAACCCATTATTCTGCTTAGAGGGATTGGGAACGAACTTTATGACTTACGATGGAACTGATAATTCATCTGTGACTGAAGAATAATTTGGGTATCACTTCAGGACATGGAAGAAAAGATATCCGGTGGAGTACAAATAGCACATTTAAATAATTGTGTGTTATTACATGCAAACAATGAATCATGGAACACTACATCAAAAACTAATGATGTACTGTATGGTGACTAACATAATATAATAAATTTTTAAAAAAAGAAATCTAAAAAATATAAATGTATGGAAACATGAATGCCCCTATGCATCAAGATCTGAATGTAGACTAATATAAAGAGAGTACAAGTTTTAAAAAAAGAAAGAACTCCAGAATATGAAACTGAGGGAAGCGATAAGGGCTGAATTCTTTTCAAGTGAGAAAAATGATTATTTGTAATTGAGCCATTTTGTTTTAGTTTTGTTTTTCATTTTCTTCATGTAAACTTTGAAAGTAAGTCTTCAAATGAGTTCAGATTTGTATGTTATTCCAAGAAGTTTGCTTTGTTTTGTTTTTTAATATAGGAATTCACTGTGGGAGTTAAAATAGGGAGTAACAGTGTGACTGATATATGTAACTTAAGACCACTTTGACAGCCACTGGATGATAATTAGCTAAAAGCAAAACTAAGATGGGACACCAATTAGAAGGACATTACAATAGTTCTGGGGGGGAAAGCAGTGAGATCCTAAACTAAATTGATGAAATAGTGACAGTCAGCAGAAGTATTTGGGGACAAATTTAGGGTGTAAAATGGTAATTGTTCAAATGAGGTACATCGGGTGGAGTTTGCAGGATGAGACGGTTAAAGGAGAGGGCAAGCTTAAAAATTATCCCTGAGTTTCTGGATTTGGTAACCAAATGGAATTTTGGTGCTGATGATCATGTGAGAAAATATAGAAGGAGGGAGAGACCAACGAGCTGTCAGGTTTGGGAAGGGCTAGTGAAGACTTCTGCATAAGATATAGGGAGTAAATGTACTTGCAGGGCATTATTTGGATTAATTTGAGTCAATCTTTTCTAATCCATTCGCATAGACCAAACAAATTGAGCCTTATTAACTCTTGGCCAATATGATGGGCAGCTTCACAACTTTTCAGGTACATTCCTGAAAGACACTGTTAAAGGAAAATCTTCTCAGTGAACAGAACTGGAATAGTTCATCTGGTTGTTCATTTTCTTGGAAAGGAAAATGTTTAGCGGTATGAATCTATATAATTTAATGGGCTGAGGCCAGCAGGACTCGGAAGGAACATAATTGGAGAAAGTAACAAGGAAGTCTAGGGAAGAGGCATGTAGATGGACCTCTATGAATGGGCAAAATAGGTGATATTTGTGTCCCATTTGAATGCTCACCAAAGGATGACCTTAGCAGAGAAAGATTTTAATAATCAAGCATATAGGATGGACCACTGCATGGATACCAGTTACCTTTTTCTCCAGCCATTCCTATCAGTGCCCAATGGCTCCATAAACAAAGTGGCTTTCGTGGCAGGAATGGAGATTATACATGGGCTCACCAACATGGACTTCCATTTACCAGGATCAGCCTGGCTACCTCCAGTACTGAGTGCCCAATCTGCCTGCAGCAGAGGCCAATGCTGTATCCCCAGTATGGAACCATTCCCTAAGATGATTGACCATTTACCTGATAGCAGGTTGATTACAATGGACTGCTTCCATCATGGAAGGTGCTTTACTCTTACTGAAATAGACACTTACCTGGGCATAGATTTGCCTTCTCTGCATGCAATACCAAACTGTCATCTGTGGGCTTATAGAATGTCTTATCCACTATCATGTCATTCCACACAGCATTGCTTTTCGTCAAACAACTTACTGCACAACAGTTAAATGTGGCAATGGGCTCATGTTCATTGAATTCACTAGCCCTGATGTGTTCCCCATCATCTTAAGCAGCTGGCCTGATGGAATGATGGAATGGTGTTATGAAGATTTGGATACAGTGCCAGCTCGATAGCAGTATCTTGCAAGGCTGGGGCAACGTTCTCCAGGAGGGTGTGTATCCTCTGAACTAGTGACCAATATATGGTGCTGTCTCTCCCATACCCAGAGTCATGAGTCCAGAAATTAAGGGATAGAAATGAGAGTACCTCCACTTTGATCTACCATCAAAATTTTTGCTCCCTTGTCCCCTCAACTATAAGCTCTGATGGTCTAGAAATCTTAGTTCCAAAGAGAAATATTTCAATCAGGAGACATAATAATATATAGTGAATGTTGGGACTGTTAACCATCTACTTTGGGCTCCTCATGATTCTCCCTCAACAGGCAAAGAAGGGCTTACCTTATTGACTAGGGTTATTGATCCTGACCATTAAGGGAGAAATTGGATTGCTACCTGGAGCTAAGGAAGCGGACATCTTGAATACAGGAGATCCTTTAGGGTATTTTTTGTACTCCCATGTCCTGTGATTAAACGAAAAACTACAATGCATTTCAGGTAGGTCTGCTAATGGCCCCAAACTTTAGACATGAAAGTTTAGGTCACCCCACCAGACAAATAACCATGACCAACTGAGATGCTTGCTGAGGGCGAAGGAACTATGGACTGGATAGTGGGAAAAAGGAGTTATAAATACTAACTATAATCACCAGACCAGTTGCAGAAAGAAGGACTGTAACAGTTATAAGTATTCCTTATTTTATTTAATTAGTTTGCATATATATTAACCAAACATTTTTGTTTCTTCTTTCTCTTATTAACTCATCATCCAACATGAGATGTGTTACTATTAGTTAACTTTATATAACAGTAAGTTACAGGATATCAAGGGATAAGAGTGAATATCACCGAAGGACTTTGTATCCTCTGAGAAAAAAAAAGGTTAAATATCTTTTCATTATTAAGTAAAATAGTTGTATCTTGTTGGGTGGAAGTATGACTTTGTTATTGACTTTATTTGGATTTTAAGTACAGGTTAAGGAGATGCATATAGATGTGGTGATTTTTGTTGTTGTTTGTTTTTTACTTTTTTAAAGGGGGAGGGGCAAAGAGAGGAAGAGAGAGAGAATCTTAAGCAGCCTCCATGCCCAGTGTGGAGCCCGATGCAGGGCTCAATCTCACAACACTGAGATCATTACTTGAGCCGAAATAAAAAGTTGGATGCTTAACCAGCTAACCAACTTGGTGCCCCAATGTGGTGGTGTTTATGATGTGTCAACTTGACTAGGCTTCAGGCCTCAGGTATTCAAATGTAACTCTAACTATTGGTTTGGAGGTATTTTGTAGATGTAATGAAAGTCTATAATTAACTGATTTTAAGTAAGGGAGATTATTCTAGATAATCTGGCTGGACCTGATCCAATCTGTTGAAAGGCTTTAAAAGCAGGGCTGAGGTTTTCCTGAGAGAAGAAATTCTGCCTGGGGACAATAGCTTCAGCATATGCCCAAGAATCCTAGTCTGCTCCTCTTAGTGGCTAGCCCAGTAGGCATGGGTATTGCCTAGACTTGCCCCATAAGCTAACTTACTGCAATGACTTTCTCTGTATGTTCTGTATGTATCTTCTAAAGGTTCTGTTCTCTGGTCGAATCCTAACTGATGGAGAGAGGAAGCACACGTCTGCTATTATTACAACTTAGACTATATATCATAGGCATGAGGAAACTGAGACTAGACTGAATCTGAAATGATAACAATAAAAAACTCCAAAAAAACTGAAATATATTCTTTATGCACAGTTTTACCAAATTTGTCTTCTTTTCTGAGAACCCTTCTCCAAAAACTTCAGCTGTGGGAAATTAAGCAAATCCCTGCAAAGATCTGGCGTGTTGCCTTATAAATTATTGAATCTATCAATTATTGAATTTGTTTTCTATAAACTCATTTCTAAGTTAACTTAGCTTGCCTAGTATGAAGCCAAGCTCAGGTTCATTTTTTATGTGGCAAATTTCAGGAAGCATTTTATTTGGTCAATGATGGAGGGCAACCAAGTCCACTGCTTGGTTTTATCAGGATTTCGTTAAATCTCCTCTGAGGTTCCTGAGACTCTCACATTTAGAAATAAATAATATTGGGGCACCTGGGTGGCTCAATTGGTTGAGTGTCCAGCTCTTGGTTCAGTTCAGGTCATGATCTCAGGGTCGTGAGATGGAGCCCATTGACAGGCTCCGAGCTCAGCTCAGAGTCGCTTAAGATCCTTTCTCTCTTCTTTCTGCCCCTCCTCCCCACTTGTGCTCACATTGTTACATGCTCTCTCTCTCCCTCTAAAATAAACAAATAAATCTCTCTAAAAAAAAAAGAAAGAAAAGAAAGAAAGAATATTTTTGGTTTTGCTGAAATAGTTTTCATTATTTTGTGTTTTTTAATGATTTTATGGTTTTAAATGATTTTACATTATGGTGGTTTGGCTGTTGACCTTATGTGGACTATAATATAACTTTCTGTATTTTAGTAATAATGATGCCAACACATGTTGAGGGTTCACAATATTTAGTTGCTCTGCTAAATTCACTATAGTGATTTAATCCTCATAAAATCCTTTGAGGTAGGTATGGTCATTATTCCCAATTTATAGATGAAAAGTATAGGTGCAGGGAAGAGAAGTAACTGGCAATAGGTCACATAGCTAATAGGCTCAGCTCTGTATAACTAGAACTCATACACTTAACCACTGTGAGTTACTGCAATTAATTTAAAAGCAGAAGGAAATTAAGTTTTTAATTTTTTTATTTTATAATTGGTTAATGTCCTAATGACTGATTTTTAAGATGAATAAATTAAATGTGAATATTACTCCCTCCAAAAGTAAACAAAACTAGCTAATTTTTGTTTGGTATGCCCCAGATTTTTTTTCCTGAAAATTGAATCCAGCAGAAATAGTCTAGTATTGTTCTTCATAATGACTCTGTTGGGAGAAAAATAAACAGGTAAGAGCAGAGAGAAGGGCTCAGTCATGTTTGATATTGTACAACATGGAATAGGATCAGTACAATTTGCTTTCTCAGTTTGGACTATAAGCCAAAATAGCAATTGTAGACTGCACTGCCCTAAATTGAGAGATATCCATTGGTATCCAGTGCAGTCTGATTCTGACCCTGAGTGATTCATTACAGTGGGGTACTTAGTTGCCACTCTCCTCCTTTATAATAAGTCTAACTCTTTAAAGTGACATTGAAAAGCAATTGCATAGCTGTATTGACTGACTAAATGTTCTCCTTTAATAGGGTAGACAAAAGGGGTTTAAACAGATGACAGCTGAAGCACCCTCCAATTAGAGATAGTTGTATAATAATGCACCCTTGTTAACTATCACAAAATGTAAAGCCTGAGGTGACCAAGTGAGATTCAAAGCCATGTGCCCTCACACATAGATGAGATAAGGAATGCTACCCCCAACACACCATGAAATTTAGGACAGCAATTAAGAATATGTTTTTAGGAGTCAGACCACCTGGTTTCAAATCCAGATTTTAAAACACCCCAACTGGGTGACTGCAACCACTCAGAGAATTTCTTTCCTCTTCTGTACCTCAGTAATAGTACTTCCCTTATAAATGTGCAAAAACTGAATGAGGTGATATATGTGAGATATTGAGTATACTACCCAGCACATAAAAACAACTCAGTAGAGGGGCGCCTGGGTGGCTCAGATGGTTAAGCGTCTGCCTTCGGCTCAGGTCATGATCCCGGGGTCCTGGGATCGAGTCCCGCATCGGGCTTTCTGCTAGGCGGGGAGCCTGCTTCTCCCTCTGCCTCTGCCTCTCTCTCTCTCTCTCTTTCTGACTCTCATGAATAAAATAAATAAAACATTAAAAAAAAAACTCAGTAGAGGTTAACTTAATTAAGGGAAGAGAGATTTAGAGTTGCTTTCAACACTGAGAGAGATGGTTTCTTGTTTTTTTAATGAATTGAGGTGAGTTTGTAAGAGAAAGGCTTTAAGATAGACATGGTATTTTGTAGTTATCCTGAGGCTCCTACTTGGTGTTCCACCTGCTTATTTACTTCTCTGTGTCACCTTCTCCAATTACATTAGCTGGGAAAGGACTCAGTTTATTCTCATCACTGCCACCACGTGCAGCATATAATATAGTTTTAGTGGAAAGAAAGAAGGTGACTGGACATAGTGTTATTTTGGTTTTTTTTTTTTTTAAAGATTTTATTTATTTATTTGACAGAGAGAGAGAGACAGTGAGAGAGGGAACACAAGCAGGGGGAGTGGGAGAGGGAGAAGCAGGCTTCCCGTCAAGCAGGGAGCCCGATGCGGGGCTCGATCCCAGGACCCTGGGATCATGACCTGAGCCGAAGGCAGACGCTTAACGACTGAGCCACCCAGGCGCCCCAGTGTTATTTTGGTTTTAACTACTCATTTTATGCCCAAAATATATGATCTTCCAACAGAAGATCATGACATTTTTACTTATTTTGTTTCTCTTTTAAGTTTATTTTCTAACTTTTTATTTTAAAATAATTTCAGATTCACAAGAAGTTGCAGATAGTACAGGGAGTCCCATGCGTCCTTCCGTCCTCACTGAGTTTTCCCTCAGTAGTTGTCACACAACATCAAACCCAGGAAACTGACACTAGTACAATCTATATGCTACTTTTTCACTTGTGAAATTTTGTATAACCACTATAATCAAAATGTATAACTATTTCATCACCACAAAGATCTCCCTCATTTTACCATTTCATGGTCACTCCTATTTCCTTATTTTTCCTTCCTTAGTCCCTAGAAACCACTAGTTTGTTCTCCACCTTTATAATTTTATCATTTTGAGAGTGCTATATAAATATAATCATATAATATGTGATTTTTTTAACGTTGGATTTTTTTTTCATTTACCATAATGCCCTTGAGATCTAAGTTGCTGCATATATTAATAGTTAGTTCCTTTTTAGTATTGCATAATATTCCTTGGTATGGATGTACCATAGTTACCATGGCTTATTTAACCATTTTTTTAATTGAACTTCAATTAGCTGAGGTATAGTACATCATTAATTTTTGGTTTTTTTTTTAAGGAGAGGGAGAGTCTTTTTTTTTTTAAGATTTTTATTTATTTAAGAGAGAGATAGAGTGAGAGAGAGCGTGAGAGGAGAGAGTGTCAGAGGGAGAAGCAGACTCCCCTCTGAGCAGGGACCCTGATGCAGGACTCGATCCTGAGACTCCAGGACCATGACCCAAGCCAAAGGCAGTCGCTCTACCAACTGAGCCACCCAGGTGCCCAGTACATCATTAGTTTTTGATATAATGTTCAATGATTCATTAATTCAGTATAACACCCATTGCTCATCATATCACGTGCTCATTGAAGGATATCTAGATTGTTTCCAGTTTTTTACCTGTTACAAATAAAGGAACTATGAACATTTGGGTATGAGTTTTTTATGTGGATATAAGTTTTAATTTCTTTGGGATAAATATCCAGGAGTGGAGTTATGGGCTCATTTGATAAGTATATGTATGGTTTTACAAGAAACCACTAAACTATTTTCCCAAGTGGCTGTGCCATTTTACATTCCCATAAGCAATACATGAGAGATTTGGTTTCTTCACATCCTTGCCAGGTATCTCCTCACGGTCTTATCAGCATTGACATTTTACCAGTATGAGTAAATTTAGAAAACTTATTTCTGTTTACATCCTTATGCCCTCCACCATTTAAAAGTGTCTTAAATATTTCCTATATATATATTGCAAACCACATAAGATGATATTATAATTTTTACTTCAACTGACAAGTACAATTAAGAAAACTCTAGGTAAGATGGAGGAGGAATAGGGCGACCCTAAGCCTGCCTCCTCACTGGATCACACCTAGATAAAGATGAATCATTCTGAACACCCACAAAATTGATCAGAAGTCTCGGAGACCAAAGTTGCACATCTTTAAGCCAGAAAAACCACCCGTGGAGGGTAGGAACTGCAGAGTTTATCCATGAGAGAAAAGAGCAGTGGGCGCTCCCCAGGGGAGGGAGCCCTGACTGAAGAGGGAGTAGTGAGAGAGGAGGAGAGAGAGAAAAAGCGTGGAAAGGGAGAGAGAGAAGAATGAAAAGTCGCAGAAGACTGCACCAGAAAACTATTGCTCAAAATCATTGAGGGGAGTGGGGAGGGAAGGAGAGAGTTACATTACCGCCAGTTTTCTGTAGGCAGTGTAGCAAATTCTGAGGTATCAGAGGTTGGCACCACAGTCAGGTTCTTGCCCAGGGAACTGAGCAGTGCCCCAGTAGGGGAGCAGAATCTAGCCCCAGGAGTGGGCATCCTGAGGATTCCCAAGGTCACACGCAGAGAAGCTGTCCCCCTGCTTGGAGTGCACTGGGGAAAAGCCACACGGCCCCTCGGTAGGCAAAGGACCCTGTGGGTGCCATTGAAAGGTCCCGCCCACAAGCGTAGGAACAAAGGCTGGCTGAGGGCTGCAAACCCGGCTTTGAGGAAAGCCACTGAGTGCTGCAATTTACCATAAATTCTGAACCACTGCACATTTGTGCCAGTGTCTTCTGTGACAACCCAGCACTGGCCACAGCTTGAGAGTTTGAATGCGTTTAGAAGACGTGTTACAGCCTCCTTGCAGACAAAGGACCCTGAGGGCACCATCCAACAGTCCCGCCCACCAGTCTAGGAACAGGGATGTTCCTAAGGTCTGCACACCACTGTGGCAACGGCTCTGTGTTGCAATTTACTGTCAACTCTGAACCGTAGTGTATTGGCGCTACTGCCTTCTGCAACAAGCCAGCACCAGCCACCATGCAGGGAAACTCCCTCCCCCAGAGGATCGGTGCAGGTCTGCTCCTCAGCGATCCCTGAAGTATGGGGTTTTGAAACACTGCTCTGTCTGAGATGAAACACAGGAATGCTGCACCATTTGACAGGTGGACAGCTATGACATAGACAGGGCAAAGATGGGTAGCTGACAGAAACCAGGGACACGGGAGGGGTCATTTTTTACTCGTTTGTGAGGGCTCACTAAAGAGGAGGGTGGCATGCATTTTCCACTCCAGAGATGAAAGAACAAGGCAATGCCATTTTCTCCCCATACACAACAGCTTGATCCACCTCTGTGAGCTAAACAGTACTGAGTGGAGAACAGAGCCTCTACGCCAAGCCCTGCCCCACTGCCTTCCTGCAGGTGCATCTCCACTGGGGCAGTTCCACCTGAGAAACATAACAGCAGGTCCTTCCCAGAGAAGACCAGCACAAACCCCTCACCCACCACTTGTCAGCTTATTATAGAGTGCTGTAAAGCTTCAACTTTAGGGGAAACAGGATCTAGCCTCCTCTGGGGTTCATTTTTTTTTTAAATGTTTCTTTTTGTTTTTGTCTGTTTTTTTCTTGTTGTTTTGTTTTGTTGGATACAGAAAGAGCATTTTTTATTCATAAGAGACAGAGAGAGAGAGGTAAGGGGAAAAGCAGGCTCCCTGCTCAGCAGGGAGCCCCGTGCGGAACTCGATCCCAGGACCCTGGGATCATGACCTGAGCCGAAGGCAGACGCTTAACCATCTGAGTCACCCAGGTGCCCAGAAAGAGCATTTTTAAATTTCTTATTGTACTTTTTTTAATTTTTAATTTTTTCTCTCCTTTTCTTTTCTTTCTTTCTACTTCTTTTCTAATAACCTCATAACAAACAGACCAAAGCACACCTAGGATCTAGCTCCCAATATGTATTTTATTTTATCTTATATTATTTTTTCATTTTTTCTTATTATTTTTTCTTTCTTTGTATTTTTTTCTCCCAAATAACAAGACAGAGGGATTCACTCCAAAAGAAAGAATAGGCAGAAATGATGGCCAGAGATTTAATCAATGCAGATATAAGTAAAATGTCTGAACTAGAATTTAAAACAATTATAAGACTATTAGCTGGGCTTGAAAAAAGCATAGAAGACATTAGAGAATCCCTTACTGCAGAGATAAAAGAACTAAAGTCTGGTCAGGCCAAAATTAAAAATGCTACAACCATAATAAGGTCCCCAAGTGAAGGTCATAAAAATGAGGATGAATGAAGCAGAAGAGTGAATCAGTGCTGTAGGATGAATGAAGCAGAAGAGTGAATCAGTGCTGTAGAAGATAAAGTGAATGGAAAATAAGGAAACAAAATAAGAGGGGGGAAAAAAACCTATTAGATCACAAAGGTAGACTGAGGGAACTCAACAATTCCATAAAGCAAAATAATATCCATATTATAGAAGTCCCAGAAGATGAGAAGCAGGAGAAAAAGGCAGAAGGTTTATCTGAACAAATTATAGTTAAAAACTTCCCTTACCTGGGGAGGGAAACCAGCACTCAAATCCAGGAGGCACAGAGAAACCCCCTCAAAATCAACCAAAATAGATCAACACCTCAACATATTATAGTGAAGCTTTCAAGTTACAAAAATAAAGAGAAAATCCTGAAAGCATGCAGGACAATAAGTCCTTAACCTACAAGGATAGACACATAAGGCTGGCAGCCGACCTATGACAGAGACCTGGTAGGCCAGAACGGACTGGCATGACATATTCAATGTGTAAATGGGAAAAGTATGCAGCCAAGAATACTTTATCCAGCAAGTCTGTCATTCAGAACAGAAAGAGAGATAAAGAGTTTCCAGGACAAATAAAACCTAAAGGAATTTGGAAACACTAGACCAGCCCTGCAAAAAATATTAAAGAGGATCCTTTTAGCAGAGAGATAGCCCAAAAGTAACAAAGATCAGAAAGGAACAGAGATAATCTACAGGAACAGTGACTTTACAGGTAATACAATGGCACTAAATTCATATCTTTCAATAACACTCTGAATGTAAATGGACTAAATACTCCAATAAAAAAGACATAGGGTATCAGAATGGATAAAAAAACAAGACCCATCAATATGCTACTTAGACCCAACAACACCTCCAGATTGAAAGTGAGGAAGTGGAGAAAGATTTATTATGCTAATGACATCAAAAGAAAGCTAGAGTAGCCATCCTTATATCAGACAAACTAGATTTTATACCAAAGACTGTAATGAGAGATGAAGAAGGACACTATATCATAATAAAGTGGACTATCCAACAAAAAGATCTAACAATTGTAAATATTTATGCACCTAACTTGGGACCAGCCAATTATATAAAACAATTCATAACAAAATTAAAGAATCTCATTGATAATAATACAATAATAGTAGGCCACTCTAACTCCCCACTCAGAGCAATGGTCAGATGATCTAAACAGAAGATAAACCAGGAAACAAGGGCTTTGAATGACACACGGGACCACATGGACTTAAGAGATATATTCAGAGCATTTCAACCAAAAGCAGCAGAGTACACATTCTTCTTGAGTGTACATGGAACATTCTGCAGACTAAATCACATACTGGGTCACAAATCAGGTCTCAACCAGTACAAAAAGATTGAGGTCTTACCATGCTTATTTCCGAGCACAATACCATAAAACTTGAAGTCAACCACAACTTTGGAAGGACCAAAAATACACGGAGGTTAAAGAACATCCTATTAAAGAATGAAAGGGTCAACCAGGAAATTAAAGAAGAGTTGAAAAATACATAGAAGCAAATGAAAATGAAAACATGACAGTTCAAAACCTTTGGGATGCAGCAAAGGCAGTCCTAAGAGGGAAGTATATAGCAATAAAGGCCTTCCTCAAGAAACAAGAAAAGTCTCAAATACACAACATAACCTTACACCTAAAGGAACTGGGAAAAGAACACCAAATAAAGCCTACATCCATCAGGAGAAGAGAAATAATAAAAGATTAGAGCAGAAATCAATGATATAGAAATCCAAAAAAAACAAAACAGTAGAACACATCAATGATACTAGGAGCTGGTTCTTTGAAAAAATTAATAAGATTGATAAACCCCCTAGCCAAATTTATCAAAAAGAAAAGAGAAAGGACCCAAATAAATAAAATGATGAATGAAAGAAGAGAGATCACAACCAGCACTGAAGAAATACAATTATATGATAATATGAGCGATTATATGCCAACAAATTGGGCAATCTGGAAGAAATGGATGCATTCCTAGAAACATATGAACTACCAAAACTGAAGCAGGAAGAAATAGAAAACCTGAACAGACCCATAACCAGCAAAGAAATTGAATCAGTAATCAAAAATCTCCCAACAAACAAGAGTACAGGAACAGATGGTTTCCCAGGGGAATTCTACCAAACTTTTAAAAAAGAATTAATACCTATTCTTCTGAAACTGTTCCAAAAAATAGAAATGGAAGGAAAACTTCCAAACTCTTTCTATAAGACCAACATTACCTTGATTCCAAAACCAGACAAAGACCCAACCAAAAAGGAGGTTTACAGACCAATATCCCTGATGAACATGGATGCAAAAATTCTCACCAAGATACTAGCTAAGGATCAAACAGTACATCAAAAGAAGTATTCACTATGACCAAGTGGGTTTTATTCCTGGGGTGCAAGGGTGATTCAATATCCACAAATCAATCAACGTGATGCACCACATTAACAAAAGAAAGGAGAAGAATAATATGATCTTCTCAATAGATGCAATAAAAACATTTGACAAAATTCAGCATGTAGGAAGAGAGGTAACATACCTCAACATCATAAAGGTCATATATGAAAGTCCCATAGAGAATATCATTTTCAATGGGGGAAAAACTGAGAGCCTTTCCCCTAAGGTCAGGAACATGACAGGGATGTCCATTCTCACCACTGTTGCTCAACATAGTACTGGAAGTCCTAGCCTCAGCAATCAGACAACAAAAAGAAGTAAAAGGCATCCAAGTCAGCAAGAATGAAGTCAAACTTTCACTCTTTGCAAATGACATGATACTCTATGTAAAAAACCCAAAGACTCCACCAAAAAATTGCTAGAATTCATACAGGAATTCAGCAAAGTGGCAGGATATAGAATCAATGCATACAAGTCAGTTGCATTTATATACACTAACAATGAAGCAGCAGAAAGAGAAATCTAGGAATCAATCCCATTTACAATGGCACCAAAAACCATAAGATACCTAGGAATAAACCTAACCAAAGAGGTAAAATATCTGTACTCTGAAAATAATAGGGCACTCATAAAAGAAATTGAGGAAGACACAAAGAAATGCAAAAACGTTCTATGCTCATGGATTGGAAGAACAAGTATTGTTAAAATGTCTAGGCTATGTAGAGCAATCTACACATTCAGTGCAATCCCTATCAAAATACCAACAAGTTTTTTCACAGAGCTGGAACAAACAAACCTAAAATTTGTATGGAACCAGAAAAGACCCCAAATAGCCAAAGGAATGTTGAAAAAGAAAACCAAAGTGGGAGGCAACACAATTCCGGACTTCAAGCTGTATTAAAAAGCTGGGATCATCAAGACAGTATGGTACTGGCACAAAACAGACACATGATCAATGGAACAGAATAGAGAACCCAGAAATGGACCCTCAATTCTATGGTCAACTAATCTTCGACAAAGCAGGAAAGAATATCCAATGTTAAAAAGAAGTCTCTTCAACAAATGCTGTTGGGAAAATTGGACAGCCACATGCAAAAGAATGAAACTGGACCACTTTCTTACACCATACACAAAGATAAACTCAAAATGGATGAAAGACCTAAATGTGAGACATGAATCCATCAAAATCCTAGAGGACTGCAGCAACTTCTTTGTGAGACACATCTCAAAAGGCAAGCAAACAAAAGCAAAAATGAACTATTGGGACCTCATCAGGATAAAAAGCTTTTGCACAGCAAAGGAAACAATCAATAAAACTAAAAGATAACCTATGGAATGGCAGAATGGAAGAAAATGTTCACAAATGACATATCAGATAAAGGGCTATTATCCAAAATCTATAAAGAACTTATCAAACTCAACACCCAAAAAACAAAGAATCCAGTCAAGAAATGGGCAGAAGATATGAACAGACGTTTCTCCAAAGAAGACATACAAACAGCTAACAGACATATGAAAAAATACTCAACATCACTCAGCAGCAGGGAAATACAAATCAAAACCACAAGATACCACCTCACACCAGTCAGAATAGCTAAAATTAACAAGTCAGGAAACAAGAGATATTGGTGACGATGCAGAGAAAGGGGAACCCTCTTACACTGTTGGTGGGAATGCAAGCTGGTGCAGCCATGCTGGAAAACAGTATGGAGGTTCCTCAAAAAATTAAAAATAGAACTATCCTATGAACCAGCAATTGTACTTCTAGGTATTTATCCAACAGATACAAAAACAGTGATTCAAAGGGGCACATGCACCCCAGTATTTATAACAGCAATGTCTGCAATAGCCAAACTATGGAAAGAGCCCAGATATCCATCGACAGATGAATGGATAAAAAAAGATATGGTATACATATGCAACGGAATATTACTCGGGCATAAAAAAAAGAATGAAATCTTGCCATTTGCAATGACGTGGAAGGAACTAGAGGGTATTATGCTAAGTGAAATAAGTCAGTCAGAGAAAGGCAAGTACCATATGATTTCACTCACATGTGGAATTTAAGAAACAAAATGGATGAACATAGGGGAAGGGAAGAAAAAATAAAGTACGATAAAAACAGAGAAAGAGGCAAACCATAAGAGACTCTTAACTACAGGAAACAAACCTGATAGCAGGGTGGCTGGAGGGGAGGTCGGTGAGGGGATGGGGTAATGGGGTGATGGGCATTAAGGAGGACACTTAATGTAATGAGCACTGGGTGTTACATGCAACTGATGAATCACTAAGTTCTACCTCTGAAACCAATAATATAATATATGTTAACTAAACTGAATTTAAATAAAAATTTAAAAAAGAAAACTCCAGAGGAGAAGAAAAGTGTATTGTTTTTACCCGTATTTTTACTCTTTCTATTATTCTTTCTTTCTGATATTCCAAGATTCCTGCTTCTTTCATTTTCTGCCTGCTTAGAGAACTTCCTTTAGCTATTCTTTGAGTGTATGTCTACTGGCAACTATCTTAGTTGTTCTTCATCTGAGAATGTCTTGATTTACCCTTTATTCCTAAACCGTAATTTTTGTTAAATGTAGAATTCTAGGTTGTCAGTTCCAGTGTTTCTATACTTGGAAAATATTGTGCCACTTTCTTCTGGGCTCCATGGTTGCTGGTAAGAAATCTGCTGTAATTTAAGTAATGTTTCCCTTATTGATAAGGTATTGTTTCTCTTTTGTTATTTTTAAGATTTTTTTTTTTGTCCTTAGTTTTCAGAAGTGTGATTATGAATTGTGTTGGCATGGATTTCTTTGGATTTAGTCTGTCCTGTGGTTTGTTCAGTGTTTGAAACTTTTATGAATTTTGCCAAATTTGGGAAATTTTTAGCCATTATTTCTTTGAATCCTTTTTCAGTCCCATTTTCATTCTTTTCTGCATATAAGATTTCAGAACATGAGTATTAGATCTTCCATTATAGTTCTGAATGCCCCTGAGGTTCTGTTTACTTTTTGTTCCAGTCTGTTTTCTGTTTTGTTATCGGGTGATTTCTATTGTTCTATCTTCAATTTAACTGATTCATTCTTCTGGTCCTCTTCATTTTGCTATTGAGCCCAGTAGCTAGTGTTTGGTTTGTTTTGGGGTGGTTTGGTTATTGTATTTTTAAGCTCCAAAATTTCTATTTGGTTCTTCATATATCTTATTTCTTTGCTGAGACTTTCTATCTTTACATTTGTTTCAAGAATTTTCATAATTTTTGATGAAACATTTTTATGATGGCTGATTTAAAATCCTTGTCTGATAACAATAATAGCTGTTTTGTCTTGGTGTTGGCATTTGTTGTTGGACTTTTCTCCTTCAAACTGAGATAGTCCTGTTTCTTGGTATGATGATTGATTTTCAAGAATCCCGAACATTTGAAATAATATGTTATGAGGCTCTGAATCTTGTTTAAGTCTGCTGTTTTAGTAGACCTTTCCTGACATCACACCAGTGAGAAAACAGGGACCTCTGGCATGACTACTAGAAGGAAGAGGACCTCCAAGTTCCCCACTTGGCCTCCAGTGACACCTGGGGGATGGAGAGGGGTACATTGTTACTGCTGGGCAGGCGTGGGAGTTCAGGTTCCCCACTGATAAGGAGAAAAAAGGCAAGAGAAATGTAGCATCTTACAACATGTGGCCCACTGATGCACATCTGAGATATAGAGGACATGACATTCCTAAAGGGTCTCATGACTAATGTTTTACTAGGTAATAAAGAGTAATCTTATCTTGACAATAGCTAGCTTTCCAAGGTCTTGGAGACTTTACTTTTAACATACGCAAATTCCTTAGAGACTTACACTATCCCTAACCACCAGTAACTAAAAAATATAAAATCAATTATTCCTCACAATTCCAGAGCAGCTCTTCCTGCCCACTCTTTCTTCTTGTCCCAGTGTTATAATAGAAGCACCTTTTTGCAGCTCTTTCTGCCCATGAGTCCTGTCCCCATGCTATTATTATAGCACCTTTTTGCACTGAAAACATGTCAAGAGTTCTTTCTTCATTGTTCGCTCACTGGCCCCACATCACCCACTGCTACCACCATGGAGGTAGGAGAAGTAGGGTGTCTTGCTACTCCTCCCTATGTTGCCTTCACTGATGTTGTATCATGTGACTGCATAATCATTGGACGATGGTGAAACCCTGACTAGTTTCAAGGTTTCCTCTGATGTTATCCCAACAAGTAAAGAGAACGATGTCTCATTACTACCCTGTGGGAATGAACTTCCAGGATCTCCACTGACAATGGAATCAGGGGAACGCATTACTGCCAGGTAGGAATGAAAATTCAGCTTCCTACTTGGTATTTTTTAGCACCAACCCAGCAAGGGGAGTGTCTTGTTCCACAGGGTAAGGGCAGAAGTCTAGGCTCCCCACTCAGTCTTTGAAGTAGGGCCACAAATTTTTGTGTGGGCTTTGGTTGGAACAATGCAATTATAGTTTAAAAAAATGTTTTTTGCCTTTTCTCTCCCCTTAGTCTTAGTGTTGATGGGTTGCTGGTTTCTCCAGCACTCAGTTGAGGATATACACAGCAAAAAGAAAACCCAGGAAACTCCCCATCATGCCATTCCTCAGGTTCTGAAATTTCTAGTTGGTCTGCCTTTTTCTCTCCACTTTTAATAATTTTCTGTTTATTTTATACATAATTTCTAGGATTTTTAGCTGATGATAATGAGAGGTATGGGGGAAATATGTCTATTATGTATTTCTGCCATAGTATTTAGTATCATTTTTTAAAGTACTTTTTGTCAACTGTGTCATGGCGAAAAAGAATAGTAGAGTTTGGAAGAGGAAGATGGAGAGAATAATAAAAAACCACTCTGGCCTTGATAGTCTACAGCAACACAGAAATTAACCAGCTTGGATCCCTGGTTACAAAGTCTACTGTAAGGCCAGGAAATTTTCTTCTTGTCCAGCAACACAAATTTCCTCAGCTGCCCAGGGGCTAAACAGAATGGATAGGGCAGGGGAGGGTAAGAGAGGAAGGAAATAGATTGGAAAGGCAACTGTTGGGCAAGAAAGTGAAGCCTGCTATGTCACATGGTATGGATTATATAATGAGCTATATGAGGGAAGATTATATGCCAAGGGCCTGAAATGAAGGCCTCAGCCTCTCATTCCTTCCATCAACCCACAGAGAAGGGTGTAGGACCCACTGCTGGAGACATGGTATGTCCTTGAGTAGAAGAATCCCATCCCCTTTGTTATTCTTCTTTCTTACAAGATAAATGGTGAATGACCAAAGCATTAAGCTCCAAGTTGTCTAGGATTCATCACCAGAGGAGTTGGCTTGAAAACCATCTGCCCAGCAGTAGAAGAACTTGGAGTCCATGAGAAGTAGTCTTTTCTCCAATTCTGTGGTAAGTTCAGTTCAGACGCAGCTTTTCCAGCCAGGAGGAGGAAACTTCCCCAGCCCCCACCGGCTCCTGGTTAGCACATTGCCCAGGCAACTCAGAGTGAGATGTAGACATCACTTCCAGATGCATCTGCTCATTGGATCACATGCACTCCACCGTATATTTCAAAGCTAGTTCTTCTCCTTCCTAGACACAAAATCCTTTTGATTTCAAATTACTAGTCATAAAAGATGAACTCAATTAGTCAGTATGTACAAATAATAACAGAGGTCTAATAAAATAGATTTTCTTTAAGCTGATCACACAGTGAAAAACAATGTAGTTTCTTTTAACCATCAGCCATCACAGAACCTCATGACAGAGTAAGGAGTGAAATCCAGGCTTGAACTGCAATGTGACTGCCTTCTATTGCAATGCCAGACATCCTAAGCTGTCTTTAGTGTAAAAAATGATATTATTTTTTGTGAGTTTCAAGAAAATGCCATAATCTTTCCTTTCCTTTCCTTTCAATCATTATAGCAAACCAGATAGATCAACACACTTATTTTTCAAATGTTTTACCTTCACCATATGATTATCTCCGTTGTTCATTGCTACCACCACAGTATCAAATTCTTGCTAAAATTTACATCCTTTAACCATGACAAAACAAGTAGCTAAACTAGTATTTTAATCCTATGTAAACAAAGTAATTAACAAACAAAAAGAATTTCCACTTTTCAGCTGATTGTCCTGAGGCTTTGCTGACAGAATCAAAGGAAGAGATAAATGAAATTAGAAAGCAAGAGGCTGTCAGCACTGACTTCAATGTAAATCACTACTGACTAAAATCAACATACACAATACTTATTTACCAAGAAATATTTATCATGTGCCATATTTTATTAGAAGGACTTAAAGAAGGCTCAACACATGATTGCTGATTAATTGGTGGTATGCAGGGATTGAAAGAATCCCAGGGTAAAGAAGTAAGTTAGTGAAATAGTCACATCTAAGAAAATAACAAAGGATTATTCTATTCAACACCAAATCTCTCCTTTTTTTCTGGCATAGATGTGCAGGCAATGTATAGAGAAATTGGCAATGAACATGCAATATTTAGAAACATAAATGCAGCCCCGCTGAGAAATATCCTGGTCCAATTACTTGGGCTTCTTTCGGGATAAAATTAAGTTGCCAGGCAACGGACAAAGATCTAATTTCTCAGAAATAGGAGTGTATGTGAGGCGTTGTGTGTGAGGGAGGCAGACAGAATACACAAAGCACCCTGGTTCTAAATGGTTGGATATGATAGATAAACTTGTGGTGCTGATGAATATAATAATGGGAAGGTGTTAATAAAATTGATTTTTCAAAAATATGGATTCTCACAAAGCAAACAAACTCTCCTCCCCACCCCACCCCCCCTTTTTTTTCCCCAAAAGTCAGCAATGCAGAGATGAGAAAAGCAACCTGTGTTAGCAGCAGAGGTCCGAGGCTGAGTCTTGACTTCTCTGGGTGTGCCATGGCATATCATTAGGAGGCTAGATCTGAGAAAGGCGTATTTCTTGATGCTACTGCTGAGCAGATAATATATGATGTGGCTAGAAATTCAAAGACTCGCAGCCTTTGCAACAGCATTTATTCACTATAGGATGGAAAAGCTAACGGGGGCCAGTAAAGGAGGCCTCAGCCTCCCATTGGAAAGGCAGCAATGCAAAGATGAGTGATGAGCATCATTCGCTTTTTTTGTGAAAAATCAAAATATTTGCTTGTAAAGGTCAGGAAGGGATAAAGTAGATTGCTTTCTAAATCTCTAGCAAGATATTCAACAAAGGTCTAAACTTTCACCTCACTCATTCCCAAACACACACACACACACACACACACACACACACACACACACACACACACGTGATCGTCACTTGCTACAATCTATGCAAATATCTGTTCCAGATCTATTCTAATTGGATACAAAAGCAATAAATGTAATGGGACATGGTTAACCTCCCAAAGGCCTATTAGTCTGCTCAGCTGTGACAGCTAGTAGGAAATTTAAGTAGCTCCAATAAGTCATCCAAAGGCAGGGAACAACTGTTAATAGAAAGAGAATCTCAGAAAAACATAAATATCTGATAGAAAACATTCTGGCTTTATAGATATCAATCTGTAATTTCTTTAAACCTTACCCTAACTTCTATCTCTCTCTGGTATCCTCCAACTAGAAGTGTTTTTCTATGAGTTTTTACTCTGTAGGATTTCCATAATGTTTTCTTGGCTCAACATTGACCTTACGGTAAGTCCTATTGGTAAGATCCAATGCTTAGTATCACATTCTCACATGGCTTATTGTACGCATATTTATGCACACACATGCTTCACATACACAGGCTGAAAATTCAAAATGAGACCAACACTGGGGAACCTGGGTGGCTCAGTTGGTTAAATATCCAGTTTGATTTTGGCTCAGGTCATGATCTCAGGGTTGTGAGATCGAGCCCCACTTTGGGCTCCACACTGAGCATGGAGCCTGCTCAAGATTCTCTCTTTCTCATGGGATGCCTGGGTGGCTCAGTTTCTTACATGTCTGCCTTCGGCTCAGGTCATGATCCCAGGGTCCTGGGATGGAGCCCCACATCGGGCTCTTTGCTCAGCGGGGAGTCTGCTTCTTCCTCTGCCCCTCCCCCTGCTCATGCTCTCTCTCTCTATCAAATAAATAATATGCCAGTGGGTGAAAGAGCCCCTGGGCTAGCCACTGGGAAGAAAAGGACTGGAGCATGCACACTCTAAGAGGCGGGAGCAGACCTTTCCCAGGGGTCAGCAGAGGGGCAACATTCATATCCCTTGCCCCAGGACAGAAACAGTGTCATTTTCCTTCCCTATAAAGACACCAGCAGCCTGACCCACGATACTAAGGGGAAAGACATTTACAGGTAAACAAAAAGAAATAGAATTTCTATAAGGTACTCATTCACTTAAGGCAGGAAAATCATGTTAAAAAAAAAAACTGGTAGCTTCCACTGAAATAGAACTAATAGAAGAGATGAATAAAATCTTCAGACAAAAAGTAAGAGGAGTCCTCAGGAGATAGAGTAAAGCTCCAAAAAGACTTTCTAGAACGAATGAATATGGTTCCTGTTTTTTTAAAAGTTAAATTGTTAAAACGAAGAAAAAAGAAAGATGCAGGCTAATTAGCCATTTAGGGTTCTCAAGGATTAAGAGAGAGGTGTTACCAAAAAAAAAAAAAAAAGTTCCATGGAGCTGGAATTTATGAGTGAGAGGACATGAGCCATACAGAACAGATCCAGAAGATCTAGTATAATAGGAGTGCCCAAAAGGATAGTGGAGTATAGATGGGAAATGAATTATTAGACAAAACTCTTTAAAAAAGAAATCTACCCTTGGGGCATCTGAGTGGCTTAGTCGGTTAAGCCTCCAACTCTTAGTTGGTTAAGCCTCCAACTCTTAGTTTCAGCTCAGGTTGTGATCTCAGGGTCCTGGGATGGAGGCCCGCATCTGGCTTTGCACTCAGCTTGGAGTCTGCTTAAGGTTCTGTCTCTCCCTCTTCCTCTACGCCTATCCCCTGCCCTTACCCCCTCTCGTCCTCTCTCCCTCTCCCTCTCTAAAATAAATAAATACGTCTTTAAAAAAATAAAAATAAAAAAAAGAATCTACTCTGGAAGTATTCAGATCGAGTTTACCATAGGCAGTATTAATGAACACACACACACACACAAACACTCACATCTAGCCAGATCATGACAACACGTCTGCATTGCAAGGAGAAAGAGAAAAATCTTACACTTTTCAGAGAGAAAATTACAAAAGAAAGAAGACACCCTTCTCAAATCATCTTTCAATAAGAGTTAGGTCTCGATGGTGGCAGAAAGATCAGGATTTTGTAAAGTGCCTTTAAAAAGAATTACCAAAGCTGTGCAGCAAACCATCATGCTATAACCCTTAAGCTTATACAGTTATGTAAGTCAATTATTTCTCTATAAGACTGAGAAAAGAAGAATTATTGAAAAGACATAAAGACAGTCTCACAATAACATGAGACTAAAAATTCTGAATTGCTTTAACTAAAGATTTGAAACAAAGATGGAAGACAGTAGGAAACAAAATATTTTCTAAAGGTTTCATGTCTATGTGTGACATGTAGAAGAGTCAAAAAGTAAAACATCTTAAGAAGAGAGTATAGTTGTTATTTATCACTGCTAAAATATTAGAAAGATATATATGTAATTTTGATTGTTAAAGACTAGAAGGTAATCAAATTGGAATCAAACTGTACAATAAATAAGGATAAAAGGGAGCAAAGAGAAACTTGCCCAAGACAAAGCATAAAAAAAGGAAAGAGAAAGAAAGAAAAAAGTCGTGAAGAAAACATTCAATTAAGTAAAATTTAGGAAATAAAACCAATGTTATGTGACCAAAGTAAATGTGAAGAAACATTGAAAAATAAGTGCACTGTTTCATCTAAGAAAATGGAAGGAAAACAAAGTAATAAGGAATTAATCATAATAAATACTGAAAGTAGTGAGACATAATTAAAATAGAAAACAAAATATTAAAAGAATAATAAAAGCAAAATCTAGTTCTTTGGAGACTAAACAGATAAACAACCTGGGCGCCTGGGTGGCTCAGTCGTTAGGCGTCTGCCTTCGGCTCAGGTCATGATCCCGGGGTTCTGGGATCGAGCCCCGCATCAGGCTCCCTGCTCCGTGGGAAGCCTGCTTCTCCCTCTCCTGCTCCCCCTGCTTGCGTTCCCTCTCTCGCTGTGTCTCTCTCTGTCAAATAAATAAAATCTTTTTAAAAAAAAAGGAAATAAAAATCTTATGAAAGCAATATTAAGGAATGTAACTGTAGGTAAGGCAACAATTAAAAGAATTACAATATAACACATGACGTCATAGCAACCTATTGAAGTAGCTACCGCAGCATTACCCAATACTAATGCACGGATGAAAAATTCTCCCCTTGCTCTCTTCCACATGGTAGCCACAAGTTATATGTGGCTGTGGATCACTTAAAATGTGGCTTATAAGATGAGGCAACTACATTTTTTTTCAGTTTTATCCCATTTAAATAGTCACATACGGTTAGTGGCTGCTATACAGGACATGGGGAAGCACAGAGAAAATGAGGGTACCCCCCAAATTTGACATAAGAAGGAGAAAATCTGAGTAGTCCAAAATCATACAAAAGATCAATCAAATAGCTACTAATTTAAAAGGCAAGTCTGGACTTAAAAGCTGGCTTCTACTTGATGTTTAAAGATCAGGTGATTACTACGTTATTTAAAATATTATAGGTGATTTAAAAATGAATAGAAATTTCTCTAATTCATTTTATAAAGTTGGGAAAGTCTTGACACCACAACTTGATGAAAATAATGCAAAAACCAAAACTGTAGGCCAATTTCACTAATGAATACTAGTGCATGACTCTAAATATCAGCTAATCAAATCCACTAGCATATTAAAAGATTCATAACTGAGTTTTCTACTAAAATTATTGGTGTGGTTCAAGAGTAGAAATTTATTTTATTTTATTTTATTGTTATGTTAGTCACCATACACTACATCATTAGTTTTTGATGTGGTGATCCACGATTCATTGTTTTCATATAACACCCAGCACTCCTTGCAATACGTGCCCTCTTTAATACCCATCACCAGGCTAACACATCCCCCCACCCCCCTCCCCTCTAGAACCCTCAGTTTGTTTCTCAGAGTCCATAGTCTCTCATGGTTCGTCTCCCCCTCTGATTCCCCCCCTTCATTTTTCCCTTCCTACTATCTTCTTTTTTTATTAACATATAATGTATGATTTGTTTCAGAGGTACAAGTCTGTGATTCAACAGTCTTACACAATTCACAGCATTCACCATACTACATACCCTCCCCAATGTCCATCACCTAGCCTCCCTCCCAGCCCCCTCCACTCAGGCAACCCTCAGTTTGTTTCCTGAGATTAAGAGTCTCTTATGGTTTGTCTCCCTCTCTGGTTTCATTTAAAAGTAGAAATTCTGTCAGTGTAATTCACTATACCGTTAAATTAAAGAGGGAAAAATATATGATTATAGCACTAGATGCTGAAAGCATAGGACAAAATGCAAACTCATTCCTAATAAAAACTCCTTAAAAAATAAATTACTTACACATGTTAAAGACTGCCCCAAATCAATAGCATTCACACTACATGGGGAAATACCTGTAATCATTTCCATTAGATCATAAGAAAAGAGAAAGAATGTATCTTTATTGCTAATTCAAAATTATTTTAGACTTCCAAGACAAAGCTTCAACACAATAAATAGAAATAATTACTATCAATTTGCAAGAGTAAGCTGAATTGTCTATATTTGCAAATGAATAAAGGACTTAAATGGCTTTTTTTGATGAAACAAAATATATTTTATTTCAATTAAACTAGCAAAGGTGGCCCAGGAAGATCGTGGAGTTGCACTGAAATATTACAATAAAATCCAGGAAAACTTTTATGCATGTGAGCCATATTCTCCAGAAGTCAAAGACTCCAGAATCCTCAAAATAATCAAAGAGCAAACCTGGACACCAAAATCAAAACACTTCCCATGTTGGAAAATGACATAAAGTTAAATACCAATGATTTGGAAAAAAATTTTGTTAAGTATGAGGTAGTGTGTTTTACTTAATTTCCTACCATACGTATTCAAGAAAAAGACAAGTAATCCAATAGAATAACTGAAGCAATTCAACAAACTATTTACAGAAGAGGAATTAAAATGGAAAATGAGCAACTAAAAAAGATGTTTAGTCACACAAATAGTCAGAAATATGCAAATTATAACTATAGTGGGATACCACTTTTTAAGACATCAAATTGGCCTACAATTTTAAAAAATGATAATGTCTAGCATTGGCAGAATATTAATTGCTACAATCTTTGGGAATTAATCTGGCAAAATTGATTAAAATTAAAGGTACCATGACTTATGCTTTGGGATTTATCCCATAAAAATCGATGCATGTGTTTGAAGCTGCGTTGCAGCACTGACTTCCGTAGTAGAAACTCACTGTACTTTTATCAATGGAAGGACTATGGAATATTATGTGGCTATTTGAAAGAATGTGTTTGAGTTATGTCTGTTGTCCTGGTGAGACAAGATGCACTTGTATTGTTCAAAGGAAAAAACAAGCTGTAAATTAAAGTATAGAGTATGATTCTATTTTTAAATAAAAAAAATCCTACATATGTACTCATCTGCTTCTGGGAATGAAAAATAGGTGTGAAAAGACTTCATGTGTTTGTTGCTGTGTGTTTGTTGCTATGTGATGTTTTCCCATTTTAAACCTTCCTTTACATTATATTTTTTTCTTTTTGAAAAGCAAAAGATTCTTGCTTTAGCAAATGAAACAATGTAAAATAAAGATAGACAAAGAAAACACTAACGAGGGCGCCTGGGTGACTCAGTTGGTTAAGCGACTGCCTTCGGCTCAGGTCATGATCCTGGAGTCCCGGGATCGAGTCCCGCGTCGGGCTCCCTGCTCGGCAGGGAGTCTGCTTCTCCCTCTGACCCTCTTCCCTCTTGTGCTCTCTATCTCTCATTCTCTCTCTCTCAAATAAATAAATAAAATCTTAAAAAAAAAAAACACTAACGATTTTCCTGTTCCAAGTCTCTATTCCCTTTCTCCAATGCCACCCCTTGTAATAACAAATGTTAACAGCCCAGGGTGAATTTTTCTCATCTTTACTCTTGTTTAAGCAAATATGAATATATATAAGCATCTGCACATACATAATGGTTTGCTTATTTCTACTGAATTAGAATCATGCTGCACATATTACTTGGTGACTTGATCTTTTTACCAAGCAATGTATCAGGGATATTCCCAATATACAAGCGTGAGTATTTGTGTGTGTGTGTGTGTGTGTGTGTGTGTGTGTGTATTTCTTTTTTATCCCGCTGATTTAAGTCATATACAGTTTTAGTTGAGGGTGTATAACACTAATGTTGGGATAAATATTGGGAGGTTTTAATCTTTTTTGATACTGGTTTGGCTTGATTTTGTGTTTTTGTTTTCGTTACTGCATTTTTATTTTCCAATCTTCTCACCCTGTCTTTCACAGACTGGGCTATTAATACTCGATACTTCAGATAAGTAGAAGTTGAAGAACTATTATTTTTTTAATAAATCTGGTCATTGTTTTCTCTTTAAAGTGAGCAGTTATCAGTTTTGTAATGTAAATAATCTAGTAGGGACAAAACTCAAGGGGAAATGAATTTATTTATGCTGTATACTATTATGTTGCAGTTTTTATTCCTTTTATGTCAATTATACTCCTATTATATGGATATAAATATATACTCCTATATATGAAGAGTATATATATATACTCCTATATATGAAGAGTAATTTAATATTTAGAATGTGTGTGAGAAATCCACCTCAAGTAATGTTAACAAGTTAATCAGAAATTGGGAAACAGTGTGCTCAATAAAATGCCTTATTAACCCTGAAAATGATGAGAAAAGTCATTTGAATAACACACAGTAGCAGTGTATAGATGTATAGTCCATTTCCTAGGAGACAGAGTAATTCGTTGAATTAATACTTATTAATAAATATACCTGTAAATTCAACTGGGAGAAAATAACCCATGGTGTAGACTGTTTCCGCCATAAATGAAAGAGGACCGCTTGAAACACAAAGCACTAGCCCCAACATAATTATCTTTAGCTTTACGTGTCTACTGCTTGCAAGCTTTGAATACTTTGAAACTAATATAATTCTATTCCCTTTGGAAAGGCTCTTCACTGGCTGTCAAGTATAGTGGTATACTGGGAAGAGCACAGGCTCAGCCCCAGATTGTCTGGATGTGCATCATAGATCCACCTCTCATTATCTGTGTGATCTCTTTGCTCCATCTCTTTTCTATGCAAAGGACATAGAAGAAACATTTACCTCAGAGGGTAATGGGGCGGAGCCAATAAATTCATATATGTAAAGTACTTAGAACAGTGCTTGGCACCTACTTAGTGCTATAGAAGTGTTTGCATTATTTTTGTGCAGTTAGCACTGTTAAAACCCGATTGGCTGTCATGTAGCGGGCTCCTATCCGGAGTCGGAAGCAGGGTCCACCCAGCCCCCTTCCCAGGAGACTCCTTGCCAACGCACATCAGGAAATTCACAAACTGAACCCTCCTGGTTAAAGCGGCAGTCTAAGGCCACGATGAACGCCAGAAGATTCCGAGAAAGGAAAGAGAATGGTATTAAAACATGCAGTCAGGTGAAATTTTTAAAAAATTTGCAGTCTAAAATACTTAGAACGCTGTCAGACTCTTAACAACTGCAGGGTCTGCCCCTAGAGATTATTTCCCCGACCTTGTTCCCTGTCCTAATTTTCTGTTTCTTATCTACCATGCATCGAAATTTTTCCTAAGTTAAATTTTTTTCTAAAAGAAAAGTTAATACCATCTTAGCCAGAAACAAAAATAACCTAATATGGATAGAAAATAAGAGCTTAAGTTGAGATCTCTTTTGTCATACCTATTTTGGAGCTGCTGGATGGGTTGTCATATGATTTCTGTTTACTATTGTGGTCTGTATGGGCTCACATTTCAGAGAGCGGCAGCAGTTGTATGGATCTCCTGGTAAGTGAAATACAGCTAAAGAACCTCTCATTCCTGCCCACCAACACCCCCTTCCAGCCTCCCTCGCTCTGAACTTGAAACGATCTCTTCTCCCCCAACTCTTTGAGTCACCAAGTCTCAATCTCGAAATGATCTCTTTCGTTGTGTCTTCTCTGTTGCCATCAGCAGCACTCTTCTTTTTACTGGTGTGAGCCCATAGCAGGACTGCTATCACAGCTGATTTCCGGGTACATCAATTTCCTGCACAATACATCAACATGAACAAGGGACTTCCTTCTCAATGTAATCTGTCTTCTCTTTTAAATTCTGAAATGCTTAAAGCCTGGGACCATGGTACATTCATGTCTTTACTTCCAGTATTTTTTTTTATTTTCTTAAATTTATTGTTGAAGTATAATTGACACACAATGTCATATTAGAAGCGCATGCCCAGTGCACAGCAGTTGTAGGGTGGAAGGATTGAATTTTGAATTTAAATTTTGCTTCCATGGCTAAGAGTGCTGTCATTAAGTTAAATGCTTTTACTTTACAAAGATTAGTTTACAAGCCCTTTTGAGTATTATGAGCTTGTTTAGGAATCAGAGGCTTTCTTTGTTTTTGTGTATTCAACCTTCTCAAATGTCTATCGCATGTGCCAGGAGGACAATCTAAATCTCTGTATGGTCATGCGTGATTACTTGAAAACCTGTTTCCCCAACTGTTAGAGGCAAAAAGATTCCCCATAGAACAAAGTACCATAAAGATAATCTGATCTTAATTTTAGAATTAATGATTTTGATGAGCAATTTCTGTGAAAGGAAAAATGTTACAAGTGAGGCGTTTCTTCGGTAGAACAGCAGGTGGCAGCAAAGGGGGACAATCTTGGCATTCTCATTTTTTACAATTGCTAAAACTGAAAATTGGTTTTTGTAAACCATTCTGAATCTTTTCTAAAAATTACCATAATTTCCAAAAATCAGTATGCAGTTTAGTTTAGTAATTATAAGACATTCAGCTTTTGAAAATAAGACTCTTCCAAATACACAGAAATGAACTCTCTTAAAACCCTCTCTTGAAAAAGTAATTTTTGGTAGATCCAAAAAGAAGAAAAACACACCAATTAAGTAGATACTTGGCTTCCAAAAAGATGGCCGCTGGGCCTTTCTCTTACATTAGCCAAATTTCATCTTCCTATGAAACAAACTATCATAGAAACATTCTGTTTTTAAATCACCAAATTTAATTTATCATATGGTTTGGTGTATTTTTTTTTAAATCCAGAACTAAAATGTTTTGGTAAAAATTTTAAATTTGAATAAAGAGCATTATAGATATATAGTAGGCACCAGAATTTATCTATTCTTGGAAAAGGACCATGGTCATTATTCTAATAATTTTAAAGGTTAAGGTACACTTGACATGAGTTGTCTGGACAATTGACTAAATTTTTCATTTTACTATTTATGTGACTGTGGCAGTGATGACCGCTCTTTCTTTTAGAGATATCCTCTTTTCACATATCGTTTTATTTGTGGAGGAAACTAAGGTCAGAGGGGGGCAAAGGGCTCAGATCCTCTTTGCACCCAAAGGGACAGAGAGAAAATAATGAATAATCATATCAAATCCCTAAAGTAGCCCCAGATACACCAAAACTAATGACAGTTAACGGTTGAAAGTTATACTCAGGTTTAATTATTGGTAGTTTTGAATACATTCAAGATTTTCAAAGCACTTACAAGTGAAATGGTCGTTCCCCCCCCCACTTCCTTTAAAAGAAATAATCTGTGCTTTTAGAAACAGACCTTGCTGGGATGACTTAGAGAGACTTTTTAAGGGGTCTGTGTAAAGGGATAAAGTTTGCCAGATAACAAAGACAATTTCAGGAAAAGTATAGACTCACATAAGGTTTTAAAATAAGCAGTAAGGTATTTATGTCCCCAGCTTTCTTTTCATGACCTCATCCCTCACTCCTAGCACTTCTACCTCTACCAACCTCAGGCCCTCTAGCTTTCTTCCACCTTCTTTCCTCTACCCTTTAATGCTTATTTTCAGAGCCCACATTTACACATAATAGAAAGAACTTATAACAGGGGCAAAAGTCTTAGGTTAAAGTTCTATTGAGTAAAATGTCAGGTTCCCAACTATCAAAGGGAGGGAGCTTCAAAGGCATGGGATGGAAGGACGGCATTATGGGCATTGCACTGAACTCAGTCATGGAGTGGTTCCTTCCTCTGTTTCCATGAATGATGAGCTGAAACAATTGTAGACATGGCCATGATATTGGTTTTCAAGCCAAATAACCTTTATATCCCTGTAATACATATGACCAATACTATCAGGAACCAAACCAAACTAACCAACCAACCAAATAAACAAAAAAGGCAAGCTCATAAATGTAGCAAACAGATTGGTGGTTGCTGGAGGAGAGGGTGGGTGGGAAGTGAGCAAAATGAGTGAAGGGAGTCAAAAGGTACAAACTTCCAGTTATAAAATGAATGTTATGGGGATGTAAGGTACAGCATTGTGACTGTAGGTAGTAATACTTATCTACAGGAAAGTTGCTAAGAGAGTACATCTTAAAAGTTCTCGTCACATGAAAAAAAATTTAACAATGGATGGTGATGGCTGGTAACTAGACTTATTGTGATGATGGTTTTTGTAATTAATACAAACATCGAATCTTAATGTTGTATGCCTGAAGCTAATATAATACGTCAATTGTACCTCAATAAAAGAAATCACAACTCATTTGAAATGGTCTGAGGGGCATGCATTCCCAAATGGAAAATTAGATCTTCTTCTCTAATGAAGTAGTTTTAAGAAAGAAGATTTGTACCAACACATGTCTTTGAGGACCTCCTCTCTCAAAAGAAAATATCTGGGCTAGTTTCAGACTGTTTGTTGCTATCACACAGCGATGGCTCACTCCCAGATGGAGGAAGCTCTAAGTCAAAATGTGACTTAGAAAAGGGGAAAGATAGCAAGATTAGTCAAAATAGTGAAAAGGCAATCAACACAAAGGAAAAAAGAAGAGAATCATAATAAAGGAATTTTGTTTTTGGAGCAGGAAGAATCACACATACCAGGACTGCCACATTCTGTCAAAAACATGTGGAAAATATGTCTCCTCATCAGGCCACTCTTGGCAACTGAATGATAACTGTGCAGGTTGGGTCAATAACAGGTCCTCCTGACCGCTGGAGCTTACAAACAGGAAGAAAAGGAAGTATCTGAGTCAGGCTCCAAAAAAGGACAACAATGTGTAGGTCCTCACTGTGTTTGGTTATCTCTAAATGAAAATAAATCTGATGCCACCTGGATCACTACCAGAACAAGGTGATGATCTAGAGATGGGTTCATTTTATTCTCTTCTATTCTCTTATAACTCTTGTGGGACAGAAAAGCTATTAGAGCACATTTGTATCACTAAAAACAAGAGCAGAGAGACTGTGATGACATGCATTTCACCTCACAGATTTAGAATAAGGATGCATCAAAGCACATTAAAATCCGTGGAAAAAACACAATTTGTCAGATAGAAATGAAGCCACAATGTCAGGACACCTTTCAGCTCAGCTCAGCACAACCAATCGATCACATTCTTGCACAGATCTAATCAGTAGAACAAAAGCTTAAATAAATGGGTAGAAGCCAATGTACTCTGATGGCCACATAATGAAGGTGTATATAATTACCTATGGATATCCAGTTGATTCAGCACCATTTTTTGAAAAGACTAGCCATTCTCCATTGACTTATCTTTGCACTTTTATCCAAAACCAGTTTATTGTAATGTCGAGTAAATCTTGAAATCGGTTCGTGCAAGTCCTCCTCCAATTTTGTTTTCCTTCTTGTGCATTGCATCTGCTGTCCAAGGTCTCTCTGCTTTCCAGGTACATTTTAGAATCATTTTGTTGGTATCTAAAAATAACCATGATGGGACTTTATTTAGAATTGAATTGAATCTAGGGGCACCTGTGTGGCTCAGTCTATTAAACGTGCATCTCTTGATTTTGGTTCAGGTCATGAACTCCGGGTTGTGAGATCGAGCCCTCTGTTGGGCTTGCACTGGGCATGGAGCCTACTTAAGATCCTCTCTCTCCCTTTCTCTCTGCCTCTTCCTCTCCTCTCTGAAAAAAAAAAATGACATCCTAACAATATTGAATTTTCTAACCCAAGAGCATAGAATATCTTTCCATTAATTTAGTCTTGTAGTTTTCCACATACAGCAATTGTGCATAATATGTGAGACTTGTGCCAAAATATTTTTTCATGGTATTGCAATCTTGTTTAAATTCCAAGTGTTCATTGATGGCATACAGAGAAACAATTGGAGTTTACATATTTACTTGGTATCTTGCAATCTTGCTATAATTGCTTATTAGTTCCAAGAGTTTTACATAAATTCATCTGTAAATAAAGACAGTTTTACTTCTCCTTCTCCAATATGTATTTGCATTTTATTTCTTGTTCTTGCCTTATTGCATTACCTAGGACTTCCAGTACAGTGTTGAATAGGAGTAGTGAAAGAAGACATCCTTGCTTTGTTCCGGATCTTAGATGAAAAAATCTAGTCTCTCACCACTGAATGATGTTAGCTCTAGTTTTTTATTGATGTCCTTTATCAATTTGAGGAAGTTCCCCTTCTATTCCTAGTTTGCTGACAGTATTTATCATGAATGGGTATTGGAGTTTGTCAAATTATTCTGTCAATTGATAAAATTTTTATTCTTTACACTTTTTTAGGCAGGTCATGTTGATTAGACATCACCTAGAGGATGTTGGAGGATGAGGAACCTCATCCATTATGGAGGGGGATTTGATATTGAGGATGGGGAGTTCTGGCTAAACTGACTTAGCAGAATTCTTACTAAAACTGGATTTTACAGGGAAGTGCACAAATAGGCTTAAGAGAAGTTTCAGGAGTCTGACTAATGTTCAGTCAAGCAGAGAATCTTTGTTAAGTGTAATGGCTGACTTCATAGAATGAGCTAAGAAGTGTTCCTTCTGCTTCTGTTTTCTGCAAGAGATTGTGAGGAAAGTCATTTCTTACAACTTCTTCTTTAAATGTTTAGAATTAAACAGTGAGACCTCTGGACCTGATGTTTTGTTTTTTGGGAAGTTTTAAACTATCAATTCAATTTCCTTATTCCATTTCTCTAGTTTTTAGATGTTTTTCCCTTTAACTTAACACAAAGATCAGCCTGTAACAGATTTGGAATAAAAAAACACCTGGTCCTTCACCACAGATTATTTGAGTGGACGTCCTCCATATTGTTGCAATATTCCTGTAGCATAAAATGAATGTGCTATAAGCATATGGGCTGGCCTCCAGAATCCATGAGATGCATGGAGGTCCAGGCCTGGGTAAACTAAGGAATGAAAGGAAACTGAATGGCCAGAAGTGCCACCAAAATCAAGCCTGAGTACAGTCTGGTGAGAATTCCAGTGACATCATTGCTGCCACCACGGTCACTGTGGAACCAGACACTCAAGAGGTCTGTGGATACTAAGCAAAGTCCCTGCTGCCACCTCTACAACTCCTGGAATAATATCATCCCTGCCTCTGACTCTATGCAACATTCACTCTAGATTCAGTCTACTGGATTAGAACAGCCATTTGCCAAGCCAAGAACCTTCATCAAAATGGCTTCCTAACATGTCTAAGGTCTGTGAATGCCATCTACCACCAATGTCTGTCCCATTTGTTTACCCTTTCCTAAGAGCCAGGCTTGGTTATAGACAATGGGCTAGCAGATGGTCCTTGGGTAGTCACTAAAGATACTGAAGAGATTCAAACTGGAGATTGAGACTCAACACTAAGGAAACAGTCTTAAAACATGTGTCATATCTTGCTTTCTGGCAAATGAAATCACTCTTTTATAATTGCCTGTAACTCAGGAGTGTCTATTCCTCTGGTGACCATGTTTAATTAATGGCATAAAGCCTTAAAATTCTCAGGAATACAAACTCAGAATCAATATCCTTCCTTAATTTCCATCTCTAAGAAGAAAGGGGATGTATCTAAACTCTAAGCTGGTGTTCCCCAGAATTCACAGAAAGAGAAATATCAAACCCACATGGAAGCCAATGGCACATCCCTAAGATCCTGCACATTAGCTACATGTCATGCTGGCATAGTCTTTCCTTGAGATCTTGTTTTCCTTTGCAAAGTAAATATGAATACGGTAATTTCATGCTTCCTCAGGAGTGAGACAGACTTACATATCTATTAAGAAGCAGTTATTAAGGAGAAACACAGATAAAACCTCTAATAACAGGAATAAAGTGACTAAAAATAATGCATCTTCAGGGACCTAAAATACTCAAAACTTTTTTGAGCATGACAAAATAGTGTGTTTTGATGGTAGGATGTGGAGAGGAAAATAGAAGAGGCTTGGGGACAATGTGCTGTTTTCTTTACTGCCGAATTGAGTACAAAATAGTTCCAATGATTTAGCATGTGACAAAGCTCTTCGTTATTATCCAAGTTAAAGTGACTTTCTGGGGCATGGCATGTCCGTAAGCCTGACATTTGTAGAAATGACAGTCTGTCTGAGAAAAAGCTTTTAGCATATTCTCAGCGGTGGCTCAATGTGAAATGCGAGACTTCTCCCTGTTCTGCTGAATGAGTTTTTATGGAGACCTGATGTGTGATTATCCTATTTTTGAGGGTGAAGGAGAATTTAGCATGTCCTTCGGGTATTGTGCTTCCCTCTGCCCTTACTCTACAATGAAACCGAGTTTTAAAAAAATCACAGAAATGCACAGCAATTACACTACATAAAATCACAGTGTCATAAGGCACCATAACGATACAATTTCAGTGTTATAGAGAGTAGAAAATAACATTTAGGCAAAAAGCAGATCTAACAAAAAATATTTTAACTATGATGTGGGCAATGTAGCTGGTTTAAATCTGTGAAAAATATGTCCCTGGCCAGCACTATAGTTCCAAATTTGTTATTCATGCTCAAGCAAAATGTTCTCAATATCTGGCCAATCATAGAACACATCACACCAGTGAAACCCTATGACTTGGACTTGAGACACCAAATTCTATTCCTGTTCTCTCAAGTGTGAGAAAGCCTCTCTTTTGACAGATTCTAAGAGCCACTACCAAACAGCCCAATCTGACTCAGCTCTATTGAGATAATGATCCTGGTATTTTTTTTGCCAGGTTGGACTCTTCTCATAAACGTTAGCAGTAAATTATAGAATGTCCGAATGGGAATGCATGACACGCATCAATCTTCCCAAGTTTAAATTGCAAGATTGGTGGCACTGCATAGACTCTAGGATCTGCTTACTGACCTGCTTTGCTAAGAGTTTGCAGCAGCAACTATCTTTTGCTCTCAAGTGAAGAAACTTACAATTTTAGTATAAAAAATTTCGTAGGTGCCTTTTAAGTCATGATTCAGAGACCTAGATGAGTGCTCCTCATTCTGAGGATGTGAATTAAACAAGGAACAAGGCATAGCAAGTAGTAAGTGCATGTTCTTTCCATTGCATTGACGGCTATGAATTGGAGAGGAAAGAAATTAGAATACTATCAAAATTAATGGAATGCTATTTTCATGTCAGCAGATAGAATTGCATGGAAGTTTTATAAACAATTCCAAACCCATCGGCTTTCAGCACTGATGTTACTAGAGGTTGTTGAATCTATACAGCTTGTCATTTGAAGACAAGGCCCATTTGGTATTCGGTTCCGCATGCCCACTGCCTTTCATGGTGTCTCCCTATAGACTGTCTCACTTATTAATACTTAAACAAATCTGAATAGGTAAAAGCAGACACTGAGATTTGGATTGTCAAGAGAACTACTTTTTTTTCTGTTTTGCTTTCCTCCCTTCACAAACAACAGCTAAACTTATTAACTGGTTTCGTATGACAGGCACTATTCTAAGTGCTTGGCATTCTAATTTATTGAATCTTCACAACAACCCTATGAGGTTCTATTACCCTTACACAAATGAGTAAACTGAGGCACAAGGAGGTTAAGTAACTTGCCCAAGATACTACAGCTATTGAGTGACTGAGCTGTGATTTGAACTCATACAGCTCTGGGTCTTCTGGAGCTGTGTTCTCAGTTATGCCATGATGCTATTGAAGGCACACAAGAATTTAGAGAAGAATGACAAAACTGGCCCCTCTAAAAAAATTGTTGGCAGCTTCACTGTCCAAGCAACTTTTATCTCTTCATTGCCATAACTTTTCACTGAGATCTGCTTTATCATTAATCAAAAAGAAATTGCTTTCTTATGGTACTCAACACTGAAAACTCTAAATACCTCTACCTTTTGATGATAACATTTTTTTTTTAAAGATTTTACTTATTTGACAGAGACACAGCGAGAAAGGGAACACAAGCAGGGGGAGTGGGAGAAGGAGGCCTCCCGCCGAGCAGGGAGCCCGATGTGGGGCTCGATCCCAGGACTCTGGGATCATGACCTGAGCTGAAGGCAGATGCTCAACGACTGAGCCACCCACGCGCCCCTTGATGATAACATTTTAAAGCAATCCTTCTACCAGTTCCAATCCACTCAGAAATCTTAATATTTGTGGGATATGAAGGAGTAAAATATTTGAAGCCATAGTTAAATATGCCTTTTCATGGATTTATTGTGTATGTCTAACATATACTTAAAACATTTTTCTTTTGCTGCAATGGATAGAACATGTCTGTTTCCACTATAAAGCCCAGCACTTATCTGACACACAGATCCCAATCCACATGCTCTGGGTTATGAAGCACCTTCCCTTTGTGATGGGAGGTATCTAAAATCCCACTTACTCTTCTCATTTAGAATTCAAATTCCAGTTCAAATTCCAACTCAAGTGGAATTAATTAATGCCTGTATAATCATTAATTAAATTCACTTGAAAATCTTTGTGGCCGTTAAATCTCATTTCTGACGAAAGTATTGTGGTTGGTTGTGTGACAGTGTCTTGTAGTTATTGTTGTTTGTTTTGCTTTATGTAGGGACCGGTTTCCAAGCTATCTCCTTTCCAAAGGCTGCTTCTAAAACAACTCCCATTGCCCAACCCAGCTGAATAGAACACTATCACATTAATGTTTAAAAAGCATCGACTATAGTGTTAATAGACATGCTTTCAACTACAACATATTTTTTGTGTAACAATCAAATCACTTCACTGCACTTGCTTTATGTCCCTCATTTGTCCTATGGGAATTGTGATTGTCCATTCCTCATGAAGCTGTTTGTTCACTTGCTAATTCATTCCATCGGTCAACAGAACTCTTCAGCGTCTGCAGGAGCCATTAACTATTCCAGATACTAGGGAACCTACAAGGAATAAGCCAAGTCTCTTCCTTCAGGAAATCACAGTGGAGTGTTGTTGGACTGAAATGAGAAAAATATAAGTAATGTCTTCAGTGCCTCATGCATAGTAAACCCTAAAAGTACATTAGCTATTTTAATTAAACCAGAGCATTTCCTTTACCTGTAAGGGTTTAAACGGATGAGCACACTTATTTTCAGTCCTCGGGCCCTGAAAATCTCTGGGGAAACACGAAGACTACCAATTACAGAGAAATGGGGAGTTGGAAGGTAGACTGAAGCACAGACGTGGGTGATTAATTTTACTTAAAGTTATATGGAAAGCTTCACAGAGGAGGGTATTTGATATTCGATATTTGAGCAGAAGGTGAGGAAAAGGAATTTGACAACTGGATAAGAAAAGAAAAGGCAATCTGGGATCTGGGTGGAAGGAACAGCATATGTAGAAGACAAGAGACGTGAGGGTGCATGGCATGTGATGGGAAAAAAGAACAAGAGTCTGACCAGAGTATAGAGAGAGATAAGAGATGAAATTGCTACGGCTAGTTGCGGTCATGTTGTAAACAGCCTCCAAATGTCATGCCAAGTAAGAAGTTGGAAACCATCCTAAATATAATATGGAGAAATATGAAGCTTTTAAACCAGAAAATGACAAGACTGGACGCATATTTCAGAAATGTCAGAGCTATACAGATCTGAGTGTGAAAACCTGGAGATGAGAATGTCCATTATAACCTATGATAACGATTTAATTAAGATATAAAGAACTAGCATGGTGAGGCGAAAAAGTAGATTGTAAAATCACTTTGAAGGAGAATGAGGACTATTTGGTGAAAGGAAGTAGGTAAAGAAGAGATTGAGGGAAATGAATCTTTTCAAATGATACTTTCAGTATCCTTTTGAGGTAATGTTGACTATTGAATGGGTCAAGAGTCAGGAGAGAGAGAGGGAGTGGGAGAGAGAGAGAGAGAGAGAGAGAGAGAGAAGGAAGGGATGAAGGTAGTGGCAGAGAAGAGATGGATGCGAGGACTTAGAGATTAATCAGATGTAGGGATCCGAAGGGGCACCTGCAGCCAGTGTTCACAGCAGCAATGTCCACGACAGCCAAACTGGGGAAGGAGCTGGGATGTCCTTCAACAGACGATTGGATAAAGATGTGGTATATATATACAACGGAATATTACTCAGCCATCAGAAAGGATGGATACTTACTATTTACATCAATGTGGATGGAACTGGAAGGTATCATGCTGAGTGAAATAAGTCCATCAGAGAAAGACAGTTATCATATGGTTTCACTCATATGTGGAATATAAGAAGCAGTGCGGAGGATCATAGGGGAAGGGAGGGAAAACTGGGAAGTCATCAGAGAGGGAGACAAACCATGAGAGACTCTTAACTCTTAACTGAACTGTCAACAGTTTAAGAAACTGAAGGTTACTGGAGGGGAGGTGGGTGGGGGGATGGGGTAATTGGGTGATGGGCGTTAAGGAGGGCATGAGATGTAATGAGCCCTGGGTGTTATACACAACTGATAAATTATTAAACACTACATCTGAAAGAAAAGGAGAGATGAATAGGTAGAGCAGAGGATATTTGTATACTATATGTATACTAGATGTACGTATGTATGTATGATTTATATGATCCTGTAATGGTGGACACATGTCACCATACATTTGTCCAAACCCATAGAATGTACAACATCTAATGTAAACTTTGGACTTCAGGAGACAATGATTTGTGAATGTATTTTGACAAAATATACTATTCAATTTTAACAAATCAATTTTATGAATTTTAACAGATATACCAGTCTGGTGTGAGATGCTGAAAACAGGAAAGGCTGTGCATGAGTTGGGGCTATGCATGAGGATATGGGAAATCTCTGTACCTTCCTCTCAACTGTGCTGTGAATGTAAAACAGCAATAAAAAATAAATTCTACTAAATATGTGTTTAAAAAAAGATTATATATATAAAATTGTTGTCCCTGGTAAATGGCTAGGTTGCTATAGATTTAAAAAATTAGGAACAAGCTCAAGAACTCAAAGATGCAGAATGCAGAAACAGGGCACACTGAAGAAATATGGTCCAATCTCACAAAAGACAAATATAGTAGATTCATGGATGAAGCACATGTATTCAACGACCAGAGGGTAAGAATAGTAAATGAGACCTGATAACTACACTGTAGATTCTTATGATCTAAAATGGCATCACGCAGAGGAATATTTTTTTCTAGCAGGTTTTGATACATTAAAATAAAACATAATCTAAAGACTAGGAATTTTAAAAGTTCGGTGAAATAAATGGGAAAATTGATTTGTTTTACATATGAGGAAATTAAGGCTCAGAGAGGCATTGCAGCTAATAAAAAGATCTGACTGTCAAACCCCAATCTCCGTTTTGATAATTGGAGGAATCTTCCTATTGTGCCACTCTTTTTTATCTTTCAGACATAATAAGAGATATAAGAAGAAAATGATATAATAAGACAATGCCAACTTATTGGGATGAGGTAAATGTGGTAGGATACCAAGCAAAGCAATTTTGTTTCCTCTAATTATTCCCTTTAACACTAGCTGCGGAATAATACATAATTATTAATGTGACCAGCAACATCCAGTATTAAAACCCTCAACTTTCCACCAATTAAAAACACCTTCATTCCCCAGCTTGAGTCTGTCTTACGGGGACATGCCCTGGTTTATTATTTCTCTCCTACTGGCTCTAGCTTCTGGCCTCTTCAGAATGTGTAAATTGGGGTTGGGCAGAGAGGTTAGGGGTCAGCAAAGGTCCTAGGAGACTGGTAAAATTTTAATTTGGTCCTCTGGTTTTTCTCTCATAGATGTTTTTATGGATTTCTCAGAAATATCTATCCTCAATGGGAACCTCTGGTTGTAATCTCATGGAGTTGGAAATGCCTCCTTCCACCCGGTTGGCAACTTACAAGGTGAAGCACCCTCACCTTCAGCTTCTATATCTGGAAATCCACCCACAAGCTCTTTCTGAGGTGTTCCCCTCATTGCTAGCAGAAAGTCGTCTTGAATGGGATCTTCTCAAGGTGTTTTCCCCTTCCATTATTCCACAGTTGGTACAGTTGAGGCTGGCCCCAATGTGGCCTCTTAGTTACTAATAAGTCAACCGGCCTAGAAGTCAGGTACCTGTCCCCCATGTTTCCCGAATCATCAGGGCACATGCTGTGCAAGGGGTTCTCAGGAACCTCGGAGTACACCTTGAAACGCCTTTCTTCCCATCTTCAAATGGGGTTGGGTGCTGTGGTAGGCAGCTTCTAAGATGACCCCCACTAAACAACATATCTGTCTCTCTCCTCTTCTGTATTTCTCAGGGAACCCTGTCATATCTCAATTACATAAATACATACACTTTACATTAGAAGTTGAAAAGTCTGTATTAGTTTTCTGCTGTTTTATGCTATTTGTCCTAGAGCAGATGGCGAACATCAGTCTCTCTTTAGGGGGCAAAGGTTATCGCAGGCAAATAAAACAATGCTATTTGGGGTTTCAAGTTTTTTTTTAATTTTTTTAAATGTTTTATTTATTTATTCATGAGAGTCAGAGAGAGAGAGAGAGAGGCAGAGGCAGAGGGAGAGGGAGAAGCAGGCTCCCCGCAGAGCAGGGAGCCTGATGCGGGACTCGATCCCAGGACTCTGGGATCATGACCTGAGCCGAAGGCAGACGCTTAACCATCTGAGCCACCCAGGCGCCCTGGGGTTTCAAGTTTTAATCTACAACAAATTAACACTTCACACACCCTCTGCCACGATAGGAAAACCAGAAACAAAATAAGCACTTCATGTTTATGCAAATATGACATCATGAAGCCAATTATAACAGAGGTTCTCATTCTGCACTTCATCTTCCAGAACTTCCTGTTGGCGTCCTCTCCCTCTTCTTTTTCTAGCCTTTCCCTGACTTCCATTCATTCCACTTTTCCTTTTTATGGCATTTGTTCTCTTCATTTTTTTTTTTAAACTCTCCTCCCTGAAAAATGCTTGCTGTAGAGGGTTCATAGAGCCATATTCATTTCAGTTTCGGCTGTTTCTCTAGTGCATGGAGTTTCACAGGTGGTTATATCAGACAAGCTGAATCAAGACCCCAGGAGAAACCTGCCATTCCTTGAACCACCTCTCTCAGCAGCTTTGTACAGGAAAACAATGCCTTCTTCATTCACAATGGACAACTGTTATCAAAAATAAATAATAAGTGATATAAAATATTGAAATATCAGCTTAAAAACACTAAAACTTGCTAATAAAATGACTTTTGTATGGAATGTGTATCCCACATTCATAAATATGATGGTTATGCATATTTTGAGAGAGAGAAACACAAGATACGATGTTAAGATTACGAGTACTAATCTGAAAATATGGTAATGTAGATAGACAGTTTTTAATATTTAAAAAAATAAAATCTGATCCAATCTAGGTCCTTTTGGTCAAGTCATGATTTTGGCTTTCCTACCCTCTGCCAATAATAACACTGTGTCCCCCCAGCTCTCATAAACTCTATCCTCACTGCACTTGACACAGTTTAATGAATAGGCAATGTCCTTTTACACTCTCTGGCTTTGTAATGTTGATCCCTATGCCTGGCAGACTTCCCATGTCAACCTTCTCTCCTGACACCCATTTCCTCCTCCATCCCACATACTAGCACTCACATGTCTATGCGATCTACATGTGTGACACTTAGCAAGTGCTTACTAATGTTTCTTGAATAAAAAATTAAATCCGTAAGTGAATAAAAGTGTATTATGGATACACTAAGTTGCTATCTGACACAGTTGAAGTACAAATAATGGACACTGTGATTGACCTCCCTCAATCCACAGGTTAACTTGTTCCTCTGGAAGAATGTAGCTGCAATGATCTGTTCTGCTCTGTACCTTCTTAAAACTAGTTCCCAAATTCTGTCTCAGAATTGGCATTAACAGACTATAAATTTCTTTTTTCGATAAACTACCTTCTTAAAGCAAATTATCACTCACTCTTTGCATGACCTTTTGTTCTCAACCTCTTATAGTGTGGCTATCTTCACTATCAGACAATAAAAATCATTCTCACCAAAACCATCACTAATCGTCCAATTAGTACATCCAACCAATTGCTAAATTGAAGTCCTACATAACTTGCCTGTAGCACTTGGCATTGTGCACACTTACTCCCTCTCTCTAGAAATTCTATCTTGATATCTGTATTCCATTCTCTCCATTGTCTAGTAATCCTGTGTCTATTTCTACTCTTTCATTTGTTGGCTTGTGCTTTGTACATTCACTGTGTGTTAGGGCTTCCAGAGTAGAGCCTTCTAATCTTGCACCAAATACTCTCCCCAGCAGAAACACTCTCATCGCTTTAATTTTATGTGAATTTTAATTATGCTTTTAGCGTTTGTTTATTTCCAGCTTCAAATCCAAATTTTCAATTGTCTCCTGGGAAAATCAACTTTGATATTGCACATTCAGGACAAAATTGTTAACACACCTGTATTCACACACAGTCTATCTTGCATGGACCTCCATCAGAGAGGAAGTGTATTTAATGTCCAATCCCATGGACTCTGGGGCCACACTGCTTGGGATTACATATTAGCTCTAGCACTACCAGTTCTCTGACTTTGGACAAGTTGCCTAAGCTCTCTGTGCTTCACTTTGTCACATGTAAAATGGGGATAATGATGGCATCTCCTTTTTAAGTTGTTATAAAAATTAAAAGAAGTTGCTCATATAAAATATTTCGGAAAGTGTTGCAATGTATTGAATGTGTTCCCCAAACCTCACATCTTGAAATCTAAAATCCCCAAAGTGATAGTATTAGGATACGGGCCTTTGGGAGGTAATTAGATCATGAGATTGAAGCCTTCATGAATGGAATTAATGCTTTTTTAAAAAAGACATTAGAGAGCATACTTTCTCTCTCTGTCTCTCTGCTCTCCACCATGTGAAAATACAATGAGAAGAAAGCTATCGCAAATCGGAAAGCATGACCTCACCAGATATGGAATCTACCAGGGCTTGATCTTGGACTTTACCAGCCTCCAGAACTGTGTGAAATGAATTTCTGTTGTTAGAGCTACCCAGTCTCTGTTACTTTATTATAACAGCCTGAAGGGACTAACACACATGTCTAGCACATAGTAATCACTTCAAAGGTTGGACATTATTAGTCATTACTACATTTACCGCAACATAATTAGCTTTTTAATCTTAGGTCCCCACCCACTAAACACTGAGATCCCTTATGGTAGGAACTATTTCTCAATCCTAGACAGCTCCTGATACATGGAAGACAATCCATGAAAGGCATGTTGAATACAAATTTTACCTGCATCCTGTGTTCTCACAGTGATTTAGCGACTTACCACCATAGCAACCTCAGTCTTATGCAACTCCCCTGGGCACATACTTAAAGGACCTCCATTCCCCATCTCCACTGCCACTGAGAGTCCTCATCATATCTCCCCAACTATTGAAAAGGCTCCCCAACTAGACTCTCTGCCATGACCCTTACATATCATCTCTAGGTTTCCTTTCTTCAAAATAAAAATAATAAAAAAAAAAAGATCATGTTACTTCTCAGGTTGAAAGCCTCTGTTCATTACCTAGTACCCACAGAATAAAACCCAAACTCCCCAGTATAACATACAAGATTTTTCAAACTCTGGTCCCACCCCATACTGTCTCCTGCCACCTCCCTCAATGCTCCTGCCATCCTGAACTGAATGTTTGGCCAACAGGCCAAGTGACTCTGATGTCCAAGTCTTCCCACAAGCCTGACAGCTTTTTCCCCCCTATGATCCTGACCGAATCTTAGTTGTCTCTTAAGATTAAACTCAAGTGTAATACTTCTGCAAGATCTTTGTGACTCCCTTAGAGTATTTGTCATTCTCCCTTCGATGATTCCACCATGCTTTGTTCCTATCTCTTAACGACGTTTGTCAGAGGCACTGTTTTTCTGTTTACCTGCTCATCTCTTCCATTAGACTACAGTCAGTTCTTTAATCACAGGGGCTGTCCCCCCTTCCACAAAGCCTGATCCATTGTAGATCCTAAGAAAATGACTATTAAACTCATCACCAAGTACAGTCAATCCAGCCAACAGATATTCTTAGCATCTACTCTTCCTTAGATGCTGTATTAATTTTAGCCAGGAAAATTAAAATGCTCCCTCATGTAAAGCAATAAACTGCTCAATTTGGAAAGTAGGTTGGTTAAAGAAAACAAGATTCCTGGGAAAGTGGATAGGAGTGTGTAGAGGAAGAAAGTAATGATGGGCATTAATGTGTGTGTGAGGAAGTACCAAAATAAATAAATAAATAAATAAATAACAAGCAGGTACTGTGAGTCCAAAACAATAAACTGACTTCTAGCCCAAGATATCAGTAGGGTTTCCACACATGCTTATAGTCATTGGCTGGGGTCTCTCTTCCTCTCCTCCTGGCCATTTCCTCTATGTCCCCTCTTCCTTTCCCCCAATTCTCAGAGCCGGGCACTTTCTCCTTTTTTTTTTTAAGATTTTATTTATTTATTTGGGAGGGAGAGAGGGCAAGAGAGGGAGAAAGAGCACAAGTAGCGGGGAGAGGGAGAGGGAGAAGCAGACTCCCCGCTGAGCAGGGAGCCCGATGCGGGACTCGATCCCAGGACCCTGTGATCATGACCTGAGCCGAAGGCAGATGCTTAACCGACTGAGCCACCCAGGCGCCTGAGCTGGGCACTTTCCGTAGCAAGATTGAGAAAGGAAAAGAGAACTTTGGAAGATGCTGATAGAGAAATGCCTTACAGATTACAATGAAGAATAATTCACCCTTGTGGATTCTGCATTAAGTGAGTTTTTATCCCAAGATATATGTATGGCTATATAATAGTTGCTGGCCTCATGCAATGCATAGGTTTAGTTTTGCAATTCCACAGTTGTAGCACATACAAGGACACAGAAAGGAATAGCCAAGGCTCCTGGGTGCTTTCTACCTTCCCTAGCCTCAGCCACGGACAGTAGAGAATTTCCTCTCTCCTTTTTAGAGTGTCCTTTTAGGGAAAAGATTAGAGAAAATCAAGGTAAAATAAATTAAAAGGCTTGTTTATCCAAACTTATCATCAATGAAATGAAAGAATAGTACAGTGGCAGAGGACCTAGATTAAATTTCAAGTACTGCTAACTAATTATGGGACTTCAGTGGGGGCACTTGTTTTCTCTAGACCTCAGTTTTCTTCTCTGAAAACAGGAGGGGGATCACATGGCCATTCCTTTTTGCTTACGGTCCAGTCAGGACCCGGGACCAAACAAATGCAGAATTTTACGAATTAAAAAGAGAGGGGGTGGGGAACATGTTGAAAAATCTGAACATAATAAAGTCCAAGATAAGGCAGATGATGACTACACATAATGACCACATTAAAAACAGGTCAAGTTCTCATTCTTCCAGTCTCAAATTACAGTTCTAGCTAGTGATTATTGAGCATAATTGCAACTTTTGGGAGGAAACTGACTTATTTCCCAGTATAGAGACTTTAAAAAATGGCAAAAGGAAAGTAGTCATGCCCGTGTTCTTGTGTGGAATTGAATGTGTGCATAATGCCATGTCCTTTTACAATGCCTCCCTGTCCTTTGCATAATTTTGTTTTTCATAATTAGCACAATTAACTCTTTTTCATAGAAAAGGGGAAAAAATGTCTCCTTGGGAAAGCCAATTATCTGAATCAAGCCCATTGTTATTTCTACCAACAAGGAGAGGATTTATTACTGCATTCATTCTTTAACAATTAGAGAGTTAGAAGACTGAATGTTTCGGGGACATTCACCTGAAGCCACCCCTTTCTTACTTCTTGGGAGAAGCAAGCATTAGAAAGAGCACTTATTGGGTTATGGTTCTCAATTTGCCCCTAACACCCTCTACGACCTTAGTCATAGATTTAGTCCTTACGATCCTGATTTGCAGAAAGCGGCAGTTGAACTAGATAACTGGCTGAATCGAAATCCCAATAAATATGCTTGTTCTTATTTTTAGACTTTATTTCCCTAAATGAAATAAATGAGAGTAATATTAGTTACATCAATGGCACTAGTAAAGCATTCACTGAGCTTCAATAATAAAAGTAACAATAACAATAAAACTTTATGGCTTTTTTTCTCAAAGGAAATTGGAACACTTTGCCAACATTATTGTCTCATTAATCTCATGTCTTTGAAAAATAGTGCAGCATTGGCAGGGTGGAAGGGTATGAGCCAGGGAGTCAGACAGACCTGTTTTGCATTTACCTACCTGGAAGTGGTTTCAGTAATGAGTGACTAAGATAATGCACATCAGGTGTGTACCTGCATAGTAAGCATTCAAAGCACTAATTCTCTGTCTCCTCTCTCTCTCCAGACCTACCAGCCTCTCTCCCCTGATCTTCTCTCTCTGCTCCTGCTCTGACAATTCCTCCCCTCTCCCTTCTTTCCTTTTGTAGCAGTGCAAGCTGAGACAAGTTTCATTGGAGTCTTTGTTTTATTTTGTTTTATTGGCACAAAAGTATTCTGATCCCCTCTGAAAGAAGTCATATAAGTTTATCATCACTGTTCAACTGTCATGTATGGGCAAGAGTCCAGCTCCTACCATCAGTCAAGTCTCCAGAGGGTAAGTAACTCCACATAAGTAACTCTTTCTCTCAATATCACCCTTCTTGGGGTCAGAAGAGTCTTAGGTTTGAGACATCGTAATGCCCATGTTTTGGGCACCTGAGTGAAACAGCAAATCTCTAAATGGAGATCGGCTGAAAACTAATATGGAATAAGACCTACAGTTCCAAGAATTCAAGTTATAATCTGCATGCCAATTCTCTGTATATATGTCTCTATAGTTGCCCCAAAGTCTTTACTACCACATTGTTTAAATGTTGTAGCCTAGCCCTGGGGCATCGTGAGAAAGACTGTTCATCCATGCTTGGGCCAGGCTATTCCACAGTGAGCTGTTTGCCACTTGAGGCCAACATGGTAGTGTTGATGGTGGTGCTGGTGGAAGAAGCAGAAATAATGACAAGAGCCTCTCCCTTTTCCGTGATGGGGTATCTTAGAATGAGAGTCAACTGACTTTTTACCCACCCAAACACCTTGAGTAGAGATTATCTCTCCATTTTCCAAACTAGGATAAGTAGGGGTTTTATAACTGCAGAATGTGAAGTTTTATCTTAGAGAAGGTAGTGTAATGCATGACATTTTAAAATTCATATAGAAGGAATAACTCATTCAAGAAAGTGTCTGCCACATAGCTATCCTCTGGTTTTGTCCAGAGAAAGAAGTATTAAATGACAATGTTTATTCAGATACATACTTGGATAGCCCGATACTCTAAGAAGTATTTAGATTTGTGGGATATTAAACTTGATGATGTCTTGGAGAAAAATAAATCATGACTTTGGGAGCTGGCAGCAAATTTCTATGAATCTTAACAGAACTGTGAGGTCCACTCACTGGCTTGAAAACCATGTTCATCTTCAATAAAAATTAAGCAAAACTTCTGGATTCTATAAACACACATACACAATGAAAGTATGAGAAACAATTCCTGAATCAAAGTGAATGGGAGTGCAATGAATAATCCTTTAGAAAAGCAATGGAATTAGCAATGGGGACTGATTTATAAATTAGTATTTTAAGAGGCAAATTTGTATAGCTTGGCTCAATAATTACAAAGGAAGGCAGTACTAATGCAGTATTACAAGGCTGTAGGTTTTAAAGATGGAGGAGCAAAAGTGTGGTTGCATTTTAAAAGGATGTAGCAAACCAGAACAATGTGATATTAGGCGAAAGAAAAACTGGACTGCTCTCGGCGACATTTTCTCAACAGGAAGATGTATTACCGAAGAATGGAGTCTCCCCAGGGCTGCTAGAAATGCTTCACTGTTCATGTCATCTCACACAAAATACGTAAAGCTGCTATAGGAGGTGGACAAGGTGACCTGATGGGTCTCCTGTCTCTAATTTCTGTGATTTAAAGGTTCTGTGCTATTACCCAGCAATAAGCACTGCTTCTTAGTGATTCCATTTATAAAATGACCCTACAGGTGTTTTCTCTTAGCTTCCACCTTTGCAAACTCTTTTTGTTTCCACCTATGCAATGAGATTCGAGATTATAGTATTCAGCATCACAGGAGAGGGGAGGGTGGAGGGTTAAACAGTGTAAGCAGTTACTTGGGAAAAAAAATTAAAGGCAAGGGAAACTAGAGGAAATGTGAAAGTTCATCACATACTAGTGAGTTTCTCTGCATCTAAATGGAATTTTTTTTTAATTTTTTTATTGTTATGTTAATCACCATACATTACATCATTAGTTTTTGATGTAGGGTTCCATGATTCATTGTGCATAACACCCAGCGCTCCACGCAGAATGTGCCCTCTTTAATACCCATCACCAGGCTAACCCATCCCCCCACCCTCCCCCCCTCTAGAACCCTCAGTTTGTTTTTCAGAGTCCATCGTTTCTCATGGTTTGTCTCCCCCGCCGACTTACTCCCCTTCATTCTTCCCCTCCTGCTATCTTCTTCTTTTTCTTTTTTCATAACATATGTTGCATTATTTGTTTCAGAAGGACAGATCTGTGATTCAACAGTCTTGCACAATTCACAGCGCTCACCATAGCCCATACCCTCCCCAATGTCTATCACCCAGCCACCCCATCCCTCCCACCCCCCACCACTCCAGCAACACTCAGTTTGTTTCCTGAGATTAAGAATTCCTCATATCAGTGAGGTCATATGATACATGTCTTTCTCTGATTGACTTATTTCAGTCAGCATAACACCCTCCAGTTCCATCCACGTCATTGCAAATGGCAAGCTCTCATTCCTTTTTATGGCTGCATAATATTCCTCTAAATGGAATTTGGATCCAGATACCACATTTCTGTAAGAGAAGCTATATTGAGTGCAGAAAATACTTCACATTAATCTTCCTTTTGACAAGACGAAGGAAAAACAAACAATGGTACTAATTTAACTCAGGCTTGTTGAAGTTCTCAGATTGTAATTTAATTATGGAAGAAGTCACAGGGTAGTGGCAACATTTGGATGATACTGAGCATCTCCAACTTGGTAAAAAGCCTTTTAATTACAATTCTGGAGTATAATCCGTGTGTGCCATTTATATGATCTATGTAAAGTTTTATCTTTTGGCCCAGATGGACGTGGATTTACAAGATGAAAAACCCTCACAGAGCAACCCTTGCTAGGTTTCAATTATAAATACAAGGTTGGGCCAGAATCTTTTCTCCCCTTTTGTGGGCAGTTGTGAATGGGGCACGTTGTGAATACTGTGTATATTGCAAGAGACTGGATCACTGCTGGTTGCATTATACTTCAGCAGGATTCAAAGCTGTTTTTTTGCTGCCAGAATAAAAGAATGTTAAGTTGGATTTAATGTAGACTAGCAGGGGACTTCTCCACAAGTCACTTAGAGTGAAAGGTGAAATGGAAAGAGATCACTTATGTCCAGGAGTTTAAAAATGGAACCGGGGGTCATTATGAGGTGGGCCTTATCGTGTCCTAACCGGATGAAACCATGAACTTTGAACTGGGCCACACTGCAATTATTCCAAAGACTCTGCCCAGACACCTGCAGCTTTGCCACTGTAAGAGACTGCTTGGTGATAGGCTTAGTAGCTAGTTATATTCAACCAAGTTTAGTTTTCTGCCACCAACATCAATCAAAATGCTTTGGAAACAACACACACAAACATTCCTTTTTGTTTTCTAAAACTCTTGACTTTTGCTCCCTAGAGGACACAATTTGGGGTGCTACTCAAATCGGGGCTCCCCGAATTACAATTCTGAGATCCCAAATTAATACTTTTTGCTTTATTTCAGCTCTGCCACTTTTCTTAGTTGACACTAGCAAGACACACTCTACCACTGAAGCATTAGGTCTCAAGGCTATTAGCAATTTGTGACAAACTCCCACGTTCTGGGATCCACAAAGAAGAAGAATATAATATCTCTTCACACACACGCACACACACACACACGCACACACACGCGCGTGCACACACACGCACACACATGCGCGCGTGCGCACACACACGCACGCACGCACACACGCGCACACACACACACACACACGCACACACACCCCTCTGCCCCAGTCTTCCACCACCTGCCAGTCTTGTTTCCTTTTCTTTCTTCTCCCAGACATTATCCCAGAAGCATCAACCAACAGGGGAACTTGAATGTAGCAAAGCAAACACAGTAACCAAACAACAGTAAAAGACAGCAATAGTTGTTGGGTTTAAGAAGACAAACCGAAGCCTTTGTTTTCCTCAGAATCTGGATGGAATAAGAAAGCCTGAGCTTTTACTGAAGAACGGGAATGCCATTTTCCACATCTGCCCAATCTTGTGCCATTTGTCTCTGCTGCTATTCTCATGGTGCACTCTCTATAATGAATCCACCCACAGATCTGCATCCTCTTTTTCCTTAAATTTTACATCTAGGTGAATTTTGCAACATTAATTTCCTGGCATTTTGCATATAGCTCTTTGTAGCTCTTACTATGTAATTCTGTAACTAATTAATATATGTACATATTTATCTTTGACATAAAATATAGCTTCTAGAAGGGCAGAGACAAGCTCTAAATATGTTTATATCATGTGTTCCCCAAGCTTAGCCCAGAGTAAGTTGATTTTTTTAAAAAGTTTGTTGTGTGAAGAAAAGGGATGAATTTGTCAAGAAATGGATCCCTGCTCTCTCATTTAAGGGAATATCTAATGCTCTGTGTATAGTATAATCCAGGGTCCTATTTTTTAGATAATGTTGAATTGTTACAATATACTTACCAAGAAGTTGGCAAGCCATTACTTGGAAACTTCTTTCAATGAGAATCTCAAGCCCTCACAAAATAGCTCATTTCTTCTATGCACAACTGTTAAAAATTTGATATATTGGGGGCTGATATATGTCCCTTAGAAATGTCCAAGCACATAGATTAGTTCTAGTACATGAGTCTGTTTAGAAAATAAATTAAGGGGGTGCCTGGGTGGCTCAGTCGTTGGGTGTCTGCCTTTGGCTCAGGTCATGATCCCAGGGTCCTGGGATCGAGCCCCGCATCGGGCTCCCTGCTCAGTGGGAAGCCTGCTTCTCCTTCTCCCACTGCTGCTTGTGTTTCCTCTCTCGCTGTGTCTCTCTCTCTGTCAAATAAATAAATAAAATCTTAAAAAAAAAGAAAATAAATTAAGTACTGTTAAAATTAGACACAAGACAAAGATGCTATCTCTACTATTATTCAACATTATATCAGAAGTCCTAGCCAATAGAAGAAGGAAAAGAAATAAGAAGGAATAAATAATGAAAAAGAAAATACAATTGTCCTTAATATATTACAGTATTCATAAAAATTCCAAGCAAATCTATTGTTATGTTATTTGAGCTATTAAGGGAATTCAGCAAGGACGCTGGTTAAAAAAAATACAATTATTGGTATCATCGTAAATCAGTAATAAATGCTTTAGAAAATGCAGTTAGCCAGAGATTCCATTTACAATGGCTACAAACTATTACCATAACCATAGCATTCACTTTGCATTGTCGACAAATTAGACATCTATTCTCATCTTCCTTGCTAAAAGAACTCTGATGGTGTTCAGATTCTTATCTCTCAAAGAAGGGGACACCATTCCCAGTTCAGGAGTATATTCAAAAGGGGCTAAGTCAATTATTGGTTTTTAGCATTCTCTTTGCTTATGATTGGTTTGGGGTAGCCCCTAAACCAATGGTGTGTGGGAAATGTGATGGGTGCTCCTCAGAAAGATTTGCTTGCTCTTAAAAGATGACACAGGCACATTTTCTCGTAGTTTTTTCCATGCCTGGATGTGATGCCTATGTGACAGCCACTCAGTAACAAGGAGGGGAACAAGCCAAAGCGTGAAAGAGAAATGTTAAGCATGACTGAGCTGAAGATGGAAAGAAACTATATTCTTGATGATTACTGAAGCCACCTAATTGACTAGTCCTTAAGACAACTACTCTGTAATTGGTGCTGCATAAAAAAAAAATAAATTTTTTTTATTGTTTAAACCGCTTAACGAACAAGAGAAACAATGGACTCAGGGATTCATTTGTAATACACCTAACCAATCAAGAATTAACATCCAGAAGAAAAGGAGAGTGAGAAAGAAAGAGCAAAACTCTTATAAATGAGTAATAAAACTATAAATAATCAAAAAACCAGTGAAGGTTATGAACAGGGAATTTACAGAGGAGGACAATAGAATATTCATGAACATATGAAAGAATGCCCAACTCAATAGAAATCAGAAGAATTCAGAGTATAACATGAGTATAATTTCCAACTCATCACACTGGCTATATATATATATATGATCTCACTAAATTAAAATCACATTGATGGTGGTATGGGTAATTATGAACTTTCATGGAGGCTAATGGGAGATTAAATTGATATAACACATACAAAAGCAATTCAATTATGTCTGGCTAAAGATGTCTATATCCTTCAAGCCAATAGTTTATCTTCCAGATGTAATTCCTAAGGAAACTCCAGCAACTGTGCACAAGAATACATGTACATTAATATCTAAAAGCATTTTTATTATAAAGGAAACTGCTTAAATATCTACCATAAGGCAAATGTATTAATATTACTTATCCAATGGCATAGAATACCATAAATGGCATAGAATACCATTAAATAAATGAAATAACATATATAACCTGGATAAATCTTCTACAATACAATGTTGAGAAAAAAAATTGCAACACAATCTATCTAGTATGGTATCCATTCCATCTAAAAAATGGCTTTGGAACACATATATACATTGTTTTTTTTATGTATAGTCACATAGTAATAATAAAAGCAGCTACATGGGAATAATAAACATTAAATTAAGGATAATAGTTTCCTCTGGATCATACAGGGAAGTTTTGACCTTTTGAAATCTTTCATTTTTGAACTCTTTTGAAATTCAACTTTTTGAAAGTTAATATTTTTAAAACTGACCACCTGATTTTAAGAATTCTGTGTGCACCAAATATTTAAATATGAAAAAAAATCTTCTTTTCCAGCATTCGCCATAATTCTTTATTAATGATAAATCCATTCGTCTAGGTGCTTGGATGAAAATCCTTGGGGGCATCCCTGACTCTTCTTTATCCTTACATCCAATCCATTGGCTGATTTTCATGGTTCTAACATCAGTTTCACCTCCCATTTCATCACTCTTCCGGTTAAGTTTACCATTATCTCTTGACTGGATCGCCGCAGTGGTTTTCCTTTTTTTTTTTTTAACTGCCTTTTTTTTTTTAAGATTTTATTTATTTATTTGAGAGAGAGAGAGACAGATAGTGAAATAGCAAGAGAGAGCACAAGCCAGGAGGAGAGGGAGAAGCAGGTTCCCGCTGAGCAGGGAGCCCAACGTGGAGCTCGATCCCAGGACCCTGGGATCATGACCTGAGCCAAAGGCAGATGCTTAACCAACTGAGCCACCCAGGCGCCCCATACAGTGGTTTTCTTACTCATCCTCTGCCCCTTGGAATCGATTCTCGAAATAGCACAGCCAGAGCTGCTTCCTTTAAAAGATTAGTCTAATCATGTCTGCTCAACATACTCCATGAGTTCCTATGACATGCAGATCAAAATCCAGTTCCTCTGGCCTCCTTGATGCTCCTTCAACCTTCTAAACACATTGCCACTTCTGCAGGCCTTCAGCTTCCCTTTCCATTTTCTAGGCCTACTTTTCCCCATGGGTTGTGCTTGTGCTTCACAGAAGACTCTGTTTCAAGCCACCAGATCAGAGTGGCTTTCCTGGATCACCCTTATCTAAAATCACCTCTTCTCTCACTCTCCTTTCCCTGCATAAATTTCTCCACAGCATGTCTCAAACCCCGACATACTATGTACTTTGTATATAATATGTATACCTTCTAGTGGTGTTTTGGTTTACTGCATGCTCTTCCCCATTAGAATGTAAATTTCAGTGAGTAGGGATATTGCTTCATTGTTCTGTTATAACTCTTGTAACAAGAACAGCACATGTCACAGAGTAGAAGACAATAAATAAATAAATAAATAAGTAAGTAAAAGATTGAATGGCTGGATTTATTGAATCTGCGTTTTGTAATCTAAAGCAAATACAATAAAATTTTATATTTGATAAGTTTATATGTTGTCATCATGGAATTTTGCTATATTTTATAATTTTAAAAAATGAAGGCCCATTATTCAAGATAAGATCTACACTAAAAAATGGCTTTGGAACACAGGAAGGGCTAGATAAAAGAAATGGCAGGAGAAGAATAGATAAATACAGATATTTCCTTTAATTGCATCTGACAGAATGGATCACACATTCTTTACTAAGAAGTGATTAGAAATTAATACCAAATCCTTATCACATATTACCTAATGTCAAACTATGTGTTGTGTTTGTATACTAAAATTAACTGAATAAAGTAAATGAAATTTTATTCCAAATTATAGATTTAATCATCCTCAATTAATTCCTTTCTTGTTTTATGATGTCCTGAGTTAAAAAAAGGTATCTAGTTTACATTGATATCTACAATTTAATCAAAATAAATAACTTTTTTTAGAAAAAAACTCTTTGCTAGATCCATTTATGCCTCTGTATATCGTGTCTTATACCTACAGATGGTTTCAATTTGACAACATGGATTTTCCTTCTTATTCAAAACAATTTATTAAGCCCTTGCTATTTAGTCAGTGCTCTAGGAATATAGCAGAAAAGAATGATAACAAGAATAATACTATTGTGGTTATTACTTTAGATGATATTGACAATATATATTTATTACAACAAACATTAACACCTATACAGTACCTACTATGAAATACATACTGTTCTAAGAGTCTTAGATATATTGGTTCATTTAATTTGCACAACAACCTTAAAAAGAAATATAGATACAATTAAAAAGGTACTGAAAGACTAAGCATCTTGCCCATCATCACTCAGGGTCAACTTCATGGGTATGCAACCTGTGTAGTTGCTTTGAAGGACCCTATATTTAGAAGGGTCCACACTTGATTTAATGCTCTACTGTTGCTGTCTCAAAACTCTTAATAAATCTTGAATAAGGTGCCCTTCATTTTAATTTTGTATTGGGCTCCACAAGTTATGTAGCTGATTCTGCTCAAATTTGAAAATGGGTTGTTGGTTTCTGGTAAACTTGCCATTAATCACTACTACTAATTTTTTTTAAAAAATTGATTGATTGATTTAAGAGAGAGAAAAAACAAGACAGAGCATGAGAGAGAGAGAACATGAGCGGGGGGGGGGAGCACAGAGGCAGAGGGAGAAGCAGTCTCCCTGCTGAGCAGGGAGCCCCATGAGGGGCTTGATCCCGGGACCCCAGGATCATGACCTGAGCCAAAGGCAGGCGCTTAACTGACTAAGCCACCCAGGTGACCCTACTACTTCTTTCTTCAGATAGACAGGGGACTATTCTCACTTATTTATTCAATAAGTATCAATTGCACATCATCTATGTTCTATACACTATTCTAAACATTAGGGATATAATGATGAGCAAGATAAGCAATGTTCTCAAAATCATACTTATTTTAGTGGAGATACAGATATTAAATAAATGAATAACCAAAAAACATAGGATTGTGATAAATTTTATGAGGTGAATTAAACTACCGTCATATGATTAAAAGTAGCTGGTGCTTGCTATAGATAGATCAAGAAAGAATGACATTTAAAACAAGATTTAACAAACAAGACACCACTCATGAGAAGGTCGGAAGAATGTTTGTTAGTTTCATGCTTATTTGTTCACCTTCAGAAAAATACTTGACCAAACATAAGAGCAAAGACTTCCTAGCCTAGAAAATGGATTATTGTTAGAACATGATTTTCCTCATTTCACATGCTTTTCCTTATTTTAATTATAATTCTTGGCTAATTCATTTTTCAAAATGTAAATGATATCAAAAGATCTCTTGAGAAAGCTTAGTATCTCTTACATTGAAATGCCAAAGGACTTTGTCAGTGATTTATGTGTCTGCAAATTAAACTCGGTATGCTTAGTAAAATCTGGCCATGATACTAATTAATTGCAATGAGAATGAGATAGAAGTAATTAAAATATTGACTCATCAAACCCGGGCTGCTGTGTACGCCAAGTGGGGAGTGCCACCTGGAGTTGTGCTGTGTGACGTCACTGACCAGAAGTTGGCTGGCAGCATGCAATTTCTAAAATCAGTAGAATATAAAACATTATAGTTTATACACTTTATTTTACAGACAAGGAATCTAAGGCGCAGTACATTCATTTAGATGGTCAAAGACAGTTCAGGCCTCCTGATTCCTGCCCTCCTGATTCCTGGTATTTATTTATCTTTAATTAAAGATGGAGCATCATGACATATTCATATTGAAAATTAGGGCCCTGGAGCAAGTCAGAATCAACTGCAGATAATGAGCCCCTCTGAAATGCTGATTGTGTCCCACCTAATATATCTCCCCTAGACCACAGTTGGACCCCAATTCCACTTCCACACACAACCCCACACGCACATTTCATTCGGGAAGGAAAGGATCCTTATTCAATACAAATATTTGATATTGTAGAACGAAAACAAGACCCTGTTCATGAGATCACGTTATTCTTCTTTATATCCCCTGCGTGTCCCAGGTATTTCAGTACACCCTACATTAAATTGCCCTTCACAAAAATAAGATAAAAATATTAATATTCACCTATCTTGCTCAATTAATGTTTCTTTCACATATTAAAAAAATGTTCCTCTAATAATAGTGATCAATCATTTGTAATTAGAATCTACTTTCCTTCATTTATCAAACTCTACATTGTTGAAAATGATAAATAGCCCCTGGACATTTGAGAAAACAAGGAGTACAATCAGAAATATGAACACTTTGTCTCTTCAGGAGTGTGGAGGAGGGGACGCCTGCGTGGCTCTGTCCGTTAAGTATCTGCCTTCGGCTCAAGTCATGATTCCAGGGTCCTGGGATCAGCCCTAGTTGGCCCCCTGCTGAGTGGGAGTCTGCTCCTCCCTCTTGCTTTCTCTCTCTCTCTCTCTCAAATAAATAAATAATATATTTTTTAACTTAAAAAAAAAAGGAGTGTGGAGGAAATTATGCTCGGATTTCTAAGTACAGTTCACCTCAAGGTATGTTCTCATCTATTTGGACACTCATTGGCTTTCCCTGACTTCTTTTTAGGTCTATATTTTGAGAGTGGCTATTCATAGACAGAAAGTCACTTTCTCAAACTCAATCAGTGAATTTTTGGTGACAGAGAGAAATTAAGAAAGAAAAAAAAGCCGTAGGATTTTTAAATGATGGTTTATAAAGAGTCAGTGTTCCAGAGAGATACTTCAATGGCAAGATGATTGCAGTGGGGGTGGTGGTAAGGAGGAAGGCAAAAATTGGAGGATGGGTACCTGGCAGGACACCCAGCTCTTCCTTCTAGTGGACTCTGCTCATTTGTTCTATTAGGATTCAGAAAGAAATGTTCATTAAGAACAATTTTTGATAACCACAAACCTAGCAAACTGCCCCTTTCTAACCAAGTTTTGTTGTTACAAGAGAGAGAAATGAACTTTAAACTTGTTCAAAAGATACACAGACACAAACAACAAAAGAAGGAAGGAAGGAAGAAGGAAGGGAGGGAGGAAGGAAGGAAGGGAGGAAGGGAGGGAGGAAGGAAGGAAGGGAGGAAGGAAGGGAGGGAGGAAGGAAGGGAGGAAGGAAGGGAGGGAGGAAGGGAGGGAGGAAGGGAGGAAGGAAGGGAGGGAGGAAGGGAGGGAGGAAGGGAGGGAGGAATGGAGGGAGGGAGGAAGGGAGGGAGGAAGGGAGGAAGGAAGGGAGGGAGGAAGGGAGGGAGGAAGGGAGGGAGGAATGGAGGGAGGGAGGAAGGAAGGGAGGGAGGAATGGAGGGAGGGAGGAAGGGAGGGAGGAAGGAAGGGAGGGAGGAAGGAAGGAAGGGAGGAAGGAAGGGAGGGAGGAAGGGAGGGAGGAATGGAGGGAGGGAGGAAGGAGGGGAGAGAGGAAAGGAAAAGAGAAGAGCTTATTGAAAGTATAATAGGGTTCCATAGAATCCTAAGGAGAATACCAACAACCATGGAGTGGGTAGGGCGAAGACCAGAAACTAAAAAGATCCTGAATTTCTATGTCTGCAATTCAGTAATCTAACTCAGATGGGCCAGTAGCTCTTGGGCCACCAACTGAGAATTGCCAAGAGAATCTGATTACCTCAGCTCAATTATCTACCCACTGTGGAACAATTAACCATGGTCAAGGGGGAAGGTTCATGTGGCATGAAGTAATTGCTGAGGGTTGACTTCTTTAGATAAGCATGGCTCCTAAAAGAAAGGGGAGCTAGGCAGACATTCCACCTTCAATCCCAGCACCTGACTGGCTAACAATTAGGAGACCAGTCATTATCACATCCTTGAATATGAGGCCAAAGGTCATTGTCATGGGTTGAACTGCATCTTTCCAAGATTTGTATATTGAAGTCCTAACTTCAACTGAGGTCCCCAGCACCTCAGAATATAATCTTATTTGAAAATGGAGTCTTTACAAAGGTAATCAAGTTAAAATGAGATCATTAATGTGATTCTAATCCAATATGTGATCCTATTCCAAAACACAATTAATGTGTTTTTATTAAAAGGAAAAGTTTGAACATAGATATGCACAGAGAGAAGAAAATGAGAAGATACAGGACGAGCACGAAGTGAACATGAAGGTAGCCATCTACAGGCCAAGGACAGAGGCCTAGAACAGATCCTTCCCTCACAGCCCTCAGAAAGAACTAATCCCACCAATCTCTCATTTTTGGACTTTTGTCCTACAGAACAGTGAGACAATATCTGCTGTTTAAACCACCCAGTTTGCCGTACTTTGTTATGACAGCCCTAGAAAACTAATATGATCATTTTAAGAGACAGTATTTTTTTTAAGAGTTTTTATTTTTTATTTATTTGAGAGAGAGAGAGAATGAGAGATAGAGAGCACGAGAGGGAAGAGGGTCAGAGGGAGAAGCAGACTCCCCGCTGAGCGGGGAGCCCGATGTGGGACTCGATCCCGGGACTCCGGGATCATGACCTGAGCCGAAGGCAGTCGCTTAACCAACTGAGCCACCCAGGTGCCCAAGAGACAGTATTTCTTTCTTCAGGTTACATAAGTTCATCTCGAAGAAAGAAACAGCATGAAGAGTCAGGCTACTTAAATTCCTGTGTGATTTCAGAAAGCCACTTAAACTTTCTGAGTGCCAGTTTTTTCATCTTTAGAGGACCCATGATGCCCCAGCTACCTACAATTTGGTTGTGAGGTTTTGAGAATGAATTAAGACATTGTATTAGATGGCTTCACATTCTCTATAGAATTCCTTTTTCTTCTGTAAAAAAGTATACAACGTTGCATCTACTTCTAGCAGTCTAATATGACTATATTCATCAGATAATGGGAAAATCTATAATGAAGTCATTTTAAACATTATTGCTTTCACAATTATGCATTAGAAAGCTGGAAGGAAATAGGGTATTTTCACTTCACAGTGGCAAGACAGCCTAAGTTCGTAGTACCAATTGTTTTAGAGTTTCATCATTTTCTTCAGCTCCCTTATGGTTTCTTTCCTTCTTATTTCTCACAGCCTTTCCATTTTACCTGGTGAGAACTGAATAAATTCAGTGACCAATCAGAATCTTTTTTAACATTTAAAAAACGTGCATGTATCCTGTTCCATTACCTTGTATCAAAATATATTATAACACATTCAAGACAGAAATATCACTCCACATTAACTCCAGCTTGGAGCTATTTATGATAACACTGTGAACACTAGAGCTTGGATTTCAGCTTCATAAAGCTGGTATGTGTATACATGCTCCCACTCTTACGGGTCATGTACTTGATTGAATTTAGCTGCTCTTACTAACCAGGGACATGCTTTTACTGGTGTAATACCAGATCAGAAACCGTCTCATTTCTGTGCTGGATAAAGACTCAATTATAGAGTTTGATATATTTGACATTATGGAGCTAGCCTGAGAGATTTTTATGGCCGATTGCCTTGTGGCAATCCACAGTGAAACTTGATCTTAGAGAGTTGGCTTTCTACTACATCTTTGCAAAGCCTCAGATAAATAAAATGCAGGAAGTTAAGTTGAACTTAGATTGAGATGTTCAATAAATTGAACTCCACAAGATTCCAAGTAATACACAAATATGGTCTTTTCTGAAGAAATTTTTATTATAACTACGTTCATTATGCTTTATTAATAATAAGGGATAAGTTGAATTTAATTTTTTACTTAATTTCAAAACAAACTACAAATCTAGCACTTATCTTTAGAATGATCAAACTATGTCCAGTTCTTTGTGAATAATAAATCCATTTAGTGCAGACTAAGTTCACTATATTTAAAATATATCCAGCACTATAAAAATAGCTCTGTTGTATTTTCTCCTTATTCTTCTCTATTAGAGCATTGAATCAAGCATCTAATAGCAATACTGATGGACTTGACAAAGCAGTCGTTTTGTTATAGCTTTCCTCACCTTTATGGGTCCTCTACATAGCCACAACACTGGACAGTGTGTTAAAAAGTCAGTCTTTCATATTTGCTTACATTAACAGGTAATTTGACTCTTTCATGCATATTCTTAAGTTTCCCAATATTTTACATAAAATGTTAAAGCATAGACGAATGTGTAGCTTATACATTACACAGAATGCATAATTCATGCATTCTCATATCATTTCTAATAGGTATTTAGCCAATCTTTGTACATGAGAGCTTCATACTCAAATTTGACTACTTCTGGAATTATGACAAATTTTGCCCTTCGTTCCATATATTAGGAAGCTCAGTTATTTTATTTTCTTCCCCCTTTTTTCACCTCCTTTCTATTCAAATCAATGTATAATTCCTTTTTGCTTTACTTTTGAAAATTATTGGTTCTTTCTATTCTCAGTGCCTTTCCATAATGAGTTCACCAGGGTTAACATGATACTGTCTAATGGGTACATGTATCCATTAGTCTTGTCTTGTCGTCCATCTCTCCAATTTCAGTTTTGTCTCTATATAATGCTACCAGAGTTGTTTTCTTGGAATGAAAATATGATCTGTTACTCCATTCTCCTGCTGGTGAACATTTAAGTTATTCTAAATTTTCAGTATTACAAACTATGCTGCAAATAACAGTAGCATACATGCCTATAAATGTATATGTGAGTAATTTTGAAGGTTAACAACCTAAAATTGAAATTATTGGATCTGGAGATACATATACCATTAATTTTTGTACATACTGCAAAAAAAGCATTTTAAAGATGACATTCATTTATGTCCCAACCAATAATATCTATTTCTCCTCACACTTACCTTCAGAAGATATTATCAATCTTTATAATTTTTCTAATCTTAGGGGGAAAAGTCCTAACTTCTTGTTTTTTCCCACTTATTAGTGAGTTTGAGCATCTTTTCACATGTCTTTTTTACCCTATTATGTTTCTTTTACTGAAGTTTGCCTATTTATATGTTTTGCTGCCCCTGCTGGCTTAGTCAAACAAAATGTCTAGATGTAATTATCCCTTTTTAACAACTACATAATATTTCAAAACAAGTCTATTTCATGATTTATTCAGCGGTTGCCATGTTAATAGATATTCAGAATAGTTCTAGTCTTTTGCCATTACTACTAATGCTACATTAAATGTCCTTATAAATAGATCCTTACCAAGAGATGTTTATAGTGCATTAGTAGAAATTTCTAAAGGTGGTATCACTGGGCCAAAACACTGACATATTTGCATACTTTTTTATTTTAATAAATACTGACAGTTAACTTTTCTTAAAAAAATATATTTGTACTTAACATACACCATCAATATGAGAACATGGCCAAGCCAGCATTCTCACCTGCCTTGCTGTTATCAGCTTTGGACTAGGCATGCATGCCCTGGAGTCAGAATACCTTGGAGCAAAGCTCATTTCCACTATTTGCTATTTACTATATGTTTCTGTATTTTTTGGTCAGTGTTAAATTAACAAGCTAGATACTCATACACTCCCTAAGAGGTAGAATCATATATATTCTTCTCCTCATTGTATTCTCTGTGCCCAGAAAATTATGTCTTGAACATAAGGTGCTAGTGTGATGGTGTTTTTATTTTCAATAATAGGAACTTTCTGCATATCAGTGATATTAGGCCTTTGGTTTTTTGTTCAAGTAACAAATATTATTTTCCTATGTTGTCTTTGTCTTAAAGACATTTTATTAAATCAAATATCAGTCAGTCTTTCCATTGCTGTTTCTAAATTTATCTGTTCTCTTCTCCTACAGGGTTATAAAAATGTTATCTGAAATAGTTTATTAACATTTTTAATAAAATTTTAACAGGGGCACCTGCCTGGCTCAGTCAGAAGAGCATGCAACTCTTAATCTTAGGACCCTGAGTCCAAGGCCTACAATGGGTGTAGAGATTACTAAAAAATAAATAAACTTAAAAAAATAATAAAATTTTAACAGACAAGTACGTCTAGAACATTTAGTAAATAAACCAGTATTTCCTTACTAGATTGTAATTCTATCCTTATCATAAATGGAGTTTCCCACATAGATTTGAATTTAAATTTGGAGTGTTTAATCTGAACCATTGATCTATTTGGCATATTCTTGTTTCAATAAAAAGCTGTCAAACTGCAATATATTCCTCTTACTGAATTAAGAGTTCCTTAATGTATCGGGGCACCTGGGTGGCTCAGTCATTAAGTGTCTGCCTTGGGCTCAGGTCACAATCGGAATCAAGCCCCCGCATCGGGCTCCCTACTCAGCGGGAAGCCTGCTTCTCCCTCTCCCAATCCCCCTGCTTGTGTTCCCTCTCTCGCTGTGTCTCTCTCTGTCAAATAAATAAATAAACAAATAAATAATCTTAAAGAGAGTTCCTTAATGTATGCACTATTATATTTACTATTTAATGTAATAAATAATATTTAACATATATCGGTTGTATATGTATAAGACCATTGTATTTGGTTGTCTTTCCCACCAGATTGTCAGATCATTGAGAACAAAGGAATGTTGTCTTTGGTTCCCTCTGTATCCCCGCTGTGAAGTGCACTGCATGGTATATTCTAGATACTTAAAAACATGTTTTATGAATAAACAATAATTGAATGCACACACAAATTCCTAAATTCTGAATGTGATACCAAACGTTAAAATCATCAAACTACTGACATTTAATTCCTTTAGATGGAAAAGGTAATTGGCAAAATAATTTTATGGAGTTACTTGGTTGCTTATATATTTTAGTACATGTTTAGTGACATCGATACAGTATGTGTCATATGACTGTGCATGTGCATATGACTGATGAAAATGACAGCAACTTCATAATCAACAAAGCAACTATAATTCTGTGTCCAGAAAATTATCCACCAAAGATTCAAGATTCAGAGCTTCTAAACTCCCCTTCTTTAGTTCCCAAAAATTCTCCATTGTCTACAGATTCTATGAGAAACATTTCCTGTGAGAAGAGAGATTAGCTGTTTTTAGACCATCAACATCCAACTGCATTTTCTCTTTGATCATCAGGAGAACTCTAATTGTATTGAAAATGGAGGATTCTGGACAGAAAGTAATTACATATAGGAAGCATTTTCCTTAGGGATAGATGCTAACACCATTTGTCTAGTCTAAAAACCTCTGGGGTCCCACTTTCTAGAAAAGACAAACATTACCCATGTATTTTTTAATCATTTATCTTTGGTCTTAAAAAAATAACCATTTTATTATGTTAACGGATTCTGTGTATCAAAAATTGGGAAAGAGCTCAGTGGGAATGTCTGATCTCTGTTTTTCATGATATCAGGAGCCTCATCTGGGAAGACTTGAAGCCTAGAGGTAAGTTGGTGACTGGAGGCTGGAATCATTTGAAGGCTTGTTCACTCACATCTGGTGGTGGCTGCTGGCTTTCAGCTGAGACCTTAGCTGGGGCTCTATGGTACATGAAGTCTCTCCAAGTAACTGTCCGGCTTCTCTCTACAGCAGGATGACAGCATGGGTTGAAAGAGCAAGTATCCCCAGTCCACAAGGCAGAAATGCATTGCACTTTTACAATCTAGCTTCGGAAGACATACAGAGTCACTTCTACTGTATTCTATTGGTTGAGATAGTCACAAAATTCCACCCAGGTTCATGCTGAAGGGGCACAGACCTAACACTAAATGACAGAAATGGCAAGGGTCCATTATAAGAACCTGTGGGATGAGAGATATTATTGTGGCCATTCCTGGAATATACGATCTGCCCCATTATTACTCCTCTGGATTTGGTATTTAACATTTCCATGTATTTTTCCAAAATTTAGCAAGTAGTCATGCAGAAATGAAAATATAATAATTTTTTATGTTTTAAAACTTTGTGATAGACATTGGGAGGGTATGTGCTACGGTGAGCGCTGTGAATTGTGTAAGACTGTTGAATCACAGACCTGTACCTCTGAAACAAATAATACATTATATGTTAAAAAAAAAAAAAAAAGAAGAAGGAGAAGAAGAAGAAGATAGCAGGAAGGGAAAAAAGAAGGGGGGCGAAATCGGAGGGGAAGATGAACCATGAGAGACTATGGACTCTGAGAAACAAACTGAGGGTTCTAGAGGGGAGGGGTGTGGGGGGATGGGCTAGCCTGGTGATGGGTATTAAAGAGGGCATGTTCTGCATGGAGCACTGGGTGTTATACGCAAACAATGAATCATGGAACACTTCATCAAAAACTAATGATGTAATGTATGGTGATTAACATAACATTAAAAAAAACAACTTTGTATTTCACAGGCTAACTGTGTTTTTTTCCCTCCATGTTATTTTTAAGATTGATGCAGATTTGATATTATAGCTCTAGATCTTTCATTTTTAACTTCGGTATGATATCCTTTTGTGTAAGAATACCACAATTTATTTGTTCCTACTCCTGCATCTCTGGTCTTAAAGTCCAGGAAAAGTGAATTTTCAGCACTCTTCAGCACTATGACTACAATGACGGTAGTATGGTCCTCAGTGTGTTAATTATAAGTTGCCATAATATGTTAACAGAAAAAAAGAAAATTGAAATAACTTTAACCTCAAAAGTCCAGATGAATGTTTAACTTATATATTCAGTCCCAAACTGGTTTTTTCTAAAATTTTAATATGTGATACTTGTAATGTCATTGTAAAATAACAATATGCTAAATGAATGACTCAACAAATCTCCTGATGACTAGCCAGGCAGTCAATGAATTCAAGGTCCTCCATTACCTGGAGACAAACTTTCCAACTTGACTTATCACACTTCTCCCTCTGCTGACATTGGCCCCTCCCCCCAGAATGCCTTCCATTCCAATTTTTGTCAATTGCAAACCTTCCCATCCTTCAAGCTACATCTGAAAGTCAGTCTGGCAAAGTGACAAAGGCTCAAGTTCCCGATTCAGGCAAATCTAGATTTAAATACCTGCTCAGCCGCTTTCAAACTCTATGACTTTGAGAATGTTTTCTAGACTTCCGTTTTTTTGCCCATAAAATGCAGATAATAATTATATTAACCTGGTAGACTTGTTTTGGATATAATATATGAAAAATGCTTATCATATGATAGGTTTTCAATAGATATTAGTTGGATGGCATTTCCTTCATGACACGTTCCTTGAGCACCCCAACCCAATAGCATGGTGAAGTAGTTCCACTAATTTTTTTATTAGAATCATATGGAGGATCTTTAAAATCCAAGTCCTGGGTTATACCTCAGAACAGTTAACCAAATCACAATCTCTGAGTGGGGAACAGAGGAATTTTTAATTTTTGAAGTTCACTACCTGATTCCAATGGGCAAACAAACTTGGGAACTATGCAATTGTATCCCCCCAATCTTCCTGCTCCCAGAAGAATCATCCAGAATATTTACTAAATTATTAAAAGAGCCTCCACCCCGACCTAAGGATCTGACTCCAAGGCAGAGACACAGTAATCTGTACCGTTAACCAGTGTCCTAGGTACACCTCCTTAATAGGCGGGTGTGGAAACAAGCCGTTGGCATATTGGATGTACTTCTGTATCAGATTCTCTTAATAATTTATAAGCTCTTTTGCAATGTGGGACAATGTCTCTTTCAACTTTGTGTTTCTTAACATAGTGCTTACATATATTAGGTATGCAATAAATGTTTTTAGTTGACTGAATTAAGAAACATTAAGGAGTAATTATTATAAGCCCATTCCCTAATTAAGACATTTCCAATTTGTATTAAAAAGTGAGGGCGAAATATTAGTATCCGAAGTACAAACACTTGTGCATAATCTGACATCTGAAAAGAGCTGGCCTTGGTCTCAGCTTTGTCACCGTCAAGGTTCAGGATCTTGGAAAGTCACTTAGCTTCTCTGGGCCTCAGTTCCCTTGTAGGTCTAATGCTGTACTTACGCCCACAGTTAGGCAAACTCTCTACAGTTTATTCACCGTAAATGCCGAACTGAGTCCAAATTTTATTAAGTATGCATGAGGAGAAACTAAAGCTATATTTCTCTATTTTAAGTCGCTTCCCGTAATTTTTCTTCCTGAAAACAGTTCCATTACTTTTCTACAGCCAAACATTCTTTCCCATTGAATGCTGCTCTTTAGTATCCACAGATGAAATGTGCTCAGAGGAGCCTCAATGCCACTGCCCTTCCCACAGGGGCGACAGCCTCCAGGGCTGCACTCTGCCATCCCTACGTATGTCTGTGCTTGTTTTTATTCCAAGACTTCTCTCTCACTGTCTGGTTTGTGAATTATGTGTCTGCTTTCTGTTTCCTGCCAGAATGTTCTCTCCTCAGCAGTAGGTCATTTCTCATCAGCAGAGATACACAATCATCACCCTCATTGGTAACTCTCTCACTGTACCAAATGAAAAACATATTTATTTTTGTGACTGTATTTTAACCCCATCTCTTCTCATTGACTGATTTGGGCTTTAAGATTAAGGTGATCAAAATAAAAGAGCAGATATAGGACAGTTAGTCTCTGGTCTTCCGACTCAAATATTATAACAGAATCACCTTCAGAAAGGATAGAATAATCAGCAATTAACTGCCGAATTACTTTTCATTGATTATATGGAAGAAAAAAAATTGATATTAAAAAACTCGATCTCAGTAGACTTGAATGACTGCAATACACACACACACAGGGAACGACATATGTGCTAATAGATAAAAATTTTATAGTCAATTGATATAACTGAAATTATTAGCATTTCCATTATTTTCCAAATGAATTCATACACTTAAAGATGATTGATTTTTTTTAACACTTGGGACAAAATGGATATTAACGGAAGTAATAATGACCAAAATACAAGTAACATCTGATATCAAAATATTTTTAAAAGAAAAATAGCATTGGATTAGAATTGTGGTGCATGTCTCTTGAATAAGAATATGCCTTTTTTCGGTGCTGCCTTTTGGGAAATGTGATTGAAAAGGTTATCCAAAAAAGGAACAAAAATTCTGTAACTAAATCTGACCTCGCCTTGGAACCAACACCTGTTCATTTCTTCAGATGATGGTCTAAATGTTAGCTAAAGGTCAAATGTCCATGATCATCCTGTAGGTCGTTCAACTACCTGCAGTCACAATGAGTCATATAACATAACAGAACAGATGGAAATATTATATGGTGATTCTGCTTCTGTATCTGGATGAAACTAGCAGTGAGATTTTTCAGCGAGGCATCTATAATGTCTTGAATAAGTCTGAATAAATCCATAAATCTCTATTCAGTGCCAGTAAACACTGTAGGAGATAAAGTAAAAGATGAAGAAGAGAAAGAAAAACTGTCATTTCAATTTTCAAGATGCATATCAAGAACCGATCATACAGGAACAGCTGTTGAAGATGTGGGGATGACTGGCACATGATCCTGAGACAGATGGTTTTAATAAACCCAGGAACTATAATCTGATTGAGTTTCTTCCTACATCCATTGAGTGCTGTTCCTCAAGATAATCACTTTGAGCAGATACACAATATTCTCTATAATTGTCATTGCTCAAAACAATTTTGAAACACCTCTTTTGGTAGATATGCCCTTTCCAAATGACAAGATGACCTGTTTGTAATTGGTCCTCATTTTTTTATTCTCTTCACCAATATATTGTTATGTATATGCACACATATGAAAGTGGTTAAGGGGCACCTGGGTGGCTCAGTCGGTTAAGCGTCTGACTCTTGGTTTCGGCTCAGGTCATGATCTCATGGGTTGTGGGATTGAGCCCCACTTCCCACTTCTGGATCCTCACTCAGTGCAGAGTTTGCTTGAAAGATTCTCTCCCTCTGCCCCTCCCCCTTCTTTCTCTCTCTCAAAATAAATAAATAAATCTTAAAAAAAAAAGGAGAGTGGTTAAGAACATGGAATCTGTATTAAAAATACCTGGGTTTAGGGGGTGCCTGGGTGGCTCAGTTGGCTAAGTGACCGCCTTCCAGCTCAGGTCATGATCCTGGAGTCCCGGGATTGAGTCCCGCATCGGGCTCCCTGGTCAGAGGGGAGTCTATTTCTCCCTCTGACCCTCCCCCCCCTCATGTGCTCTCTCTCTCATTCTCTCTCTCTCAAATAAATAAATAAAATCTTTAAAAAAAATACCTGGGTTTAAATTCCAGTTCTACCTGTAAGAACTTGAATAAGTTATTTAACCCGTCTATGCATAGATTTCTTTCTATCTCGATACCTAATTCACAGAGAGGTTGTGAGGATTCAGTGATTATACATGTATGTACAGATATATGTGTACACTATAAACATACATGTATAAAATGCTAAATGAGAATTTGCTGTTATTGTTATTATTAAATAACTAGAGATCATCCTTCTCTTGATATTTTTCTTGGTGAGGAGTTTTCTCTGAAGTTATTTTATTTTTCCCTTTGTAAATATACCTTTAACCATGATAAATATGCTTTCAAAATATTGCAAAATTTCCTAGAAGTAAGATTAATATAATAATTTCAATTAAAAATGACATGATAATCTCAATATGGTGAATATTAATTATTACATGTTAATTCTTCCATATGGTTTTAAAATTACTTTAGGATGAACTTAAATTTTTATATAAATTTAGAAAAATATTTATATGATATTTAATCTTCCCCAAAAGCACATAGCTTGTCTCTCCCTTTTCATGTTTTAATGTTGCTCACCAACATTTTATAATTTAATTCATATTGTTATTTATATGTATTTTACATTCTCTCTGTGTTTATTATGAGTGGAATTATTTTTTCCACTATTTTTCTAACAGGTCATTGCTGATATCTTAGGTTTGTTCCCCAAAAGCAGATGCTGAGACAAGGATTCATATGCAAGAAACTTATTAAAAAAGTGTTCCCAGGAAAGAGGGGTATGGAGGACAGAAAAGGGGTAAAAGCTGAGCAAGGATTTAGTCTCAGACCAAGTCCTACCTAAAGTACTTTCAACTTGATCCCACGGGGAACGATGACATGTAAGCTGAGACTCATGTCAAGGAACTAGGGGCAAGCCCATACATGTCAGCCAATGGTGAGTGGACACACCCAGGAAATATAATTTCCCAGAAACTTCTGGATATTCATCTAGACAGTGTAAGCACGAGTAACCTTAAGGCAGTTACACAAAAACAGGTGCCACAAATCCACCTACTGGAAACCAAAGAACAGCAAAGCCACAGCACATAAAACCAGTAAAAAGAGGATATGAGGCTTAACATCATGGATCAGCAGTGAAATGCAAGCAATGCAAATCAAAACCACAATGACATATCTTCTTAAACCTGTTAGAAATGCTAGAATAAAAAAAGAGGAAATAACAAGTGTTAGTGAGGATGTGGAGAAAAAGGAACCCTCAGACACTGTTGATGGGAAGGTAAATTGGAGCAGTCACTGTGGAAAACAGTATAGAAGTTCCTTAAAAAATTTTAAAAATAGAAATACCATATGACCCAATAATTCCACTACTGGGTATTTCCCCAAAACAGTGTTTTGAGAAGATATATGCAAGATTATTGCAGCATTATCTATAATAGCCAAGATATAGAAGCAACCTAAGAGTCTACCAGTAGATGAAAGGATAAAGAAGATATGGTATATATCTATAAAGGAATATTACATGGTCATAAAAGGGATGGGATCATGCCATTTGCAACAACACGGGTGGACCTAGAAAGTATCATGCTAAGTGAAATAAGTCAGACTGACAAAGACAAATACCATAAGATTTCACTCATATGTGGAATCTAAAAAAACAAATGAATAAACAAATAAACAAAAAGCAGAATCAGACCTGTAAATACAGAGAACAAACTGATGATTGCCAGATGGGAGAAGGTGTGGGACAGGCAAAATGGGTGAAGGGGAGTGGGAGATACATGCTTCCAGTTATGGAATGAATACATCACAAGAATAAAAGGCACAACATAAGGAATACAGTCAATATCATAATAGGTTTTATGGTGAGAGATGTTAACTACACTTGGGGTGAGCATAGTATAATGTATAAACTTGTCCAATCACCTATATGTACATCTGGCACTAATGTAACATTGTGTTGTCAACTACACTCAAATAACAAAAAATTAAAAAAAGAGAGAGAGAAAGGAGGAATGGGGATAGGAGAATTTTGCCTGCACAGAATCCCTCAGCTTCATTTGTAAAAATCATAGGCAGTATGATTTTTCTAAGGGGTGCTATTTTTTCCATAGGGGTGCTATTCACTTAATAAAATAGATGTTTTCTGCTATGGTGAGTGCTGTGAATTGTGTAAGACTGATGAATCACAGACCTGTACCCCCGAAACAAATAATACATTATATGTTAATTTAAAAAATTTAAAAATAAATAAATAAATAAAATAGATGTTTTCATGAAAAAAAAAAAAGAAGAAGAAGATCTGAGAGGATCTTGACAGAGTACCTAAATTGTCCCCTGGCCTTACATGTCCCAGACCCACTCCCATCTCATGTTGACTTCACTCCATCCTGTAACAGATTCTTCAAAATGATGGTTGGTCACAATTTCTTAGGAAAAATAATCCGTACTTGGAACAGTAGCTGGAACTGGAGTTACCACCTGGTAAAGTTTAAAATAATGAAATTCTTTTCAAAGACCCACCACATTCTGCACAGGCCAATAGGACAAGATCAGTGGGAATGTGAACAGTATCACTGCTCTGCATCTTTTGAGGCTTTTCATAGAAGGCACTTACTTCAGCAATTTCCACCATAACACAGCATGTCAGTTCAGATCCTGACAGGGAGGACAAGTTCAGAGGCTTCCACAAACCCTTTCTACCTTAATAACCATCACCTCCTGGATCAGAGGGATACTGCAGGGATTCTGCCAGATGCCAAATATGCCCATTCCAAGTACCTATTCAGGAACTGGAGAAATATTCACAGGATGGATCTGTGGATCTAATGGGCACTTGGTGATTCAAACTTGAGACATAACTCCATTTACTACTTGATTATTATAAACCTCACGTTGGTATTTTGAGTCCCTTAAGAATTAGTGCCAATTCCCAAGAGTTTAGATCTCTCATGTTCTCCAAAGTACAATTACTGTAGTAATTGGCCTCAGATCTCTTTTGACAAGGTTAGAGGAAGAAAAATGATAGATGCTGATGGCAGTGTTGAATGGGAGCCCAAACTCTCCTTCAGTAAAGAGGCTCTTAGTCTGTGAACTGACTTAGGTCTGGAATTGGGGGAGAGGACATGATTCTCCATTGTGTTGACTCAGATCATGAATTTGGTCCATTACCTGGAATTTGTCTTGTTCTAGATCAAGTAATGCTTTGCTAGGCTGCGTTTACTTTATTTTTAGGGACATGAGATTGATTAGCTCCTACTAAAGATTTCTGTGGGTCAAAACTTCTAATGTACATTACGCTAATATCCCCACTTGGTCTGGCCATTAAATGTTGCATTATCTTTGCAAGGAGCCCAACTTAATGATGACATATCTCAACATTATACCTGGCCTATTGAAGACATTCCCATATTTTAAGGATATGGATGTTTCTCTTACCTATGTAATTTCCCAGTGACTGAGTGAAGGGGGTAATCTTTGGCTTCTCACAGAAGAAACAATGTGGGAAGAACTAGTTGCACATGATAAATCCATTCCAACTTGCTTATTTTCCCTAAGTCATTGAATTCTTTCTATTTTATACCAAGGAAGGTCTGGTATCTCAATCTTATTGAGTTACTGGAGACAAATTTTTACTTGACAAACCAGGTCATATGTTAGAGCCCCTCCCACCTGACACACTGAGTATGTTACATTCAGACTCTTTGATAGGTGCACCCATATCAATAAATTTGGCCATACCTACTCATAAACATTTTGCAATTCATTTTGGAGTAGAGCTATTTCCTCCCAGGTCGCTTTGAGCATATCCCCTTGGAACATGCTGAGAATTGACACCAATTATAAGATGGTTGGGGTGAATCTTGAGAAGAGGCATTCCTTGTAGGACAACTGCATTAAGAAAAGTTATTACAGAATCTTTAGTAAGAGAAAGCTAACAGGAGGGAGGACTATTTCCATTAGCAAAGAAAGTTCATAGTGTTCAAATGTTCAACATTCTTAATATCATCCAAGACTTCCCAATTATCCTATTCCAAGTCTCAGGGTCCATTCCTTCCCCATCTATGAATGCCCTGACCTTCACACAAGAGACTTGATGAGGGCTGTGAATTCACTTTCTGAACCCATACAATTAAATTTTGTTTCTGATTTTTCAGGGAGATTATCGTAGAACTTCAGGAAATAAGAGATGATGTTTAGATTCACCATCAAAGTTATCTGGCTCTCTGAATGTGACTTGACTGAGAGTCACATCACTTGAGATATCATTTTCTTTTTTTTTAATTATGTTCAGTTAGCCACTGTATAGTACATAATTAGTTTTTGATGTAGTGTTCAATGATTCATTAGTTAAGTATAACACCCAGGGCTCATTACAGCATGTGCCCTCCTCAATACCCATCACCCTGTCACCCCTCCCCCAACCCTTCTCCCCTCTGAAACCCCCAGATTGTTTCTTGGAGTCCATAGTTTCTCATGGTTTGTCTCCCTCTCTGATTTCTCCCCCTTTGGATTTCCCTCCCTTCCCTTATGGTCCTCCGTGCTATTGCTTATGTTCCACATATGAGTGAAACCATATGATAATTGTCTTTCTCTGCTTGACTTACTTCACTTAACATAATCCCCTCCAGTTCCATCCATGTCAATGCAAATGGTGGGTATTCATCGTTTCTGATGGTTGAATAGTATTCCATTGTGTGTATGTACCACATCTTCTTTATCCATTCATCTGCTGAAGGGCATCTCGGCTCCTTCCACAGTTTGGCTATCATGGACATTGCTGCTATAAACATTGGGGTGCTCGTGTCCCTTCTTTTCACTATATCTGTATCTTTGGGGTAAATACCTAGTAGTGCAATTGCTGGGTTGTAGGGTAGCTCTATTCTTAACGTCTTCCATACTGTTTTCCAGAGTGGCTGCACCAGCTTGCATTCCCACCAACAGTGCAAGAGGGTTCCCTTTTCTCCACATCCTCACCAACATTTGTTGTTTCCTGTTTTGTTAATTTTCGCCATTCTGACTGGTGTAAGGTGGGATCTCATTGTAGTTTTGATTTGTATTTCCCTGATGGCTAGTGATGTTTAACATTTTTTCATATGTCTGTTAGCCATTTGTATGTCTTTTTTGGCGAAGTGTCTGTTATGTCTTCTGCCCGTTTTTTGACTGGGTTATTAGTTTTTTTAGTATTGAGTTTGAGAAGTTCTTTATAGATCTTGGATATCAGCCCTTTATCTGTAATGTCATTTGCAAATCTTTGACAAATCAGGAAAAAATATCCAATGGAAAAAAGTCTCTTCAATAAGTGGTGCTGGGAAAATTGGACAACTACATATAGAAGAATGAAACTGGGCCATTCCCTTACACCATACACAAAGATAAACTCAAAATGAATGAAAGACCTCAATGTGAGACAGGAATCCATCAAAATCCTAGAGGAGAATATAGGCAATTATACCTTCGACACCGGTCACAGCAACTTCTTTCAAGATACATCTCCAAAGGCAAGTGAAACAAAAGCAAAAATGAACTTTTGGGACTTCATCAAGATAAAAAGCTTCTGCAGAGCAAAGGGAACAGTCAACAAAACTAAGAGGCAGCCCACGGAATGGGAGAAGATATTTGCAAATGAGATAGCATTTTCTTCATTTTCTTTCTGAAAGCATTTCCGTGCACTGAGGAGCAGTCATGTCCTTCCAGTGTTTTTGGTCCTCACTGGAGCCAGCAGCCCCTTCGCTTCTCCAATCATTTGCTTCACTGGATACTTTACCACAATCAACTGGAGATGATAAATTTGTTAATCATGGCATCCCTGAATGTTGTGACTTACTTGGATCCCACTTCATTTTGGCAAGGATCAAAGCACTGCATTCAAGTCTAGTTCAGAGAGAAAACTGAACCAATCCTTAAATACAACACAAATGTTTGCGAAGACAAACACACACTGGGAGAAAATGCTTACAATGCATTTAACTACAAATGATTCATGCCTACAACATAAAAAAGAATTTCTACAATTAATAAGAGAAAAACTAATAACACAAGAAAAAATAGGCAAAGGCATATGAACCACCAGTTGCACACAGGGAAATGGCCAATAAATGCATGATAATCTGATTAATTGAGCGATTAATCTTTAGGTGGTGGTTCTTTTTATTTCTAATTTTTTTTCGTCTTAAAATAAAATTTGTTAATATTTAGATAGCAATAAGAGTTTCTTTTGTTAATATCTTCTCGCTATCTTTTCATTTTGCTATCTTTCCGCATCCTCAGTTATTGGGTGTAAACTGCAGATAGCTGATTTTTAAAACTATAGCCTATTTATTTTCACTGCCGAGAATGATCTTTTTACATTTATTATGATCACTGCTACATTTGGAACTGTTTCTACTTTTAACTTGGATCATTTCCATCTCATCTTTCATGCTATCTTTGTGCAACATTTTATGTCTGTTTATTTATTCCAATGTGTAGGCATTATTGTTTTATAAGTTCAATGTTTGTTTATATTTACTCATGTGTTTAACATGTTAATTTTTTTGCTCACTTAATGTTGCATCTCACACTCTTTCTGGGATAATTTTCCTTCTATCTGAAGTACATCCTTTCCGATAGTGAATATAAGAATAAATTCAGTATTTATTTGTCCTCATTTTTTTTTTACTCTTCTTCTTGAAAAAGAGTAAAAATTCTAGGTTATTTTTTCTCAGCACTTTGAAAACACCCTTCTGCTCTTTTCTGGCTTTCACGGTCATGAAATCTGCTGCTGATTTTATTCACATATAGGTTCATTTTTCTATGGCTTTTTAAAGATCTCTATCTTTGGTGATCCATTAGGAAACTGTAATGCATTTAGGAATTGATCTTATCTTCCTTTTATCTGCTTGATTCACTTATGCTTCTGGAATTCTTTAATCAATTATGAAAAATCTTAGACTCGATCTCTTTACGTAGATCCTTTCCTTCATTGATTCCATTCTTTTCTAAAAGTCCTATCGGTTCAGTTAAAACTTCCAAGACAAATATGTTTGATTATATTCTTTATTACAAATTCTTATTATTTCCTTGTAAAGTATATTTGTTCTTCTTAACATATGTGCTTCTTTCTCATATTGTCTATATTGCAGTCATTCTCATCCACTGTGGCTAATTTCTCTGTGTGTTTTAATTTTAACTGTGTGTTTACATTCAGTGAACTTTTTCTGGGGAATTTCCACCTAGCCTGGGATCCAACCTTTTTCAGAGGTTTTATATATTTTTCTGACTACATATGTGAAGCATCTTATTTCATGCTGTTTATTTTGTCTTTTCTTTCCATTCCATTTTACTTGTCTTTTGTTACACATGTTATATTTTGTTTGCTTTTGGATCAACTTAAGTTCATGTCTCTGCTTGTGGTTCCCTAAACCACAGGAGTAGTGTAAACTTGAACTCCAAACCAATACGGTTACACATTTTCAGTGTAAACTTTCTGTTCATTGTTTGCCCGCTGAAAATACTAGCCAAAACAGATAATCTTCTTTGTCTTCTATCTGTCTTTACAAGAAACTTTTTTTGGTGCTTGTTTTTTGTTTTGTTTCTTTTCATCTACTCTTTTACTAATGTTTTAGTTCCTTGAATTCTCAGCAGTGTTCAGGAACTTCACATACAGTCTCCTTCCCTTTGCCTAGATAGAGCCAAGGCCTGGTCTCCTGGGAAAACTTCCTGGTTTTCTGGAATTCTTCTGTAGGGGAATTACAGATTTCAGTTTATTTCCCAATCAGTTTTTTAACTCTTTGGTTTTTATCCCCGGAGTTTCCCCTACCTTACAGTGAACGCATTAAAAATGATTTGTTACATTTTATCCTCACAGAAATGTATGCTGTAGTGAAGCTTTTCAGGGTATGGCTTCTGCATCATTGCCAGAAATACGAGTCCTGAAATTTTCATTTAAATTTCATCTTTGATTCAAGAGTTCCTTAGAGGATAATATTTAATTTCCAAATAGTTGTTGAGTACTGTTGTTTAATTTGGAGATTTATTGAAGCGTATGACCTATATGTTTCTCCATTTGGGGAATTTATTGGGATTTCTCATGTGGTCTATTGTGTAATCAATTCGATCAACGTTTTAAGAAAAATAAAAAAGATGAGATATTTTTAAGGGAAAAAGTGTCAATTATCAATCTGTTAGAATTTATTATTAAATCTATTAGAATGTTCTATGTCCTTATTTATTTTACACTTTATTACTTGTCAAAAATTGAAAGTGGCTAATAACATGTTTCAAATTATACTGTGTTCCTACTTTTCTTTTTCTCTAGTAGTTTCCACTCTGTATACATCAATACCATGTTGCTTGCTGCTTACGTTTTGGTTCTTTTATATTGTCAGTGCCAATAGTGACTTTCATCTTCCATTTACTGGTTTTGTTTGGGAATCATGTTTCAGGGGACATTCATAGTCCCACTCTTAATAAATAATAGCTATTGTTTGCTGAATGTACCTTTGCCTATCCTTCTATTTTTTACTTTTTTTCTGCTATACTGTTTTGGGTTTTCTTTTGTATATGGTGCATATTTACATATTTTGGAGTGGCCAAATTCTATTTTTTTAAATCCCAGTGTAGTTAACCTACAGTGCTACATGAGTTTCTGGTTACGATACAGTGATTCAACAATTCTATACATTACTCAGTGCTCATTGTGATAAGTGTGCTCTTAATCCCCTTCACCTATTTCATCCATTCCCCACCCGACCTCTTCACTAGTAACCATCATAGTCTATGTGTTTTAATAGCGAATTAAGCCTTTTTTTCCTTTGCATTTGTGGTTGTATATGAACTATTTAGTCATATGAACATCACTGTGTTTCATGCTCTGTTTATTCCGTGCTTCCTTTGTTTCCTTTTACTTGTCTTTCTCTATATAGATATTTTGTTTGCTTAATTTCTGCAGTGATTTAGAAGTCATGTTGTTTTTATGTGTCTACTGATTACTTACAAATTAACATTTTAAAAATACACTGTAAAATTTTTCTATATCAGTGCAGAAGTGTTATCCCTTGACTTCTTCCTATGAAAGATGAGAAAGTTAGTATAAGCTTTTACTTCCTCTCCTCCTGCCACCAACCCCACCCCACTGCCTAGTTTTAATAAAACATAATCTGGATTCTTAGGTCCACTTTGGTATTAATACATGGTATGTATAGTCCTTTTAAAAAATTGGGTTTTTTTTATATTTACATGACCTGTTACAGCTGTTTTTACAACTCCTAGTCATTAAATAAAACCATGTTCAAATACTTTCAATGCTTACTGGCTGTCATTTTATACCATAACTTCCTCATTTTCGTGATCTCTGTTTTAATCTCTTGTTCAACTGCTGAATTTTTTTCTTAGAAGTGAATGTGGGCAGTGTATTTTCTGAAGTTTGCATACAAGAAAAGAAGGTTCTGTTGCCAGAGCACATGACCAATAATCTGGCTGCATATAAGATTTTTCAGCGGCAACATTTTCCCTCAAAAAAAGCTATTCCTCCATTTTTTTCCCCAAGTCCTTAATAACAGAGGGATAATTCTTATGTCCTGATTTTTTTATTTGATCATTTAAAAAATATATCAGGTCAGAGATAGAGTTGTCATTGGGGAAATAGTGAGGTTATCATATCCCTGCATAATTCAAGCAGGGCTTTTGCCTCTCTACCAATTCTTCCTTGTTGTCCTTGCTTGCAAGAGAAACCAAGTCCCTACAGGACATGGTTTACCATTTGCCTGGCTGTTCATACCAGGCAGAAGGCATGGCGACACTGGGGTCCTCCTATGTCAGGGGTCATCTGCTGTCAACTCTCTGCTTGCCTTAAACGGACCACACCAGGAGCAAATCCCATGATTCTACCGGTGGAGGCTGAAATATACTTGTATGTTTGAGAAAGAGAAAAATAATTCAAGTGCAGCACCCTTCATAGGTTACACATCTCCTTTGCCTCCTTCATTCACCTCTTGATGTAGATATAAAAATTATTTTATTTCTAATTCTCATCTTTCAATATTCATATAAACTTCTGAATTTGACTTTGACTCTTCATAAGAAGAGATACATGGCCCAGCCTCTTAAGGCTTGGTACCGCCAGCACAAAACAAAAGCTTCTTGGCATCAGGACAGATCACATGTATCCACAGAATACGTACGGAGTGGCCCTGTTTTGACTTTTATGAAACTGCACTTGGTTTTCTATGCCATCTGCCTTTGTGAAGGATATTAAGTGAAATCATCCTATGAAACTCATAAACGTATTCACTGTAAGAGATTGGTGAGTTAGTGTTAATTACTTTGCTCAGTAAGGCTGTCACCTGTAGATTCAGCCTTAACCTAGTTTTAAAAACATATCTTGTCCCTAAGCAGAGAAATTTTTAATCTTGTTCTCATGGTATATCTTAATCTCTAAAATTAGGTTGTTGTCTTGTGACTTAGTCTCAGTAACTGAATTCTGCTCTAGGAAGGCTGTCTCTTCCTGGCAGGTCTTTGTTCTGCCTTGTCCTTATCAGTCTTCCTACGTAATTAGGAAGCTGTCCCTAAGTTCTAGCCCCTGTACTAGAATGATGTCTAGCTGGGGCTAGAGGGACTGGCTTGACATAGCTCTTTCCATTTACTAGTTCTCAGCCTACTCTTCTCCAAGCATCTCCTGGCCATTGACTGTACCTTTCTTTAGAGTCTTCCCATTTCTTTCCAATTGCCCACTTCAGAGGATTTCCAAAATACTCTGCCATACCTAGTGGGCCAATGCAGCCCTAGGAACCTGCATTCTTACGTTCAATCTGTCCTACCACCCACCAAGCCCTTTGTTCTAACATAATACTTATTTTACCAGAACTAAGGCAATTCTCAAGACTTATCTGAAATTGCCTACAAGTGACTAAAGTCTTCTATGAAGGCTATAATATTTGCGAAGTGACTTACCAAATATGCCGTAATATATGACAGGAGGTTTTTAGGGCATGTTCCCAGTCATCTGATATTGAAATTTAGGTCATTCAAATTGAGATGGTGCCTACTCCACATCACATAGTTTTACCTTTTTTTTGCATGTAAATAATTCAAATGCTTTTAGGCATGTTTTATATTTTTTCTCTAATCATCTTCACAAAGGAAACCATGAATGGTTATTCCTCCACCACTGAGTAGCACAAAAAGAGAAATACACAAGTATCTTCATTTGTTTTGTATGCTTCTAAGTAAATTTTAACAGTATCTCTATGAGGCTTTTCCAACAAGTAGAAATTCATTATTAAAACATAGGCCTTCATTATTAAAACATTAAAACGTTTAAGAAATGGCTATAAAAACCCAAAGGGAATGAACATTTTGAGAAATTCTGTTTGAATAATCCCTTTTGAAAGTATGGATTGAAAATTTCTAATTTGGGGACACCTAGGTGGTTCAGTCAGTTAAGCATCCAGCTCTTGATTTCTGTTCAGGTCATGATCTCAGGGTTGTGAGGTCGAGCCCTGCGTCAGACTCCATCTTCTCTGGGCCTGGAGCCTGCTTAAGGTTCTCTCTCTCTCTCTCCCTTTCCCTCTGCCCATTCCCGCCTCTAAAAAACAAAAAATAAGAAAATTTCTAACTTGAATCTGATTAATAAAAGAACAAAACAATCTGAACCTTTTCACAGATAATTGTTTTGTTTCTGAGCTAGCCATTTTTATCTTCTTGAATCTCTACATAGTTTATTTGAGTTTCTATGTTGACCCTACACATAGTTATTTTCTATTTATCAGTGAGTATTTACTGAGGGCCTATGATCAGTCAGATCCTTTCCTAAGCATTTCATGGGTGCTACCTTGCTCCATTTCACATCAGACCACTAGGGCAAGATCATCACCATTTCACAGGTGAGAAAACTGGACCCAGACAGTTCCCCCGTGCATCTCACTATCAAATGAACTTCTATCCAAGCATTCTGGAGGAGTGGAGAGAAAGAGACCCAGTCATTAACATAAACATGTTGACCTAGAGCATAGTGATGTTGTGAAAAAAGTATGTTTGTTTTATTTTATTGAAACAAATACCACTGTCAGGCACCATCCTATTTTTAAATAAATACCCATAATTTACAAATGTCAACAACATGATAAGTGCTATTCTTATCTCTACTTTACAGATGAGAAAACTGAGGCACAGAGAAATTAGAATTGTCTGAGATAACTCAGTAAATAGTGAATCAAAATTTTAGATCCCAGGGACACCTGGGATGGTGGCTCAGTTGGTTAAGCACCCGCCTTCGGCTCACGTCATGACCCCAGGGTCCTGGGATCGAGTCCCGCATCGGGCTCCTCGTTCAGCAGGGAGGCTGCTTCTCCCTCTGCCTGCCGATCCCCCTGTTTGTGCTCTCTCCCTCTCTCTGGCAAATAAATCAATAAAATCTTTAAAAAAAATTTAGATCCTAGTAGGCAGGCTTCAGTGTCCATGTTCATGCTCATGACCATCATGCTCAAAAGTAAAGGCAGCATAGGCAGGTCTGCACACAGCAATAACCCATAGTGGGATTTCCTTATAATGCTTTCCACAGACTTGAGATTTTTGCATTTTGCATGTAGCTCATCTCATTGAGAATAGCAACGCTTTATGTGCCTTCGCCCAGGTTTTTAGAAAGTATAGTAAAGGATGAAAACCAGTGACTGGCAAGGAAAGTTAAAATGAATGTTCGAGGAGCTTTCTCCTTTGGGAAGGATATTTTCTAAGAATGTGTTATTCATTTAGGAGATTATAATATTTGAGTGAAACATATTCGTAGAATTATTAAATTTGAAAGACAAAAAGAGAACTTTGAAATGTGAAAAAGAGAACCCTATCCAAAAGTATTTTTCTGCAGAAAAATATTAAATCACCCTGGCTTTAAACATTATGTTTATGTATCTTTAGCATTCAGGAAGAGTTGTTTATTTATAAATAAGTGAAATAAACTCCATCTCTGTGTTGTGCTACTAAAGGTGAATACATTTTAAAATGTATTCTTTTCTTTTTTTTTTTTTTTTACGTTTTTGTAACTCCCTGCTTGTCCTTGGGAATTTGTTTCTTTAAACACTTTACCAGTCGGCGTCTGCCCCTTGTGGTAAGCCGAGGATGCAGCAGTCATGTGTATATCTTAGTGCAAATTACAGAATGTGTGTGATGAGGACCCTTGCCCTCTGCACAAAATCAGCCCTGTGGCTTTTTAAGGCAGTGTGTCAGGGTCAGTGGAGGACTAGGAGAGGGGAAAGAGCACTCGGGTTCCCCCCGCACGTCTGAGGGAGCTACAATGTTGCAGGACCTGACTGTGACCTATTTCCAGGATGTCTGTGACTCCAGCTGTGAAATCCTGGCCCAGGGAGTCATCACAGTGGGGTGCTGGGCTTCTAGTTCCCCCAGGCATCTGGGAGACTGTAGGATGGCTCGACCCTCTTAGATTCCAAGAGAGATGATCTCATTTAGCTTGAAGACCACAATCAATCAATTTGTTAAATACCAATTTGGGGGCCTCTGGGTGGCTCAGTCAGTTAAGCGTCTGCCTTCGGCTCAGGTCATGATCCCAGGGTCCTGGGATTGAGCTCCAAATCAGGCTCCCTGCTCAGCGAAGAGTCTGCTTCTCCCTCTTCCTCTGCAGTCCCTCCAGTTTGTGCTCTCTCTCTGTCAAATAAATAAATAAAATCTTAAAAATAAATAAATAAATACAAATTTGTTAGAGAATGGCTATGCTTTATGGAAAAATGTAAGTCAAAATGGAGACTGTATGTATTTAATATTTTACTTTATTTACAAGTATTTCTTTGTTTTGAGAGAGAGAGAGCTGGACTGGGGAGAGGGGAGAGAGAATCAAGTAGACTCCCAGCTGAAAACAGAGCTCGAGTCGGGGCTCGATCCCACACCCCGAGATCACCACCCTAGCCGAAACCAAGAGTCTGATGCTCAACCGACTGTGCCACTATAAATAGTTTTAAAATTATCCACAGAGATATATATATCTAGGTAAAGTGCACGATTATGCTAACATCAACTAGATTTTTTTGTCCAAAATGCTAATATTCAGGCAATGTATTTCTTAAAACTTTTTTGTAGATACATTGACTACATTTGTAAGCAACCTGGAGAGAATGAGGGGAAAAGAGGTGAAGAAGGAAGAATATATCAATACTGACTCTGAATGAATAAATGTCACCGCTATTCAGGGGTTTATAATTTATTTTTCTATTGAGACAACATTCTAGTTATGGTGCTGAAATACCATTGACTTCAACTCAGAAATGAGAATTAAAATACCTGATTCTAATTAAGAATAAGGGAAAGACAGAGGTCAGCTTGGAGCCTTGTGAAGCAATGGAAGGCAATATACCAGCCGATGCAGTTAGAGTCCTGGAACCACTCCCAGGTCGCTCACTCATCTGCTCCATGGCCTTGGTAATTTGCTTAACCTCTCTGAACAACAATTTCCATAGCCACAGAATAGGGTTGATCGAGTGACTGTGTGAGGGTGCTCTGTGAAGCTTTAGAATCAGGTACAGAGGCATAAACAGCGTGCTCCAAGGAACTGCCCTTCCCAAGAATAGTCCTACTAAAGGACATCTGACAAGGGACAGGGAAATGTGACTTGGAGGCTTGTTTATAAGATGTCTGACATGTGAAATAAAAATTGACATTTCTGGGAGCTCCAGGATCCTTCATTACTGGAGAGAACCAGCCTGGTAGGGGCCTTCTCTGCCTGCAGGGAGCAGTTGGAAATTTCCTTTCCCATTCCACACCCAAGTAATATTTGTGGGGGAAAAAATTGGAACACTTGATTCTTCTAGGGGGAAAAAAAACAACAATAGACTACTATTTAAAACTGTTAAAATTTTAAGAGCTATTCATAATTTAAGAGCAAAATGGAGTTTGATAGCCATCCCCGAGATGGCAATTTTAAGAAGGCAACCATAGGTGGCAAGGGCTTACCCTAGAAATGCTAGTTTCACCCTTTTCTCAGCCTGCACCCATAGCGTTACCTTCCCAAGTATGTTGCCATAAGACATGTGTAGAGCCATATTCCAAGGGAGAAAAAATACATTCTAAGATCAGCTGGGTTTCAGGAATGTTTCATACTATATTATTGGGGATGATGAAGATGAAGAAGACAAAAAAAGACGTGTGTGTATATATTTACTGAATCTAAAGAAAGGACAGAGAACCTGATAAGAGAGAAAAAGAGGCTTGGAGCTGACAGAATTCCTGAACATTCCATTTCCTACATATGAATGTGGGTGAAATGGGTAGACACAGCGAGTCCTGAAACCCATTACCAAGACCACAGTGGGAAAACGAAATACTGTCAACACCAGCCTATAAACGTTCCATGAACTAGCAATCCACAGAGCATACTTTGGGAAAGTTTCACAATAGAATTCATATAAATAGAGCAACTAAGTGAACAACTAATAAGAAGATATAGATATATAAACAAATAGTAGCATCCAAATTCTTGTGCCAAATTTTCAATAATTACATACCTTTGTGTTGGCCTATTGATAGAAGTCACTAGATCTTAATCTTGGCTATATATATAATAACCTGAGGAGTTTTAAAAACAGCAACAACAACAACAGCAATATCTGGGTCTCACACCCAGTGACTGATAATGATGTTCTAGAATGAGGCCCAAACACTGATATATTTAGAAGGACCCAGGTAGTCAAGTGGCAAACCCAAGACAAATAGTCAAAAGATACCTCCTTCCCTCTTGGTTATAGTTCCTTGGTTTTTCTTCCCAGCCTCCTTCCTTTTCTTGCCCAAGGTTGGTGACAAAATGTCACCATTCCCTTCCTTCACTAAGAGCCGGCTCAAGGGGCAAGAATAGTGGTATCAAAAGAAGTGGCAAGGAGAGATAGGAGGAACCTAACTGCTCTTCTGGACTAATTTCCACCCCACATGGCCATGGTTTCACGCCCTCAGGCGGCTCCCCCCATGATTCCCACATGCAACCTCAGATTCTCGGTCAGTTCTGAGAGTATGCAGAATAAGATACTCTGGTGATGTATTTCTTAACATGGAAATCTCCGGGGAAGAGCCTAATGTATATTTGTAGAGCCTTTGCCCAACAACTTGACCAACTCTTGTCTTCAACACAGCCTTATAGGGCCCCAGAATGACTGCTGGACTCAGGGATTACAAGCTCAAACAAGGATGCCAGGAAGCATTTACTAGGGTCTAGCCCTGGTGGTTGATCTCCCAAAGATCCAGTTATCACCTGAAATGTGGATTCCCACTCCCCATCTACCCTTTTCCTCTGCTTCATTTCTTGGTTTCCCTTTAGGATGTGAAGCTTTTCATGGACTCTGTTATAGTGTATCTATATCCGGGGACCATAGGTAATTTTTGTCAGCCCTTCCTTTGTGTGTACCTTATAATGATGGACCTGAGTCCAAGGCTTGACTTTCTAGGGAAGACACATGCCAACCCCCAAGCTTCAGCTTTCCAAATACAATGTGAATCATGCCCATCATGCTCCACCCATGGGACTGTATAGCTTGGTATGCAGACCTCCAGAGTTAGGAATGAGATAAATTCATCACCATCTGATTGCCTTCCACTGAGCCAGCCTCAATAGCAAGATCAGTGTCCCCGAATCTGGTTCTGGCTCAGGTTACAGCTTCCAACAAGACCTCAGGAGGCCTAATGCCTATTAGGATACCTGCATCAGAGCTTCTAACTCTAAACTCTCTACCACGAAAACATCAAGAGCAGGTGCAAGAAAAACACCCTATAAACTGTAACCCCATGCATATTACATATTAACAGCAATTGGTTTAACATTTCCATTAATACAGTAGTAATGTTAGATACATCATATATTAAATAAGATCCATTGGTCTTCTTGAGATTTTGACTACCATGACTGAGGTTATTTCTGTGAACAAAATGCACTTGAAGTCTAAAGCATCCACTGGCATGCTTGACTCCCCGAATAGCTAGTTAAATGACAAAACCAGTAGCACTTGGTAGACGTAGGTAAAAGGTGCTTTTTTTTGCAGCATATTTTCCAAAAGGAAGACTTTGTCATCTTTCTTTGTATTTTTACTGTATCTAAAAGAATATATGCTAATTGAGATGAAAAGGGATAATTTGATGTGGAGAACTGACTCAAAAAACTCTCTATGACTCTGTGTTTCTGGTGCAGTCTGTAAAAGAGTGTGCCCTAATAAAATCTGCCCAAAAGGGGTTGTGCCATGTCACAATTTTATATACCGGAGCACCAGTACTCAGGCACAATGCCCTTGTTCTTATTGCTAGATGCTCTTAGGTTAAAAGAGCACAGCAAGTCTGCCCTGAGTCATAAAATCTGCTGCACCGCAACTAAGTAGAAAAGTCAGTGTATTCTCTTCCCTTTAAATGCTGAGGTTGGTTTCTCCTTACTGGATATGTGTGTTCACATCTATTTTCCAGTAAGGTCTGATTGCATCTGCGCTGACCCTTGGTTCCGATCAGCTTGTAACTCTCCCCCATATGAAATTCTTTAGCCCAAAAAGAGAACTCTAAGGGGTGAAAGTGATTTGATGGTTTCTGTAAAATCATCGTAAGCAAATAAAAATTCTCTTTCAATGTTCAGATTTCACTCACACCGGTGGTGCTCAAACTTGTGCCTTCATGCCATATTGTTCACAAGAATATTTGCATAAGCTTTGGACTTTCTCCGAAGAAATCATGTTTCTTGTTTTTAAAGCCAGACGTTATGGGGATTAGTCTTCCACCCCCAACCCCCCCACCCTCCCACCCCCTCCCCCCGCCGTGTGAGCTCCCTGGTGCAAGGGCCTCTTTCTCTGCTCTCTCTGTGGGGCAGCTCCCCCCCTCTTGCAGGCAGCCTCCCTCCACCTTTCTGACCTTCCCAAACTTTCAGCTGCAGCTTCTACTCATATTTAGTTGTGGAGGTGGTTCTGCCAGTTGTTGAATCGCTCTCCAGTTTGTTGACTTGGATGTGGACAATATCTAGTTGAAAAAGTGGGACTGGGTGAGCTCTGGGTCCTCCTACTCCACCATCTTCCCAAGCTCCCTGCTCCCAAATTAGGTTTCTGCCAAGAGCCCTAAACTTAGTAACTACCAAGTGACTCATTCCCTAATATCCAGCTTCACAGCACATGTGACTAAATTCACATCTCAGCAACATTTCAAGTCACTGCCCTTGGGGAGTGCTTTTAATTTACCAAAATGATGAATGTTCATTATTCCAAAGTACCTGGTCTGTTTCAGTTTGCAACTTTTATGGGCTACCCTCACATGCCACAAAGAAATGACAGAGACAGTCCAACCCCAGGGCTTTCCCCAATATCCAGAAGACTACCTAAAAGTTTCCTCTTTCTCCTCCACCTAAGAAAACATGTTACAAATCAAATGAGTGACAGTTATGCTATTATAAGTCTAACCTGGAACATAGTATGTTTTGTTTTTAAAAAGGAAACTACATAATATTGCTAACCTGGAAATATTTGAAACTTGAAACATATTTCACAACGAATCTCAACACATCAGTGTGTTACAAGAGCATATTTGAAAAGTATTGGTCCATAGGTTTCAGTCTAGGGCAATGAGATTATTATGGCACTTTACGTGCATTGCTTCATTTGGTTCTCGCAATATTCCTGTAAAGCAGGAGATGAACATTTAACTTCCCTCATAGTAAAAGTCAAGTAAGCAGTTCTGTGTTGCACAAAGGGACAGAAAAGAGGGGGTTGGTGGAGGGATGTTTTTATAACTAACTTTGCGAGGCTCACATTCAGAAGACTTTTCTTTATTCTTCTTCACCTGCAATTAGGAAATCATGTTGTCATACAAGTATTTTATAGTCTACAAATTTATTTTTCCTTTGTGATGCTTTATAGAAAAAAAAGGTACTGAATTCAAATAAGTTCTGGGAAACACTGCATATTATATTTGTTTTGTAGACTCACAATGCTCTTCTGTATAGTAAAGGTGCTGGAAAGTCCTTCAGGAAAGAATCATGTTTAATTTTGTTTCACATGTATTATTAACATTTATTTGACCATGGCAACTTTTCCCCTGTAACTCCTTTTAATGTGACATGTAATTGGGTTCTAAGGAACACACTTTGAGAACTGCTACATGAAGTGTTAACTGTCTCATGGTTCAAATAATAAAGTGCCTTATAGAAGCTTTACTCACTCATTTTTATTTAAAAGAAGAAAATGGGCAGTAATCTTATGAGAACCCCTTATAAAGGCCTCTTCTTAAAACTGACAGAAGCAAAAGAAATAAAAATGAGGAAAAAAAATGTTTATCAGTTCTGAAACTAGTAAATACTGCCAAAGATGTATCACAAATCTTTGGCAGGAATTACTACCAAATACAGTAGATTCGAATCAGTGTGAAGAAAAACATCAAAGGTTGATGTGCAACTTCCCTTCCTGAAAATGTGCAGTTTTCAGAGAAGTATCTAAAGCAAATTCTGCCAATTCCCACTGATGGTAAATAAATGTAGAACAGGACTGGAAGCCCTGGAGATTTTGGGAAAAAGACTTCTGCCCTAATCGGTCCCTGCCCCCAGGCGAATGAGGGGGCAGAGGGAAGAAGGAGTAGCCCCTCTGCAGGGCGTTGTTATTTGTTTAATAGTAGCCACTTTTCTTAAAATGTAACATATTTTCTCCAACCTGGCTGCTGGGAAGGATCCTTATGATCAACAGGCTCTAGTAGTAAGGGTGAGCATTTTTTACAGATACAAAGATGCTTATGCAAGAAGCAGGAAGTAAACAAACAAACAAACAAACAAAACCAAAAAAATCCCAAAAAAGTGGCCTTACGAAACTAAAAGCCCTCGGGCCCTGTAGTTTTCCTCCAGCTTGACTTCCCATCTTCTGTCTTAGTTGGCCTGGGCTACTTTATAAAATAGCATAGACTGAGTGGCTTAAATAAGACATTTATTTTCTCACCCTCTTGAAAACTGGAAGACCAAGTTCAGGGCGCCAGCCATAGTCAGTGTCTTGAGGGCTCTCTATTGGCTTGTGGAGGGCTTCCTTCCCACTGTGAGCTCATGTGACCTTTCCTTGGTGAATGTACTTTCTCTACCTCTTCTACAAGGGCACTAATTCTATCATGAGGGTCCCATTCTCATGAGCACATCTAAACCTAATCACCTCCCACAGGCCCAGCCCCAAAAACCATCACATTGGGGGATCAATATATGAATTTGGGGAGACACAACTATTCAGCCTGAAAGACCTGCCTAGCTAAAGTAGGTGAATAATCCAGAATCAAAAGAATACTCCCGTACACCCTCAATGCAGGACATACACACAATCCCCCACTCTCCTCTCCATATCTCCCACCTCCCCCACCCTGCCCACCTCTTCCCCCACACCCCTGCCTCCCCACCCACACTGGAATTCACACTACACACTAGGAGTGAAATCCAGTGCATTTCCCCAACACATGCAGAGAGTAAATCATACAGAAATACAGCTTCCCATGACCACAGCTCTTTTTCTACCTGTCTCAGGGATAGCATAACTGGATCTATATTTAAATTTGGAAGATGAATTAAAATGGGAGTCAGATAAGCAGAAAGGGGAACCATGAATAATCTATCTATGCTCTTTTGGGAACAATAGCAATTCTGCAGTTGTTACTTTCCTCAAAAATGAGTAAAAGCAAAAAATTTGGTTAAAAAAAAAAACAGAATCATATGGCATTTGTCCTCCTGTAAGTGGCTTATTCTAGAGTTCTGCTGTCCAACACTGTGCCTATGGATAAAAACTGTACTGTGCACTTAAAAATCTATTAAGAGGAGGATCTCATGTTGTATTCTTATCACAATAATTCTTTTAATTGGTTAAATAAAAGAAATGAATCAAGCATTTATCCTTACTTCCCTATTATTTATACCATTGAGCAACCAAGTAGCTTAGGAAAAACATCTTGTAAAATTGTTCCAGTTATTGAATGAAAACCAAATGAGAGAATTTGAATATTAACATTTTAGAATGTTAGGCGTTGAGCATCAGTGGATGCTAATATTTTAAAAAAACAAAGTGAAAAGCTGACATTCTGTACTTCTTAATGAAAGAATGCATCACAGCCACAGTCTTGGCAAGGGAACCCAACCAGAGTCTAATCAAGCATCTGGATCCAGTTGCCAACTTACAAGAAATTTACAGAAGACAAAGAAATATGCTAAACTGTGAAAAACTCTATGAGTCCAATTCCCCAGGTTCTGCAAGATATTTATTAGAATGGGAAGAAAGGATAGAGAATGTGTAGATTAAAAGACACTTAAAAGTAATATAAAGTTTTTAAAAGTGGGCATGCACTATTGGGTGATTAAAATCACAAGGAAAAGCAAAGAAGTAATTATTATGAAAGTCGAGACAGTGGGTAATTTTGGAGGGAGAAGAGCCATGATTAAGACAAGAAAATAAAATAAATAAATCCTGGGCATGTAAAGTACAGCAAGGTGACTATAGGCAACAATACTCCATCGTATATTTATATATATATTTCAAAGTTGCTAAAAGAGTAGACCTTAAAAGTTCTCATCACAAGAGAAAAAAATGTGTAAGTATATGTGGTGATGGATGTTAACATAAACTTAATTTGGTGATCATTTTGTAATACATACACACACCAAATCATTAGGTTATACATATAAAATGAATGCAATATTATATATTGATTATATCTCAGTAAAAATAAATAACAAATAAAAAAGTAAAATGCAACAAAAACTACTAACACAGATGGAAAAATGGAGGGGTTTATGGGATGACTGCTAAAGATTTTCCTGACCTAAGTGACGGTAATAAGATTATTCACTTTATTTCAGTTATGAAGATAGGTAAGTTCTTAAGTTCTATATAGCACAGTTCCTACAGTTAACAATACTGTATTGTATACTTAAAACTTGTTAAGAGGATAGATCTTATGTTAAGTGTTCTTATCACAAAATAAGCGAATAATAATAATAATAACACAGGGGTAAGAAGGGAACTTTGGGAGGCCATGGATATGTTTGCAGCCTTCGTGATGATGTCTCATGACCTTATATTTATTCACAAACTCACTGAGTTGTATACATTAATTATGTATAGCTTTTTACATGTTAGTAATGTACCTCCTCAATAAAGTGGTTTTTAAAAATTATTCACTTTATAATAATTTATTAATCTCTAATTCTTTGTTTTCTTTATTTGTGCTTTATTCTACAATAAAAGAGTTTAAAATATGGCAGAAAGCACAGCATGCAAAATGTAGATTAAGCATATTCTTTACAAAAATATTTACTCCAGGAAAGAGAAAAAAATTTTAAAGAGGAACTATAATGTCAAGGTAATTATAAACACATAAAATAATATAAACTATTATCTACAGGTAATTCCCCTTCCTTTCAAGTTCCCAAAGAAGTTATTAAATTTATGTGGTCAACTCTATAAGTTTGAAAACCTGTTTGAAAGACATTTTTTTTTCCTGGAAAAGCGTAAATAAACCACAGTCCCTCAAAACAAATCAATGATAAAAGAAATCACTGACAAAGCTATTATACAACAACAAAGTATGCGTTACCAGATAATTCTTTCAGATTTCAAGAAGGAATATTTCTATGAGCATGAACAAAGAAGGAAAGCTTTACTTTACATAAAGCTAATATAACCCTGAAACAAAACCTGACCAAAACATCATACAGAAAAATAAAAATCACAGACTCATCTTGATATAAACTTAACAGCTAAAATTGCTAATAAAATGCTAACATTTATCATCCATTTCTGTATTAAAATTCTAGTATATGACCAACTGATGCTCATTTCCAGACTGTAAGAATAGTTTAATGCTAGAAGGCTTGTTAATATAATTTCTTTCAAGGGGCGCCTGGGTGGCTTAGTCGGTTAAGTGCCCGACTCTTGATTTCGGCTCAGGTCATGATCTCGGCTCAGGTCATAATCTCAGGGTCCTGAGATCAGGGCTCCGTGCTGGTCATGGAGACTGTTTAAGATTCTCTCTCTTCCTCTCCCTCTGTCTGTTTCCCCACCCCCCACCACCCGCCGCTCCCTCTTGCACAAGCACACCTGCCCATGCATGCATGCTCTCTCTCTTAAAAAAATTTAAATATATAAACAAATAAGAGACGAAGGGGAAAATACTCTGTAATCACAGATTCCAAAAAGTCATCAAACACCTATTCTACATTTTTCTTAACTTAATAAATGACAACACGACTAAAAAAAAAATCAGTATCAGCCAGAAATTTTTACTCTCAACACTACTATTAATATTGTTCTAGAAATAACATATTGTTTTGGACATACTGTTCTAAAAGAAGTAAGGAGTTGTTTAAAAGTATTTTCAAAGAATATGAAGTATTAATAATTGAAAGGAGTCCTTATCTAACAGGGGCTCAAAATTTATTAAATTTTTTTTTGCACATAAAGGAGTTTTGTATATGAAGCAAACAAGAACATTGATTAAAAATAACTGAAAATAAGACAATTCCACAAAGGTATCCAGGTTCAAAATTAATATTTTAGTTTTCAATAAATATCTACTTAAAATAAACATATTCCATTCACAATAGGAATTGTTAGACAATAGTCTTAGAGACATCAAAATGTAAATAGTGAAAGATGGGATTACATGGGCTTTTTTTCAACTTCTTTTTTAGTTTTCTATACTGCTTTAAAAAGAAAAACTGTCAATCTTATTATCAAAATCTAAAGACTTATTTCTTTAAAAATTGATAAAATATATCAATAAATTTTACCATTATATTTTAACAGATGACAGAATTTAATAATCACTTTGTAGAAGCATTGTTCCAGTTATTTTTATTTATTTTATTTCTATTTTATTATTATTAATATTTTAGTACTAGAAGAGTCTTCAACAGATGTCTACCTCAAACCCCCATTTTCAAATAAGAAATTTAAGGCCTCCCACTTTAAAGGATTTGTTTAAGGTTTCTAGTCAATGGCAAAGTCAGAATTAAAACCAAGGATTTCTGATTTCGAGTCCACATTACCTTTACTTTTACCTAATTTCCTTATCTACTTCACTCTCCATTATACCATCCATAATAAGTGTTAGCTTTTCATGGTCTCTGTTTAAACTGACTTAGATTTTAGAATGTTAATAAAACACTTTTTTCAACCCTCTATTCAACTCCGTTGCTAATACTCTGAACTTGGAGTAAAATATATCAGTGGAGATTTAGGGATTCAGGCCAGCCTAGCTAAAAATTCTTGTATCTTTTCTCACCTGATACTGACTGTTCTACCACAGCCATAATATGTTTTTTTCTGCTAAGATGATAAAACTAAAAATGGGAAAATGTTCCCCTTTCCAGTGGCTCCTTTGCCCCCTGCTCTCCTTCTTATCTAAGAACAGAATAGATAAAAGGGACATATCCATTTGCAAAAATACATGTCCTCCTTGCCCGTTGAAGAAACTCTTTAAACAGAAGTAAAGGTTTTGTGGCCAGATGTAGATATTGCTTTATTAATTAAATAGTTATACTAATTTATAATCATGTTCCCATGATCCTAGTCCACAAACTTGATTCGAAAACAGTTCCTTCTTTTAAATCTACTGAAATGATTCCATATTCTTAGCAAATGAATTTAAAGAGAGCAATATAAAGCAGTTAAAATTAAAGCAATATAACATTCTTAATTTTTAAGAGATGTGGGGCGCCTGGGTGGCTCAGTCGTTAAGTGTCTGCCTCCGGCTCAGGTCATCATCCCAGCGTCCTGGGATCAAGCCCCGCATCGTGCTCCCTGTTCCGCGGGAAGCCAGCTTCTCCCTCTCCACTCCCCCTGCTTGTGTTCCCTCTCTCGCTGTGTCTCTCTCTGTCAAATAAATAAATAAAATCTCTTAAAAATATTTAAGAGATTTTATTCATTTGAGAGAGAAAGAGAAAACAAGCAGGCAGAGGGGGAGAGGAAGAGGGAAAAACAGACTCAGTGCTGAGCAGGGAGCCCTATGCGGGACTCGATCCCAGATCCCAGAACCCCGGGAACATGACCTGAGCCTAAGGCAGCTGCTTAACTGACTGAGCCACCCAGGTGCCCCAAAGGATGTTCCAATCAAATACAATGTATGAACCACGTTTAAGCTCCTAATTTGAACAAATCAGATGGGAAAAAATAATTATTATGAGAAAGCTGACTAAAAGTGACCATTGAAAACATTATGTGATTATATTAAGTGTGATTATGGTATTGTAATTATATTATTTAAGGTATTCTCATCATTTAAAGGTACGTAATAAAATACGGATTGAGAAAAAATAAATCTACTCATAAATCCTAGCTTGGCCAAACATATACCATCACGGTCAACTTTAATTATTAATATAATAGTGGAATAAATTACAAAGTGCAAACAATTAGTGCCCAGGACAGTAGGTAAATCGGAGAAGTGCACGCAGTGCAATTTAGACAAGGAAAGGGAGAGTAATTACAGGTTTAGTTCTCAAGAAGCAGAGGCAGAAGAGGAGAGAGGCTAAGGGTAGAACTCCAGTAATTCTGACTAACATTAGAGCACCAAAGTGCACTGAGCAACCACGGTTAGGGCACAGACGCACCCCCCACCCGCCCCATCTCCTCATGCTTGTATGCTGTGACTGTCTAACCCACTCTTACATAAGTCCTCCCGTAAACGTCCCCTCATGCTCCCAACACCTCTCCTGCCATCATTCTCAACGGGTGATTGTGCTTTCCAATTGGCTGAAACAAAAACTGAAGCAATCAGAAGACACCCTCAGGGGCTCCCCCATCACATTTGCCTGTAGTAGAGATCCTTATATACTCTTTTCCTGTAATCACAGGTGAACTACCTGCATCCTAGGATCTCAGGCAACCCCTTAGTTATGCACTAGCTCACATTCCACATAGCCTATTCAAGGATACAGCTTCTCAAATCTCTCTTCCCTTCCCTCCCCCCACCCCCACATCATCAATTTCCCACTCTATACTGGATTGTTTCCATTAGTGTTCAAGTACATAATTTCTTCCATATTAAGTTTCAAAAAAAAAAGAAAGAAAGGACAAAAAGAAAGAAGAAAGAAGAAAGAAAGAAAAAGAAAGAAAGAAAGAAAGAAAGAAAGAAAGAAAGAAAGAAAGAAAGAAAGAAAGAAAGAAAGAAAGAAAGAAAGAAAGAAAAAAGACAAACTTTCAACTCTCTGGACCCATCTCTCCCTTTGGAGTCCACCTGTCGCTCTATGCCTTGTCCATGCTACCCCTGCTCCTTCCCTTCTCCTGGTTTTGCCACTCTCTGAACCACACTCAGACCAACATCTCCAATGACCTTCAGATTACTAAATCCAGTTCTGACCCATTCTCAATGTTCACCTTATTTGATCAAAGAAGCATTTAAAACGGTTCTTTACATGGCTTTCAAGACATGCTCCAGATTTTCTGTCCCCTGCTACTGGTTATTCTTACTCTGTTTCCTTTTCAGCCCCTCCCCCCCTCCCAGACCTTTTAATGCCCAAGCATCTCACACTCAGTCCTTTAGCTCTACTTCTAAGTATCTTCAATTGTGTTGGTGATGTTCTCCTGATTCATAGCGTTCAAGTATCACCCTGTCATGGAGAACACTTGAGGTTTATAACTGTAGCTCACAGTCCTCCCCTGAACTACATATTCATGTATCTAAGGTTTTAATGTGACCCTTACACTTTAGATTAGTATATCCAAAACAGAGCTTTCTTCTCTCCCAAATGCTGCACCCTTTTCCCATCTCTGGTAATGCTATTACCATCCATTCCGGTGCTCAGATTAAAAAAAACCCTGGACTTGCCTTGATTCCTCTCTTTCTTCAGACCCTCCATCCATTCTGCTAACAAATTCTGATGATTCATTCTTCAAATTCTATGTAAGATCTAACTTCTCCCTAATGCCCTCACTATTATCACCCTGAACTCTGTCACTGGCTTCTCTCACCTGGATTATTACAACAGCCTTTGAACTGGTTTTCCTGCTTTCATCCTTAACCCACTTAGCCTATTCTCAACAAGGCAGACAGAGTGACCATTTTAAAATGACAGCCACAGCCAATCACTCTTCTGCTTAAAACCTGCATGTAAAACATAAATGCATATAAAACCCTGCATATAAAATGAATAATTCCCACTTTAAGCAAAAGACAAATTCTTAAAATTGCCTACCAAGTCCTATACATCTGGCTCCGCCATGATTTCTCTGATCTCCTGGTGTCTTGCTCTCCCCCTCCTAGAAGAAATGAGGAACTCTTTTGTCTCAGGGCCTGTGCATTGGTTGTTGTCACAGCCTACATCCAAGCTGTTAACAAATACTGATGGCTTTATCTTCAAATTAATTCTAGAATTTCATCTCAGTGCCACCCCAAATATCTACAGGGCTCACTCTGCTCAGACATCACTTTACCAATGAGGCCTACCCTCACTGCAACCCCTAACCCCCTTATTCAAACACCCTTATTTTGCTTTATTTTCTCTTGATTGTACTTACAATCTTCTTACATACCATGCAATTTAATTATTTATTTTGTTTTATTGTCTCTCTCTCTCTCTCTCCTTACTGGAATGGAAGTTCTGTAAGAGCAGGAATATTTGCTGTTTTGTTCACTGTTTCATTCCCACTGTCTAAAAGTATACTGGTACATAATAAATCAATAAATAATTACATGAGTGAGTGAATGAATGACTCTAACTGAGTAACTCATTACCACAGTGGGATTTACAACAAGAATGTTGTGCTTCCAGAGCAAACTGTTTGATAATGTCAAAAACAAAAACATCTTACATTTACTTAGCACCTTACCCATTGTTTTTTTTTTTTAAGATTTTTATTTATTTATTTTACAGAGAGAGTGAGAGAGCACAAGCAGGGGGAGCAGTAGAAGGAGAGGGAGAAGCAAGCTCCCTGCTGGGATCCTGGGATCATGACCTGAGCAGAAGGCAGCCGCTTAACCATCTGAGCCACCCAGGTGCCCCTACCTTACCCACTGTTTACATAAAATTTTTATTCTGTAGGTCTTTGTACTCTTAGTTTTCTAGAAAAACAAATATCTAATTTAAAGCTGAGATAATCAACAAGATATTCCCAAATAGTTAAATCTTTGTTGAAACCCAACCTTGCCTTGTGATATCCCAGTATTCAGGAGTGTGAGTTTTCCACCCTGCCTGCCTCGTATCCTCAGATGCTTAACCGACCCCACTCTTTCCTTTTGCTTGTCGCAGTTTATTTTAAATTTATTTAGTAAAACCTGTAGCTCAAGATATAACTTAGTTTGTAAACCTGTCTGTCCTGTGACCTCTTGTACAGATAACTTGCCTGGTAGTGTCCTTGAGGCTATAAGTATAAGGTGCACCAAGGTCATTTCCCACACAACACTGGAAAGATTTAGGCCATCTGCTGAGTGTAGGTGGACATGTTGCAACTACGTTTTTATAGTAATAAAGTATCAATTTGCGAGGAAGGATGATAATGCTTTCAGATTTGTAGAGTATATAAACCTGCTTTCAAAGATATCAAATTGGAAAAATGAAACCCGATTATTTAAAGAACTGGTCTGTATTGTGAAAAGTTTAGACATGTGACCCTGTCAGTTTTTGGAACACTTGTCTTCAAAGCACAAAACATCACTGATGCATGTGTGGGGTTTTTTTTTTCCCCACCTCTTCCAGATGTTAAAACACAATGGATTTCAAAAAAACAATAACTGATAAAACAATTGCCAATATTTTTTAGTTCTCGCTAATATCAAACCAACAGACCAATTCTATGTAGATTTCTAACCGCAACTTCCTGGGAAACCATAATGGAAGCAGTATTTAAAGCCAACACCACAGGACCTGATGTTTCTACAAATGCAGAAAACTGGTACTGAGGCTGCTATTACCAACTCCCTGTATTGGTGGTACTAAGACTCATCTTCCTTTTTTCTGAGGACCATTGTAGCCCAGAGTCACCTAAGATTCTTTGCAAGGTGAGTCAGGTTAAAACAAGAAGGGGTTGTGGCCCATCCTGTGAGAGACAAAGACCCTCTGCTAAAGCAGAAGACTGCAGACCTAGTAAATAAACCTACCTCTGGCCAGGCTCTCTCCAGTTAGGCTCTCTTGCTGCTCTCCCTCTCCCTCTCAGTCTCCATCTCTCTCTCTCTCTCTCACTGCCTTTATACCACGGCCATCACTCAGACATATTTCTGATTGCAAATTGTAGAATCTCAGTTTTGTAGGTTCTTATAGATCTTGTGGTCTTCATCAGACCTTTGTATTAAGGGAGCATCTATAGGTACTTGGTTAGAGAACTGAGTATTATTACAACCTAGAATAAACCTTAGAAAACATGATGTGTAACTGAAAAGAAAAAAGTGAGATAATTTTTTACTATTTATACCATGTTTATCTCCAAGCATAGTGAGTCTCCATGATTGTAAATTACTTAGTTTCACTTACACAACTGCAAAAAAAAAAAAAAAGAAAGAAAAGAAAAGAAAGAGAAGTAAAGCAAAGGTGTTTCCCATTAGCCTAGCAAAATGCTTCTCAGTCCTCAATCTATATTTTACTACCACGTAAAAGACTGACTATGACTAAGTGAAGAAATCAAGTTCTAACCAAAGAGCTACTGAAGAAGAAAGCTGTTCCCCGTCCTAGTTCCAGACTGCCTGCATCACAGAATCAGGCCATTTCCCCTTGCGACTGGAAATGTCTCTGCTTCCTGCATGTCCTTCTTTGGTGTGCTCTGTACCGCTGGAGTGGACAGACAGACCTTCAGCAAAGTGCTAATTGGCCAAGGTGTCCTAAATGCACTGAATGGATATTTAATGTCATGAGGATGTTGTTTAAGGAATAATTCAAAAGCACACCATCAAAATAGTCTTTTGAATTTTGAAAGAGCTGAGTTTTAAGATAAATGTATTCACTACAAAGCTATAGCCCTACTAACAGCATATACCACCATAAATCAGCATTGATTAAAGAAAGTTCATATTTAGGAAAATAGGAAATAATTAGGACCATTAACTAGAGAAATAGGTCAAGGTGTTGAAAAGGTACAAACTTCCAGTTATAAGATAAATAAATCTTTGGGATATAATGTACAGCATGGTGACCATAGTTAACAATATTGTATTCATTATTGAAAGTTACTAAAAGAGTAGTAGACCTTAAAATTTCTCAAACATAAGAAAAAATTCTGTAACTATGTGTGGTGATGGATGTCAACTAACTTATTGTGGTAATCATTTAGCAATATTTACATATATCAAATCATTATACGATACACCTAACACTAATACAATGTTACATCAATGATATCTCAATTAAACCATAAGAGACTCTTAATCTCAGGAAACAAACTGAGGGCTGCTGGAGTGGAGGGGGGTGGGAGGGATGGGGTGGTTGGGTGATGGACATTGGGGAGGGTATGTGCTATGGTGAGTGCTGCAGATTGTGTAAGACTGATGAATCACAGACCTGTACCTCTGAAACAAATAATACATTATATGTTAATAAAAAAAAACTAGAGAAAAATCATCTGTCAAATTTCAAAAGCCTTTCTCATCCTAAAATAGGAAATTTTTTTTAAATTTAGAGATTATATATTATTTTAAAACTATTGAATATGAAAATACATCATAAAATCAAAAAGCAATTAATAAACTGGAAAAATTATGTTAGCATAAATGACTTAAAAGTGTTAATGTAACCTAATATATAAAGATTTTTATAATTCAATATGAATAGCCTGGTAAAAAAATAAACAAAAGACATGAACAGGAATTTTACCAAACAAGTACTAAAGATCATAAATAACATATAAATGTTCAATAAATATATGTAAGTTCAAACTCATTAGTAATGGTAAGAATGAAAGTTAAGAACAATGGTGAAATAATATTTTTTATGATAGCCTAGGCTATGATGTGGCACCATATTAATCTCCAAATCTCCATAACTTAGCAAAAGAAAATTGGTTTCTCATTCATGCAGCAAGTTTATGACAGATTGGAGGGAGGTTCTGTTTCACATACCTACTTAGGGATCTAGACTGAAGAAGGTCCCATCACCTTTACAGCTCTTCCTTCTGAAACCTGTGCCCTTCTTAGCCAAGGAAGTATGAGAAGAGATAAGAGAATCACACATAATCTTTTCTGTGCCTTAGCCCAGAAGTAACACATGTCACTCTTGTTCACAATTTTCTTGGCTGATACTCATCACGTGCCTTTCCAATTTCAGCATTGCTCTCTGCCAACCTTTCAAATTGGCAGAGATTAAGAAAAAAGAAAGAAAAAAGGGAGGGAGGGAGAGAGGGAAGGAGAGAGAGAGAGAAAGAAAGAAAGAAAGAAAGAAAAAAGAAAGAAAGAAAGAAAGAAAGAAAGAAAGAAAAAGAAAGAAAGAAAGAAAGAAAAAGAAAAACCCATGTTCATCAAGATATTTCTTGTCAAAAGAGCAAAGTAAGCAAAGGGAAAGAGACATGAAACTGTATGACACATTTGCAATTCTGCCATGAGATGGGTTCTAAGGTATTTAGCTGGGAGAGAAAGGAAGGTAAGAAATAGGTTGGGAGGCAAACAGGGGCCACCTGATAAATGTCCTTAAAGAATTTAGGCTTCACTCAGAAGATAATGGGCATTACAGTAATTTTTAAGCAGAATAGTGCTATGATCAAATGTGCATTTTGAAAACTTGCTTTGGCTGCTACAGAAAAAAATGGAGGTGGAAAAACTGGGGACTGAGAGATCAAGGAAGACATTATTGTAGGGAGTAATACAAATATAACTTAAAAATTAAGAATATCTACAACATAACACATTTGGGTACATCTAATATGCTACCTCAGGAAGGGGGATCACATTTCCTTACCAATTTCATACAAAAACTGAGCATTCTACACTAACTTAATCAACCAAACTACAAGATTTAAGGTTTATATTGCAGCTTGCACAAGAAGTTGCAAAACCCTTTCCCCAACTGTTCATACCACCGAGATCTTACCCTTCTGTGTGACTTTTTTTTTTTTTTTTGGATGCTGTGCCATCCTTCCAGTTACTGTAATGAGATGGATTCTAACAAGCTGCAGCCCCAGGTAAGCCATGTACCTTCAACGGCATGCCTTCTCTCTTTCCAAAACCCTCAGAGTACATGCAAACCTTTTTTTGATTTTACAAAGAAAGAGGGGCTCTTAGTGTTATCTTCTTACAGTAACCTTTATTTTTCTTCTAAATGGCTTGTTCATTCTTTCTCTCTATAGAGTTATTCCAAAGCCCCTTTGATATTGTTTGCCTTTTCCCCTCTATCATTCCACCAACTGATTTAATACCCTACTTGAGAGAGTAGATTGCAGGAGTTAGGAGCACAGACTGAAGCCAGACTGCAAGAATTCAAATACTAGTGCCACCATCTAATTACTCCATGACCTCCAGCCATTACTTAGCTCTCCATATCTGTTTCTTCTAAAATGAAGATGATAATACCCATCGGTGGCAAAAAGTTGCAAAAATGGCTCCAGTTCTTTACTGGATCCAGACATTTGTTATTTGACTTTGTAGCTCTTTTTATAAAGAAGTAGAATCTATTCCCCATCTCTTGAACTTGGATTAGCGTTTTGACTTGCTTTATCCAACAGAATATGTAGGACATGATAGTGTGCGGTCTGAGCTGAGCTTTCAAGACTTCCACTCTTTCTGTCTTGGAATCTTGCTGTGGCCATGAGAATAATCCTAAGCTAGTCTTTTGGAAAAATCAGAGACCACATAGAAAAGGACCAAGTTGTTTTATCTGAGACCATCCTAGACCCACAACTCAATCCAACTAAGCAGCTAACTGTAAAAAGGTGAGTGAGCCAGGCCAACGTCTTTTGGGCTTAGCCCAGATCAGCAGAAAATGACTTGTGAAAAATAATAAATGACTGTTGTTTTACATTTTTAAGTTTTAGAGTGGTTTGTTACACAGCTATTGTGGCAATAGATAACTGATACACTATCTCATAGGGTTGAGGCTTAAATGAGTTTGTCAAGTACTTAGAACAATGGTTGCAATTTAATAAGTATTATTTAAATGTTTGCTTTTATTATTATTTGTAGTAGTAGCAGTAAAGAAATGGGATCTGGATTAGAAATACAGATCTGAAAATGAGCATAACAGTGGCTATAGAAAACATGACAATAGATGGGAGCCCTTAAAGCATTTACAATCTTAATTTTACCTGCTTTGACAGCTTGAAATATGCATTTATCTCTTTTATGTCTAGAAACATCCTAAAGTTTAAAGGAATAAAAAACTAAAATTTCACAAAGACAATGAGAACAAGAGGTTAGCAGAATGAGGAAAGCCACACACGCACATATACACACACACATACATTTGCAGAAGTGTTATAATTTAGAAGAGAATGGATTCTTCTCAACAGAAAGCCTTTGGTCAGATTCCATGGAAGGCAGGAGTAAGGGGTGTGGCTAACAATGAGGCTTTGGAAACAAGTGTCTATGCAGCTTAGTGTGATTCTAGCCCCACAACCCTACCACACAAAGACAAGCTACTGCTGTTCCCATTCACCTCCCCAGCCCCTCCTAGGAGTCTGAAGATTACTTCCTGGAGAAAAAAATCTGAGAGACTGAACTTCGTAATGGCAAGCAAAGTAGAAGGAGGGATAATGGGGAAGACAAGATAGAAAGGGGTTAAGGAGACGTCTGTATGCTGAAGAGCAGATCTCCAAACCATTCCCTTCCACCTTGGCATTGGTAGCCAAATTTATAGCAACCACCCATTTCTAAGAGATAAGAAGAATCTTCTCTGCTTTAGCAAGAGATGCAGATAACGAAATAAAGTAAGGGGGGGAAGACTCAAATAAGTGGAGATAATGCATGTAAAAAATGGATATTTTTTTAATTTTTTAATTAATTAATTAATTTTTATGTAGTGTTCCATGATTCAATGTTTGCATATAACACCCAGTGCTCCATGCAATACAGGCCCTCCTTAATACCCATCACTGGGCTAACCCATCCCCTCACCCCCCTCCCCTCTAAAACCCTGTTTGTTTCTCAGAGTCTATAGTCTCTCATGGTTTATCTCCCTCTCCAATTTCCCCCCCTTCGTTAGCGCTCACCATAGCACATACCCTCCCCAATGTCTATCACCCAGCCACACCATCCCTCCCACCCCGACCAGTCCAGTAACCCTCAGTTTGTTTCCTGAGATTAAGAATTCCTCATATCAGTGAAATCATATGATACTTGTCTTTCTCTGATTGACTTATTTCACTTAGCATAATACCCTCTAGTTCCATCTACGTTGTTGCAAATGGCAAGATTTCAGGGTTTTTTGATGGCTGCACAATATTCCATTGTATATATATACCACATCTTTATCTATTCATCTGTTGATGGACATCTGGCTCTTTCCATAATTTGGCTATTGTGGGCATTGCTGCTATAAACATTTGGGTGCATGTACTCCTTCAGATCACTATATTTGTATCTTTGGGGTAAATACCAAGGAGGGCAAATGCTGGGTCAAAGGGTAGCTCTAAAAAAATGGATATTTAAATGTTTCTTTTTCTCTCTCTCAACATAAAATATTACAGCCACAAATCAAGAAGAGGCTTCTCTACCCAAAAAAGGGAAAAATCAGAAAATAAGAGTTAAAAAATGAAGGCTTTAATTAATCACTTACTACTTTACACTGAGACACCAAAAAGCGGTACCCCCATTGTAGAGGCACTACAAGTAACACAGCCCTTGCATAAACGTATAGCCTGGTTTTCATCACCTGGATGGTCTAACAAACCTCAAACTTTCAACTCACATTAAGATGGTCCTAGATTGGAAATGCCTCTAGTTAGCTGGCATAAGGAAACAAAAGCTTTCTCTGGAGAAGGTCCAACATTCTAGACCTCCAATTATTCCTACGGGGAAGGTTTCTAAAATAATGTCTAGTACACAGTGATATGACCATAACCAGGCACACAAAGAAACAAGACTTTATGAGTGAAAACAAGCAGAAATAACAGGAAATAACAACATACCCACAAACATTTGACATACTATCCTCATCATAAGTAAGTGGATCTTTTTTTTTTTTTAGCAGGAAGGGAAAAATGAAGGGGGGGAAATCGGAGGGGGAGACGAACCATGAGAGACTATGGACTCTGAGAAACAAACTGAGGGTTCTAGAGGGGAGGGGGTGGGGGGGTGGTTTAGCCCGGTGATGGGTATTAAAGAGGGCACGTACTGAATGGAGCACTGGGTATTATATGCAAACAATGAATCATGGAACACTACATCAAAAACTAATGATGTAATGTATGGTGATTAACATAACATAATAAAATAAAATAAAAACAAAAAAATAAGTAAGTGGAAATATAAGAAGACTATAAACACCTATGCTTACTTTATTCAATAAAAAACAAAAGATCAAACTTAAATATTTCATCAGGGCACTATAAACTACATGCTTGAGTAAGTTTTACAATACATAATCTAAAGAAGTAAATCTCTAAAACAGACCTAAATACTGCCTGTGTCAAAAAATGGGCAGAAGACATGAACAGACACTTCACCAAAAAAGACACTCAAATGGCTAACAGACATATGAAAAAATGCTAAATATCACTAGCCATCAGGGAAATACAAATCAAAACTACAATGAGATCCCACCTTACACGAGTTAGAATGGCAAAAATTAACAAAACAGGAAACAACAAATGTTGGCGAGGATGTGGAGAAAAGGGAACCTTCTTGCACTGTTGGTGGGAATGCAAGCTGGTGCAGCCACTCTGGAAAACAGTATGGAGGTTCCTCAAGACGTAAAGAATAGAGCTACCCTACGACCCAGCAATTGCACTACTAGGTATTTATCCCAAAGATACAGACATAGTGAAAAGAAGGGACACGAGCACCCCAATGTTCATAGCAGCAATGTCCACAATAGCCAAACTGTGGAAGGAGCCGAGATGCCCTTCAGCAGATTAATGGGTAAAGAAGATGTGGTCCATATATACAATGGAATATTACTCAGCCATCAGAAAGGATGAATACCCAACTTGTACATCAACATGGATGGAACTGGAGGGGATTATGTTAAGTGAAGTAAGTCAAGCAGAGAAAGACAATTATCATATGGTTTCACTCATATGTGGAACATAAGCAATAGCACGGAGGGCCATAGGGGAAGGGAGGGAAATCCAAAGGGGGAGGAATTAGAGAGGGAGACAAACCATGAGAGACTATGGACCCCTAGAAACAATCTGGGTGTTTCGGAGAGGAGGAGGGTGGTGGGGAGGGGGTAACAGGGTGATGGGTATTGAGGAGGGCACGTGCTGTGATGAGCACTGGGTGTTACACTTAACTAATAAAATTATTCAACAGTACATCAAAAACTATGTACTATACAGTGGCTAACTGAACATTATAAAAAACTAAAATAAAAATATATTTACCCAAAATAAATAAATAAATAAATAAATACTGCCTGTGAGTTAGGCCATTCCTCTGTTGGAGAACTCTAAATGTTTAAAAGTACTTTCTTTTGCTAGGCCAGTATCTCACAACTCTTGTGTCCAGGGGTGTGCTGGTAAATGACATGTTTGTATCATTTGCTAGTTTCTGTAGCAGAAATACTCTGACCATGACTGGCTTCAGGTAACCAATAGGATGTTACTAAATGCAGAGCTGAGAAGAGACACATACAATCAGCTCTTAGAGGCCAATATGAGCCAGTGCCAACACACTGTTGGTTGTATTCCTGATTATGTCTTTTCTGGCCAAGGTAAAATATCCCTAACTCTTAGTTATTTCCCCTATGTAGTTGATTGTCTGTGAAATGTTCATTCATTCAATGGGTATTTATTAAGGGCCTACTATTTGCCAGTAACTGTTCTAGGAACTAAACATACATCAATGAACAAAAAATATCTTCATGGAGCTTATGTTATAGTGGAGAGGAAAAGATGATGAACAAACAAATAAATATACAATTTGTAAAATATCAATAAATGATATGGAGAAAAATATATAGGGATAAGGTGAGGGGGTTGGTTGCTTTTTTATATGGGGGAAGCCCTCACTGATAAAAAAGACCATTTTTACTCTTTGTTCTCACATTTTGCCATAAAGCTCTTGATAAATTAGAGAGAAAAAGAGAAGAGTTGAATTTATGAAAACTTTAAGAAGAACTTACAAAGAGTATAAGCACTATGAAGAGGCATTACGCTAAAGCAGAGATTGCAAAGAAAGTGTTCAAAAGAACTGAACCAACATTTAAAACTTGGAGAAATCCAGGAAATATGCAAATTTTCAGGCTTGCTTGCAAGACTGGAAAACCAGGCAATGCTGATACTGCATTCTGGTGTCCTTTAGACAAGGCCTGAGCTCTCCAGGCAGGCATTGTAGTCCCTAGAATGCTGTCTGTCTCACCTTACATTACCTACTTGGCCCCTGCAGCCATTTGAATTTGTGACCCTGCCAAAATTAATTAAATTATTTTTTTAAGAATTCTTTCTGCTTCTGAATTGTTTTTTTCATTGTCTTTGAAAATCAAACCACAAATTTTTGGAAAAGTAATATATTAGAGACTCTGCAACCTACTCTATAAGAGGTTTCCAAAATACATTTTGAAAAATGATAGCATGAACATAAAATAGATGTATAAATTCACAAGATAGCTACTTAAAAGGAAAGGGGAAAAAAACATTAAAAGGTAAAAATTCCAGAGCGTTAAAATATTCATAATACTTTTTGTTAGTAATCAAGATATATAATATTATAGCAATATTCATATTCTTCAATATGTGTCTATTTCAGCATAAATTGTCACTTTTGAAGCATAGTTTCTTCTTGTGATCTCCCTTACCCTATCAGCATTATTAAAATATAATGACATATAAGTGGTATTTCATACTTTGAAAGTATTTAATATATATTAGGCAATATGGAGGTGGTCTGACCAAATTAATTACAAATTGATACAAATATCTTTTCATCAATGAATGTAGTGAAGGTTATCAGATTGGTGCCCATCCAATTCATATAGAATATTTTTAAATTTACAATTACAAATTACAAATAAACTGCAAAACCAACACCTACACTAGTCTATGAAATATATTTCATGGACTCACTTTATGCAACATTACCTTCCATCTGCCAAGATACACATTTATAAAGTTCTATTTACAATGCTGCCTAGAAACCACTATTAGTCATCATAAATACTGCTATAACCAAATAATTTCCATAAACCAAAAGTTGCAAATAAAAACAATGATTCTGGAATAATTTCTAGAGCCAGTCTCCTTGATTTCAAGTTATTTATTTGTGCGAAGGAATAGAAGGAGGATAAAATAACTAAAGCAGACCTTACAACTAAGACGATATTTTCAACTTAAAAGTATATGTAAATGGAAATGTTTGACATAAGGATCTATTTCATAATTAACTCAATTCTCTTCCCCTTCACTTTGAGATTTCCTTATATCTCTTTCAGTTATAGAACACATACAACACACATAAATAATTAGTTGACATAATACTCATTGGAGACCATTTTTTTAAAAAGAAAGCCTTTTTTCATCTTTATAGTGTTATTTTATCTAGATTATGTGAGGTATGAAGGCATTGAACTTCTCAGAATAGGAATGTCTCTTATACCACGTTTTTAACATAGCCAAATATGCTAGTCACTGTTATGCATGATGAAATCATAATAGATTTGTTGTTCGAATATATAACTAAATTGACTGTGTCCAAAAGGTAGAATCTGTCTGAATCTAGATTATCTGAGTGAAATATTCCAATTGATCTAAATGCTAGTTATCCGCTGATGAGTAAATATATCAGCATGACTACATCTACCTATGTCTAAGGTGATATTGGTTATACGTGTACTAAGTGCCTGTGATGTCCAGGGATTGTGTCAAATATTGAGAATAGAACCACAAATGAGACAGGTATCTATCCTCAGGAAACTGTGAAAGTCTTAACAGTCTAACACATACAACAGCAGAAGTAGCCATCCATTCATTCAACACACTTACATCAAACACCTAAGGCAAGATAGCCTTGTTCTGGGCTCAAAAGATACCATAAATAAAAAAGAAGTCTGTGCCTTCAAGGACCTCACATTGTAGGAAAAAAAATTATCAAAATGTTTACAATGTAACTGCTAAGCATTTGATAAAATAAGTACCTAGTCCATACAAGTGACACTAGATAAAACATCCCTTAAGAAATAATACCTGAGCTTAACCTGAAGAATGGGGTAGGCAAGGGCACTCTAGGCTGCAAGGACAGCAGGTACAGAGCTAGGAAAGTCTGAGAGTCTAAATGGCTGGAGGATTCAGGATGCCGGTGAAGTGTCTGTCTAAATAACTGGATGGCAGGAGGGTGGAGGTAAATTATGAAGAACCTTGTTTTTCCATGCCGACTGCCTAGGGACCCTGCCCTTAGGAAAAATGAACTCACTGAAAAACTTTCAGCAGGGCGTGACAGTCCAATTTTTTTCAAAAACATCTTTTAAGAAGATTTTGTAGTGGAGGAGAGAGAGTGATTCTTAGTCCCTAAACAAGGGCAGCAAGAATGGATGAGAGAGGACAGTTAGTAGCAAGCAAATATCACGTAGGATTTAGTGGTTAATGTTATCACTCTTAGGTTCCCAGCCCGGGGGATAAAATGTACAATTAAACTATATATTTTGGAAGGATATAGAATGAGAAAAATGAGGTAGAAATAAGTATATGTTGGTGTAGGTTGAGTTGGAGATATTTTTGAAAAACTCAGGAAGATGCACCATAGACTATTGGGTAACAGAATTGGAATTTAAGGTCATGTAGGACTAGCCTAGAAACAAAAAACGTGGGCAATAAGCATAAACCAGTGGCTAAAATCATCGGAGTGAATGTAATAACTCAGGAAGTGAATGCAGCATGAGAAGAGAGAGGTGGGGGCAGAACCCTGAAGAATAGAAATGTTACAACTGGCAGAAGAAGACAGTCCAGAGAATAAGAAGGAAAGATTTTAAGTCTAACAAAATAGAAATTAGGGATGTCCACGGAAACCTAGGAGGGGAAAAATATTCCAGGAAGGAGTGATTAAGTGTCCAGTGCTTCTGAGATGTCAAGGAGACTAAGTGGTAAGATGTACCTAGAGTGCTTTTATAAGATAGCATCCAAACCAAGTGGCTAGGAGTAGATGATGGTTGAAAAACTTTGTGGGCCATTTATATATAATGCAGCTATTACAAAAACAAAAAAGGTCTCTATGCTCTGATATGGAGAAAATGTTTTCCTCCAGGGGGAAGAAAAAAAGGGATAGAAGAGGAAAGAGAAGTAGAACTGCCACACAGAACTTCTGTAGTAGGTTTTTCTATGTAGCTAAATTTTAAAAATACCATTGGAAACAACTGAACCTATGTTAAATTGGTAAAATAACCATAAGTTTAAAAAATTGATTTTAAATGACTTTGGAATACAGCATTTTGATGTTATATATGTCCTTAGAGCGATGTGTTCAAGGAATAGAAAGAACTATGTAGACAATTAAAAATTCTGTAAGATATACTGTTTAATATAATATTAGTATTAATGTTTTGCAACTACTTCATATCTGTTGTTTAAAAATAAGGAATTAAATTAATGATATGAGGAGTCAGTATCCTTCAGTGAAAGAGAAAATTGATAACATTCTAAATTAAGTGAAAAAAAGCTGAATTATTAAAATGTAATTAGAAAGATCAACACCAACCTGTAATTTTCCCTGTTATGACTACTGAAATGGTCTAGAAGAAATGAGCACTTCTAGTGCCCAGATTGTGGTCTCTAAATAATAATCTAAAAGAGGAAACCAAAGCTCCAATGTAATAGATGTTTGGGGGTCAGTTTTGGAAATCTGATATCTAGGTATCAGACAAGAATTACTGAAATATAAAGATAGAGGCAGGTAAATGAAAACAAAGCATGTTGCAGAGCAATATGTATAGTATGATCTCATTTTGGTTAAAAATATATATTAACAGCATGGCCATCAAAAATGTGATGTCTAGAGGGAGTGTTAACTTTTAAAATTTTGCTTGTCTCCATTTGTTAAATGTTTATACTTTACATTTCTGTTTTTATCATTTTAAAAGTCAGTTTAAGAAGCCTGGTGATGGGTATTAAAGAGGGCACGTACTGAATGGAGCACTGGGTGTTATACGCAAACAATGAATCAGGAAACACTACATCGAAAACTAATGATGTAATGTATGGTGATTAACATAACATAATAAAATTTAGAAAAAAAGAGAAGTAACATCATCAACAATTAACCAACGAGTTCACTGAGGACCTGGGACATGGTAGACAGAAGTCAGGGTGCGGTGGAGTGAAAACGAATAGGAGTGGAAACTCTAAGTGTAAACTAGTCAGTGAGTCTGGTACAAAAGAAAGGAAGGAGGAAGGAGAGTTATTAGAAGCAGACAGCCTGATGGCTCCAGGCATTCTTTGCCCTAGAGCTTTGGTGCTGGATTTCTTCTCTTCAGAAGATGCTTCTTACAGATATCCATGTGACTCACTGAATCACCTCCTTTGTTCAAATGTCAACTTCTTACCAAAGCCTATTCAAATTCCCACCTTTCTTCCCACCCCCCGCCCCTCCATGTGCACAAATCCCCTGCCCTGATCCTTCTTTTAACCATTTACCTTAGTAATTTTCCAAATTTTATATAATTTTTACTCTTTTCTTGTTTATTATCTCCTCTCCTAGAATGTAAACTCCATTTACCAGAAATTATTTTTGTCTGTTTTATACACTGATATTCCAAGTACCAAGAACAGGGTATGCCACATTGTGTTACTTGATAACTATGTGTAGGATTAAAACAAGGGTTATTTAGGGTTGGGAAAGACTTGAGGACATTTATGTGCTAATCTTGACTATTCTCAGGAAAAAAGGTAACCCCTGATTAATGAAGCTCGGGATGGTAAAAGCAATCTTTACGACCTTTCCTTTGTACCTCTTCCTAGAGTGTATCTAGCACACGTATAGCAGTAAGCAGGTAAAAGTTCAGAATGAAGAGTGAAACTGATTACCATTTTGTGCTTGCTATTTGACCTTTATTTCTAGTAACTGTCCTGCACTGCCAGAACAGCTATACCAAATTCTGTTGGTGCTTTTTCTGTGGAAGATATTCATCACTTTGGCAACAATACATTTCAGAAACACACAGTGTTTGAGCTGGTACTTACTACCATGGAAAAGCAACGGTCCAGTTAATTCCATTTAATGATATGGTGTATTGAATTAGCTGCACCTACACAGTAGGATAAAGTACCAAATGAGAACTGCCAAAAAGATCTGCTTGCAAGAACAGGTTGGTCATGAGGTTTATTACCTTTTACAGTTTAATATTCAATAAAGATTAGGGGGAGGGAAAAAAGAATTGCATTCAGTCAAATTAAAGTCAAAACAAATATTTATTAAGGGCATCAAAAGACCTAGAGAAAACTAAAGTCATAAAGAAGATAAATTATCTCAATCAATATTAACACAAAACAACTATAATAATATGTTGGAGGAGGTCGCTGGGAGGATGTGACTACTGGTTGACCTTGAACTGGATCCCCAAATCAGAGATTCCTCACTGCCCCCTTTGCCCCCATCCCTTGGATTGTAGGTTCTGCTTGCCTCCCCTCTTCCCAGAGGCTGCGCCAAGGATACAGCCTTGAAGTAGTGATGTGGTGTTGAGACCATCTAGATCGTATATGTGATTGAATCCAGTTAAGGCCTCTATATAAACTTTGAAGATTTGGTGGGCAGGTGTGGAGATCTGCTTGTCTTATTGCCACCCAAGACAAGCCCCCTGCCTACCTGGAGAGGCCTGTGTCTTTCTTCTGACTCTCCCTCACCTCTGAGGACATGGGCCAGTTTCAGATTACATCTGAGAGGCTCCCAGGAGCTTGCAAACTGCAACATAACAGTAGGAAAAGTATGAACTTGCTCTACTCCATATCACCTAACGCTTTCCTAGGTTCAACCTCCTGAGATTTTTAGCTAAAAACACTTATAGCTGTTTTTTCCACTAGAACTTTAATCTTTTTTCACCTTCTGATAGTGTCTTGTGGCTCTTGAGAGTCTTCAATTTTGTTTTGATTCTTTGGGGGTCTTACTTTAAAGTCACTGATTTATACCTGGCTATTGAACAATGCTTGCAAAAACCTCTAGTCTCAGAGGACCATTCTTAAATGATCAATGTACCAGTACACACAATATTTGTTTTTATCTTGTTTTTTGGTTTTATCGTAGGTCTCATCATAGGCCACTTGGATCATGTACATAAAATGAAAAAATATATACCTAAAAGCTTAAAGGTAAGTTCAAATAGTTTAATACATGAGGATATATTTGTATTTGGTAAACAGCCCAAATTTCATAAAGTTTACTTTAAAATTTTAAAAAAGTTTCTAATATGGGTTAGTTTGGAATTAGAAGCAAAGAATCCTCACTTTTCTAATCTGAATAAAAGTTTAAAAGTCTCGGAATGAAAATGACACAGAATATCATTATGAAAAGAAGGAAATAATAAGAAATAGAAAATATTACATTTCACTGGTAAAAACAATTTAGGAAAAAAAGTGTTGGTCAGAAAAATAACCTAATGAGGAAGAAATTAGAACATTTGTTCATTAAACATTAGGGAGAATTGCTAACATAGTAAAAGAAATAAGGAAATCAAAGCATATCACCACCATATCATAGAGCATATTACTCAAGAAACCCAAGACACTCTGCTCCATTGTTTGAAGAAATCATTTTCTGATAAACCAAACTCAAGAGCTCAGTGTTATGATCTCTCGAAAACTTCCATTTTTGTGCTCTTCTCATGGAGGTGTCCTACCAGCTAATGTCACTACCAGCTAATATATTAAAATTTTAGGCAAGCATGTTAATGTAGTTCCAGGCTTTTGGGATGCCAGTTAATCAACACACTATTGGCATAGAGCAATGACTGATACCCTGAGAACTCAGGGAAGTATAAGCTCTTCTTAGATTACTGTTTATGGACTTAATTACTACTGCAATACACTTAATCATTCCATGTCATATACAAGTTAATGGATGTTCTGAGAGTCCAATCACAGTCCAACGCAATGATAAATGTGCTGGAACACCTGGCTTGCCTGAAGGAGAAGCAGATTGAACTAATTTTCTAATTTAACGATAAAAGGATTTAAATAGGACACACAGCCTTCCATATTAGAAAAAGAAGTCAAATTGGGGGCCCGCATGGCTCAGTCAGTTAAGCAACCAACTCTCGGCTTTGGCTCAGGTAATGATCTCAGGACCCTGAGATAGAGCATAACCTTTCCTACTTCTTCCAGAGAACCTAATTCTACCAATTAATATATAAATATGCTCTAGTAACTCTCATTCATGAAAATGAAAACCTCCATTATGCTTTACATGCCTTTCAAACCATTACCCTATTTCTTTTATCTTTACCACAGATCTTTTAAAAGTTGTCTCCTCTCTTTGCATCTTCCCTTGCGTTCCACACACTGGAATATTGTCTCCATCTATACTGCTCTTCTCAAATTGCTGTCATGTGGACTACAGACAATCTCTACTCTGCCACATCAGTGGACACATGTTTCAATCTTCCTTTTGCTCGATCTTTTTGTGACATTTGGAGGTTCTGACTACTTAACCTATTTTGGAATTCTATCCTGGGACACTGACTTCTGCCTCTCCTACTCTGCTGTCCACTATTTGTCAGTTTGTTGGTGGGCACCCATTTCTCCAACTACCCCTAATGTTTGTGTCTCATGGTCCCTCCTGGCATTAGCTCTCTCTCTCTCTCATCTCTTCTAAGTTGGATGATTTCATTCATTTTCATGGCTCCATACACATTTTTGGCAGGGTTCCTAATATTCGGATTCAGCCTTACAAGAAAATTTTTTCTTTTGACTCTTCTAGTGCTTCAAACTGACAGTCTCATCCTATCCTTTGGCTGCATCCCATGAAATTAAGTATGTTTTATTGTTAAACTCTAGTCAATCATCCAGAAACAAATAGTTCATATAATGATTAAATACAGTTTTAGAAAACAATAGAATGTCCAAATCCCTTTATGAAACTAAGAAAATCTGACAAAATAGCCCAAGCCTAGTTAAATATAATATAAAGCACAGACCTATACCCATTACAAATAAAATGGCAAAATCTGTTAAATATTAGCAACTTGAATTTAGCATTATGGTAAATTTATAGTTTCTTTAAAAATACAATAAGAAAAAAACATGACCTTGTAAATAGATTCTCAGCAGTCATTTGATAAAATTTAAAATCCATTTTCAAGCTCAGGCTTGAAAATCAAACAGATATGATTTAGAATTATAAGTTATCCACTTATAGCTGTTTTTTCCACTAGACAGGTATATTCACCTTTTTTGGATCCTAGTTTCACTAATTTTTAAAATGGGTCTAGATTGCCTTAAACCCTTGTTTGAAATACATCTCATCCTTTCCTTTTCATAATATTCTTTATCTTTAAAGTCACACATTTAACGTATGTTTTCCCCACCAGACTGAAACCACCTTGAAGATATGCATGTATGTGTGTGCATGATCATTTATAGAATTTGCAGGGCCCAGTGCAAAGTGAAAATGAAAGTCCCCTTGTCCAAAAATAATTAAGAATTCCAAGACAGTGATTGCAGAGTATTAAACCAAGCAAGGAGCCCTTCCACGCACAGGCCCCTGTGTGACTACATAGAACACGTGGAGGCTTTATGTGTATGTGGTATGTCTGTCTGTGTTTGAAATATGTTGAGTATTATGCCTGGAAAATTAAGCCATAGGAACCTCAAAAAATATCCATAGACAAAAGATAGCTAGCATTCAGGTCTCAGACTATAAACAATAGTCATATTAGGTTGGGCAAAAATAGTTCAGATAATTAATCAAGAAAATATTTTTAGGTTTACCACTGATTGACTAATTTGATGGAAGATTGTAAAAAAATTAAAAAAACATTGATGAATCTTTAACAATTCTCCCTTTAAGTAGACAGTTATATCATTTTATTTCAATGTTTTCTATTATACTGTATAAACCATTCTGAGATGATGTCTTCCCCCTCCTAATATGTATTGGTTGTAAGTCACAAACTATGTACTGTTTTGTTTCTGTGTTGACTTTTCTGCACAATTCATTGAGTCTATGAGTGAACATTATAATAACCACTCCATTTCTCTAAGCATAAAACATTAGCATATAAAAATTCATAGAATGTTTAATCCTAGTCCATCTGTCTTCTTTTAAAAAGATTTTATTTATTTATTTGTGAGAGAGAGAGTGTGTGAGTGAGAGAGAACAGGAGCAGGGGAGAGAGGCAGAGGGAGAAGCAGATTCCCCAGCTGAACAGGGAGCCTGATGTGGGACTCGAACCCAGGACCCTGAGATCATGACCTGAGCCAAAGGCAGACGCCCAACTGACTGAGTCACCCAGGTGTCCCTGATCCTTGTCCATCTGTCTTATAAAAAATAATGTTTCACTTATCGAAATATCAACCACTAATTTAAGACTTCATTTTGGAATTCTTTCAAAATGCTATTAATCCTCTCATCCACAGAAAAATAATAACTTGATGTAGTTAGAATGCATCCCTTTTCATATACCAGTAAAAACTCCAAATGCTTTATGAATATTTTTTTCAGAGTGATTCTTCACATTTGGGGTCAGAGTTTAGGGTGGAATTTACATGTCCTCTCCTGGAGCTCTGAATAATTTCCTTTCATGATTTCCAAAAGTTCACTTATGCACAAGCCCTTATTCTGCCGTGTTTTATGGTGACTTCATGAAAAAGGAAGACGGAGTTCCTCTTGAGGAAGTTATTGATGGATGCTCTTTTATCTGTCCCTGAAAAGTATTTAAAAAAAAAAAGTGCAGGCCGTGTGCAATTACATACCTCAAAGTGCTGCTGTCAGGGATTTTAAACTAATAAATAACCGACCTAGCTGTGTTTAGCTATAGAATTCATTTTTAAAAGTCACTCCTGTTTTTCCACTCCCCACCTCCCACTCTAGGATCCCGTCAAATGGAAATACTTGGCTTTTCCCACCCCATCCTGTCTCCTGTTCTCATTTGCTTCCCTCCTCCTTCTCCTCTTTCCTCCTATTTCCCTCCTGCCTTTACATATTTTCTCTTCATGCATGTTCTCATTCATGCATTCTCATCTAGTTGTTCTAGATGAGAATGCATTCTGTCACTCAACAATACTTTCTGAATACCTGTGTGCTGGATACTACTCTAAGTGGACAGAGGCTTGGCTGAGCACAGGGAAGAACACAGCAGGAGAGGAGTGAGTCGTGTACCAGAGGGGCTCAGAGAAGGCAGTACCACCCAGATCACCCAGGATGACCTCGAAGGCTTGGTGCACAGTGGCAAGTGGCCAGAGGGTGGTCACAGAAGATGGCATTGCATAAATCAAATACCCTGCTGCTATGAGGAGAGTGAAGGGGTCCTGAGCAAGAGTGAAAGCTGGAAGATCCCCCCAGACAGCAGGGTTTTAATGGTTTGCCCATGTGCAATTCACAGAGTGGACAGATTGGATTCAGGATTTATTTTAGAAGTAGAGTTGATAAGACTTGCCTATGGATAGGATGTAAGAAGTGAGACTAAAAGAGGAAATGGAGATCCAAGCTTCAGGCTTGAGCAACTCTGTCTCACTCTGTTATTCTCTTCTTTCTCCCTTCTTTCTTTTCCTCTTTTCTTTGTTCACACTATAACTGAATCTGGAATGTTCACATCTCTAGGTTAGTTCCCGCCTGAGTCTCAATTCAGAACTCAGAAACCCCAAAAAGCTTTCCTGAGGTCCCCCCACAGTGGGGGACAAAGACATACCCACATGATACCTGACCCTGTCTCCCTCCTGGCATCAATTTCCACATTGTTCACAAGGATGGCTAACACAGAGGCTGCAAGCATGAACTCTAGAGCCAGAATACAGGTTTGTGTCCAAGCTCTGTTTACTAACCAGCTAAGTGAACTCTGGCAAGTTACTTAAGGACGTCTCAGTTCCCACATCTGTGAAATGCCGATAAGGAAAGTGTCTACTCATAGAAAACTTTGCATGAGAGGATATATATATATATAGTGTATATATGTGTATATATATAATGCTTAGCACAGTATTAGTACAGAGCAAATGCTAGATAAATGATAGCTGTTATCATCATCACCGTTACTACTTTACCCACCTTCTTTTAAGCAGGGTTCCTGCAGAATATCAGAAAACAAATTCAAACAGGAAATACTAAAATAATTCAAGCTTAGAAAAAACATTAACTCCTCAGTAAAACACAGTAAAAATGCTTAGTATGACCTATTGGTCAATTCAGATAAACGCATAGGTGGGAGTCTTAGTGATCAACTATTATAGTCAGTCTCCATTTTCTCCACCTAATCTGGGATTTGTGTTTCGGGTCCAAACATACCACTTACCAGATTAGACGCACCCACAGGATTATTGTTCTTTGAGGTCTCACCTAGGCAGGTGCATCTACAAAACAGGGCAGAAAGAGACTGATTACAGAGGTTGAGGGGCGGAGGGCGTGACCCTTTTAATCTTTCTTTACTTCCTTTTTCTTTTTTTTCCGAGACGATTTGGCATCGTCCACTACGTCCGTGGCAAGAGCTGCGACGCCTCCTTGGTGGCGTAGGCTTGCAATTGCCCAGCTTTCGCCCTACACGTTTGTGGCTTCCACAGATTAGCAACCAATACTTTTAGATCCCAGTTGCCTAGCCTTGCCAAGACGGTTAGAGGTCATTTGGAAAGTCTTTTGCCTCGAATTGTTCTCATTCAGAAGGCCAGCTCGTTCCTCCCGTGGTGCTTTGGAGATTCGCGCCCTCCTCTGGTCCCGGTTCAGGTGCACAAGAAGAGGTAGGGGAGGACGCAGGTGCTCAAGAGAGGTGGGGCGGTGCAGGCACCCCGGTGGTGAACCCAAAGATCAAACCTGCAGACCCGGCGCAAAGTAGAAACTGAAAGTACACTGCCGGCTGATCCTACGGAAGTTATGGAAAAGGCAAAGCGCAGAGCCGGGCCGTGGTGTGTGCCGCCCCCCTTGGGATGGATGAAGCAGCAGGCGCGGTGTGGGTGAGAGGAACCAGCGGCAGAGGCCGCCCTGCCCAGCACGGACTCCCGGCAACTCCGCGAAAGACAAGGGTCCCGGCAGCGACTATGGGCGGTGAGAGCTTGCTCCTGCTGCAGTTGCGGTCATCATGACCACGCCCGCCTCCCGCAGACCATGTTCCATGGTAAGCGCTCCTCTCCCAGGCGCACCAGTCCGCGCGCCCGGCACGCCCGGGGACTCCAGGACGCGTCGCCGGGCCCCGCGCCCAGGCGCGTCCGGGAACAGCCCAGCCTTGCACTTTGGACCTGCTGAGAGCACTTGCTCTCCCACGGGCAGGCGTCAGCCGCACTTTGGCACCCTGGCCCACAGCCGCCACTTGCAGTCCGGACTGCTGCGCCTAGCCCACGGCGAGAAGCCGACCCCCACGCCGCCTTTGCGTCCCGACACGCGGCGCTGCAGCGTCCGCGCCGCGCAGCGGTGGCAGCCCGCAGCCAGGTCTCAGAGGTAACCAATGGCTCGCCGTCAGTCTTCCCGAGCCAGCGCTGCCCTCTGTCAACCCGGCGCCCTGCCCGCTGTACCCGTGCTCCTGGCGGCGCCCAATTACTCACTGACGTTCGGGTTGGGGCGAGTTACCTGAGCTCGTGTAGTTCCCTACTATCTAGAGAAGTGAAAGCGAAGCTCCCACGGGACGCGCTTTTAAACCCTATGGGGACAGGTCTCTGGAAAGCCCCGTTTCAACCCCCTCAAGCGAGGCTGGGAGTTTCCGACTGGGGCTGTACCTCATGCCCTTTGCTGGGAACCCAAGTCCTCGGGCTGGCACCGAGAAAGGCGAGTTTCGGGTTTCTGTTTTTTCCTATATGGGTGCTCCTTGGTGGAGGCAGTATTAAATAGTCTTAAGTCTAAATTCTAGACCTTGGCCGAGATCTAATATATTTTTATTCGTGCGGACTACGGACAAGGGCAGAGCTGAGGCGAGCGAGCTGGATTCCCATACGGCCAAGGGAAAGAGCCAAAATATTTACTGGATGGGGAAAAAAAAGGAGAAAAGGAGATGTGAGGGGCGAAGATCTAATGGGGGAAATTAGAATATTTTATAGTAAATACTTCCTCATGCGAATAATAATAATAAAAAAAAGATGGGTGGGGGAGGGTGCGGGAATAGGGAGCAAATTGCTCTTCCATTTCATGCCTGGCCTGTGCGCTTTGCAGGCTACATCGTTAGATCAAAAGAGCTTTTCCTCCCTCATAGGTATTAAAGAATCTTGACTTGGCATAGCCAAGAAGTACCAGATCAGTAACAACATAAAGGGGGTGGGGTGGGTAGAGGGTATGGAAGACGATTATGGAAAAAGATTTGTAATGGGTGCCCTCCAGAAGTTTTGTATAGAATTAGAAATTAGGTATAGCCCTCTCTGCCTCCCAATGCCATGGATCTCCTGCAATTATTTCTTTCCTGTAGCTCTTGGTTTTAATCCCTGCATCACCTCTGATTTGAAATGGCAAGGTTAAAAAACAAAAACAAAGAAAGTGAGGATGTGCATTATTAACAAGGAGCTTTATTTCCTGAAGTGTATCTATATTATTCATCTACCAAAAGCTATTTGCAAACAAAATATTAGAATTCTAAACTTCTGATAATAGTGATTATAATGTGTGGCTTTTGCATTTCCAAGAGATTTTACAAGAAGCTTAAGGGTAGTTTTACTCCGTAAACTTTTCCTTTGCTGCTTCTCTGGGGAGTTGAAGTAGTTGAGGCCCTACTATGTGGTTCTCAAGTGTACTATCTAGGTTAGATAATTTAATCACATTTGAGGACCAAAAATGGAATAGTAATAAAAACAGGGAACTGAGAAAGATGAGAAAGCCTGAACAGGTACAAAGGAGAATCACACATGGTACCACATCAGTGTTTCAGTATCTTAAACAAGAATGGAGAAAGCTATTTTATAGGACCCATTTATATGTCATATTCACATTCATGCACACGAGATTGTTTTTTCTGGTCTTACCTCTGACACATAACCTGGTGTCATAAGAGCAAATATTTTGTGTCTGTTTTTTGTTTCAGAGCTTGACCAGGAAGCACCTTAGTGAGGTTCATGTGGAAAAAGATGGGTTTTTGTACATTCTTTTGACTGCACACACACACACGCACGCACGCACACACACGCTTGTTTTTGTAGGAAGCAGTGCAGCTCAGTGGCTAAAAGCTGAGTTTCTAAACTCTTTAACCTGTCTCATACTATACATGTTATATATGGGGGAAAGTTTCTTTGTTCCTTAGATTCTCCATCTGTAGAACTGTGAATAATTGGTAGTACTTACCTCCTGAAGTGGTTATGAGATTAAATGAAATATTGCATGCAGTATCATAGGATGGCTGCAGAAATGTCTTTAAGTGTTTATCATGGGATTTGTGGATAGAGCTTATGGAGCAGTGTTAATATTGATTGTGGCAGAAATTAGATTTATTTATATGAGGATAATCAAATTTATGTTTGTAATCTTAATGAGCTGATTTCCATACAACTCATGGTTGTTTTCTGTTTATTAACCTTTTCTTCTCTTTATGCACCAATTTGCTTGTGCCAATTGTTCATATTAAAGCCGAGTCATATTATATATTCAGAATTCAGATAATGTTTTCTATTCCACCCTGAATGTCTTTTTGAGTATTTTTTTTAATTCCCAGTGAAAATGGGTCTATGAAATATTTATAGTGGACATTCAATAAGCACTTACTTGTCTTAGAGAGGGATGAAAGATTGGATTTGATAGGCTGTAGAAACTAATTTATTTATGTTCACTTTGACCCCATAACTTATGCAGCTGAGGATCAAATGTATTATTTGGCTTAAATTAAAAACCAACAAGAATTTTTTTTTTAGACAGCCATCATTCTGGTGTAACCAAATTCCCTATTGAAAAACAAATTCTCCAGTTTCAATCCCTTCAGGAAATCTAAAGACAAAATGCCACAGGCCCAAGCTTGCCTTGCATTATTCCTTATGGTTTGTCTTTAGTGTAACTTAAAGAAAAGTTCAAGGCCATGAAAGGGGTGAATGTCTACACATAACCTGAAACAAAACAGAATAAAAGTAGAGTTTTTTCCTATTGTGACAACAATGTCAAAAGCATGCTCGAACTAGGCAATATTAATATGTTTATTCTCTGGATGGTGTGGAGAAAAGACTTCAGTTGCAGACCAAACTGCAGTTGTTAATTTGAGAGGTGGGAACATGTGAGATGTGGGTCTGAAGCCTTGGGTGTGTTTTCAGTATTGTCCATGAGGCGATTTCAAGTCTAAAGAAATACTTTATTGGGATGGCCGGGGAGATTCTTCGAATTAAGGTCTTGAAAGTTGAAAGGGACATGAAGGGATCATTTAGTCTAGTCTAAAGTTTTCATTTTACAGATAAGTTAAATGAAACTTAAAAGACGCTGTCACTCACTTAGTCACACAACCCATTGTCATACAACCCCTTGTCACACCAAGACAAAAACCCCAAGTCTCTATACCCCAACCCTCTGTGTTTTGTTTTTGGCCTAGTCCGTGTGGAGCTAGCCTATTTAACAACAATGGCAACAATGGCTTTGTCTTTATAAACAAAGCAAATTATGTTCCATTTTTTAAAAAGATTTTATTTATTCATTTATTTATTTATTTATTTATTTAGAGAATGCATGTACAAGAGGGGGCAGGGGCAGAGGGGGAGAGAGAGAGAGAGAATCTTAAGCAGGCTGCGTGCTCAGAGCCTGAGGTGGGGCTCAATTGCACAACCCTGAGATCATGACCTGAGCAGAAATCAAGAGTCAGATGCTTAACTGACTGAGCCACCCAGGCACCCCAAGGCAAATTATGTTTCAGGATTGAGAAACTAGTTGTAATACATGAAAAAGACTTAAGTTTTCTACCAAGCCACCATTGAAAGCACTGGTAAATGTCATTCAATGAATAAACGGATCCATAGGAACTTGGGGAGCACTTACTGAAAGTTGGGGTGAAGAGGACACAACAGGCAGTGCTCATAGAAAATAAAACAACCTCCTTTTGTCAAAACGTAAAAGATGGACCTTTAAAATAACATTTATGTAGAATAAAAAAGGTCTCTTTTTTCATTCTAGTATTTATTTTATTATATTCCCCTTAAAACTCATTTCAAGTTATATGCTATATAAATTATCATCTACTCTTTCCAAAGTGTTCCTTTTTGGACACCTGTAAGAAGACAGAAAAAAAACGAAGTTTGGATCTATGCAGTCTGTACAAATCCAATTACAAAGTCAGAATCTAGTAAATAAATAGCAATTGACTCTTCTTTGAGAATCTTCAGGATGAAAAAGCAATAGTACAAGAGAGAGGTAGAGCTATGTAATACTACATAGAAGTGGTTTCATTCAGAGGACGAAAGTAATTACATGTTATCAAAAGATTATGACCATTTCTGATCAAAACCTGGTGAGGCAGTAAACCCAGGTTAGAATCCAGACCTGGCACTTACTATCTGGTTTTTACAAAAGATTAATTTGTAGGACTTTTTTGATCTTTATAGATAGGTATAAGGCAACAAAGTGCTTAGCACATGATGGGTACTCCAACATAACTCTCATCATCATCATCATTAATCTCCTAAGTGAATTTTGCTGGTATGTGTATAGACTCTCAATGGCAGAGCTATGAATCAATTCCGTGTCTTACTTTGTTTCTCTTACCTCATCAAGTGTCCGTGATGTATGGAGACGAGATGTAGGATTTGTGTTTGTTCTCATACCTGCTGTTTAGCCTGCTTTCTCTATTTGTAAAAATATGGGTAACAAATAGCTCATCATTTATTGGGGAGTGCTACTGATTTTTATATGACAGATAATGATACAATAGTTGATAATATTATTGGGAACTTTATGATGTATTTAACATATGTCACAATATTAGTTCCTCGGGTTCCAAAGAGTATTGTTTGTAGTCCTAATCAAAAAAGACACAGGTGTGGAACGTCTTGCTCTCATCAAGTAGAGTTTAAACTTCATTTGGGAAATTAAAAGGAGATATATTGTCAGCGTAACTCAAGAGTTTGCAGAAAGATACAAACAAGATGTTTTGATAGACTTATGAAGAAATACGTCTCTATATAACCACATTTTAATGTCTCTGGGAATAACGGGCTCTCCATCAAGTGCATTGTAACTGCTCGAACTGATTACCATTTGTAATTTCATTCCTTTCAATTAGACAAATGCCTCTAAGTAGGAAGGCTTATCAAAAACAGATATAAATCATTAGTTACCAGGGTGTGAATTTATTTAATGGGTTTTTCTAACATGTCAAGAAGCTAGACAGAGCTGTGTTTGTAGAAAATGTGGGTCTCTGGGCACATAGAAACAAAGAATATACTGAAAAGATAGAGTGTCAAAATGTAATGTCAACTTTGTCACAGTTCTGGGAGGGGTAAACCCTTTAAGGTCCATCATTAAAAAGAAAGAATATAATCACAGTACCATGGAAATAAAGGTGCAGTGCTGCCTCCAGGAAGAGGCTGGGGACTTGGACAATCATCAAGGTTTACATAAATATACATGCCATAATTTATAAAATTTCAAAAATGTGTAACTTTTTTTTACCTATAGTTTTACCTTACCTGTTTACCTGTAGATGCCTTTTCTTGTAGGAATGTTCAATATAAATCAAAATTGAATAAACCAATTTATACCCTAGAGTGTTTTTCAAAGGCAGAGAGTCTACTTTCATCACACCCGTTCAGTGCTTTTCCAAAGAGTAATTTTTAAGTAAAAAAATAAAAGAAATTTAAACTCTAAAATACAGTCCTACCTTGCTTGTTACATAATACTGAATTTTAGGGTCTTCCCACACTATCCAAAAGCCAAGGTGCATTCCAAAAAGTTATTAGAAATAAATGGTCAGGCCGATTGAAATGACACAAACGATATAATATGACCTACAACATTCAGCTTATTCTTACTCACTGTTTGATTTAGTTTCTTTTAGGTATATCTTTGGAATTCCTCCCCTGATCCTTGTTCTGTTGCCAGTAACATCATCTGATTGTGATATTGAAGGTAAAGACGGCAGAGAGTATCAGCACGTTCTGATGATCAGCATCAATGACTTGGTATGTGCTTGTTTGTTTTCCTCACATTTTAACAGTTTCATATTCAAGTATCCATCTGTATTCCTTGAAAGAAAGTGAAATAACTAAAGAGCAAAATTTAATGAGCTACTAACTACCTATTTTTGTAGTTGGCATCATTATATCCTTTTAAAATAATTCTTTAGTAGACCTTCAGATTCCCACAGCTATCTATTTCCGCTCAGTTCCCTTCACTACCACATTTCTTGTAAGCATAATTTAGCATAACTACCTGCATTTCCTCACTTCCTGATGACAGTCCCTGTAGGAGCACTGTAATAGAAGAGGGAAAATAACAGAATACAATATTAAAAAACTACCATTAAAAAAAGATGTATCGTTATTTCATCTGAATGTATGTACATGCATATGTATTATATAGGTATTTTTATGCACATGTATATATGTAATTTGCTGCAAATTAATTTTTTAATTTACTATGGACTTTTTTACAATATAATTTATATCTTAGAGTAGTTTCAAGTTTGCAGAATTGCTAAGCAGAAAGTAGAGAATTACCACATACCAGCTCATCCTCTGTACAGTTTCCCCTATTATTAACATCTTGCATTTGTGTGGTACATTTGTTAAATTGATGAACCAATATTGATACATTATTATTAATTAAGGTCCATAGCTGACATTAGGGTTCAGCTTTTGTGTTGTACAGTTCTGTGGGGTTTAGCAAATGTAGGGTCATGTACCCACCATTACAGTATCAGACAGAATAGTTTCACTGCCCTTAAAAATCCTTTGTGCTCCGCTTATTTATCCTCCCTTCTCCCCTCCCTTTGAATGCATGGCAACCACCAATCTGTTTATGGTCTCTATACTTTTGCCTTTCTAGAATGTCATATAGTTGGAATCATGCAGTATATAGCTTTTTTAGACTGGATTCTTTCACTTGGCAATGTATATTTAAGGTTCCTCCATGATTTTTTGTGGCTTAATAGTTCATTTCTTTTATTGCTCAATAAAATTCCATTGAGTGGGTGTACCACAGTTTGTTTTTCCATTCACTGATTGAAGGACATGTCTTGGTTGCTTCCTATTTTTGGCAATTATGAATAAAACTATTAAGTATTCGTGTGCAGGGTTCTGTATGGACATACGTTTTCAACTCATTTGGATAAATATCTAGGAGAATGATTGCTGGATCATATGGTAAGACTATGTTTAGTTTTTATAAAACTATCCAAGTGTCCTCCAAAATGACAATATCATTTTGCATTTTCACCAGCAATGGATGACCTCCTGATGCCTCACATTTTCACCAGTATTTGGTGTTGTCCATGTTTTGAATTTTAGCCATTCAAATAGGTGTGTCATGGCATCTCATTGTTGTTTTAATCAACAGTTCCCTAAAGTCATAGGATGTTGAATATCTTTTCGTATACTTTATTGCCATTTGTCTATATTGATCAATGAGGTATCTGAATTCACATCTAAGCTGACATCTTAACAATACTAAGTCTTCTTATAGAGAAATATATTTCCATTTATTTAGATCTTTGATTTCTTTCTTCAGTTTATATTTTTCCTCATATAGATCCTGTTTACATTTTCTTAGATCTATACCTAGGGTGCTATTGTAAATAGTGTTGTGTTTTGAATTTCAGATTCCAATTGTCCCTTGTAGATATATAGGAAAGCAATTGGCTTTTGTATATTAACCTTGTATCTTGAAACCTTACTATAATTACTTATTAGTTTCAGGAGGTATTGTTCTTGTTGTTGATCCCTTGGGATTTTCTACACAATTATGTCACCTACAAAAATAATTTTTTTACAATCTAAGAGCTGTGTCAACATAATGGGATGTGTTGATTTAAAAGATAATCAGTTCTTGAAGTCTTAAAGGGCAAAGGAAAACCCTCTCAAATGTTCATAAGATGGAAGAAATTGTTTAATGTGCCTCCTGCCACCATTCCACTATCATCTTCTCCACATACTTATACTCAAGTGGCATGATACTTTGGGAGAGTCATTGTTCCATTTCTTAAAGGGATATGGGAAATTCAAGATAATATATTTTTTAAAGATTTTATTTATTTATTTGACAGAGAAAGAGTACAAGCAGGGGGAGCGGCAGGGAGAGGGAGAAGGAGGCTCCCACTGAGCAGAGAGCCCAACGTGGGGCTCAATCCCAGGACCCTGGGAGCATGACCTAAGCTGAAGGCAGACGCTTAACCGACTGAGCCACCCAGGCTCCCCGAGATAATACTGAACAGGGATCAAAGAGGTCCCTGATTTTGCCCATTGACAAGGAAAAAAGTGTATACTAAATGGCAGTTATCCCACTTCGCATTTTATGAAGTTTTGACAGTTGACATTTGCTGCATTAATTAATGCTACTAATGTTTTTGAGTCAAGATAATGCTTTTATGTAATTTTATTATCTAGACAAGGAATCAACTAGTGTTAGTCCTACGACACTTATAAATAACTATATGTGCATAAAACTGCAAAGAAAATTGCTATTGGAATCCAAACGGAGAGTTTTGTTTACCAGATTCATAGCACATTTTTTTTGGAAATGTAGAGTTTATCTCGTTAAAATGCACAGCAGCAGCAATGATACTGTTAAAACAGTACCTGTTGGTGCGTGGGTGGTGCCGGGTGGCGCAGTTGGTTAAGTGGCCAACTCTTGGTTTGGCTGAGGTCATGATTACAAGGTTGTGAGAACAAGCCCCGCGTGGGCTCAGCACTCAGTGCAGAGTCTGCTTGACTCTCTCCCTCTCCTTTTCTGTCTCCCCTCTTCCCCACTCTCTCTACCTCTCAAATAAATAAATAAATCTTACACAAACAACAACAAAACCCGAAGCAAAACATGGTTACTCTTCTTAAGAGATTAATTCATAAGACGTGGAAGAGTATATGAACTAATCAATTCAAGTGAACCGTGCCATGATAGTCTCAAGAAAGTTGTCTATAAATATGAGGTGATAAATTAGAAGGAAGGAGAAAGAAGTCACCACAAATTATTTATATCAACATGGCTGGTAGAGAAAATTCAGTCCCCTTATTCACTCAATGTGTACTAGAGGCTTTACAGACATTACTGGGTGTGAGTCTCAGGAAGACCATAATAATACTAATATTTATGAAGCGCTTGTTTTGTTCCAGGTGCTAGCCAAATACACTTTCACAGTATGCCTATAAGAGAGGTGCTCTTATTACTTTTATTTCACAGAGGAAGAAGCTGAGGCTTGTGGCCAGCCAGTTTGTAAGGGGCAGAACCCGGATATGAACCTTTGCTGTAAACCAGCACACTCTCCTGCCTCTTGATAGCAATATCGTGTTAGCTTATGTGTGAAACAAACATCAATTTGGAGCCTGTTATTATGGAAAACCCTTTTGTGTGGTGAAGTGGTGGGGGCTTCAAGGTAGATACCATGATGGATGAGGTGTAGACCCTTCTTTAAAGAAGCTTTCCTTTGGTGATAGTTTAGTCTTGGTGTGAAGTATGCAAGTTGCAGCTTGAAAAGGAGTGGCTGCCATACTGTCATTCCAAACAAACAGACTGGTTGTGAGCTAGATTTGGGAACAGAAAGATATAAGCTGTGTCCTAGAAAGAGTTGAAAAGATCTGCTTGGCGCTAGGAGAAAGACCATGTTGTGGGATAGCGCACTGATTTCCAGTGAAAATTTTTTGAACCTAAACTTCCAATATCCATTTAGCATTTATTTACATATTAGAGCATTTCATAGTATTTTTTCATGCATTAATAAAGATATATATAAAACAGAAGAAAATTCACAAAGGATGAGATAAAAACTACATGTAGTTAGAATTTCTAAAATTTTCCTCCCACACTGCAATGAATGGTCCATTGTGACTCCACTTCCAAGACCAGTGATAGAGCAAAAGACATAAGGGGATCTACATTTTATAGCAAGATTGAGAGTGGTCTTGATGCAATGATACTTAGACTTTATTCCCAGCATAATCGAAAGTCCTTAGTGATTTGATCATAAAAGTAACAGTTAACTAAAATATGAATTTCTGAGCATTTATTATGTGCAATGTAGGCCGTTAAAAATTAATAGTCCGTGTTCTTCTATACTCTTTAAGGATGGTGGATACACGTGTCATTATAATACAAAATGATAATAGCAGTACATTACAAAAAGTTTCATATACATTATCTTTTTTGAGCTTCACAATACCCCTATGAGGTGATGATAATGATAATAACTAAGACAAAATCAAGGTGTACAATGTGCCAATGCTTCTGTAAGCACTTTCTATGTATTAACTTATATAATTCCTAAAACACCTTTATGTAATGAGGACACTGAGACCTGGACAACATAGCTGGCAAGTGGCAAAACTGGAAATCAAACCCCAGAAAACATGCTCATTATTATGAGGAAAAACAGGGTAAAACTCTGCTATTGTTTTGGCTATTTCAGGTCCCTTGCAATTTCATATGAATTTTAGAATCACCTTTCAGTTTTTAGGAAGAAGTCAGTTGGGACTCTGATAGGGAATTTTTTGCAACTGTAGATAAACGTGAGGAGTATTTTTTTTTCAACAACACATAACAATGCTTCTGATCCATGAACACATGAACATGGGATGTTTTTCCATTTATTTAGATCTTCTTTAATTTCTTCTAACAAATACTTTGTATTTTGCAGACTATAAACTTTGAACTTTTTTTTGGTTAAATGTATTCCTAAGTATTTTATGTGTCTTTGATGTTAATGTAAATGGGATTGTTTACTTAATTTCATATTTAAATTGTCTGTGATTCTTAACCCTGTACTCCTTGTATGCTTACCTAAGTTTGTATCTTATTTCTCCATACTAGTCCATAAGTATCTTAAGGACAGTTTATGCTTGATTTATCTTTGTGTCCCACAGAATGTTCAACAGAATACCTTGCATATACATAGTAGTTTTTCATAAGTAACAATATGAATTGTAATAATATATGATAAATAATAGATGAATTTAAAATTAATACCACAAGTTCACGAGAAGCTGGAACTTTTTTTCAGATAAGCTAGAAGTCTCTTTTCTTGAACATCTGTTTCTTTGGAAATTTGTTATGAATCAAATGTCAGGTACCATTCAATATGAACTAGTTTGGGATATTATATAATATTGTTTTTTTCCATAGAGATTATTTTGCCTAAACATGACTTATATGGTTGAATTACATAACTCTTAGTCACCAGAACAGAGGCTGGTTAAAAATATAAAGGCTGCTAGAGATAGCCATATACTTTCTAGGAATGACTCAGTCTAGTTAGAAGCACACGAAGGGTTGTTCTTTATTGTAAGTTATTAAATTATAAAATCCATTGATGAATAGGTTATAATTGGCTTTTACAATCTTCAATGTCCTTAACTCCATCTCCATCTCTATTCAAGGGGCCTTCACAGATTCAACTTTCGTCTTTGCATCGATGGCCCTCTGGTTTACACCCCTTTCATAAACTTAAGCACCATATAATTTAAATATCAATTAGAAATCTTTATCGAGATGTACTGTACTGGCACATCATGCATAATGGAGAACTAATTATCCTCACTTTTCATCTGTTCCTGCTTCTACATTCTCTATCTTAGGTAGCAATGTTTGCATTTGCCCAGTCTCTCAATGCTGAAGGCCTGGAATCATCCTTGGCACCCTTGCTCCTTCATCTCATTCATCACCAAATCCTACAGATTAGTATAACTGCTCTAACACCTGTACAAATCATTCATTCTGTTGACTTCCACTACTATAGTTTCAGGGAAAGTAGTCATCAAACATCACTGAGACCACTTCCATAGCCTCCAGGGGGTTCCCTGCTGATCTCCCTGTGTGCATCTGTCCTCTTTGCTGGCATTTGAGTTATCTTTCCAAAATTCAAATCTGATACACACTCTCTCCTTTTCAAAAGCTAATTAACACCTTAAAATCTCTCTTACCTAATACCTATCAAATTTGATCTTGCATTTCATTGGTTTGCTAACAAATGATCAAATTCTTCTCCAACATTACTTTATAGATATGTCTAAATATGTTTAACTCTAATTAACATAGGAAAGAAGATTTAAATTGTCTAAAATAAATCTTAAATTAGTTCTTCTTTTATCAAGTTATGCTAGAGGATAAAATAAATTTCCTGTGTATATAATTTACAGTATGACTGAGTCAGTTGCAATTTAACAAGAGAAGTTACCTTTTAAGAGGTAAGTCTTTTTGTTCTAGCAATGACTTTATTTTAGTTATAAAAATGAAATAAAAATACACTACTTAAAAGACAGAGACTTGCTGGGTGGATTAAAAAAAAAAGGAAAAGAAATCCCAACTATATGTTATCTACAAGAAACCCATTTTAAGTGTAAAGATACATGTAGATTAAAAGTAAAAAGGATGGAGGATGATATGCCATGTTAACACTAATCAAAAGAAACCTGGAGTAGCTATCTTTATTTCAAGCAAAGCACACAGTAAGGAAGACTATCAGAGATAAGTAATAAGTAAAGTAAAGGCATTAAATAATAATAAAGGGGTAAATTCTTTAGGAAGACATAACAATCTTTAATGTGTATGCCTAATCATAGCATCAAAATTTGTGAAGCAAAAACTGGTAAACTTCAAGAAAAAGATAAAACCATTATTATAGTTGTAGACTTCAACACCCCTCTATCAGTAATTGACAGATTCAGCAGACAGAAAAATCAATAAGCATATAGTTCAACTGAAAAACACTATAAAAACTGGACTTAACTGACATTTATAAAATACTTCAACAACAGCATAATACACATTTTTTTGCAAGCTCACATAGAATATTCACCATATTCTAACATATTCTGGGTCATAAAACATTTTAACAAACTTTTAGCAAATAAAAATCATGTGAAGTATGCTCCCAAACTAAAACATAATTAAACTGGAAATCAGTACTAGAACAATAGATGGAATATTTATAGATTAAGCAACATTTTAGATAACATACAGGTACAAAAAAATGTTTAGATAACATACAGGAAAATTTAAAAGGAAAAAACTAAATGAAAAGAAAATACACATAAACAAAATTTGTTGGACATAGTGAAAGCAGAGCTTAATATATGCATTAAATGCATATATTAGAAAAGAAAAAATCTAAGTCAATCATTTAAGCTTGCACGTTAGGAAAATAGAAAAGAGAGAATAAATTAATATTAAATTAATCAGAAGAAAAGAAATAATGAAAATTAGAAAAGCAATTTAAAAGAAGAAATTAATAGAAAAAATCAGTGATACCAAAATCTGGTTCTTTGAAAAGATGAGTAAAATTGGTAAACTTTTCTCTAGTCAGGCTAACCAAGAAAATAAGAAAGATGCAATTTACCAATATTTAGAAATAAAAGAGAGGTCACCACTACTAATCCCATGCATATTAAAAGGATAATAAAGGAATATTATTGTGTTGTTTAATTTTATGTCAGCATGGCTAGGCTGTCGTACCCGGTTATTTGGTCAAACAACAGTCTAGATGTTGCTGTGAAGTTATCATTTAAACCAATAGACTATGAGGAAAACAGTTTACCCTTCATGATGTGGGTGATCCTCATTTGTATGGACTGAATGTTTGTGTTCTACAAAAATTCATATATTTAAGCCCTTAACCTCAAATGTAATTGTCTTAGGAGGTGGGACTTTGGAAGGTAATTAGGTTTAGATGAGATCATGAGGTTGGAACCTCCATGATAGGATTAGTGCCCTTGAAGCAGAGGAGACACCAGAACTTTCTCTCTCCATCATATGAGTACACAGTAAGTAGATGGCTCTCTGCAAGCCAGGAGGAGGGTTTTCACGGAACCAAATTGACTGACATCATTCAAGCACCTTGATTTTGGACTCCCCAGCCTCTGGAACTGTGAGAAATAAACATCTGTTGTTTAAGCCACCCAGTCTGTGGTATTTTGTTATAGCAGCCTGAGCAGACTAAGACATCACTCAGTCATTTGAAGGTTGTAAGAAAAAAGACTGAATTCTCCCAAGGAAGAAGGAATTCTGCCTTCAGACTCAAGACTACAACATCAACCTCCTTGGGCTTCCAACCTATTGGCCTATTTTACAGATTTTGAACTTGCCAATGCCCACAATCAAATGAGACAATTCCTTAAAATACCTCCCCCCACTTCTCTCTCCCTCTCTCTCCCTCCCTGTTTTTCTCCTCTCTCTCTCTACATATATATGCATATATATTATTTATAAATTTATTTAAAAATCTCTCTATATATTATATTATATATATTTTATATATATATATAAATTCTTATTGATGGTTCTGTTTCTCTGGAGTAATACAATTATGAACAACTTTGTAGACACACATTTGATAATTTAGATGAATGCAGCAATTCCTTAAAAGACAGAAATGATCAAAAGTTACATAAGAAGAGATAGATGATCTGGATAAGACTACATTTATTAAAGAGATTGAATAAAAAATTAATAACTATTCAAAATCCAAAGTGCCAGGTCCAGATGGTTTCACTTGTGAATTCTACCAAACATTTAAGCAAGAAAGTATATCAGTTCTCTACAAAATTTTTCAAAAACAGAGGGGAATACTTAACGAACTCATTCTGTGAGGTCAGTATCACCCTAATGCCAAAATCTGACCATGGCACTCTAAGACAAGAAAGCTCCAAGTGAATACTTCTATGAACATAGGGGGAAAAAATCTTAATAAAATATTAGCAAATGAAATCCTATGATGTATTAAAAAAATTATACATCGTGACTAAGTGTAATTATTCCAAGTATGCAAGGTTGGGTCAACATTTGAAAATCAATTAATGTAATTTATAACATCAACAAGCTAAAAAATAAATCATACAATCATAGCAATAGATGCAGAAAAAGGATTTGATAAAATCAAACAGGGATTCATTACAAACACTCTCAGCAAACTATGGATAGAGAATAATTTAAGCACACTGATAAAATTCACTTATAAAAATCCTACAGGTAACATATTTAATGGTGAAAAACCAGATACTTTCCCTTGAGATTAAGAACAAGTTAACAATGTACTGCTCTTATCACTCCTATTCAACATCATTCAGGAAGTCCTAGCTAATTCAACAAAACAAAAAGAGGAAATAAAATATATTCAGAAGAATTGAAACGGTTTTTGTTTCCTGGTGACATGGTTGTCTTCATAGAAAATCCAAACTAACCAAAAGAATTCCTAGAACTAATAAGCAGTTAATAGCAAGGTTGCAGGTTACAAAAAGACAAAAGAAAATTGCTTTTTGTATACCAGTAGTAAACAATTGCATTTGAAATTATACCATTTATAAAAGCATCAAAAAATTAAATAATCATGGATAAATCTAATAAAATATGTACAACATATGAGAAAAACTGTAAAACGGTAGTGAAAGAAGTCGAAGAATAACGAAATAAATGGAGAGATATTTCAAGTTCATGGGTAGGAAGCCTTAATGTTGTTAAGATGTCAATTCTTCAAACTTGATCAAAGCAATTTTAATCAAAATACAGGAAGTTATTCTGTGGATATCAACAACCTGATTCTAAATTCACATGAAATCTCAAAAGACCCAGAAAGGCCAACAAAATATTGAAAAGGAAAGCAAAGTGTGCTGACATTGCCCAAACTCAAGACTTATTATAAAGCTAGAGTAATCAAAGCAGTGTGATATTGGTGAAGTAATTGACAAATCAATAGAACAGAATAGACAGTCTAAAAGAGACCAACATTAATATAGTGAATTGGTTTTTGACAGAAGACCAAAGCCAATTCAATTGGAGAAAGGATCGTCTTTTCAACAAATAGTGCTGGAACACCTGAACATCTACATATGATAGACCTTATAGTTTTCACAGAAATTGATTCAAAATAGATCATAGATCTAAATGTAAAATGCCAAACTATAAAACTCATAGAAAAAAAATAGGAATACAATTAGGGAATTGTAAATTAAAAGTGAGGTAGCACTACACGTCTGATGAATGACTAAAATCTGTCATTAACTAAAATGACTAAAAACAGTCACACATCAAATTCTGACAGGCATGTAGAGCAACAGGTGTTCTCATTCATTGCTAATGGGAATGCAAAATGGTGCAGCCATTTTGGAAGACAGTTTGGCAGTTTCTTACAGAGTTAAACATAGTCATACCATGTAATCACGATTCTAGGTATTTATCCAAATGAGTTGAAAACTAATGTCCACACTAAAACTGTCATGCTAATGTTTATAAAGGTGTTATTTATTCACAATTGCTCCAAAGGGAAGCCACCACCTCATTCTTCAAGAGGTGGAATGGATAAACAAAATGTGACACATCCATTCAGTGGGATATAATCAGTGATAAAAAGAAATGAGCTGTCAAGCCACAAAAGGGCATGAAGGTATCTTAAGTGCCTACTGTGTGAAAGAATTCAGTCTACAGGGCTACATACCATGTGATTCCAACTATATGACATTCTAGAAATGGCAAAACTATGGAGAAAGTAAAAAGATCAGTGGTTGCTACGGGTTGGGTAGGGAGGAAGGCAGGAATGAATCAGTGGTGCACAGAGTAATTTTATAGCAGTGAAGATATTTTCTATATGACACTGTAATGATGAATACATGACATACATTTGTCAAAACCCATAGAACTTCATAGCACGAAGAGTGAAACCTAATGTAAAACTATGAACTTAAGTTGATAATAATGTAACAAGATTGATTCATTTACTGTAACAAAAATACCACATTAATGCAAGACATTAATAAAAGGGAAGCAATGAATTGATTGGGGGGATATATTTGAACTGTGTCCTTTTTTCAAGTTTTTCTGTAAGCCTAAACTGTTTTTTTAAAATAAAGTCTATTAAAACAAAGTAAAATTCATTCATTCCTTCATTAAAAAATAAAAGAAGCCTACCAGTACGTATTTTATGGCTCCATAAATTCTCCAAATCCAAAATCTCTTGGTATGTACAAATAGTCACTAGGGAGGAAATAATTATATTTCCATAAATAGTTTCCTGGGCAGAATGAGATTAAGAACCCAGCCTCTTATTTGTAAGAGAACCCAGGCCCCATGATAACAGATTCTTTATGAAAGACTAAATTGTTCCTATCTGATATCTACTGACAGGAAGGATTCATTATGAGAGAAAGGAGTTTTGACTGGTTCCCCAGACTCAACACCAGCAAGATACTTGTTTTTGTTCAAGATATTTGTTGGGGAAAGTTTACTCTGGAAAAGAGTGTAAGGATTGGCATCACTTTTAGATCTAAGTACCCTGCCATTGTAGATGTTTGGAGACAATGCTGGGCATACAAGTATGAATTAAATAATTATAAATTTAGGAACTCAGGCCCGTGTCTAAGCTTATACACATATCTGGACCAGCAAGAACATTAGACTATGTTGCACTGTTTTTTTTTTGGGTTGATACCTTATATCTGCAACAGAAATTAAAACAGAAAGGAAAAGCATAAGCAGAAATCTGTGGATGGATCACATAGTCCTGTTTTCTTTACATGGCATATGGAAGGAAATTTAGTCTGTTTGCACACAATAAACTCTCTACATTCTTGGCTAATTCAGAAAACTGAAAAGAGAGAATCTAACAAGTGAAAATAGAGTGAGTTTAATTGGAAAATTTGTAAGGATGTGACATGAGCACTCTCAATCTGTTGAAGCATGTCATTTCTGTTTTGAAAACTACTATGATCTCATTACAATGAAGAAATGATGTAACATATGTTCTAGCCTTCATGGTGGGCTTTAACATACTGTTTTAGATGATCACACAATAGAGTGTAAAGGTATATGTATCATTGGTGTTCATGATTTCGAATGTACTGCTGGGGTGATATGACAGATTGAAGCCCACTGAAATGAGCAGAAGTTGGGTACCTAAAACTGTACAAAAGTATAAAATAAAGAATCAAACTAATGAAAAAACACTTCTTTATGCAAAAAAAAAAAAGTCATTGAAAACTGGCAGCCCCAAAATGAGAAAGATCTTTCAGGAATCCACATGACTAACAACATGTCCTAAAACAACACCCTTCCAAAAATAATAATATAGGTGGTGTAGTGGTTTGAATGGTGGCACCCCAATTGCTCTGTGTACCTGGGACCTATGAATATGACCTTATTTGAAAAAAGCGTGTTTGCAGATACAATTAAGAATCTCAAGATGAGATCAACCTGGATTAGGTGGGCCCTAATTCCAGTGACAAGGGTCCTTAGAAGTGATGAGCAGGAGAAGAGACACAGAGGAAAAGCTGTGTGAAGACAGAGACAGAGATTGGAGTTATGTAGTTACAAGCTAAGGAATGCCAAGGATTGCTGGCAGCCTCCAAAATCTAGGAAAGAGGCATAGAACTCTGCCAATACCTTGATTTTGGACTTAGGCCTCCAGAGACCATATTTTTGTTGTTTCAAGCCACCCAGTTTGTGGACATTTGTTATGGCAGCTATAGAAAACTCATATAGATGGTGGCAAAAGTGGACAAAATTCTGAAAAAGAGCTCACTAATACTCCATTTTGGAGAAAGACAGTGGAAATGTCTGCTGGGGAAAGGCAAGTGAAGTGGACAAATCACTTCCTGAATATCCTACTCTCTATCAATGCTTTCTTCTTAATAGGAAGGGAACCTTGAAGGCCAAGTGACTACTCTCTCCCCAAGAAAGGCAGCTCACCAAACACCACAATGGACTTGGAAAACGTTATTATGGAATAGATAATACCATGACCTCACCTAGAAGTGCAGGGAAGAGACAATGTTCTCTGATAGGTGAGAAGAAACATATGGGGTCAAATAATAGAGTGGTCCCCTGTAAACTTAAGATGAAAAAAACATGGCAACCGTGCATAAACACCCCAGACAATAATAAGTCAATTTATGGATTACTGTTCCTACAAAAGAAAACCCATCAAATGGAAGAGTAAAATAACCTATGATAAAGGAAAATTTTTCCCAAAATGGATAAAGAAAATGGAATGAACAAGATTAAGGGGCACATCATGGAGGCTCCTGGGTGGTGCAGGCATTTAAGTGTTCAACTCTTGGTTTTGACTCAGGTCATGATCTCAGGGTCATGAGACTGGCCCTGTGTTGGGCTCTGTGCTCAGCGCCGTCTGCTTAAGACACTCTCTTCCTTTACCCCTCTATCCACTCAGTATTAACTGCCTTTTCATTTACTTGTTCCTAGTGCAAGAACTACATTTTAACAACCTTCAAGTTTTCCATTGTATTTTTTTATGATCAAAACTTATTGAATGACAATATCACTAGTCACACAGTCCTAAATTTTCAGAGGACATCAGCTGCCATATGTAAACTCTGAATGCTGAAATAATCCATCTTTCTGTGCACTTCCCATTTCCCATTTATTTTATACGAGTTATATGAGTTACATTTTGAAAGCCCAGATCTCATTCTGCCATTCTGAAGTTTAACAGTCTTCAATGGCTCCTTGTTACCTAGTCCTAGAAAACCAAGTCAACATTCCTCAAGTTGGCATATAAGGCTTTCCAAGATCTGATCACAGCCTAACTTCTAAACTTTCGACACTCATATCTCCACTTATGCTTAATCCACAAAGGGCCACTGACTTTTTTTCCCTCAGGTTACATTTTTTTTATTATGTTATGTTAATCACCATACATTACATCATTAGTTTTTGATGTAGTGTTCCATGATTCATTGTTTGCATATAACATCCAGTGCTTCATTCAGTACATGCCCTCTTTAATACCCATCACCAGGCTAACCCATCCTTCAACCCCCTCCCCTCTAGAACCCTCAGTTTATTTCTCAGAGTCCATAGTCTTTTCATGGTTCGTCTCCCCCTCCGATTGACTTTTAATGCAATTCCCTAGCTTCCAATATTGGATTCGTTGCTTTCTCTAAATATTTTTAACTGTGATTATCAGCATTATCCCTTTGTGTTGTAATTTTTTTAATTTAATGTTATTATGTTATGTTAGTCACCATACAATACATCATTAGTTTTTGATCCACGATTTATTGTTTTCGTATAACACCCAGTGCTCCTTGCAGTCCTTTGTGTTGTAATTTTCGAAGAGTCGATCTTTCTTTCAAAACTGTGAACTTCATAGGATTAGAACCCAGTCTGGAAGGCTGGTATTTTTATACTCATTTTCCATACCTAACAGCTTACACATAACCACTAACACATATTTCATAAATGCATACAATATTGCATTGAAAACCTTGGACTCCAAGCTTGATTCAAGTGGTCCTCTATTCTCTTTCATTTACCTCCTTGAGACCTCCCATTCTTCAAAGCCCTATTAAAACTGTAATTTTCCCTTCAGTCACTAGAGTTCTTAGAGAGTATATGATCCGTCTTTGAGTTGGCAGATTACAATTGTCAGATGCTTAAAATGTTTACCTGAACCATTAAGGAACAGAAGTTGAGATTTACACAGATCTGGAGAACTGATTGCAAACCTACCAATGTATGCACTTGATCATTTTAGGAGATTTTAATCACTCACCAATCTTAAGGTTAATAGGCAGTGATGATTATATACTATCTTACATGTATGACAGTCAGCAATTAAAAATGTGCCAAATATGAATTTGTAATCATCAATGCTTACATACTTTACTTTCAAACTGCCTTACTACTTGCCTGAACTTTATATATCACTTTCAACTTAAGGACTCAGAATTTTATTAATGAGAGAATATGAGTCACCAAGTACTAGACTGACTGTATTAGATGAGCTAAGGAAAGGTAAACTCTCTAGCTCCATCCATGTCATTGCAAATGGCAAGATTTCATTCTTTTTTATGGCTGAGTAATATTCCATTGTGTATGGTATATATACCACATTTTCTTTATCCATTCATTAGTTCATGGACATTTGGGCTCTTTCCATAATTTGGCTATTGCTGATAATGTTGTTATAAACATCAGGGTGCATATATCCCTTTGAATTAGTATTTTTGTATTCTTTGGGTAAATACCTAGTAGTACAATAGCTGGATCGTAGGGCAGTTCTATTTTTTTTAAAGATTGTTTATTTATTTAATTATTTGAGTGGGGGTAGAGAGAGAGGGAGAGAGAGAATCTCAAGCAGACTCCATGCTGAGCAAGAGCCCGACACGGGGCTCAATCCCACAACCCTGAGATCATGACCTGAGCCGAAATCGAGTCAGACGCTCAACTGACTGAGCCACCCAGGCACCCAGGACAGTTCTATTTTAAACTTTTTTTTTAAGGATTTTATTTATTTATTTGACAGAGAGAAACACAGCGAGAGAGGGAACACAAGCAGAGGGAGTAGGAGAGGGAGAAGCAGGCTTCCGCGGAGCAGGGAGCCTGATGTGGGCCCGATCCCAAGACCCTGGGATCATGACCTGAGCCAAAGGCAGATGCTTAACGACTGAGACACCCAGGCGCCCCCTATTTTTAACTTTTCTGATGAACTTCCATAATGATCTCCAGATTGGCTGCACCAGTTAGAACTCCCACCAACAGTGCCCTTTCCTCATCATTCTCGAAACATCTGTTGTTTCCTGTGTTGTTAATTTTAGCCAGTCTGACTGGTGTGACATGATATCCCATTGTAGTTTTGATTTGTATTTCCCTGATGATGAGTGATGTTGAGCATCTTTTTGTCTATTAGCCATCTGTATATCTTCTTTGGATAAATGTCTATTCATGTCTTCTGCCCATATTTTAACTGGATTATTTATTTTTGGGGTGTTGAGTTTTATAAGTTCTTTATATATTTTGTTTATATATATGTATTTCAAATATTTTATTTATTCATTTGAAACACAGAGATATGGAGAGAGAGAGCATGAGCATGAGGAGAGGCAGAGGGAGAGGGAGAAGCAGGCTCCCTTCTGAGCCAGGAGCCTGATGTGGGGCTTGATCCCAGGACCCTGGAATCATGACCTGAGCCAAAGGTAGACACTTAACCATCTGAGCCACCCAGGGCCCCAGTTCTTTATATATTTTGGATACTAACCCTTAATCAGATATGGCATTTGCAAATATCTTCTCCCATTCCATAAGTTGCCTTTTAGTTTTGTTGATTATTTCCTTCACTGTGCAGAAGCTTTTTATTTTGATGAAGTCCCAATAGTTAATTCTTGTTTTTGTTTCCCTTGCCTCCAGAGATATACCTAGTAAGAAGTTGCTATGGCCAATGTCAAAGAGGTTACTGCCTGTGTTGTCCTCTAGGATTTTGATGGGTTCCTATCTCACATTTAGGTCTTTCAGCCATTTTGAATTTATTTTTGTGTATTTTGTAAGAAAGTTGTCCAGTTTCATTCTTTTGCATGCTCCTGTCCAGTTTTCCTAGCAGCATTCGTTGAAGAGACTATCTTTTTTCCATTGGATTGTTTGTTCTAGTTCTGTGAAAAATGTTAGTGGCATTTTGATAGGGACTGCATTAAATATGTAGATTGCTTTGGGTAGTATAGACATTTTAACAATATTTGTTCTTCTAGTCCATAAGCATGGAGTGCTTTTTCCATTTCTTTGTGTCATCTTCAATTTTTGTCACCAGTGTTTTATAATTTTCAGAATATAAAACTTTTACATCTTTGGTTAGATTTATTCCTAGATATCATATGGTTTTTAGTGTAATTGTAAATGGGATTGTTATTAAAGATCAATAAAAAATATTGGTATTGGGGCACCTGGGTGGCTCAGTCGTTAACGTCCGCCTTCAGCTCAGGTCATGATCCCAGGGTCCCAGTATCGAGCCCCTCATTGGGCTCCCTGCTCTGGGGGAAGCCTGCTTTTCCGTCTCCCACTCCGCCGCTTATGTTCCCTCTTTTGCTGTCTCTCTCTCTCTGTCAAAAAATAAATAAAATCTTTAAAAAATAATAATAATCCAACAGTGAGTACTTTGGAATGAACCTATTTATGTCATGATTCAGTGAACCCTGTGTGAATATTCAGTCTAAATCTGCCACTTGCTAGCTATGTGACATTGGATAAATTACTTAACCTTTTTATGCCTTCATCTCCTTATTTCTAAAATGAGGATAAAAATTAGTATCCACACTTCATTGGGTTATTATATGGGTAACATGAATTAGTATTTGTACAGTTGATGAAACAATCCCTGGAACTTAGTAAGCATTTAATTAGTGATGGTTCTTAAAATCTTATTCATGTTAGAAATATTTCTGCAACAATGGCTTCTAAATTTCTATTTCACACCCTTAAGAATAGAAGCAAATAAAATCTTTAATATTTTAAAATGGCTATAAATTGCTTGATTTATGAGAGTGAAATTCTATTAAAATTCAAATGTGTAAGTGATGACTTTTCATTTAAAACTTAGATGTGAATCATTAATAACTGTAGTTTTTAATTTGTATTTATCCACGATTTTTTTTTCAAATAAATCTTACATAGAACATTGAGGCCTCGAGCCTTGAGTGTTCTGTATCATCTTATGCCTATTTTCAGTGGCCTCTGAGTCATTCCAGAAATTCCACAATTACAGGGAACAGGGTGTTGGAAAACCACTGCTCAAGTTCAGTGCACTCGTTTTACAGATGAGGTAATTCAAGGAGAGGCTAAATCTTGTCAGCATACTGTTATAGGGAGATTGATGGTCTGGAAATAAAAATGTTTGGGTCAGAGTCCCAGCTTTGCTACTTTGGCTTTGGGACTTTGAACAAGTCAGTTAACTGCTATAGGGCCTCGCGTTTATAATTCATAAAACTAGAACTTTGGCTTGCATAATTTCTGAGGTCCATTACTGCTGAAAAATTATTTAATGCCAATAGTGGAATGTTAGGATCCAACCCCCCACACCTCTGTTTCAGTGTTCGTTTCATTGCACTGATGTAGGACTTCAGTCTGTTTAGAAGAAACAGAGAATCGTTGCCACGTATGAAACTTTTCTATTCATCTCATAATAACATTCCTACACACCCAGAGTAGCATGTGCATAACTTTTGGATCTGTGGCACTATACCAACTACAGGTGGATATGCCACCAGGTTTCAGTGATTATTCAGTGTCTGTACTTAATATTGCACATTGATATTTAGGGAAATCTGCCAATTGTTGAATCATAGAATTCCTGGAACACAGTTTATTATCTTCAATCTTAGATAACCACACTTTGATTAACATGAATGAGTAAAATACCAAATTATGTATCTAGGGTGTGTTGGTAATGCTGGAGAGGGATCTCATGAATAGAAAATATATGTTCACCTCCAAAAAAGGCATCCAGTGCATATATAATTTTGCACAAGATAAAGAATAGGTTTAAAACTAAGATTATTCATTATCCTTTTGTAGTGTACTCCTTTGCTCTGCATTCATAGAACTATAAGTATTTTTAATGAATGTTGCTGATTGTTCGATTTTTCTTATTTTGAGCCTCATCAGAAAAATTCTATAGAGGTATTTCTACAAGTGGAAACTCAGAAACACAAGTTTTCTTTTCTAACTCTTCTGCATAAAAAGCACTTTGGAGGCACTTTCATGATGTTATTTTGAAATATTTGATAAGACACTCATTTTCAATGTTTTTTGGACTGATCCTCTTTTTTTATTCCTGGTGTGCTCTCTATAGTAAATGATCATTAATATTAATTGTTAAAGTATTTAACTTTTTATTTCTGCTATTGTTTATGTACTATGGAGACATATAATATTAAACACGCTATTTTCTGAGTGTAATTAAATGAGTAGCAAAATGACAATATATTTAATTAGAGCTGCTGTACTTGGGCTACTCTTGGTCATAGGAAGGACTGGGAAAGTAACATTATTATACTTTGATAGCCTCAGAACTTTGGTTAATAAATTTATAGTTGTTAATTAATAGTACTACATATTTACCTTAGAATTTTAGCATAAAATTTAGTAGGAAACATATTTTGGCTATTAAATATCTCGTTTCTTTAATACAAGAGCATAATTAATATATATTCATTGTCATAACAAAAAGTAAATACTAAAGCCAAAAAATTTCAACTACTCTGCACCCCCCTGATTAACCCAGCAAAGTTGGGCAGTAGACAAAGGGAAAGCAAGGGTACAGAGTTTGATAAGGATGTGCTTTTTTAGCCTTTGCATATACTTGGTATCTGTTCTCTTCTAAAAACCTGTCTATTGAGGATGAATTCTCAGAAATAGAGAAATCCAAAACATTAGACAAGACAAACATAGTTGAGTGTATATATATATATATATATATATATATATATATATATATATATACTGTATTTTTCTTTCTCCTACATTTTTGGTAGAAAATATAGGACATGGTTATACATTTGGAGTTGATTAATTTATCATCTGTTTCACAGTGACTATTCCAAACTAAAGAATGCCTGTTTACCTATTAAGATATTTCCAAATATCTTGGAGTCTGGACCTTTATTCAGCGGGACTTACCCCAGTTGTGTATTTCCAGTGAGACAGAATTCTTACAGCCTTCCTTCTAATTTTTCTGTATTTGTCATGTAAATTTTATCTACCTCCTCACACTGCATCTCTCTCATAATTTACATCTACCCACCACCTAATTTGCTTCCCCAGGCAAAGTATATGAGCATCACAGTCAAGAATACAGTGTGAATACTTCTCCAACATGTACTAATCATCATAAGGCAGAGTTGAAATCATGCTATATCCCTGCCCAACAACTTTCCATAGGTTACCACTCATTGGCTACTGAATGCAGAATTAATACCTTATCTGGGCATTTGGAAAGCATTATCTGCTCCCGGTCTGGATTTCTAGCCTAACTACCACTCCACATTGCCCCTTACACTCTCTATACCACAACCAAACTAAACTACTTACTGTTTTTCGAAGGAGCCCCAAATTTTTGTGCCACCATTTTGTGCCTTTGCTCTGTGTTCTCTCATTCTGGAATTTTCTACTTCTCCTGTCTTTCTCCCCAAATATTCACATACTCAAATTTAACTACCCTTTAATATCAAGCTCAGGTTATACTTCATTCATAAGACCAGTCAAAAGTAATCTTTTATAGTATTTTATCTTGACTACTATTAAGGCACTTATCATTCTATAATATATGCATAGAAGATGAATATGCATGTATATCCAGTAAATTTTTTAAGTAGGTACATAAATGAATGTATAAGCAAACAAAAAAGATTATAAGACATATCATGTGGATAGGGTTCAGGATTCAGAATAGAATATATTTTATTGGTTTTTGGCTAGAACTTATATTCTCAACTCTTCTATTAAACTTTGTTGATTAAAAATTTTTAATCAAGTTCACCTTACTTGGATGGCAACCTTGGTGTAGTAGAAAAAGCATGAGCTTTGTAACTGGCCCAACCTGTGTTTGTAGGCTAGCTCTGCCTATCACTAGTTTTCTCACTTAGTCTGTTTGTGAATCTGCTTTGTCTAGGATTCTGGAGTATAATGGTGGTGGTGATTGTTGTTGTGTTCGGTATTGTTTGCACTATCAATCATTCTAGGAAGAGGACATGCCTGGGAGGATAGGAAATGTGACCGTGTTTTGGGTTGTTTTCTTATTTTTCTTTTTTTATATACAGGAGGAGGAACTCCCTCCTCTCTTTGGAACTGGAAATGAGTTGCTCTAAAAATCTCAGTTAAGAGGACTAGAGAGCTTTTTTAATGCTAACGGTGACCATGTGAAAGTAGGGCAAAAGGGAGCCATAGATTTTCATTGGTAGAAGTAGCTGCGTCAGAAGGGGGGCTGTTTTTAGAGCAGCCAGAGTCCAGAATATTAGTTATGAAATCCTTCAGGCTGAAGAAGGTATGTCAGTTAGTATGCTTTCACTTACAAGTAGTAGAAAACTGGACATAAATGAACTTCAACATTAAAGAGTATTTATTGGCTATTTTTAAATGAAGTATAATTGACATAAAATATCTTGTTAGTTTCAGGTGTACATAATAGTGATTGGATATTTTTATACATTGTGAAATGATCCCCATGATAAGTCTAGTTGCCATCTGTTACCATACAAAGTTATTGTAATATTATTAACTATATTTCCTATGTTGTACATTACAGTTCCATGACTATTTTATAATTGAAAGTTTGTACCTCTGTTTCACCTGCTCCCCCCTAGATCTCTCCATTCTGTTAACCAACAGTGTGTTTCTTGTATATGTGTCTGTTTCATTATTTTTTTTAGTTTTCTAGATTCCATATATAAATGAAATCATGTGGTATTTGTCCTTCTCTGTATATTTCACTTAGCAAAATACCCTGTAGGTCAATCCATGTTGTGGGAAATGGCAGGATTTCATTCTTTTTATCACTGAGTAATATTCCAGTGTGTGTGTACCATATCTTTTTTATCCATTTATCTATCAGCTTCATTTCTTTACAGTTCTTTTCATTCTGCATTTCTCTATGTGTCATTTGGCTTCATGCTGTGGCTTACCAGTAACAACCAGAGTTTATTGCTTCTTTCAGATCCAGAAGAATAATTATTCTCTTGCGTATAACCAATTAGCTATTTTTTTATTGGATTACCTATGAAACAGTTGTTATGACAATAGAATACCAAGGACCTGAATGCTTTAGATCTTGGTTATTTGAGTCACTTACTTTGACAAGGAAGATCAGGTAACTCCTATTGACTTAGTGTCTAAGTCTTAGACCAATTAAAGTCTAACCCAGAAGTGGGAGCGGATTAAGCCCCAGAAATTATGTGACTGCTAAGTAATGAAGAGGGGGGAGGAATTGGTAAGATATGGAAAGAAAGCACAGTGTTCACAAACACAATGTGTTTGGAGTTCCAACAGCCAGAAAAATGCTTTGACACAAAAGGCTGTGATTCCTCTCCACAACTAGAGGGGGATCATTACTGGTTCTCACTAGCTCTACCCAAGAAAAGTGGTGAATTCACGAACATCATCATTTCTAGAGGAAGACCTTGACAGTGAGTTGAGGAGATCAAGTGGAAGAACTGAGGAGTTATTACAGAGTAAACATTAGATAATACCATGAGGACTTTCAGAAATAACATGGCAGGGGTGCCTGGGTGGCTCAGTCAGTTAAGTGTCTGCCTTCAGCTCAAATCATGATCCCAGAGTCCTGAGATGGAGCCCCTCATTGGGGCTCCCTGCTCAGCAGGGAGTCTGCTTCTTCCTCTGCCCCTCACCCCACTCATGCTCTCTCTCTCTCACTCTTTGTCTTTCTTTCAAATAAATAAACAAAATCTTATAAAAAAAGAAATAACTTGGAAAATGAGAGTCTATCTCACTAAGATAGGAAGGTAAAGGCTTATATTATAATAATGTGTGTGTAAAAAAAAAAGAGCGACTTTATGTTGTAATCATTTCATGGACACACATGTAAAGATTTCCCAAAAGAAAAGAAAAGGCAAAGACTTTATGTAACTATATATATTGTAAGAAAAAAATAACAAATAGAAGCAAAAATTCCAGAATTGAAGAGAGATCTCTTTCTGTATTTTAAAAATACATAAAGTCTGTTGATTATGTCAACAATAATAAGAAACAAACACTAGTATATTTCAAAGAGAAATTTTTCAAACAAGCATCATCTTGGAAAAATAAAGAGAAAAGGTTTCCAATAAAGGAAAATAAAATTAGGCTACCCTCCAATTTTTCACCCATTTTTACCTCCAGTTGACCAATCTCTACTAAGATTTATAGTAACAGGAGCATGAGTCCACAATCCTACACACAGGCAAATTTTAATCAATGTGCCAAGAAAAATAAAAATACACAGAGCCCAGTAAGGATACAACTTTCTTCTCTAAAACAATCACAACAAAAATCTGACTGCAAGATTAGCCCAGCCAAACAAGGTATTATTATATTTCAGTAATGAAGAAATGACGTTATAAAATGACTATTATTAAATACTGAACTGTTTTGTGATGTCTACGTAGTTATTATAAATATAGAAACACAACAATAACATGTTCTACCTAAAAACTAATAATATGCAAAACATGTAGTTACAGGAGGACTGAAAGAAAGTAAAAAAGATAATAAATCCCTCTTCGTATTTCAGCATGAACATTTATATGAGATATATGTACCATTTATATTGAGAAAGAATATAATTTTAATAGATTTTTGGAAAACACTTTATAAGAATTATCTTTCATATGCCAAAATTATAAAGCAAATGAAAAGGAGCATAAAGAAATAATAATGGATATCTAACAATAAATAAGAATTAAGGTCTGAAATTAAGACTAATTGTTAAAAAATATGCATTATATGAGAGATACAACCGAAATAAAACATAGAAAGTTTTAAAATATTTCTTATATAAAATGTACAAACTGGTTATTAAAAGACAAACAACCTAAGAACGGATAAGAACCGGCTAGTCATATAAAAGGAAACGCAAATTGTCAACATGAAATGATGCTCATTTTCTAATAGTAATAGACATGCAAATTCAAGCTATGATGAGGCACAGATTTTCACATATCAAGATTGGTAAAAATGTTAAAGGCTGATGACATCTGTTGCTGGCAAAGATGTGACCCAATGGGCTCCCTTATTTGCTGGTCAAAGTGTGAATAATTTTAAAAATGAATATACCATTTTCTTAAGCAACTTTCAATGAGGGGAAGCAATTCTACAGACATGTAAGCATTCAAGTCAAAGGGGATAATATGCACATACAAACATATATGCATACACACACAAAGATGCCCTATTGTAGCGCTGTTTGTAGGAGCAAATATTGACTGTTCAACATTAAAAAACTTTTGAATAAACCATAGAATACTCTGGATGTGGAACATAATACAGTTATGAAAAAATTGTTCCAGATATATTTGGCCTAGAATGATAGTCACTATATAAAGTAAAAATAATACATAACAAGAAGAGCAATAATATATATACCCTGAACCTTTTTTAAAAAACGGTAAAGGAAAATATCTTCATATATCTTATATATGCAGATATATGAGTGAATTTTGTAGGCTTATATGCACATTACATACATGCATAGGTTTTCTTGAGCAAGAAGGATATTTTCATCAAACTGCTAATACCTATCAGCTCAGGTGGGTGATTCTAGTGGGGATGGTGGAGAGAAATTAAAAAGGTTTTCATCATATATCTCAGTATCGATTGAATAATGGCAAGCAAGTAATATATTTGACATTAAAAGTATTTTTTAGTTATGTTCAAAGTAATTAAAAAACAAAAAGATAGGAAAACTCTATACCATGCAAACCAATAATCAAAGTACCATAGTACAAATATGGTGAGCAAAAAATTTATTGCCCAAACTAGAACACTTTTAAGAATGCATGAGGAAGCTAACCAATAGGCTGCCATTCTGGTACCATACAGAATGGTCCCAGAAATCTGGGGTGTGTGGTCACCCTATGAATAAAATAAACTTCAAAAGTATTATCAAAGAAAACAAAGAAGAATATTTTATGTCTTTTTTTTCTTTTCTAAGTTTTTTTATTTAAATTCCAGCCAGTTAACATACAGTGCAATATTAATTTCTATTGTAGAATTTAGTGATTCATCACTTACATACAACACCTGGTGCTAATCACAAGTGCCCTCCTTAATGCCCGTCACCTGTTGAACCCATCCCACTGCCCACCTCCAGTAACCCTCAGTTTGTTCTCTATAAGTAAGAGTCTGTTTACTGGGTTGCCTCTTTTTTCCCCATGTTTGTTTGTTTTGTTTCTTAAATTCCACATATGAATGAAATTGTATGGTATTTGTCTTTCTCTGACTTATTTCGCTTAGCATAATACTCTCTAGTTCTATCCATATTGTTGTAAAGGGCAAGATTTCATTCTTTTTCATGTCTGAGTAATATTTCTCTCTCTCTCTCTCTCTCTCTCTGTGTGTGTGTGTGTGTGTGTGTGTGTGTGTGTGTGTGTTATACATATAAACCACATCTTCTTTATCCATTCATCAGTAAATGGACATTTAAGCTCTTTCCATAATTTTTAGGTTATTATTGATAATGCTGCTATAAACATCAGGGTGCATATATCCCTTTGAATCAGTATTTTTGTATCCTTTGGGTAAATATCTAGTAGTACAATTGCTGGATCGTAGGGTACTTCTATTTTTAACTTTCTGAGGAACCTCCATACTATTTTCCAGAGTGGCTGCACCAGTTTTCATTCCCACCAACAGTGTAGGAGCGTTCCCCCTTCTCTGCATCCTCTCCAACATCTGTCGTTTCCTGTTTTTAATTTTAGCCATTCTGACTGGTGTGAGGTGATATCTCACTGTAGTTTTGATTTGTATTTCCCTGATGATGAGTGATGTTGAGCTTCTTTTCATGTGTCTGTTGGCCATCTGTATGTCTACAAAGAATATTTTACTGTATTTATTTTTTTTAAGATTTTATTTATTTATTTGACAGAGAGAGACACAGTGAGAGAGGGAACACAAGCAGGGGGAGTGGGAGAGGGAGAAGCAAGCTTCCTGCTGAGCAGGGAGCCCGATGTGGGGCTGGATCCCATGACCCTGGGATCATGACCTGAGCCGAAGGCAGATGCTTAACGACTAAGCCACCCAGGTGCCCCAGGAATATTTTATTTTAATAAAAATTATTGTAAAGAGCAAAGAGACTAGTCACAATCTTTACATACAATATATGGCAATATTAAAGCAAAAATTCTTAGAAATATGTCAATCTTCTCATTCCCTTCTGTCTTGGAGAAAGAAATATTCCCCCTGTATCCTAAAAGTAACAGCTTTAAAAATGCACTTGAGATTTTCTTCCACATGGCCTCCTCTTAGACTCAATTTTGATTTAATTAGTTATCTATTCTTTTTCTTGAAACATTGGCATCTCCACTGAGAAATTCCTATTATATAACAAGTATGTCATATAACTATTCCCAAAGAAAGCAGGTACAGCATTACCGTTATGAAAAGGGCTTTGGAGTTAGATGGCCTAGGCATAATTTTTGATTCTAGCATCCACTAACTGTGCCTTTGGACAAATTACTCTGTCTCTTTATGCCTCAGTTTTTTCCTTTGAAAGAAAATGTATATTATGTCCCGGTGTAATGAAGGAGTAATGATAGCAGTGAACTCAAAGGATCTTTCTGAGAATAGGAAAGATATGTAGTTAAGCTTTGTGTGTTTTACAGAAACACACATTCAACACTGTGATTAAAAGTATCATAGGAGTACTTTTTCATCTGTGAATCTTCAGTGCTGAGAACCACACCTGAATCTTGAAGTTGTTCAGAAAATATTTATTAAGTTTAAAAAGTCAGTTATATCATCATTATTACTAAGATACCATTCTTTATTTCCCTCTTTTTCTACTTTTTCCATAAACTTTCTTTTTTTTAATTTAATTTTATTATGTTATGTTAGTCACCATACATTACATCATTAGTTTTTTATGTAGTGTTCCACGATTCATTGTTTGCGTATAATACCCAGTGCTCCACGCAGTACGCGCCCTCTTTAATACCCATCACCAGCCCCCTCCCGTCTAGAACCCTCAGTTTGTTTCTCAGAGTCCAATGGATAACTTCTTAATTAACATCTCTACTATAAATATGATAATGCATTTCATAAGATGTTTTTTAAGATGGCCTCAATGCAGGCCTATAACGTGATATCCTATGATTCACCAAAATTTGTTGTGATATGTATGTGTTATATATAACTATATATGTTGTCTGCTTTTTTAAATTTTATTTTGTTATGTTAATCAACATGCATTACATAATTAGTTTTTGATGTAGTGTTCCATGACTCATTGTTTGCGTATGACACCCAGTGCTCCATTCAATACGTGCCCTCTTTAATACCCATCACCAGGCTAACCCATCCCTCCACCCCCTCCCCTCTAGAACCCTCAGTTTGTTTCTCAGAGTCGGGGGGGGGCGGCGGGAATATGGGTGAAGGTAGTCAAAAGGTACAAAATTCCCATTATAAAATTAGTAAGTCCTGGGAATGTCATGTAAAGCATGGTGACTATAGTTGAGGGTGCTGTATTGTATATATGTATGTATCTCATCACAAGAAAGAAGTTGTAACTGTATAGTGATGGATGTTATCTAGACTTACTGTGGTGATCATTTTGCAATATACGTAAATATTGAATCATTGTTGTATGCCTGAAACTAATGTTACATGCCAATTATATCTCAACTAAAAAAAATGTCTGGGGGGTCAATATGGGTAAGGCAGGAATCTACCATTTGAATGTATGCTGAGCCACTTTATGCAACTTTGTGTGGAAAAAGAATGTTATACTCCTACATTGGTATTCATCTTATCTAGGTAAAAATCACCTCTGGGTGGAAAGGCATCATTTAAAAACACTTAGATTCTTAATTAGTTACTATAACTGCAAGGCTAATCATAGAAGCAGTCATTAGATGATAGCATATTAATCTTCTGTTGATTCCCTGCCTATCTATGTGAACAACCTCAGCAAACAAGTCTCTAAAAAAGTTTATTTTGCAAACTTTGTTTTCAAAGAGATAGGTGTATGTGTATGTCAATATAATAAATATGTAATTATACTTTACATACTATATTATATATTATATATTACATTATGTACATATATAAATATGGGTAGTGCTACTATAATTACTATAATCAGGGGAAATATATATGTATATGCCTGTGTTTTGAAGTTTTTATTTTAATGAAATCCAGATTATCAATTATTTCTTTCATGAATCATTCCTTTGGAATTTTATTTAAAAAGTCATTACCACTGATGTTCAGCATCATTTTGAATTTGTTGGCCATTTGCCATTTGTATGTCTTCTTTGAAAGAATGTCTATTCATGTCATTAGCCAATTTTTTTAATTGGATTATTCGTTTTTTGGGTGTTCGTCTTGTTTAGTTTGTAAGTTCTCTATACATTTTGGTATTAAGCCTTTATCAGATAAGTCATTGCAAATATCTTCTCCCATTCCATAAGTTGCCTTTTAGTTTTGTTGATCGTTTCCTTCACTGTGCAGGAGCTTTTTATTTTGATGAAGTCCCAAGAGTTTATTCTTGTTTTTGTTTCCCTTGCCTCCAGAGACATATCTAGTAAGAAGTTGCTATGGCCAATGTCAAAGAGATTACTGCCTGTGTTCTCTAGGATTTTGATGGATTCCTGTCTCACATTTAGGTCTTTTAGCCATTTTGAATTTATTTTTGTGTATTTTGTAAGAAAGTGGTCCAGTTTCATTCTTTTGCATGTTGCTGTCCAGTTTTCCTAACACCATTTGATCAGGGAAATACAAATCAAAACTACAATATGAGATACAACATGAGATATCACCGCACACCTGTCAGAATGGCTAAAATCAACAACGCAAGAAACAACAAGTATCTGCAAAGATTTGGAGAAAGGGGAACTCTCTTGCATTTTTGGTGAATGCTAACTGGTGCAGCCACTCTGAAAGAGTATGGAGGTTCCTCAGAAAGTTAAAAATAGAACTACCCTATGATCCAGTAATTGCAGTACTAGGTGTTTATCCAAAGAATACAAAAATACTAATTCAAAGGGATATATGCACCCCAATGTTTATAGCAGCATTATCAACGACAGCCAAATTATGGAAAGAACCCAATGTCTGTTGACTGACAAATGGATAAAGAAGATGTGGAAAGTGTATATATGTATATACACGCACACACACACACACATAAATATATAATGGAAAATTCTCAGCCATAAAAAAGAATGAAATCTTGCCATTGGCAACAATTTTGCCTTTTGAAAGTGGATCCTCTAGTCCTAGTCAAGCCTTAGGTGATTACAGACATGGCCAACATCTTAACTGTAGCCCCATGGAAGACATAGAGTCAGAAGTACCTAGTTAAGCTCCTCCTAAATTCCTGGACCACAGAAACTATATAGTAATAAATGTTTGTTGTTTTAAGCTACTAAGTTTTGTGATAATTTATTATGTAGTAATAGATAATGAAAAGGCTGCTACCAGAGACTTATTCTCCTCATGTTGAAAGACATGAGTACAAGTAGCCAAACTCAGTTGGGCAAATACATTTCAAACCTCTGCTCTTGTCCAATCTGCAAATGTCCACTATCCAAAGCACAGTCTTTTGGTCAAACTCAACATCAACGGTCAGGGAAATACTTCTCTATAGGAGGCTATGGCTTGAAGATATCAGGTTCAAATCTTTAGAAATTTATAGGGAAGAGCAGTCTTTGCAGATGTGATTAAGTTAAGAATTTTGACATAATAAGATTATCCTGGATTATCTATTTGGGCCCTAAATGGCCATCACAAGTGTCTTTATAAGAGAAAGGTAGGGGTGGGAATGCAAACTAGTGTAGCCATTCTGGAAAACAATATGGAGGTTCCTCAAAAAAGGTTAAAAATAGAACTGCCCTGGGTGGCTCAGATGGTTAAGCATCTGCCTTCAGCTTGGGTCATGATCTCTAGGTCCTGGGATCGAGCCCCACGTCTGGGCTCCCAGCTCAATAAGGAGTCTGCTTCTCCCTCTGCCTCTCCCTCTGCTTGTGCTCTCTCTGTGTGTCTCTCTTTCTCAAATGAATAAATTTAAAAAATCTTTTAAAAAATCGAACTGCCCCATGATCCAGCAATTGCACTACTAGGTATTTATGCAAAGGATACAAAAATACAGATTCGAAAGGATGCATGCATCCAGATGTTACACACACACACACACACACATACACACACACACACACACACACTCACACACACAGGAATATTACTCAGCCATGAAAAAACAATGGAATCTTGCCATTTGCAATGACATGGATGGAGCTAGGGAGTATCATGCTAAGTAAAATAAGTCAGAGAAAGACAAATACCATATGATTTCACACATATGTGGAATTTAAGAAACAAAACAAATGAACATAGGGGGGAAAAAAGAGAGGCAAACCAGGAAATAGACACTTAAGTATAGAGAACAAACTGATGGTTACCAGAAGGGAGATGAGCGGGGGTGGGGGTATGGGTTAAATAAGTGATAGGGATTCAGGAGGGCACTTGTGATAAGCACCGAGTCTTGCGTGTAAGTGTTGAATCACGAAATTCTATACCAGAACTAATATTACACTGTATGTTAACTAACTAGAATTTAAATAAAAACTTGAAAGAAAAAAAAGAAAGGCAGGGGGAGACTTGACCCACACATAGAGAAGAAGGTGATAAAGTTGCAGGCAGAGACTGGGACCATGTGGCCATAAGTCAAGGAACACCAAAAACTGCTGGTGGCTGACAGAGAAAAGAAGAGGCAAACAAATGAATTCGCCCCTAGATTATCCAACTGGTACCTTCCTTTTGGACTTCTGACATCCAGAACTGTGACAAAAGAAACTTCTGTTGTTTTTGGCAACTTGCCACAACAGCCCTAGAAAACTAATACATCCTCTGATGGGTAGAGGGAAAAGTTGAATATTAGCTGAAAAATAATCTAATTTAGTTTTGCATCCCTTCAAAGTTAACCAGAAAATAACACCTGCACCCCAGTGTTTATAGCAGCAATGTCCACAATAGCCAAACTAGGGAAAGAGCCCAGGTGTCCATCGACAGATGAACGGATAAAGAATATATAGTGTATATATATTTTTAGAATATATATAGTGTATATATATTCCATTGAACACACATATATATGTATTCAATGGAATATTACTCAGCCATCCAAAAAAATGAAATATTGCCATTTGCAACAATGTGGATGGAACTAGAGGGTATTATGCTAAGTGAAATAAGTCAATCAGAGAAAGTAAGTTATCATAGGATTTCACTCATATGTGGAATTTAAGAAACAAAACAGAAGCATAGAGGAAGGGAGGGCAAAATAAAACAAGATGTAACCAGAGAGGAAGACAAACCAAAAGAGACTCTTAACCGTAGGAAACAAACTGAGGGTTGCTGGAGGGGAGGGGGGTGAGGAGATGGGGTAACCGGGTGATGGACATTAAGGAGGGTACATGACATAATGAGCACTGGGTATTATATAAGGCTGATGAATCACTGAACTCTACCTCTGAAACTAATAATACACTATATGTTAACTAATTGAATTTAAATATATATATAGATATATATCTCTATGTCTATATCTATATCTATATATCTCCAGAAAATAAAAAAACTATGCATTGATACTACCAAAATAAATGAGCAAATGAACATGTAAATAAGCAAATGAAAACATAGATAAGGAAAATGAAGAATTCAGATCAAAGATTAATTACCCATGAAAGCAGTAGAAAATGTCAGATTTTTCTCAACACTCTCTAAGAAACCAAAGTAAAAAAAAATCTAAAAAATAATACAGTTTGAGGAGAAGAGATGACAGAGAAAATGAAGGTGAGCTCTTTAGATTTAGGGAAAAAATGGAGAATAAAATGGAAACCAGAAATAAGTGCCCCGTTAGAACAGGCATATGGAAGACATGGTGGAGAAAATCACAAAAAATGAAATTTTATAAAAAATCAAAGACAAATATATAGAAGAAAAGGTGAAATAGAAAATCCATTGGATACACAATTAGTGTTTCTGAAGAAGATACTGTTACAAGTGCAAGGGAAATAATTCAAAGAAGAAAACTATGCTGAAATGAAAGACATGTAAATCTATAGATTGAAAAGACATGTATTTTTAGAACAATTTATATAATATCATGTTTTATACTGGAAAATATTGCAGTTCACAGTCATTGTGATCCTGGCTTTTCTCTTTTAATTTTCCATATCCATATTAAATATGAAGAAATCTTCAAACATGTCATGATGCTTATAAGAAATTATTATTGGTAAAGCAAATCAAGTAAAGTAACTCAAGAGATGGACATCTAAGGTTCTTTCCAACTCCATGATTCTATTAACCTTAGTCTGAGCCATCCTTCTTATCAGGCTTGAATAAAAACAATTTCAGAAACCAACTGTAATATGCACTCATATATACCTGTTAATGTATTCACTGAAGTCAATAATTGTTACCTATATAAGAGTCAATCTTTTAGTTTATAGTAACATCTTTATATACTGTAGCAAACATTTGGCAAACAAATCAACTGGTATAACATTACTTTTCTGTATGTTATACATGCATATAAGAACATATACCTACATCTAAATGAGTTTTTTAAAAATTCATTGGAGCAATGGCTTACCCAAGTGGCTTTTCATATATTCATGTGCCATGCAATTTGTTAAAATGATCCAAGAAATAAGTACTAATTCTATGCTGTATTTTTGCATAATATTTTTGGTAAATTGGAAAACATGCACATTTGTCTATCTTCTTTTTTTCCTAATGTTTCAAATTTAATTTGAAATTATTTAATTTAATTTAAATAATTTAATAATTTAATTTAAAATTATTTAAATTCCAGCTAGCATACAGTGTAATATTAGTTTCAGGTGTAGAATTTAGTGATTCATCACTTATATATTAAAACACCCAGTGCTCATCACAAGTGCCCTCCTTGGGTCACCTGGGTGGCTCAGTTGGTTAAGCAACTGCCTACAGCTCAGGTCATGATCCCCAGAGTCCTGAGATGGAGTCCCGCATCAGGCTCCCTGCTCAGCAGGGAGTCTGCTTCTCCCTCTGAACCTCTCCCCTCTCATGCTCTCTCTCTCAAATAAATAAATAAAATAAATAAAAAATCTTAAAAAAAAAAACAAGTGCACCCCTTAATGCCCATCACCCATTTATCCTATCCCCTGCCCACCTCCGTCCATCAACCCTCAATTTGTTCTCTATAGTTAAGGGTCTCTCTTATAGGTTTTTTTTTTTTAATAATGGCATCGCAAAAATGAAATGCTCTATGTTTTATCAAAGAGAAATGTATGTATGATTTATTGTGGGGTTTTTTTTGAGTTAAATGGAAATCCATAGGAAGATGATTTAATAGGCAAATGTTAATTCTTTACTACCTCTTCAGGAATGTGTATAATGGCAACATGAAGTTAGTTATAGAAAATATATCCATTTGCACTTAAGATATTTGCAGTATGAGGAGACAGGCACTAACAAATATTTTGTTTACAAAAGCACACACTTAACAAAGGTAAGAAGTGATATAAAAAGTGTCCAAGGGATGATGTAGTATCTGCCCTTTATATCAAATGGCAACAAGAAACTGGGACTGTGCTTTCTTTGTCTGTTTTTCCCTTGGGCTTGGCAAGGACCCTGCACATTGACTGATAGTAAGCGTTGAGTGGTTAAATGAATGTTCAAACACTAATTCCTACAGTAAAGCAGATAGTAAATACAATTAAAGTCAGGATAAACCCAGAGACCATTTACACTTTTCTCAGGTGACCAGAGTAATGCACACTTTTCTGAGAGACAGATCAAGACTAGAAGCCCATGATTAAATCTTGCCATTCTTCCACTTACCCTGTTTCTTTGGTGACAACATACAGGCTAAGATTGCTTGAAATCCTTCTGGAAGCTCTGATAGCATGAAATTGTTCATTTGCTTGACAGAACTAGTCCAATCCTGTGTAGAAGAGAATCTGAATCCTTAGGAAATTCTTCCTAATACCTCAACTAAATTCCGAATTCGGGTAATCCCCACCTTCTACTACTACATTCCTTAGAAATAAAAAATGAACATGTATTGTCTGCCTTCCTACTCCTACGTAACAATACACACACACTTGATCCCATTGTTTCTTAGCAAAGTTCTATCTCAAGCGTCCCAGACAAATTGGATTGTTAAAAATGCCGTAGAATAGGGGCGCCTGGGTGGCTCAGTCATTAAGCGTCTGCCTTCGGCTTAGGTCATGATGCAAGGGTCTTGGGATCAAGCCCTGCATCGGGCTCCCTGCCTGGCTGGAGGCCTGCTTCTCCATCTCCCGCTCCCCCTGCTTGTGTTCCTGCTCTCGCTAACTCTCTCTCTCTCAAATAAAATAAATAAAATCTTCAAAAAACAAATGCTGTAGAATAAATTTCAACTTCAATCTGCCAAGAGGTTTTCTCTTATTCTTATGTAAATTCTTTTTGTTGCTGTTTTGTAGTGGCAGGAAACTGGACTGGAAAACCTCTTAAATGCATCTCAACTTCATGATTTCAGAATTTATTGTACTTTGTCTACACAGTATAACTTCTAAAATAGGTACTTCTATTTCCCCAAATGAACCAGATCCTCTCAGTGATTTATGGGGTTAAGTTATGGAGTCTGGGAGAAGCTCTAAATATGTGAGGGTTTGTGTATATACTTGTTTATTCTTTAGCTATAGAAACTATTCTTTATGCCTAGTCAGCTGAGCCATGCTAAAGTTATTTTCCTTAAGATGCACATATTAAGACCAAGTATCATGACATTGTTGTTTTTAAAATTGTTATATATTAGAAAAGTCCCCAATTTAACCATACTATTATATAATTACTTTTTACAGGACACTATGATAAAAAATCGTACCAATTGCCCGAATAATGAACCTAAAGTTTTCAAAAAACATGCATGTGATGATAATAAGGTAATAATTATTTGGAATTTATATGTCATTCAAGCTTGATTTTATAGAAGCTTATATTATTTGTATGTGTTAGATAATTATATTGATTATATTAATAACATATTCTTTTCGTTCTAACCAGACAATTCCCACTGACCTATTAAATTATACTATGGTCTTCTTTTATACTTTTATTTTACAAAAAGCCCTATGCTTATTTGGTAAATATTTTTTTTTTCTATTTTAGCATTTCAGTTTTCACTTTGAAAATGCTAAAACTGCTGAATTCAAAGACAGACATATCCCTTATTTGTAACATTCTTATGCAGGAAAATGCTTGTTAGAGTGATTGCTTGCACACACACACACAAACATAAGTCATGGGCATAATTTACTTCTAGGACTTTGAAATTTTTTCTTTCAATATTTGCTTATTTTCAAACAACTACTACCTCTGGTTGGGGGAATATTAAAATTTACCAACCTTTCAGCAAAAGTTTGTGTCATTTCCTTCTAGAGAAACTAGTATGATATTCAGTAGTCTTTTTTAAACTCATAGTAGCTGAGTTAACCTCATAGTATCGCACTGTATATTCATAAATTCTTTTTAATTTCTTACTTTAAATATTTGAAAGACTTGTTTGAGGTGAATATGGACCCTTTTTTCTAATTTCCAGCTATTCATCCATAGCTCAAAAGGTACAAAAATAAGAAGAGAAACCACATACCTTTCATTATTGTTGCCTCCAGAAGCCCTCTCCTTTGGTTGTCTCACTTAAAATGGAATAATCTTGTTATATGTTCATCCATAAGTGCTAAGATCATTAAGTTTATATTATGAAGAAAGAAGACTTCAAAAAGTCAAATAATCCTTAAGCCAAATTCTAGGCCCTCCAGACTGTCACTTAGGAGCTAAACAGTTTCAGTCTAGTTACTTGTCAGTCATGTGATTAACTGGAATGGAAATCTGCGGTGGAGGTGGGGCATTATTTGGCAATACAGCTCTGGCTTTAGGCTCCTTAGGAAAGCTTGTCATTTTTTAATATTTTATTTGAACCACAACGCTTCTGATTTTTTTTTCCTGTAATAGGAAGGTGTGTTTTTATATCGTGCTGCTCGCAAGTTGAAGCAGTTTGTTAAAGTGAATAACAGTGAGGATTTTAATCTCCACTTATCAAGAGTTTCACAGGGCACATTACAATTGTTGAACTGTACCCCCAAGGTAAGTTGTTTACTTTGAACAAAAATATCAACTAGTCCTGTGATAGGATACTATAATTCTTTAATGATCATATCTATTATCATAGAATTCTAACTGCTTATGATTACCTAAAGTTGAAATAGATTATGGAAGCAGAGTAAAAATAAGTGAGTGCATACCTCATTGCTATGATAACTTTAAAGGAGGTTAATGTGATGACTTGGGTGGGAATGGTAAATTTTTACCTCTAAACCTCATTAATAATTTTAACCCATATATGTACACATTTATAAGAACTCATAGCCAATAAAACAGATAATCAAATGTATTTAACAAATGTCTTTACATGTTAAAACTTTACATGTTAAAACATATATATATTCCAATAATTTTTTTTGCTTCAATAATTTTGTTAAGTATAGGGCTAATTTTTCTTATTTGTCTGCTAGTGGTTATGAAATATAACAAAACAAGATTTGGAAGACACAATCTTGATACTAAGCCACAGTTTCTTCATCTGCAAAATGGAGAAAAATATAGAATCTACATTAAAGGATGGTGACAGGGGTAATTAAATAGCATAATTCATGTAAAGTGCTTAGTACTAGAAAGGTTTCAATAAATGATATATTATTATTATTACCACAACCCCCCTTCAGACATTTTACCAGCTGCCTCACAAAGCCAAAGCTTCCTTATGATTTTTTTAAAAGAAATTTTTAACATTTTCATGACAGAGAAAGGGTCTTGTGTGTTTTTATTTTTTTAATACTAGTAGCTGCCCACAAGAGGTAAGATGATAAGATTATCCTTGAGCCCCATTGACAATGATGAAAATATAGATGATAGAATGTGGACCACTTCATTTATCATCACATTATCTATTTGATGCAAGCCAGTCTCCTCTCGGTGTCCTGGATTTGCCAAGTTTATTTCCAGTTTGCCCCCTTACTTATGTTAGTCCTCTATATGAAATTTCTACTGTCCTCTTTTCTATAAATCTGTAAGGGAAGAATCACTAAATTTGACACCTGAAACCAATTTTACCATACATGTTAACTAACTTGAATTTAAATAAAAACTTTAAATAAAAAAATTTAAAAATAAACATTCTAAATTGTTAAAAAGAAAAAGGAAAAAGAAAACTAACCTGTCTTGCTTTTTCCTTTTCCCTGATACTCTATTTCTAAATGAAATTATTCTTCTTCCATACTATCAAAAAATAAAGTAGATTCTCAAATAGATTAGATGAATTTGACAGCAATATAAAATTTAGCAATGACATTAATGAAAGGAGCAATAAAGGATTAATGTTCAATATTATAAATGTGACTTTGTTTTTAAGGAAGGAATAAAACTACTTTCCCTGGGTGAAGTCCAACCCACTAAAAATTTGGCGAGAGTGATTGTATAATTTTCTTTCTTCATCAACTTTTTATTCAACTTAATTCCTTTATGTTTCCCTTTGAATCTTTCCTTTATTTTATGTTTCCCTTTTCCTTTTTAATGGTTCGTTTTGAAAATATTCATTATAATGTTAATAAAAGGAAACGAGATGTGCCTCTTAGAAACTGGATCCCTTTAAACTACATTTTTTAAAGCCACTGCTTTATTTTTTATTTTTTTGGAGTTTTATTGATTTATTTATTTGAGAGAGAGAGAGAGAGAGCATGCAGGGTGGGAGGTAGGGGAGAGAATCTTAAGCAGGCTCCACATCCAGTGCCTGAGCCCCATACAGGTCTGCATCTCACATCCCTGAGATCATGACCTGAGCCAAAACGGAGAGTCAGACCCTTAACCGACTGAGCCCCCCCCCCAGGTGCCCCTTAAAGCCATTACTTTAAAATAAAAGAAGCTAGGGAAAATATCAGAGCACCAATTTTTTTTTATAAAGCAACAAAGTTAGAACATCAATAGGTAATAAGCAAAAGACATGAGCAAACTACTTTTATAGAACATAAACTAGAAAACAAGTATATGAAGAAAATAGCCATCCTGGTTAGTTAGTAAACCTTCAGCATAACCTAACACGATGGAAATTAAAGATTGAACATTTTAAAATGTGTATTTTTTAAATAGAAATTTAAAACTTTTTTTTGTATATTTTTTCTAGGAAGACAATAAATCTGTAAAGGAACAGAGAAAACAGAAGAGCTTGTGTTCCCTAGGGATACTACTACAAAAGATAAAAACTTGTTGGAATAAAATTTTGAGGGGCTCCAAAGAACATTGAAAAATATGGAGTGGCAATATAAAGACATATGAACTTCAGTTGTATCCTTCAAGAATCTATCTTCTCATACAGTTCTGGGGGGGGTGGTTAGAATACCCTAGAAGTTACAGAATGCATCCTGGTAAAAGCGGATTAGAGCAATTGAGAAATTCCTACCATAGTACTAGAAGATGGATATAAACAGTGGAAACCAAAGGCTGCAATCGACAAACCTTCATATATTTTTGGACATAAATCAATCGGTATTCTGTGATTTTTGTAAGACAATCCAAGTAAGGTATTAGTTGCAATAATATGTTTTAAACCCGTTTTAAAATTTCAGAAGAAGACATATAAAATCTGTGAGGTATATAAAGGTTGCAGGAATTAAAAATTAACATTGCTTTATTATCAAAATAATTTTATGCACCAGCATACTACGATGAGAGTGAAAATTGTCGTCTTCTGTGCTGGAAATGTTTCAGAGTTAACAGATGTGGGTAATGCCAATGAGAGTAAGAGTTAAATACCTTAAAGAAACAGCGGTATGAAGGAGTCCAAGATACTTAAGAGAGATTAAGACATGTAATTAAACTTGAATGCATAAGACAGTGTCTTCATTAATGGTATAGCAAATGTTTTAAGATGACCGTAAAGAATGATTTCACAAAATAGAAAGTCACCTGTTCTAAGGATGCTAAACCATAATACTGAGTTACTTTTGTCATTTATGTGTAATAAAATTTGTCTAAATGAGTTTGCAATTTGGGAAGCATATTTTTAACAGAATAATATATGTTGTCCTTTAATTAATGGAATGTATATTTAATTTTGACACTGTATTTGTATTATATAAAAATATTTTCATACAGTATTACAAACAAATTGCTGACTTTGGATAACATTTCTCCTTTGATAATAAATGACCTATGTAGTAACACTGTCAGATTCACTTCATGAATTTTTAAGAATTTTTAAGACAAGATTTTTAATACTGCACTACTACTTGATCTCTCACTGTCATTGAATGTGTGACTTTTAAAACCTTATTAATATTCAGAATGTAAATGAGACCAAAACTATATAAGAACAGGAACATTACTTTCTGTTAAATTTTAATCTTTTAAAAGAGACTTTTGTATATACCAGATCCAGTTTAGAAAGGTCTGTCAACAGTCTTCACTTACTTACAAAGGGAAATAAAAACCCTAGTCAAGACAGGTCAGAGTCTTCCCGCAGTCACTCAACTCACATCCTTCCTGCTCTTGGACACTTTCATCAGCACCTGACTGGCTTGATTTGAGCTTCAGGTGATGCACTGTGTGGTGGGGAAGACCTTCCTCTCAGTCCATGTTTATGTCTCACTCTCCCTAAACCTTATGCCCTTCACCCTCACTAGTGCAGATACCTGTGTGGAATTGTGCAGAAAGTTGTACAGAGTTCACGGACTGCTCCACTCACAGGGCTTTGAATCAAGTATGTTTTCTGTTTGGTTTTCATTATTGACTCCAGAAAAGGGAGCTGACGAATACTTTTAGGAGCAAACGATTCTTCACCATGCTCTTTCTTTAGAGGGACTTTTCCAAGTAAGCTGTGCTTCCTTCTACCATAAAGCGTGGTCAGCTGTGTGATACACCTCCACCCTGATGAACTGGCACTGTTGGTAAACCATTAGCTATAGAAATGAAGGAACTTTACGTTTCTAAAGGTAAACTCTTAAAACTGTCCTTGAAAGTGTTTCTGTAAAGGCTGTCTAAAACATCCCTAACAAGTGTTGAAAAAATTCTGAGATTGTAGTAAAATAAGGAACAGTATTTTTAAATGCTTGCTAAAAGTTATTAAAATTTTCTTCCTTGATTTTCATTTGTTTATGATAGATCTGAATTTTAGAGAAAATTCACACTCAAAACAGCATTCAGCATACACTGTTGTGTCAAATGCTTGCGAAAAAGATACCCACACATTTATGGTTGTATTTGCCTTCTTTGTTTCCTACCCACTAGCAAGGTAAGTAGAGACAGGCAGGCTAATTAGTAATGAACCTGGATATTATATTTTTATTATTTATACTCCCCCAATTAAAGACTTGTTTTTTGTAAGATTTTTTATTTATTTATTTGACAGAGAGAGACATAGCAAGAGAGGGAAGACAAGCAGGGAGAGTGGGAGAGGGAGAAGCAGGCTTCCCGCGGAGCAGGGAGCCCGATGTGGGGCTCGATCCCAGGACCCTGGAATCATGACCTGAGCCGAAGGCAGACACTTAACAACTGAGCCACCAAGGTGCCCCAAAGGCTTGTTTTATTTCAAAGAACGTTTTCTTTCAAATATGTATGTGGATGCTTTAAATCAGCATTTTCTAAAGTTTGTCCCAAGAAACCCTAATCCTCATCAATGCTACAAAAAAAGAAGACAAAGACGACAAAGAAGATGAAGAAGAAAGAGGAGGAGGAGAAGAAAAAAGGAAAAAGAAAAAGAGGGAGGATTCTGTATTCTGGGGTCAGATAAATTTTCTCTTGAAGAGTCACAATTTATATAAGTATATTATTAAAGGCTGTGTAAACTCATACTGCTTTAAAAAAAAAGTTTAACAGTAACATAACATTTCCAAAATTTGACTACAGAATGCTACTTTTATCTAAAAACCATTACCTAAATGTACTTCGGGGAATATTGCATTATACAAAGGGACTCAGTTAAAAGTCTTTTAAAATAGGCTTTCAAGGAATCTGTTGAAGGAATAACTCCTTTCAGGATTAAGATAGTTCTATTAAAACTAGAAAAGTTTCTTTGCCTTAGGCCATACTTTCATTGACAGCCAGCTTACAAAGGACATTTCATCAAATCTACTGGAAATATTTCTCTAGAAACATACATCCTCTACTCTAAGTCAGATGGTCTTTATGGTACTCTGTCCATGCGGTCTTCATGTCTTTAGTTATTATGCTCTTATTGCTTAGAAAGTTCTTCCAAATTCTTTCCAGATTCTGCTCAAACTTCAAGGGGCATCTCAATTCCTTTCTCCTCAATTGCTATGGCTCCCATGATAATTCTAGATAACGTTAATATTTCTTCCTTTAGTTGCCTAGCAATTACTTGTATGTATCATGCATTATTATCTGATCAGATTCATCTTAATATTTTATCTTAAATACAACTATTATTTACATTATTCTATTTATGTTTCCTCCTGAAAGAGTGTATGATCTTTTGTGTTCCCTTCAGCTCCTAATGGGAAAAGCCAGGCATATTATGGTTAATAAGTAAAGACAAATTGCATTAAACCAGTGTATTAATAAGATGTATTTAATTATCAAAAATTACCTTAGAATAAAAATAGAAAAATAGAATCTTTGGAAATATAATAGAACAAGAGAAATAAAATAGGTAGGTACATTGATAATCACCAATTCCAACAGTTTTTAACATCTCAATATCAAAATATATGTATGCACCTAGGTTCATGAGTTATTTAGTATTTAAGAAAGATGCAAAATAGTTACTTTTGTTTGGGAATAACTTGGGATTTATTTTCCTTGTTTGTTTTACATCTTCTCCATACAAAATGGTAAGAAAGAAGTGCATTTTTTCTGTATATAAGTGAGGGAGAGGTTAGATACACTTTAGGATCTTATTCTCAAAGTGAATCCATTTTTTTAAGTGGGGCTTGAACTCATGACCCTGAGCTCAAGACCTGAGCTGAGATCAAGAGTTGGACACCCAACCAACTGAGCCACCCAGGTGCCCCTTCAAAGTGAATCAATTTTCTATCTATATTTTACAAGATGAAAATTAAGACATGGCAACATTTACAATTTAGGATTTACTGCTCTTGCTTGCTGATTTTTTCCCTTAAGACCTAGTCCATGGGTTTCCTCCTTTCTGAAGCCTTCCCACACTTCCCACGTGGGGTTGAGGATTCCTTCATTTGTGCCTCCATTGCTAAGCTCAACAAATAGCTCAATAACGTACCAGGTGCGACCATGTGAGAGATGGAAATGTGTCTGTTAATTTCTACCTTTGATGCTTATCACAATTTTTTTAAAGATGTGTTTATTTGAGAGAGAGAGAAAGCAGTGGGGAGAGACAGGGAGAGAGAAACTCTAAACAGACTCCATGCTGAGCACAGAGCCCATCACGAGGCTTGATCCCATAATCCCATGACCCTGAGATCACGACCTGAGCCAAAATGGAGAGCCTGATGCTCAACAGACCACACCACTCAGGCACCCCTGATGCTTATCACAAATTTTATGTTTGAAATAATCTGATTGAAATGGGAACATTTTACTTAAAAAATTAATTAGGTAGGAACTCTTACAAATCGTTCTGGAAATGGTTCAAATGCTATCACAAATAAAAGAACTTTGGTTTGCAGAACATCTCATCAGGTAAAGTAAAGCTTCCTAGGAGAATCAGAAGGATCTGCCAGAGAAGTACAAAATGACAGTTATCTACCCTGTCATCTCCTGGCCTAGCATCCCCAGCAGAAAGGAAATCTTTAGCTATGAAAAATCTTAGATGTGTAGACAAATACATCTTCCTCCTTAAAAAAGAGGTATTACTTTCATTAAGGGTAAGTCAGATACCAGGGTTGGGACTTACGCCTTCACAGCCAGTGGGTTTAAAGAAGTTCCAACTTTTGAATACAGACCACTTAATGGGAAGATGCAACACAGATACAGATCATTCATTCATTCAACAAATATTTATTAAGTATCTATCTCCAATGTGCCAGTTCTGGTCCTAGGGGTACAACAGAGTCCCTGCCTTCAGGGAACATATATTCCAAAAGAGGAGACAGTCCACAAGTGAACAAAATTATCACAGAAAACAAGTTCTACGGAAAAGAAAAAAAAAAAAAAAGATTGACTGATGGAGACAAGGGGTATTTTAGGTTAGATGATCAAAGAAGACCCCTTTAAAGACATTTGAAAATATTTTATTGGTCTCAAAAATCTCAACATATATCACTGGCAATATAAGTTTCATTGAAGGATTCAAGAGTTATGCAAAAGATCAAAACAATACTTCAGCTATAAGATATCGTACACTGTCATAGAAATAAATTATGAAAATATCAAATGTTTGAAGTAGTATGTTGGCCTTAAGTAGTAATGTACAAGCTTTACTTACATATTTTGAAATAATTTCAGATATATGGAAGACTTGCAAAGATAGTACAGAGTGTTCCTGTATGCCCTTTACCAAGTTTCCTCTAAGGCTAACATCTTACATAACCATGGTACATTTATCCAAACCAAGAAACTAGCATTCTTTGTTGTGGGGGTGGGGGTGCTGTTCATTTTCTCTGTGGAATGTTTGGCAGCATCCCTGGTCCCTACCCACAAGATGCCAGTACCATCCTCCCCCAAGTGGTGACAATCAAAAATGTCTGTAGACATTGTCAAAGTGTCTCAGGGAAAAAGTTGAAACCAAGGTTCTAGAAGTTTTATAATTTTACATTTTACAGTTTAGGTCCATGACTCATTTTGGGTTATTTTTGAATATAAGGTGTGTATCAAGGGGGTTTTTTGTTTTTGTCTTGTTTTGTTTTGTTTTTTTGCATATGGACATCCAGTTATTCCAGTACCATTTGTTGAAGAGACTACGTGCAGTTGGCCCTTGAACAACATGGCCTACTGTTGACCGAAAGCCTTACCAACAACAGTCGATTAACACATATTTTGTATGTTATATGTATTATATCCTGTAATCTTCTAATAAAGCTAGAGAAAAAGAAAATGTTAAGAAAATCATAAGGAAAATACATTTACAGTATTTATAAAAAAAATCCATGTATAAGTGGACACATGCAATTCAAACCTGTGGTGTTCAAGGGTCAACTGTACTTTGTCAACTGAATTGTCTTTGCCCTTTTGTAAAATTCAGTTTATCATATTTGTCTGAACCTATGGATGCTCTATGCTTTTCCAATGATGTGTCTATCTCTAAATACCACACTGACTTATTATAGCTTTATAACATCTAGAAATTGGGTACAATAAATCTTCAGAATTTTTTCCCGAATTGTTTTGGCTATTTTAATTCTTTTGCCTTTCCATATACATTTTAGAATCAGCCTATGATACCACAAAAATCTTGCTGAAATTTTGATTCAGATTGCACTGAGTCTATAGATTAAATTGGGGAGAACTGATGTCTTCATTAAGTTTATTCTTTGAATTAATAAACACTGTATTTCTCTAGATCTTTTGAGTTCTTTCATCAGTGTTTGAGTTTTCGGCATATGTATATTTTGTTAGATTTATGTATAACTATTTACTTGTGTGTGTGTGTGTGTGTGTGTGTGTGTGTGTGTGTGTGCATGCCCACATGCAATTGTCAATGGTATTTAAAGTTCAAATTCTACTGTTCATCACTGGTATATAGGAAAGACTTATTTTTTAATATTTTCCTTGTATCCTGTGACCTTCCTAAAACTAAACTTATCTAGTTTTAGATAGATAGAGTCCTTGAGCATTTCTACATACAGTCATGTCATCTGTAAATAGACGTCATGTCTTCCATGAACATAGAACTTAAAATCTCATTTTTTAAATTCTTAATTTACTTTTAGCATAGCCCCACCAGCAGAGATTTTGTCAAGTATTACTTTCTGATGTTTGTATTATGAAAATAATAGGCATAATGAATTAGTCTTTTAAAACTATCCAAAGCTCCATCTTCACAAATTTTTGGCTACATATTTCCCAGGGCTGTATCTCTCCCCTGCCATTGAGAATCACTTCTCTAAATTAATACTAATAGTTACTGATACATTTCTGCATAAAACACTTTCACTTCAATTTTCAGATTTGCTAGTTTGAAACTATTACAAATATAAACAAATCCTTGTTATTTAAATATGTCAATCATTCCCTACAATGTCCATACCTCACGTAAGGAGCTCTCCAACACCTACGATTTCTTCTAAGGGGCTATGTTCTTTGCCATGTGAACTCATACCTCTATCCCAACTAATGAGAAGGGAGTAAAAGGGAATCTGCCCTAAGTACAACTAACTGATAGACTAATGATCTGTGATGTAGGTCATAGGGCTTGAAAAGATGAAGTAATTCGGGTGCTCTGTGTCAGAAATTTGAATCACAGTCCTAAGTGAATTTGCCCAAAATGAGTCTGAAAAAGAAGTTGCGAGGTTTAATTAAGCTGGATACTGACAAGCTGAATGAATGGGAGAGCCGAAAAGATACACAGAGTGAGTGAGGAAGATAGACAATAGAGAATGGACAAATGAGCTCTGAGAAGAATAGAGGCTGGCAGTTAGACCAATTAATTCTTGGAGCTGCCTCAGCACCTAATGACCTTCCATTTTTAATTCACATGCATCTTATATTAAACCCCCTTTCTCAAGGTAACTTAGAAGGATATCTGTCCCTTACATTTGAAGGTTCTATTCAGATCATTTGACATTGATGAATAAGGAAATAAGAATGAAACACAAGTTTATGAATATTAGGGACTAAATTCAGAAAGTAGAATTAATCGCTAACTTCTGCCTCCCTAAATGAGACAAAGTAATTGTCAATAAAAAAAAAATAGGGTTTTACTTCTAACGAGTAGGACATTAGGGAACTGGATGGCAGTCTTGAGAAATGAGGATCCTTCTCCTTTTGTCATACACAGGTGGGGTTGAAAAGTCTGTTTCAATCTAAATTGTACATAACCAAATATCAGTCTACGCTGTAGCATGTGACACTTTTCTGAGAGCTGAGTGTTAAGACTACTTAATTTGATCAATACACACAGACACTTTAGGGTGAAACGGACAACAGCTATTTCCTCTTGCCTTTTATTTTGCACTAATTTAGGGGTCAAAGAACATATATAGAGATTATATGTCTAAGCCAGATCATGTCATTCCCTGATTCCTATCTTACTGAGTAAGCCAAAATCATTTCAGTGGCCTCTAAAGCATATACAATCTGACTGCTGCATTACCGGACTTAATTTTCTAATCTCTTCCTTCCTCAAACCATTCTAGAGGTACTGGGCTCCCACTTCAGAGCCTTTGTACTTTTTACCCTCTGCAAAAAATACTCTTTCCTCTCTTTCCCACTTACATGCTTCAACCACATTGAATGTTCTTCTTAGCAGAAAACACTGACCATTAGGGTGAACAGTCTAATAAACAATGCAATACACGAAAGAGATGAACAATAATGCCTCACTCCTCTTTCAGGTCTGTGCTCAAATACCACTCTCTCGATGAAATCATCCCTGAATTACCCTATTTAAAATTGCAACCCACTTCCACTCTCCCTCCTGTCTCTCTCTAACCACCTCTTCCCCATTTATTTTACTCCATAGCACTTGTCACATTCTAATAGTAAATATGTTTACTAATTTATCTGCTATATTTTCATAATCCTCCACTAGAATGTGAACTTCAAAGGGACAGGGATTTTCAACTGTTTCATTCACTGCATGTAGAACAGTGCCTGACACATCATAGGAATTAAAATATTTGATGAACATGTAATATACATATATATCCAAAATTATTAATACTACTAAATAATTGATGCCATTTACTGATAGCCTGTTAAGTGTCAAACATTGCACAGAGATTTTAGGCACATTTCTGATAATTCTCAAATTAGCCCTGCCCAATAGGTATAATTATGCTTACAGCATATTTCTTAAAATTCAGTTTCTGCCTTGAGAGACTCTTGACTCCAAGAAACAAACTCAGGGTTGTGGAAAGGGAGGTGGGTGGGGGGATGGGGTAACTGGGTGATGGGTATTAAGGAAGGCACGTGATGTGATGAGCACTGAGTGTTATATGCAACTGATGAATCGTTGACTACTACATCAAAAACTAATGATATACTATATGTTGGCTAACTGAATTTTTTTTTAACATACACTGTATTATTTGTTTCAGAGGTACAGGTCTGTGATTCAACAGTCTTACACAATTCACAGTGCTCACCATAGCACATACCCTCCCCAATGTCTATCACCCAGCCACCCCATCCCTCCCACCCCCCACCACTCCAGCAACCCTCAGTTTGTTTCCTGAGATTAAGAATTCCTCATATCAGTGAGGTCATATGATACGTGTCTTATACAATGGAATATTATGCAGCCATCAAAAGGAATGAAATCTTGCCATTTGCAACGACATGGATGGAACTGGAAGGTATTATGCTAAGCGAAATAAGTCAATCAGAGAATTTAAATAAAAAATAAAAATAAAGGCTGTCTATCTTCATGAAAAAAAAATTCAGTTTGTGATTATTTAACACCATAATTGGGATAAGGAAAAGTATCTTGATTCAATGTGTTGAAGATTCCCTCCTATAGAATATGATTGTAAGCACTTTTCCCATTACCATGGCCATTATAAAAGGGAAGCATGAAGTCAGGTCAAATTTTATCACTGAATTGTTTTTAAGTACAAATAAGAAATCTCAGTCCAGTTAGCTTAAGCAAAAAGGTATCTATTAAAAGCTGTTGGGTAATTCACAGAATCTCTAGGAGAGCCAGATAATCAAGACTAGTGGCTCCATAGCCAGAAACAAGGCCCAGCTTAGACTGACAGACTACTCCAGAGGAGGAAACTCAGCTCAAGTGCTACCACAGGGCATAAGTCACATCTTGACTCTGCCACTGCTACCCTTGAAGCTCGCTGCCTCTCCAGCAGACTTCACCATCCCCACTGGAAAACAGATCCTGCTGCTTCTGTGGCTGCTTCTTCACGTTGCTTGTTTCAGAATCCAAGTCTGTGCAGTCGTCAGATGATATGACTACTCCCTAGCTGCGAGAAAGGATGGAAAACTAAACTCTGGTATGATCTTTTTGAGGCAGTGGGATTCAAACGAAAAACTTAACCACACACACAGCAGAGGATTTCCAAAAGATGCTAGCCACAAATGTAAACAATGCCCATTACAGACAGTAACAAAATTTATATTTAAAATAGGTCAAAATCTCTCACTACTAGGTACGACTTGGACAGTTTTTAATTTCTAGTACTGTTCAATGTTTTCTACTTAAACTACAGTAAAGTATTTAAGGCAATGAATAACTGCCCCTCTTCTTCATACAAGTTTTCTGGTAACGGCATCAGTGACATATACTGATACAAGAGGGAGAACTATACCAGTGTTGACCAAGGGAAGACCATGTGAACACAGTGCCTTACCGAGGATAAACAGCTGGTCTAGCATACATGCGGCTCATTCAAAAGGAGTTTTGATTTTATCTGTAGTGAGACATATTAAAAAACAAACCTATTGTTTTAAATTTATAAATTAATTGTTAATTGAACAGTATGTTTCCAAAGAGAATCACCCTTGAGGAATTAGGGTTTAAAATAAAAAATTCCAAATGTTTCTTGTGGGGTTCATATGAGTTTTCCCCAGGAGTCTAAGTTTGGCAATATTAGCAAAAATTTTTTAAACTTACTGATTCTAAAATTATTGTTCTTGACTAAAATAACTACAAGAAAATAAGAAGATAACATTAAACACATTTTAAAGTTTAAAAGATAAGCCTATAGGTAAACATGTGAAAGTGGATGTATTTCAGATATATACATATATATCCCCCTCCAGCTTAACAATAAAGTGGTCTTAAATATTTAGACCAGTTTAGTTTTTATGTTCCGCGAAGTAAAAATTCACTTGCATACCATGGACTCTTCAAATCATATGGGTAATAATTAGAAAGGGGAAAGGGACTATGTTAGAATGTTGTTTGGGGCGCCTGCGTGGCTCAGTCATTAAGTGCCTGCCTTCAGCTCAGGTCATGATCCCGGGGTTCTGGGATCGAGCCCCGCATCAGGCTCCCTGCTCCTTGGGAGCCTGCTTCTCCCTCTCCCACTCCCCCTGCTTGTGTTCCCTCTCTTGCTGTGTCTGTCAAATAAATAAATAAAATCTTTTAAAAAAATGTCCTTTGTATGAAATACAGGAAAAATAATCTCATGAAAATTATACCTGCAGTTAAGATACCTTTCAGCAACCAAGGTATTTATAAAAACAAACTAGCTTAACTTGATCACAAGGGTTACCATCTATATTTTGTGAATGCTACAACATAACTCAAGATGAGGTCGTGACTTTAAACAAACTACTGCTATCACATGCAAGTGATTTGAAAACATAACCCTATTTTTAAAAGATCATTATATATTCATTTAAAAATTAACAGTATAAAAAATATAAAGAAAATATAAAAACATCAAAAATCCTTCTAGTAGAAATAAGTACAATATACTGAGGAATGTATTTCAAGCCTTCATCTGTGCAGTTCTTTACATATGCGCTCTTTTAGACTGTTTGTCTTAGTGGTAAAACATAACATTGTTATACCATTAAAAATTATTTGAAAGTGCTAAACTTACTAAATGATTAATTTTTGTGGTTTCAACTGGTCTTTTATTATTTTTTTATTTTTTATTTAAGTATGGTGGACACACAATATTACATTAGTTTCAGGTGTACAACATAGTGACTCAACTTCTCTATCCATTATGCCATGCTCACCGTAAGTGTAGCTACCGTCTGTCACCGTGCAACACGTCATCACTGACTATATTTCATATGCTGTCCCTTTTATTGCTGTGACTTATTCATTCCATAACTGGAGGCCTAGATCTCCCACTCCCCTTCACCCGTTTTGCCCAACTCCCCACTCCTCTCCCCACTGGCAACTATCAGTGTGTTCTCTGTGTTTATAGGTCAGCTAAATGGTTTAATTTTTGTCACAACAAATAATAGTACTATTAAACACAGTCTGCCTAAGTATTTTTCTGTACTTCAGATTACTTCAAGAATCAGTATGTGTCTTGGAAACAAAATTACTAGGTTATGAGGCATGACTATTTTAAAGGCTTTTAAAAAGGATAAAATTAGTCAACTTTTCAAAAAGTATTATCAATTTTTATTTCCACCATTAGTGGATAAGGGCATTCATCCTGGTGCACCATGAAGTTTTCGGTTTTATTATAATTTAAGATTGTTGATTTGATGAATGAAAATCAGCATTTCATTGTTAAGCATACTCACCACTACTCAGAACTATTGGCAATCTCCAACCTTATCAGCGCAATTCAAAATAGGCATAGAAACAAGTGTTGGAGCAGAGAAAAAAGGACAATGAAAGTGGAGAGTTACGTGAGGTGAGATGAACAGTTGGAATTAGTAATTTTTACTCAGCATCATTTTTCCTCAGTCCTGACAGTCCCCCGTAGTTCACACTTTACATTCCAATAGACCCCACTGCACACACACATCCTTTCCACTGTCACTTGCCTTTTCCCCAGGAAAGGTGGGGAAAGTGCAGCTCTTGGTCCCATTCTACCAGGCCTCCTCCTAAGCATTGGGATAGAGAAGAAAAGAAAAAAAGCAAGAAATGGTCAGCTGTATAACTTGTGGTGATGAGAAGCTCTATCTTCAACATTTCTGCAGTTTTTGTATTACAATAAAATTTCATGAAAATGAATCCTTTTTGTCCTAAGTTGTAATTGTTTGTATGTATATCAGCTTCTCCAAACAAGTTCCATCAAGTTTATAGCATAAGGACTTAATCACATCTTACTTATTGCTCTCAATCCCTAGTTTATCAGAGAAGGAAGAACATGTAAAGTTTTTTTTTTAATATTTGTAAGTATAACGTTTTAGTTTAAAGTATAAAGTAAGTGTAAGTTAAAGTTTAGTTTTGTTTGGTCTAACAACTTACTTAGCTCTTAATTTAAATGGATGTCACTCTCAATCTTTCCATTTGCAACATGGATGGAGTATAATGATCAGCAAAATAAGTCAATCAGAGAAAGACAAGTACCATAGGATTTTGCTCATATGTGGAATTTAAGAAATAAAACAAATGAACAAAGGGGAAAAAAGAGAGAGAAAGAGAGACCAATCAAGAAACAGACTTTTTTTTTTTTTTGAAGATTTTATTTTATTTGACAGAGAGATAGAGAGCACAAGTAAGCAGAGAGGCAGGCAGAGAGGGAGAAGCAGGCTCTCTGCTGAGCAGGGAGCTTGACGCGGGGCTTGATCCCAGGACCCCAGGATCATGACCTGAGTTGAAGGCAACCGCTTAACCGACTGAGCCACCCAGGCGCCCCAAGAAACAGACTCTTAACTATAGAGAATTGATGCTTACCAGAGGGGAGGTGTGGGGGGGGGCAGGTAATGGGTGAAACAAGTGATGGGAATTAAGAAGGGCACATGTGATGAGCACCAGGTGATGTACAGAAGTGTTCAATCCCTCCCTGTATTGTACACCTGAAACTAATATAACATTGTATGTTAACTGGAATTAAAATAAAAACTTAAAAAATAATAAAAAATAAATAAGTAGATGTCACTCTATTAGGTATCATTAGTTAGGTTAAAAGATTGAAAAAAGATCATGAAAACTCTTGTACAGCTAAGATGAAATATTAAAGCAATAGTACAAAGAATATCTGGTAATTGAGTAATATGTTTGAGATGCACAAATTTGCTAACAAAATATTGTGAAGAGTAAGTATTAAACATTTCTATTATTTACTACCACCCTGGTACCCAAAACGAGCTAAAGTTCTTAAAAATCAACATATGAGGGGCGCCTGGGTGGCTCAGTCGTTAAGCATCTGCCTTCGGCTCAGGTCATGATCCCAGGATCCTGGGATCGAGCCCTACATCAGGCTCTCCGCTCTGCGGGAAGCCTGCTTCTCCCTCTCCCACTCCCCCTGCTTGTGTTCCCTCTCTCGCTGTGTCTCTGTCAAATAAATAAATAAAATCTTTAAAAAAAAATCAACCTATGAATTGTTAAAATCACAACAAAATAAACAAAAACAATCCTTTATAAATCTCTGTAAGGTCATGTATATATGCATCTCATACCTACACTGCTGAGAAGCCTTTAAAATAAGAATTGAAAGCTGGTAATATTAAATTATCTAAAAGCACCCTCTAGTGGCAAAAAAAAAAGCAGTTTACCTATAAGACAGACAAAATCATCTATGAGTATCCTGACAGTAATAACCTGAAAACTTTCTAAATGAAAATAAGTGTGGCTATCATTAACTTGGTTTTAATGATTTTTCCACTGCTCTATTCAATAATATAGTCCATTAGAAAAGTTAACCTATCTTAGTACTAAAAATATATCCACCATATAAAATACATATACCTGCAATGCAAATAAAGACAAAAGAGTTCTGCTAACTTTGTAGTTATGTACCTCTTCTATTATTTTTCATTCCCTGAGCTTCTATTCACGGTAAAAGTATTCGTCTCTAGAACAGGGAAGATTGAGTACAAACCAAACATGTCTAATTTGATTGTATTTTTACTAGAGACAGCTACTGTTTAAAATTTTAAATATGATAGTCTAAATCACTAAGTATTGATCACAAACCAATACTATTTGCCATTAAACTGTATATTTCCTAACTAGAAATATCCACAATGTTTCCTATCAACGTTGACTTCACTCATGTTTTCGACTGCCATATTTTATTGGACATAAAGAGAATTTTTCTATGTCTTAGAAATCTTGTAATGAAACATATTTATAATACTTGATGCCATAAAACACTTCAATTCAAAAAATAATAGCACTCTCTTTAAAAGCTGATGGCACAAAAACCCTGCCAGTGAAAAGCTATTATCTCATTTAAAAAATCTGTATTTTAACTTTGAATATTTTCTTCATATTTCAGTGTGCTCTTATCTTTCTATTACCTATGTGTGGCTAAAAGCTAAGACATCAATAAAGACCAATTGAAAATTTTTTTTGCTATATGTCTTTATTGAATTGGTTCAGAAATGAAGACAGTATTTGTAATAAAAAACAGTGAACAAGAGACAACAGCAACCATAATAATCTTACTTATTCAAGCTAATGACTTTCAGAATAATATATAAGCAATTTTTACATTTTTAATTTAAGCTTACAGTCATTTATTTTATTCTACCACACTAGCAAATACTTGTGAAAATAAATAAAAATAAAGTAAATGATGCATAGATCTAGGAAAATTTCTTATTAACTGAACTATTGCACAACAAATCAATGTGAGAATAATATATGTAAGTAATACAAAAATGCATTTAAATACATTGTCACAACATGTTTCATAATTCATAAGTATACTTCACCTACTTACTCTTTATAACAATCTCTGGGTTCTAGAATTGGATGATTTTTTACCAACTCATTTTCCATGTAGTACATTATTAACATTTACTGGCTACTGCAAAATTCTGTGAGGAACAAACATGTGCCACTGCATTTAAGTTCATTTACCTACCCCTTCCTTGGGCAAAAATTATGTGGTTTTAAAAAAAAAAAAACAAAAAACAAAAAACTTGGAAAAAGAAAAATAATGCTGAGTTCCAGGGAAAACAAAGTTTAAAGTTCTTCATATGATTCATAACAGGACAGAGTAACATATATTATTGAAATGAAAATCTAATATGTACATTATTCTAAATTAATTACAGCTTATTCTAGCTAATGGATTCCTTTTTTAGACCAATATGTCTGAATAAAGAAAACCAGATTTTAAAAAGTTAATGAAAAGTCAGGAAAGAAACTATAAGGTAAATAAAACGACAATTCCCATTACCTCAAAGTTTATATCCCCTGCCCGAATGAAAAAACAAAACAAAACAAAACCACAAAAAAACTAATGATACAATTATAAAGTATAAGCGCAAATAAATTTCAGAGAAAATTAAAAGCCACAAATTTCTACATTAACCCTTACAGTTGATCACAATCATAAACGAGAAGCTAAAAATGGCCTACAAAAGATTTGCTTACACCTTTATAATAAGATCAAAGCTCTTTTCTTTCCATTCAACAGAAATTACTAAGGAGTTACTGAACCTGGCTGCACAGGCCATCAAAGATTCTACTACTAAATACTGTCACACTGAAAGTGACAATGATTAAAAGCTATATTTTAGCCAAAGTTAAAGTATAATTTTTTGTGAATGTTTAATTACATAAGTCAGCTGTGCATTAAAGCAGTGCATTTTCAGTGGGTTTTTTTTTACTGTGATGTGAATGGTGTTTCAGTATTAAACACTAAAAAGAAAATATAAGAGGAAACATTAGTCTCTTAACCAACTCATCGTTACATCTAAATATACTTCAAGGGAAATTAAAATTAAAAAATTAAAATACTTTTTACCTGCATTCCCTGTAGTAATTATTAATTATCCAAATTATTTATTAGGGTGAGGTGGTTTATTTTAAAATCCATTAAAATAATTTTTTCTAAATTCAGACACAGAAATAAACATGTAGAATTTTGCAAGGAATTTTGTGCCTCTTATATTAAATAATTATTTTCAAACTTTGCAAAAATAAGGAAGTAGTAAATTAAAACTCCTCAGACATGAGGTTATGAAAAAGAAAAAAGTGAAATGTGGAGACACAGTTAGAAATAGAAAGAATATACATTCAACTAAACACAGAGGTAAAAAAAAAAAACCTTCAGTTATAACTGGAATAAAATACATTTGTATTTTTCAGTCTTGTGTCTCTGAAAAGGAAACTGCATAATTACATTTTGAGGAATGAATAAAGATGTCTAAATTGTATAATTAATGATATACCAAGTAAAGGACATCATAGACCGATAGGGGTTTAATTCCTTTCTTTTTTTAATATTTATAAAATTAATTGTTAAAGAGCTCTACAGGAAAATGACCTTATATAACTGTAACTGAAAATACTCTCTTCATTTCCAAAATTCCAAGCATCCCATCCTATACTATGTGAAAATAGGCACCGATAATAAATATGTTTGTTCTGATTTTTTGCTCAAAGTAATGATCATCCTAAAGCTTGAAGGGCTGAGCACTAGCATTTGATTTTGTGAAGGTATGCTTAATGTGCAATAACAACAGAAACATTAATGATTCCACTTGAAATTATTTTCTGACAGATGAGTATTTCCATAAATGGCACAGTCTAGGGTATCAGGTATTTATTATATACAGTATATGTACACATTTATATACACACACACATTACACAGCCAAAGAACTATGCTCCAAAAATTGCTGAAAAAAGTATTTTGAATAATTTTAGCATAAAATCACTAAAGGAAGTGCTTTAGCTGTCCAAGCTGCAACAGTCATAAAATTCTGGACTTAGCTTTTTCTTTTGGGCTCTATTCACAGAACCATTCTTCGAATGCCACATTCACAGCAAAACTTTGCCCATTCTACAGGGTATTTAGTCCCACACTCATGGCAGAATTTTGGTAAGTGTCCTGTTGAATTTCCTTCCATGCCTTTAACGTTTCCGCCATTAAGTGAAGATGTATAGTCTCCATCTGGCCTGAAGGAGTACAGGAAGAAAAGTAGAAACACAAAGTTCTTGTCAGTAATTTTCATAACCCTTTTCTAAGGGTTACAGTGACATTAAGTATACTTAGGTCTCCCAAGAAAGAGAAACACCTGACACTTCCTGCTTACAGTACTTAAGTATAAGCAAAAACTTGCTTGCAAACCTCAGTTTTAATATTTTTCTAGTTCAGATTTTTAAAATCCCTTTTAGTTAATAATGAAATTCTAAATATTTTCTTTGGCACTATATTTGTCCCTGTTTATGAGAATTTTTCATGGGCAAATACTACCACACTTTCCATTTGTTCAATGTACTAGGCATATACTACAATGGAAATAGAATGGAAATTTATAGTGTCCCTTCTGCAAAACCATTTCTAAGGAGAAAACTAGAACCTCACCCTGAGGAAAGATGGACGTCTTTCCTCCAAATATATACTGTAATAAATATGTACATATTATTGTACATATTATAAAACAACATATACATAACTTCTCCCAATGTGTCATGCTATTTTTCACTGTATCCATGGAGTCTTTTCACTCGAATTCTCATCACTAGCATCAGGCTAAATCTTGTTAGGTCCTTTGCTCTAATTTAGTTATACATACTCAAATTCTCTCATCCTTCATCCCCTGTACTGTAACCCTCATGGCTCTGGACACTCTCCCTGCCACCCTAAATTGTGTCCTCCTTTGCTTTCTTGTTTTCCATCTGACATGCAGTGTATGTCATTTCTGTTATGTCTTGTCTTCTCCATAAGACTGTGAGCTCCCCCAAGTGCAGTGATTTTTATCTGTTTTGTTATGCTCTATGTCTGGGATCAAGAGAAGTACCTGACATAAATTCATCTCTCAGCAAATATTTTTTAATGAGTCAGTGAATGAATGAGTAATATATGAAGAAGATAAACAAAGCAAAATATTTGGTCCTTTTAAAATGATAAACTCTCAAGATTGAGCAAAAGAAAAGGAATAAACAATATTCAGAATGAAAGAAGGCTATAACTACAGATATAGCAGAGATTTAAAATTATAAGCACAAGGGGCGCCTGGGTGGCTCAGTCATTAGGCGTCTGCCTTCGGCTCAGGTCACGGTCCCAGGGCCCTGGGATCAAGCCCCACATCAGGCTCCCTGCTCTGCGGGACGCCTGCTTCTCCCTCTCCCACTCCCTTGGCTTGTGTTTCCTCTCTCACTGTGTCTCTGTCAAATAGATAAAATTAAAAAAAAAAATTACAAGGACAATTCTATGCTAATAATTTGAAACTTAGATGAAATGAAACATTTCCTAGAAAAATATCTTATGAAAACTGATTTCAAACAAACTGTAACACTAAACAGACATAATCATTAAAGTGATTGAATCAGTAATTAACATACTACTCCTTATCACGTGGGCACGTGCAGACACACACACACACACACACACACACACACACAGTGGACTCATGATAATTTTACATCACAAGTTCTAGGGCGCCTGAGTGGCTCAGTCGGTTAAGTGTCTGCCCCCGGCCCAGGTCATGATCCCAGGGTCCTGGGACTGAGCCCAGCATCAGGCTCCCTGCTCAGTGGGGAGTCTGCTTGTCCCTCTTCTTCAGCCCCTCACCCTACTTGGGTTTTCTCTCTATCAAATAAATAAACAAAATATTTTAAAGAAAAAGACATGGTAAGTTCTACTAAACTTTTCCAGCAGAGGGTGGTGAAAAACAACATTCTGCAATTTCTTTTCAAAGGTCAGTAAAACCTTGATATTCAGACTAATAAGAGAATATAAAATTATAATCAATTTTACCTATTAACTTGGAAATACATATAAATCTCCAAGAATTTTAGCAAACACAATCTACAGACATATGCAATTCAAAACACTTTGGATTTATTCCAGAAAGTAAGATTGGTTTAACATTAGAAAATCTACTAATATAATTTAAAACACAAATAGATTAAAGGATTTAAAATACTGGTTTTATATATATGATATCCAGTAAGATTCACACCTATTTTTTATTAAAAAAAAAAACACTTAGAAAATTAGGAATAGAAAGGAATTTCATTGACAAAATGTATTTAACAGAATCCTTTATCAGTCTTCATATTTAATGGTGACATTTAAGAAGCATTTTCTTTAAAAGCAGAAATGTCACAAGAATGTCAGCTATAATCACTTCTATTTTAATAAATAATATAAGGAGAATTCTTTCTCCGTTTCTGTGGACACATCTGACGTTGGGATAACTGCCTAGCTTTCTTTAATGAGAACCTTTAAAAAGGTGGAATGCCAGCTGTGTTTCCAGGCAGCAGTGCTTGTACGCAATCCACGGGAATTAGACATCCCTGAGGACAACCTGAAAGCTATGTCTACGGGGCTGTTACAAGAGAAACTGGTTCCCTTTGGGGACACAGAATTTCCAATTAAAGTATCCTACACCCACCTATTAAGATCTTGTTCTCTCACACCCAAGCTGTCACTTGGACGGCCAAAGAAAATCAGCTCCAGGACCGGGGCAAGGGCTCCCAGGAAAGAGAAACACCTGACACTTCCTGCTTTCATTCCCTATTTCCCATAAATAATCCCACTGTCATATTTTAGCATGTGATTACCTCTAGCCGAGCCCAAGACAACCTCTTGATGGACATTTCAAGAGTACTGGCTTAGAGGAAGAGGCATGAGGAGAGGGGAAGGAAAAGTTGAGTTTCTAAAGCTCCACTCTGTACAAGTCCAAGAAATCACCTCCTCTCTCCCACAGTGACATTAAAATCCAAGCCTTTAAGTAGGGAAGATCAGTCAAAACCTCAAATGTAAGTTCAGTGTCAGGGTTAATTTACCAATCTGACCCCTAGTTTCCTTTATTTACTTACCTGTGGAAGTTTGTCTAACTTTTCTGAGAGCTAAGCTACACATTCAAAAGGATATTTGTTCCATTTTGTGTAGCATTTTTAGGTGTTTTGGGTTGGAAGGACCATCCAGAAAATGTAGTCTATCACACTTCCAGAAAAAGAAATCTGTGAGATTTCTTCATCTGTTATGGTTATAATTATTCCATCTGGGTAGGGTAGTAAGTCAAGTGAACAAGGTTTACTATCACCTATCAACCATTTAAAAAGAAAGAAAAGAAACAAACAAAAAAAGAATTCAAACTCATTTTTAATGTGATTTTTGCCCCTGCACTCCTTTTGTTGTCACTTCTTTGTCTACCTCTTTAGAAAGATAAGATGTGCTTTTTATTCAAGCACATGTATTTATTAAGTTTTCCATTTTGTAAGAGAATGTTAATCCTACATTCAGCATGTATCCAAAACACATGGCTCCACACACATACAACAACATAGTACAGCCAACTTCAGGACTCCAAGAAACATTACTTCTTTAATATTTAAAATGTATCAAAACCTTAGGTGAAACAAACAGTATTCATTAAAGAATCTACCTGCAAAGGTAGCAATTCACCTAGTCTTTTATGGTTCTCACCCCTTGTTATGCATGAGCATCACTCTTAAAATTTTAAAAATCCAAACCAAAGAAATCAAAACCTCTCTGGGAGGCACGTGGACGTGTTCATTTTTAGAAAGTTCCACAGGAGAAAGGGGAACCCTCTTACACTGTTGGTGGGAATGCAAGTTGGTACAGCCACTGTAGAAAACAGCGTGGAGGTGCCTCAAAAGATTAAAAATAGAGCTACCCTATGACCCAGCAATTGCACTCCTGGGTATTTACCCCAAAGACACAGATGTAGTGAAAAGAAGGGCCATATGCACCTCAATGTTCATAGCAGCAATGTCCGCAATAGCCACACTGTGGAAAGAGCTGAGATGCCCTTCAACAGACGAATGGATAAAGATGTGGTCCATATATACAATGGAGTATTACTCAGCCATCAGAAAGGATGAATACCCAACTTTTACATCAACATGGATGGGACTGGAGGAGATGATGCTAAGTGAAATAAGTCAAGCAGAGAAAGTCAATTATCATATGGTTTCACTTATTTGTGGAACATAAGGAATAGCGTGGAGGACATTAGGAGAAGGAAGGGGAAAATGAAGGGGGTGGAAATCGGAGGGGAAGATGAACCATGAGAGACTATGGACTCTGAGAAACAAACTGAGGGTTCTAGAGGGGCGGGGGTGGGGGAATGGGTTAGCCTGGTGATGGGTATTAAAGAGGGCATGTACTGCATGGAGCACTGGGTGTTATATGCAAACAATGAATCATGGAACACTACATCAAAAACTAATGACGTACTGTATGTTGACATAACATAAATAAAGTTAAATTAAATTAAAAAAAAAAGAAAAGAAAACCAAAACTGGTGGTATCACAATTCAGGACATCAAGCTATATTACAAAGCTGTAATCATCAAGACAGTATGGTACGGGCACAAAAACAGACACATAGCTCAAAGAAACAGAATAGAGAGTCCAGAAATGGACCCTCAACTCTATGGTCAACTAATCTTCAAAAAGCAGGAAACAATATCCAATGGAAAAAAGACAGTCTCTTCAACAAATGGTGTTGGGAAAATTGGACAGCCACATGCAGAAGAAGAATGAATCTGGACCATTTCCTTACACCACACACAAAAGTAGACTCAAAATGGATGAAAGACCAAAATGGATAAAAGACCTAAATGTGAGACAGGAATCCATTAAAATCCTAGAGGACAACACAGGCAGCAACCTCTCTGATCTCAGCCATAGCAACTTCTTACTAGACACATCTCTGAAGGCAAGGGAAACAAAGACAAAAATGAACTATTGGGACTTCATCAAGATAAAAAGATTTTGCACAGCAAAGGAAACAGTCGACAAAACCAAAAGACATCCAACAGAATGGGAGAAGATATTTGCAAATGACAAATCAGATAAAGGTCTAGTATCCAAAATCTATAAAGAACTTATCAAACTCAACACCCAAAGAACAAATAATCCAATCAAGAAATGGGCAGATGACATGAACAGACATTTCTCCAAAGAAGACATCCAAATGGCCAACAGACACATGAAAAAGTGCTCCACATCACTCAGCATCAGGGAAATCCAAATCAAAACCACAATGATATATCACCTCACACTGGTCAGGATGGCTAAAATTAACAAGTTAGGAAATGACAGATGTTGGCGGGGATGTGGAGAAAGGGGAACCCTCCCACACTGTTGGTGGGAATGCAAGCTAGTATAACCATTCTGGAAAACAGTATGGAGGTTCCTCAAAAAGCTGAAAATAGAGCTACCCTATGACCCAGCAATTGCACTGCTGGGTATTTACCCCAAAGATACAAATGTAGTGATCTGAAGGGGTACGTGCACCCCGATCTTTATAGCAGCAATGTCCAGAATAGCCAAACTATGGAAAGAGCCCAGAAGTCCAACAACAGGTGAATGGATAAAGAAGATGTGGTGTACACACACACACACACACACACACACACACACACACACACACACACACACACACAATTGGAATATTACTCAGCCATCAAAAAAATGAAATCTTGCTATTTGCAATGATGTGGATGGAACTAGAGGGTATTATGCTAAGTGAAATAAGTCAATCAGAGAGAGACAATTATATGATCTCACTCCTATGTGGAATTTAAGAAACAAAACAGAGGATTATAAAAGAAGAGAGGGAAAAATAAAACAAGATGAAATCAGAGAGGGAGACAAACAATAAGAGACTCTTAATCAAAGGAAACAAACTGAGGGTTGCTGGAGGGGAGGTGGGTAGGGGGATGGAGTAACTGGGTGATGGACATTAGGGAGGGCACAGGATGTAATGAGCACTGGGTGTTATATGAGACTGATGAATCACTGAACTCTACCTCTGAAACTAATAATATACTATATGTTAATTAATTGAAAGTAAATAAAATAAAATTTAAAAAATAGTAATAAATTATCCAGTGACTATGAGAACTCATAGGCAGATTTTTGAAGTCTCAGGACTAGGTGTGCTTTCACAGAGAAATGATTTTTTTTTTTTTTTAATACAACACGAATCATGTAACTAACTACTCTTATCTTCTCCCGTACTCTGGCCACTACAAAGTTTGGATCCAATTTATGGGCAAAGGCTAGCCTATAGACAGCATCTTATGACACGTATTTTGTGGACTACGCATATTTTGTGGACTAACTTCATCCCTTTTTTTCCTTTATCTTTTAATTCTCATTTTTTCTTTTCATATTCATTTTTATAAAATATTGTATCTCACTGTATGTCGTGGATCTCTGTATATTGCCTTATACTTTCTGGAATAAGGATATATGTAAGATCTATAACTAGAATGATTTGTTTTATGCTTAAAAACACAGTGAATGTCAAAGCTGTACAAATACTGTGACAGATAAGAAAGGGAAGTACACGGATAATCACAAGCTCAGCAGGGAATTTAAATATATTTAAATGCTGCTGAAAATTACAATACCAGTTTAAAGGGTCTATTACTCAATTTGCAGAGGTAAAAATAATCATGTTGCACTTAAAATTAAGATATAAAACACAAATGAATGCAGTGAAACTGAACAGTCCTTGAGCATTTACAACAATAATAACTACAAGGTCTAGAAAAATATTATTTATGCCCAAACTATTTAGTGTACAGCTTAAAGCCAAAATAAATCATATAGCAAAGGAAAAATCAGATTTTCTATTAATAAGCCTGATAAATATTTTTGCATTTGGTCCTTAGAAAACTATATACATTATTTTTGTTTTAGTTATTAGAATCTCAGAGCTAAACATACCTGGCTATGTAGCTCTCAGTATATGTTTTTCTTTTGTTTGTAAGCACACCTGAGGAAGGATTTCGTGCCAAACTAGGTGGTGTGGAATTTCGAGGTTTGATGTTAGTTCTAGAAGAGAGAAAGAGATGGCATAATGAAAAGCATACTGAATAGCAAGCATTTATTTCTTATATTGCTTATTTACATGATTAGAATAATAATTTGAAGCTGCAGAAAGGTGAATTCAAAAGAGTAAAATCCAAATAATTATTTTAAATCTGAAAACAACAGTAAACTAAGGATAAACCAAAGCATTTTGCATTTACTAACAAACAATAACCTGATGGTAAATAAAATCAATGAAAAGAAAATATATGCTTTACATGAAATTTTAAGTTAATAATTCTGAAAGGCTTCAGGTTTTTAAAAGTTTAACTCTATAATTCCCTCAAAATAGGTGTTTTGTTAAATGCCTATGAATAACGGTTAAATAATATGTTATACATTATGAGATACGGTTAAAAACAAACAAAAAACATTAGCTAACCACTTCAATAATTTTCAATTTATGAAAGCCTGTTTTTGGAAGTAGCAACTAAAATAAATGAGTTAATATAATCTTCCCTTTTAAGACTTAATCTCAACAACTATACAGCCTGGGCTATCTGCTATCAGTAGAATTGTTCTGGTTGGATCATCACTTAATTCCCTTTATGAAACTTCAGGAATCAAAGAAAGCTTAGAGGGCTGAATGATGGTACAATGGTAAAAGCACAGGATTTGGGATTCAGATGATTCTGGATTCAAATCCCAACTGCTACAGACTAATGTGGAGGTAGTGGCCAAACTGTATCCAAGTGTCCCCATTTCTAAAATATGACTATCATCACTTATCTTAGAGGAAGTTATGGATACCAATTGCAATTTATATAAACATTCAGAATAGTTGATGATGATGATGATATTATTACTATTATGGCTATTGTTACTGTTCCTAGTTAACATTTACAAAATGGTGCTTATTACTACATTTGGTATAGATTTCTAATTGCTTTCATATATAAACTTACTTAATCCTCATAATAATCCAATGGATTAAGTAGTATTAATAACTCCATTTTAGAATGAGGCAATTGAGGCAAAGAGTGGTTAAGTAACTAAACCAAGGTGACATCTAGTATGTTGCGTAACTGAGGGTCATATGGTGAATAAAAAGCTAGTTCCCTCCCCCTTTAGAGATTTAGTCAAATCTTTTCATTTCAGAGATACGCAATATTGTGTTATATGTATAAGCAGAATACTTTTTAAAATTCCTTTAGATTGTAAGTTTTTAAACTATGGCTGAAATTCTTCCTCCTTATAAAGCAAAGTTGGAAAGTCTGAAAATTCTAAATAGCTACCTCCAAAATATATGCAGGTAATAACTACATTTACTATTTTTCAAATGTCAAATATGATGCCAGGTACTACGCATACTTCACTTGGTTTAATCTTCACAGGAATCTAAGAAGATATTATTCCCATTTTAAAGTTGAAGAAGAAAATCATATTAGAGAAATTAAGTAAGCTGAAAATCTATTACAAGGCCACAGTATTTGAAATTAGGTGGGTCATATTACAAATCTTATTATATTCAATATGCAATGCTGTCTGTTGTTCAGAGAGAGGCTGCTTTGAATAGTTACTTTAAATTTGTTCTAAACTTTGACAACAATCACCTTGGTGCATGAATGGGTTACCCTGGCCCTCTTCAAATGGCCACTGACAGTCTAACCATGAGGTATACTCTACTCAACTCTTAAACAGCCCCCCTAGGGATGTTGTTGAATTGCTACGTACTGTTTTAGGAATTCAATCTCTAAAAAATCATTGCCAAACAATGGCGGTTCCTCCAGTAAGAGTCGTTGTTAAGAGGAATAGGAAGGACCCATTTTTTTATTTTTTGGCTCTAAAACAAAGCCTTGTTAGAAATCCTATCACTTTCATTTAACATGTACATGAGATACACGGATAATACAAACACACCTATGGATATACACACATAACCTCACCATATCAATGAAGTTATTCAAATAATTAGAAAATAAAAATTAGAGAAAAATAAGATTGTCAACAGTAACGATCATTACTAAGTATCTATCATGTACTTTTAGTAACAATTTTAAGAGGTGGAATCTGAATGTCAAGAACCATTCTTAAGAGACAGGGAAGAACAGTCTTGATTAGTACTTAAAACATGTTGTCCCATTCTCACATGGTCAACACATTTTTGCTCCTGTTCAGATTTTGAAAAGCGCCACCCTTATTCTGTTATCTGCAATCTGCTTGTTCTAGGTCAAAAACAACAAAAGAAGGTTTAATTTTACTCTACCTTACTGCTAATCAGTGTTTCTTTGAAATACGCTTCAGAGGGAATAGAGAACAACAGTACTAAGAAAAATGGCTCAGGGCACAAATTCTTCCTTCTATGATTTATCACTAACTACTTAAAAATAATGCACAGGTGCTGCTAATATTTTAAAGACTTCTCCCATTTTTATCTTAGATTTAGCTAAATTAATCCTTCTTTTCATATGTGGTAAAGACAATGCCATAGTAGGAGTTGTTTTAAAAGTTAACTAAGTGAACTCTGTTTAATAATATATTTTTCAACTTTAATAAGTAATTTATCTTGATTCAAATTTCATCGTTTTAATCAGAGAGGTAGACTTGGTATTGGAGCCCAATCTAGAAAACCCTGAAGACTTCTGTGGAAGAGTTCCAAGGTGACTGTTATTGCCACTCACCTCTCTTTGCAGCTTTTTGGGCCAGTACAGAGAGGAGAGTGCCCTTGGCAGTATCTTATCCTTTCCCCGTTTTATGTGGAATTTGTAGCAATTTGACCAAAAGACTGAGAATCCCTGGATTGAATATTTTCTAAAAATCTGTTTTCTGCCTTTTTATAATAATTAATCATCTTAACTAAAAAATAATACAGCAATATTACATATTATGTATGGCATAAAATCCCCTACACTCTTCTCTTTAAACATATTACTCCTAAGGGGCGCCTGGGTGGTGCAGTCAGTTAAGCATCCGACTCTTGATTTCAGCTCAGGTTGTGATCTTGGGGTCGTGGGATCAAGAACTGCGTCAGGCTCCATGCAAGGATGGGGTCTGCGTGGGATTCTCTCTCCCTCTTCCTCTGCCCCTTTTGCCCCGTGCTCTCTCTCTCTCAAATAAATAAATCTTTAAAAATATATATACATACACGCCTAAAAGAAAGCTTCATAAAGATAACAATCATTGACGGTGACTGCTATTTCACCCCTCTACAAGTTAAAATTTAATAGAAATAAATGTATGCTAAAAACAGCTTTATTTAGAACAGAAACGTTCATCTAACATCAAAGTGTTTTAAATCCTATAAGATTATTAAGCACTTCTTGGCTTATAAATGATTAAAATAAGATTTTTTTAAAATATAGGAATGTATAAGTTTATAGTATTCAATTATATAAAGCCTTTAAGGAAATACCTGAAAAAGATTAACCAAACTGAGTTACAAATACTTACTTGTAAATGGGTAATAACTCATGTCTTTTGATGGCACTGTCTGATTTTGTATCACTGTCATACAACGTTTGCACATATCTTCCAGTTCGAAGTGGAGGGCCTAACTTGTCCATCTTACTATTAAAATATATAAAGGTGTACCCATAAGGAGATTGCTACTGTTTGTTTCTTTATATTTAAAAAAAAAGTTTTAAACATTATTCTGGTTCTTCAAAAATCTCTCCCCAAGCTCTTAATTATTGGACTGTCAGGGTTAAGCGCTCTCAAAAAGAATCCTAATCCTCAGATAGTTCATACAATGTCCACTATTAGATATGAAAATTCTGACGATGCAGGCACCTGCCAGTTGTAATGAACATCCAAAAAAATGCCACATTTATACACAGCAGGGCAACGGAATCAACAAAGAAACTTAAGGACAACACTGTTTAAAATAAAATTTGTGAAGCTAGAAGCGACCTTAAAGTTATTATCCTGGTAAATAAGACTGATCTGATGTTTCTTCTCATTGAGTTCACAAATAATCTAATTTTTCTCCTTCCCTGATGTCATAGTACCTTTCTCTTTTCTCTTATTATTTTATGATTTCCCCTGCACTAATATAAAGTAAGGAATCAAATAAATGATATTTATATCTTTAACTCTTTCTAACAAAGAATGACTATTTATGAAGTTTATGCAGAGAAATATAAAGCATGATGTATGGAAAAAAACAGCGATGGCAATCTGAAAAATCACATGTAGAAATGTTAAGTGGCCATGCCATCTGAAGTTTTCTTTAAAAAAAACAAAACAAAACAAAACCAAAAAGTATAAAGGAGCTCCATCTGGAGGAAAACAGGAAAAACTGCAGGTCTGTAGAGATGTCATTGTTTTCCATCAACAAAATAACTGAATCCTATATACTATTAACAACCAATATTCATTCATTGTAGGGAGCAGTGAAAATTAAATTAGGAGGGTAGGAGAACTATTTTAAATGACTAGTGAATAACACGACTGCTCATTAACTTAAAAAGGATACTCTTTTTAAGGGATGCTTGTTTGCTCCAATGCATTCTTCCACTAATTCATTAACTCTACAAATCCTGAGCACCTACTATGTATCAGGCACTCTGCTACATTCTGCAGGTATCGTGGTAAATGAAACAGACCTGATGCTTGTTCTTTTGGAATTTAGTGTCTAAAAAGAAGCTGTTCATTGCTCTAGATTATAAGGGTCACTATAGAGGAACACATTTTATTCATTTTTATGTTCTTTCAGTATCCAATACAAAATAGGTATTTTATTACAAAAGTTGTTACTAATACTTTGCAGATGGTGGTGCTTGCATTAGACGTTTACATCACATTATTTAAAACATTTTAAAGTCTTTAAAAAATGCCTTCATTAGGATGTGGTGTATAGACACACACACACACAAGCACGCACACACATGCACATACACACACACACACACAGGAATATTACACAGCCATAAAAAGGATGAGATTGTGCCATTTGGGACAACATGGACCTAGAGGGTATTATGATGCTAAATGAAATAAGTTAGACCAAGAAAGACAAATACCATATCACTTTACTCATATGTGGAATCTAAAAAACAAATGAATGCACAAAGAACAGAATCAAACCTATAAATACAGAAAATGAACTGATGGTTGCCAGAGGGGATAGAGGTGGGGAAAAGGGCAAATGGGTGAAGGAAATTGGGCTCCCAGTTAAGGAATGAATAAGTCATGGGAATAAAAGGCACAGTGTCAGGAATATAGTCACTGGTACTGTAATAGTGTTGCATAGTGACAGATGGTAGCTACACCTGCAGTGAGCATAGTATAACATATTGAGAAGCTGAATCGCTACAATGTACACCTGAAACTAACATAACATTCTGTGTCAACTATACTCAAAAAACTTTTTTAAAAATGCCTTCATTAAATACATGTATTTTATATAATTTCAAAAATATTTGAGATTAAAACTTGATAGGTTTTTATTTGTAAAAGATTACTAGAAATTTTACCTATTGAGTAAAAGTCAGTAAAAATTTAGTAAAAATCAGATTTTTCTTTGAATTGCTTAACAATTATCAAAACACTATTGTTCCAAACAGTGGTTATCTTACAAAAGATATACGTGGCTTTGGAATAAGGAATAAAAATCGTATTTTCTTTTTCAGAAGTGACTGAAAATAAGATTTAGAAAATTTTAAACTACATTTTTAAAACACTTCTCTAATATGATAAGAACTACTCAATCTTACATATGACACAACAAAGTTCAATTTGAGAAAGGAGATGTGTAAAATCTAATAAAAATATAAAAATAATTATCTAATGCAAGTATTACATATTTTCTATATATGAGAGAATTAATCGGTATTTTCAAATTTTGAAAACCTAATTGAACGGCAGGTTCCAAAGATGATGTTTCGTTGTCCATATAGCTGTGTTATAAAATTCAACTCAGATGATCTATCTACCTATGTATAAGTATATGTGATACACATATACACACACAATTCAAATGTTACTTAGGCTAAATGTCAGTAAATGTTATTCTTAATTTCAAATCACTTAAACTATGTTCTTGTATAATTTGCTACTGTTATGCTACATTGTTATCAAGGTGTAACCAAACTAAAACAAAATTTATAAGTCTCAATAATGTAATCAAGATTATATATTCTTTATAAAAATTTATATATAGTATATTTTTATAAGCTAAATATAATTTTTGTATAAATCTATTTATATATAAATTTATATACTTGAATATATCTTTATATATAAAATCCTGATTACATATGTATATATATTTTTTGCCATGCAATAATAATCTACATTGGGGTGTTTATGTAAATTTAAAAATTTTTAGTTTATGAAAGAAGACCGTTCAAATATTTAAATCTTTCCCTAAACTAACCCAGATCATAAGATATGACAGACCATTTCTCATGTACCATCTTCATATTTATTTTAGTGAGCATGAACACTTCCTTGCTCACCATTTCCTTTTCTATCAAATCCCTTCACTTCTGTTCCTCAATCTCCAACAGCATTAAAGATAAAGTCAAAGCAGCAACAAGATGAAGGATATTTGGAAAGAAATTAAAATCTTTGCAAAAGTAGTAAATGTGTTTTCAAAAGGAATTCAAAGGCTTCAATCCAACAGACTGATCCTTGAAGTTTCTTCTCTTTGCCTTTCTTGGTCTTACAAATCATCAGTAACTGACTTAATGAGGGAAATAAAATGAGTATAAGAACCAGGAAGCCTGTGTCTATTTCATGTTTTGTTCAGACCTCAGGGGCAACGGGTGTTTCAAGCTGTGAAAAAAAAAAATCACCTTTACTGATGTTAACATTGAATTTATATACCTGGAGTTACTCTGAGAATTAATAAATTTGGGGAAAGTACAATAAAAAATCTACTTTGTTATGTATTTTTCAATTATTCACGAAGTCTGAGGAAATTATTTCAACCTGGCAGTAATCCATTATGGAACTATCAATATCAATGTTTTTAGAGTGTGCTTCTATGCTATTTTTCTTTTAAAAGTTTCAATTTGGTAATGTTGATTATATACCCAAGTGCTGAAAGAAATTAGGCAGAAATAAATAAATCCATTCAGCAGTAGAAGTAGTCTTGCTACTGCTAAGGAAAACATAAGAGGTTATTTTGAAGTCAACTAAACATATCCACATAGCATACATCTGGTGCAGACTAAGCAATCTGATACACATAATATATGATTTCAATCCATATGAAATTCAAGGATATGTCCTTAAATTGGCACCTAGATTTGGTCAGAGTCAACATCAAAGTTTATTTTTAATTTCTTGCTGTTTTTTTCAATTCAAGCACAGAAATGCACTGGATTAATAAAAGTTTAAAAAGCCTTTGGTTCCATGGACCACTAACCTACAAAGTTTCCAGATACTCCACATGACTTAAAAAAAAAAAAATTTCTATCCTTAAATAAAGAATCCTTAAAATCCATACCTTCAAATTATAATTGTCTAATTCCTATTTTAATTTCCTCATTCTAAAATAGAGAACAGCAAACTTTTTCTGTGAAGGGCCAGACAGTAAGGATTTTAGGCTTTATGGGTTATGCCCTCTCTGTCACAAATACTCATCTGCACCATTGTAGCATGAAAGCAGCCATAGACAATACATAAATACTTGGGTGTGGCCATGTTCCAATAAAACCAGTAGTTGGGCAGGATTTGGCTCTCAGAAGATCACCTGCTCTAAAATATAAAAATTTCATATATGAGAGGATGCCAGTATTTTAAAATTTTGAACAATTTCAGTGATTTCAGTGATGATTTTTAAAGGTTCTCCATATATTAAACAGTTATGATAGATATCACTACATTATCGTGTAATCCCAAATATATATTACTATTTGTCAAGCTAATACAGGTCTACAGATGATAAACTGTAATTCTGACCAAGACTTTTTAATTTAAAATGACTATCGGCAGTTGCATATAATTGCCCCAATATGAACAGTGTATCTAAAAAAAGGAATAATACTTTAGCAAGCTTTCAAAATATTTATAGCTGAGAAGGCATTCACACTTTAAAAGATATCTGGCAATGATATCAACCTACTGGAATAGGTTTTAATTTGAAATAAACTTTAACCTTGGGAAGGTCCTTGTTTATTGTTGATACTGAGAGTGAATTACTCAGGAGCATGCAAGCCACTCAGTCTTGTAAGACTGTAGTGAGCGAAGTAGGTATAATAAAAAGATGACTTCTGAAAGACTATTGGGAAAAATTAACCAGTTCGTATTTTGTATTTTTGTAGACACCCATAGTTATGATGTTCTGAGGCATTCAAAGTTTTGAAATGTGTCATACTTCTATTTTTGATCCTAAACTTATCAAATCCTACACATATGGCAAAACCAATAGCCTCAATCATTGGTATCCATGTAAGAAGCCACACTCTGCAGTTCTAGGTTGTTTTAGACATTTCTGGATCAATAATAAATGATAGAGAAGTTCATAAAAATCTAAACAATGTTCCACATAAATTCAATTCACACACATCAAAAGATTGGCTTATGAGAAAAGCCTGTTTACAGTTACACAAAAATGTACTTAAAAACCAGATATTTGTTTCTTACTTTTGTCAATATAATTAAAGTATGAGAAACCAAATTCAATTTATTATGAAATGCTTCTTAAATTCATTGTTGCTCTAGTTTTGCTATATCCACTGTAGCCTATCTCCAAAGTAAATGTCTGTTTTTCATAATAACTGAACAGAAGTAAATCTTTAATATTTGATATTTTAGCTACTGGAAAATCAGCTAAAATATCCACTTTAGCTGGTAATTAAGCACTAAGAAAACACAAATCTCAAGACATGACTGCGTAAACTCCCCGACACAATTCAAATGTGGTAATGTTTATTTAAAAACTTTGTGCTTCACCATACTTCTAAAATTTCCTAGGATTAAAGATAGTCCTCTTATACATTAAGAGAACATTTTTCCATTGAGGGAATTTTTTGCTTTAAAAAAAATCTGATAAAACTGGTTGACCCACAGGTTATCTAGAAGTTAATCACCAAATAAATGAGAATTTTTCCAAGATAAATTTTTCTGCAGCATGATTCCAACAGATCACTGGTATGCATGATTAAAGCTGGCCACAATAAAGATTATATACACAAGTCTCTAAACAATCCCAAATTACTGAAATGACTCTATTTCACTAATCTCAGAAGGTGATCAATTTCTTGAGCATTACAGCTAACCAGGTATCTTAATTCCACCTTTGCTCAATCCTGAAGCATGTATATCAATAGAAATAATGATTGCCATACAAACTTCAATTATCCCACCAGTACCAGGACTATGGTTCTATGATGTGCCAACAGGTTGACAAATGAGGGATTTGTTAATTCATTATTTGTTTCATTTATTCATCAAAAATTTATTATGTATCTGTATGTCAGGCATTATACTACATTTTATAGTTACATCTGTAAGCAAGGCAGACACACAGAGCTATCACAGAGCTTACAATCCAGCAAAGGAAAAAAAAAACAATATAATTAATAAATAATAAGTCAATACACTCAATAATTCTTTAAAAAAAAAAAGAACTCTGCCACTAAATAGCCATCAATGGTTCTATTTAATATAGTAATATAGTAATGTTCCGGTTAATATGGTAATATACTGGCCATAGGCAAACACCAAGGCTCTTTATAGTAGTTGGAAACATTCTTCTAACACGTAGGGACTCTATATAAAATGTACAATTAGGATTTACACAGTTATGTTTGACAGTTTAATACGATGTGAGACAACCATAAATTTTAAACCTTCATGGCACTGTGAGCAGTGCATAATTTATAAAATTACTGTGCTCAACGTCTTTGCTTGTTAGTAAAAACAAATTTTCTCCTAGGGATTATATAAATGTTGGTCAGATTGTGTTAGATCAGGTGCCGCGGTCTTAGCAGAGTCACAGAATGTTGTGAGTGAGACAAAGGAGATATGCACAAAGTCATATGGCTATTCATTAGCAAAGTAGGATCTAGAAGTCTAATTTTCTAATTCAAAGTCCGTGCCACTTTTCATTACACCAGCCAGCTTAAGACGCCCTATTAAGAGTACAGGGGAAGGTGTGTTGCGAATTGTGTAAGACTGGTGAATCACAGATCTGTACCTCTGAAACAAATAATACATTATATGTTAAAAAAAGAAGAAGAAGAAGAAGAAGAAGATAACAGGAGGGGAAGAATGAAGGGGGGGAAATCGGAAATTGGGAAATCAGACGAACCATGAGAGACTATGGACTCTGAAAAATAAACTGAGGGTTCTAGAGGGGAGGGGGGTGGGGGGATGGGTTAGCCTGGTGATGGGTATTAAAGAGGGCACATTCTGCATGGAGCACTGGGTGTTATATGCAAACAATGAATCATGGAACACTACATCAAAAACTAATGATGTAATGTATGGTGATTAACATAACATTAAAAAAAAAAGAGTACAGGGGAAGGTGTGAGTACAACTTAATATGGCCACCTGATAAAATTACCAGTATGAGAGGAAAGGCACTAAAAAGCATCAGCTTTTAATTCATAATCAACTGTAAATGAAACTATAACATAACATGGAAGGCAATTCTGTGATATGGTAAAAAGGATCTGTAAAAGTTAAAATACAAATTGTCGTCTACACTTTGATTAAAAATGATGAGTCAGCTCAATAAAGAAACTAAAAAAAAATAAAACAAAATCAGTTTTTTACCATTGAAAGATGAGAACATTTTGCTTTTCAACCACCTGTTCTACTGATAATCTGTCTCTTTCTTAAGAATAGCCTGTGTCTTCTTTTTGGAAGCACAACAAAAAGAAAAAACATTTAACTAATCAGATCTTGTTAGTTGATCTTTTTCTTTTTCTGCAATGATAATTACATTAAACTCCTTTCAGATTTTGTACTTTCTGTGTAGTCCAAATTAGGAAACAAGACAGTTGCTCTCACCTCATACAGAACCCTGTGTATATATTTCCTACATTAAAAAAAAGTGATAACCCATATCCGAAAATAATGTGTGCTGTATTTCCTAAATCAACTTTATCAGTATCTGTAAAGTATACACATAAGCCCTCATTCTAAAGATCACATGGTAACCCTTAATTTTCTGATTTACCAAAATGGAAGAGAAAGGGAGTTTTACTGAGATAGGAGGATTTTTTTAAATCTCTAGTATATTACCAACAATTTTTCCCACAATTAAAATAATCGTGGAAAGCTTAATTATGCTACTTTCTTAAAAGCCATGTATATAAAACTGTAGAAAGATTAAAAAGTATTTTTAAAATATTAAGTGGAAAATAATCATCCACTGTTAATATTTCAGCATATTTTGTCTTTTTTGTCTACACACATTTTTATAGTTTCTATCTCAGTATACATGGGAGTTTGTATCCTACATTCTTCTTCTGTTATAGTAGAATCAGCCCTTTAAAAATGTATATACATTTTATGGTTGCCTAACAACCCTGTATAGACTTATAGTTTGCTATTCAAACAAAGCTAGCAATTTAGGTGATTTTATTTTTTTTACATTGTAATAAAACCATGTGAAAGAAACCAATGTTTAGAAGCAAATAGACTCTAATTCGTATCCTGCTTCCAACTCTTAATAGCTGTGTGGCTTTGAGCAAATTTGGTTCTCAGATCCCCTCATCCTATGGTCATGGAGTGGTTTTAATAAAAATATATGAAAAATGTTTAGCACAGTGCCTGATATATAAGGTTTCATAAATAATGGTTATTACAAAAATGTTCTGTATTTCAAATGATTTCCTTAGACTAGATTTCAAGAAGTAAAATTATTCAAAAACTATGAATGTTTTTTGGGCTCCTGATACATGCCACTAGATTTTTTTCCAAAATGGTTATCTTTTCTTTTTAGTTATTATTATGTTACGTTAATCATCATACATTACATCATTAGTTTTTGATGTAGTGTTCTATGATTCATTGTTTGAGTATAACATCCAGTGCTCCATGCAGAACGTGCCCTCTTTAATACCCATCAAAATGGTTATCCTAATTTAGACCCTCAAGAGTAGTAGTGTATGTGCCTCTGACCAGCAATATGTTAAAAGACAAATGAACTTTAGAAAGAAAATCAAGGTTAGTAAAAAAGCTAATTACCTAAATAAAATAAAACCTTAGTATCATTTGCATGTATGTATGTGTGTGTGTGTGTGTGTGTGTGTGTGTGTGTGTGCGTGTCTGTATATCACTAATGAATTAAATTCAAATAGACTTACCCTACATGAGGGGCTGCTACCCCTTTATGCGAGGGAGATAAGGTCTGAAGTTTGTTTCCCAAAGAGCTGCTAACTGAAGACACTTTACCTGAAGGCACACCTTATAATAAAAAAGGTTATTAGTTTTAACGACATTCTGAAAAAGTAAAATCACATAAAACAGAGCATCTGACAAGGAAAACAATGCTTTAGTGGCAATAAATCTTTGTGGCAACAAATCAAAACAAGTTATCAACTAAGAAAAGGTTTTTTAAAAATGGAATTTCCAAAGAACATATAACATCTTTCATTTCTAATTTCCATATTTCTTTATTACAATTTACATATAAATAAAGGTGCACTTCAGTTAGTCAATATCTCCTTCAAGTCATTAAGCATGTGTCTATTAGGACAACTGTCAAGTTCAGAGCAGTATACATGAAAATGAGGGGAAAATACTATGGTCAAAGAATCAAGAAAAGAACTTGGTTGACTACTCTGATATATCAGTAACAACATCAAGGATAGACATTTAAGGTGGGAAAAAAGGACTACGAAGTATCCTAAGTAGAAAGTTATTGAAAGTTACTTTATTTTTACCCAGAAAGAATTACTTAACCTCCACATCTCTTCCTAATTATAAATCTATTTTAATAATCCAAAATACAACACTATCTTCATTTCTGTCTCTAAAAAAAAAAAATCAAGTTATTTGTGGAGCTCATTACCTACAACAGTTTTGCTAGTGCCACTTGGTTGTGGTAATCGTGAAGATCCTGATGGTGCAGTTCCAGGAGAATTTGACTTTTTAAGTGCAGGCGGCTTATACTAAAATAATGAAAATAAAATATTTTATTAACATCACTTTTTGATTATAGGTTGTAAACTAGTATTTCAAAAGCTCACATACCCTTAAATGAGCAATTTTTTTATTAGCTACTGAATTACCCAAATTGAGAAAGTACAGATTAAAATATATTGCCTCAGAGAGAGGTTCCCAAAATATGTTCCATTTCAAAACTAGTGTACTAAGTTTGGCTCAGATGTTCCACTGCTAAAATAAACTAAGAGCAGCTTTGCCCAGTTCACAGAAAAAAAAAAAATAGGTCAAATGGAAAAAATTTCTGCAATGTGAAGATTTTAAATGACGAATATTAATAGAAAAACTTAGAAACACCCAATGATACTCACTTAGCAGTGCAGCTTTAAAGGTCAAATTTTTTACATGTTCCTAGGTATGGTTTTATATTTCATACATATAATCCAGCCATTTTCCTACTGATACTAATTCATAAGATTACAAATAAGTCTGGACAAGTTTTACAATAGCTGCCTTATGGATTTCCTGAATGTGAAGAGAAAGAGCTAATTCTGGCTTCACTATCCTCACCAGATCATGTTAGATGAATATAGAACAAGGGTTGAGGAACGATAGGGTATTTTTTTTTCTCTACTCTCTAGAAAGATATCATTATCAATTTTATTTTACTGTCTCTTACCTGACCAATTTTGCTGTTACTAAATATTAAAGTATCTTATTGATCACCTGCTCCAATATAACAAAATGAATTTGCCTGAGGTTATACCCCAACTTAACAACACAAAAGTAATTAAGACTCATGCCACTTTAGTTCTAGCCCTATGCTTCAACTACAAAGTGATGACTGTACTTGAGATTTAGCCCAATACCATAGTGCGAATGCTTAGGACTTGTGTGAAAAACTGGTTTTAAACATAATCTCCAAAAGTTAAATCAGATTTTATAACCAATAATCAGTATAAAATTTAAGATGCACCACTACTAAAAACTGCTAGCTAAACACAAATTTTAAAGTAAAATATTATGTTATATTTATAAAAAATATTTAACAAAATTTAGTATGTGACCTTTTAAGGAAAATAAATCCTGATAAAAAGGCTTTTCTCTCTCTTTCTTTCTCACACACACACAAATTCCATGCACATTTGGCACTATTATCCCAGAAGTGGAAATTTCTTAAGCACTTGGCAACTAGAAAAACTTCAATAACTGTCTGTCAAATGAACAAGTGACTAGGACCCTTTGGAGATAAGCCATATAGACACTGTTTCTTTGAAAACCTAAGAGGTGTTTCTGGTTTAAAAAGGCAACTAGCAACTGATGAATTACTGAACTCTACCACCAAAACTAGTAACACACTATATGTTAATTGATTTTAAATAAAAATAAATAAATTTTTTAAAAGATTTTATTTATTTGACAGAGAGAGAGATATTGAGAGCAGGAACACAAGCAGGGGGAGTAGGAGAGGGAGAAGCAGACTTCCCGCCGAGCAGAGAGCCCGATGTGGGGCTCAATCCCAGGACCCTGGGATCACGACCTGAGCCGAAGGCAGAGGCTTAACAACTGAGCCACCCAAGCGCCTTATAAATTAATTTTTTTAAAAGGGAAAAAAGTGCATCTGGGGGCACCTGGGTGGCTCAGTAGGTTGAGTGTCAGACTCTTGGTTTTGGCTCAGGTCATGATCTTGGGAATGTGAGATCGCCAGGGTCGGGCTCTGCGCTGAGCAGGGAGTATGCTTGGGGATTCTCTCACTCTGCCCCTTCCCCACTCGCACATCTGTGTGCTGTGTGTCTCTCTCGCTCTCTCTAAAATGAATAAATAAATCTTTAAAAGGGCATCGGATTAATATCAGGGTCTCCCACTAAAATAGCAATGAAGACGTTAGGAAAGATTTTAAAACTAAGAATATGGAAAACAAGCCCTAACAAAGACCTGTTAAAATATCACAGGCATGTCTACTTAAAAATAGGCTCCATAAAACTGGATTAAGAAATAGGATTGGTGAGCCACTCATATTGTGCTAACTACCAAAAAAGAGCAAAATGATTAGCATAAACAAAGAGTGCTGGTACAGCATATATTACATATGCAGAGGTAAAATCTTTAGGCTTTCAGAATGAATCCAGTAATCAACAATTTTGTATAAAGCCATTTTAGTGATCAGAAAAACAAAATCACTTTATTTTTATACAGTTATATTCAATCCATATTTCTTTCATTCATTAAATATGTATTTGTTAGATATTTATTATTTCATGTGCTTTTATATAGATCACAAATCTAATAAATTTCCTTAGTCAAATATTTATGTTTATAAAGACTTTTTCTTGAAATTGGAAAGAGCTTAAAGAACAAGGAGGGCATTCGAGCCACCCAGGCGCCCCGGAGGGCATTCATTTCTGATAAAATAGTAAAAAGGCACTATTTGGACCGACCTTTCAACTAAAAAGTAAAAATGCTCTGGAAAGTATAAAAAATCACTTAAAAGCAATGAATGTCAGATAAGAAGAAAAAAATAAACTGTGGGCCAATAACATTTAAGATTGTAACAATAGACTGGCCATCATGTGGATTTGCTATATAAATCTGCATTACTAGGTGGCCAGGCAAACTAAGCCAAAAATTAAAGTACTTCCAAATTAGTAGTACTCTTAGATACCCGGAAGAAACAAGAAGGCTCTTCACATGAACAATTCTCATGAATAATTTTTTGAGGGCAACAAGTACCAAATGATCAATAATAATTATGTACATAATGATGTAAGAAACCATGATTGAGAAAAAAAAAGCAAGAACGTTATCTACAAAGATCACATGATACAATTATCAGATACATAATATAAAACAATTATGCTTACTAGATTTAAAGAAATAAAAGACAATTTTGAAAATATTAACAGGGAATTAGAAACTATAAAAAGTAACATAGGAAATTAGAAAAATAGACAACCTCAATAAATTAAAAAATGCAGTAAAAGATTACAAACTTAATGGTGGGGGAGTGAAATAGCTGCTTAACTCTCCTATAGACAATACAAAAGGATCCTAAAAAAAAGAAGATTTTAAGAGACTGGAAACCATCCAAAAGCAGTACTTCTAGAAAACTAGTAACTGTGTATTCTGGGTTTAACTGCAGGAAAGAGAAAGAAGGAAGGGGAAGGGTGAGGCAAGGAAAGAAAAGGAAAAAGGAAAGAGAAAAACATGACCTATATTTGGCAGTTATTATGAATATGTTCAAAAAGTAAAGGGATAAATATACAAGAATTAAAGGAAAAGATGGTAATAGTGAATAAACACATAGAAAATCTCAACAGAGAAATAAAGGCAAAATATAGGCATTTTTTTCAGATAACCAAAACTAGAAAATTCCTTGCCAGCAGATCTGCACTCTTAGAAGGCTAAAGAAGCCTCTTCTGATTGAAGGCAAATGACAAAATATGGCAACTGAGATTTAGAAGAAGAAATGAAGAGATATGAAAATGATAATATGGGAGTAAGTAATATGCAAGTAAAATACAAAATACGTGTGTGAGGATGTGGCAGAGGCAGAAGAAAAAAAACCAAAGTATATGTGGGTGTGCATAAACATACATGTGTGTATATGCATGTAAATGATTACATATTTATTTTCTTCTAATTTCTTTAAAAGACAGATGACTTTTAAAGGTGTAAGTATAACACTGTGTAACAACACACATCAAGAATACTGATGGGTTTAGGGGCGCCTGGGTGGCTCAGTCGTTAAGCGACTGCCTTCGGCTCAGGTCATGATCCCAGGGTCTAGGGATCGAGCCCCACATTGGGCTCCCTGCTCAGTGGGAAGCCTGCTTCTCCCTCTCCCACTCCCCCTGCTTGTGTTCCCTCTCTCGCTATGTCTCTCTCTGTCAAATAAATAAAATCTTAAAAAAAAAACGAAAAAAGAATACTGATGGGTTTATAGAGTTACATATATATAACAATAACACTAAGATCGGTGAGAGATATGTGGAAATATCCACAGGTGGGGATAAGTTAAAAAATGCATTTTGTTATTCCTAGAATAACCATTTAAAAAAATATGATGACTGAAAACCAATAGAGAATATAAAATATCTTTTACTAAGACAAAAGAAGCAAGGAAGAAGTATCAAAGGAATAAAAAAAAGACAAAAATAGAAAACAGCAACATGGCCGACTCAACCACAAACATATCAATAAATACACTGAGTGTAAATGCCTAAACACTTCAACCAACAGTTTGAGGTTGTCAGACTGGATTTTAAAAAAGATGAACTAAAAACAGGCTGTCTACAAGAGATGCAAAAACACAAATTTAAGTGAAAGAATTAGAAGGAAATTTAACAGAATTAAGCTGAAATGGTTATTCATTATCAGATGAAACACCTTCTGACAACACAGATTCAAGTTAAAGAACTGAAAGGAAATTAGCATGATCAAACTGAAACAGCAATACACTATCAGATGAAACAACAACACAAAGAATGTTGCCATAGACAAAAAGGCACACTCCATATGATATAAAGGTCAACAAATAGGAAAGATGTAACGAACTGTAAATATAAATACAATTAATAAGAGAAATTCAAAATACTTAAGTGAAAAGCTGGTGAAATTAATGATCCTGAAAAAGTCAACAATCATAGATGAAGATTGTAGGAACATTCACCAAAAAAGACCACATGCTAGGCAATAAAACAAATCTCAAAAGATGAAAGTCTTACCAAGTATGTTCTCAGACCCTAAGAGAATTAAATAAAAAAAAATCAGCAATAAACATCTAGAGGAGCACCAAATATCTGGAAGTAAATGACTCACATTTGAACAAACTATGAGTAAAAGAAGAAATCACACCAATAGGCATTATTTTGCTGTATGCTTTTGATAACTGTTGAGGTAGGTACATATTATCCCCATTTTATAGATGCGAATGTGAAGGAGACCAATTTATCCCTCATCAGGGTGTATTTTAGAGCATGGAGGGAACTAAGTCAGCTGGAAGGGAAGGAAGGTATGGATTACGGAGGGTCGGGAAGATCAGGCAGAGAATATCATACTCCAGTTAAAAAATAAAAACAGGTGCGCCTGCGTGGCTCAGTCGCTAAGCGTCTGCCTTCGGCTCAGGTCATGATCCCAGGACCCCAGGTCCTGATCGAGCCCCACATTGGGCTCCCTGCTTGGCAGGAAGCCTCCTTCTCCCTTTCCCACTCCCCCTGCTTATGTTCTCTCTCTGTGTGTGTCTCTCTCTGTCAAATAAATAAAAAAAAATCTTTAAAATAAATGAATAAATAAATAAATACAAAATAAATACAAACATACAAAAAATACAAAGATAAAAACACCAAAAAAAAAAAATAAAGAAGAAATCACAAATTAGAAAATATTTTCAACTATTTTCAAGTGAGAGAAAATGGAGGAGAAAATAACTACAAATCCATCATGACATCAAGATTTATAAAGCCATAGTAAATAAAAGTGCAATTATGGTCTGGAGACTATATAAAAGGCAAAAACTGATTTATATGTAAAATCAGAATAGTGACTATTTTATGGGGTGAGGGTCTAAGAAGGAGAGAACATTACAATTCTGGGAGTGAAACAGGATAGTAGAGGCTTTATGAGATTGATAATACCCTATTTCTTAACCTTTTTGTGGTTATGCACGTATGTGTATTTTGTGTTTTTTTTTTTACATGTATAATTTACAATAAAATAATTGAGGAAAATAAGGAGGAAAAAATCAGAATAAAAGTGTTGTATAAAATAAGAGGGGCACCTGGGTGGCTCAGTCAGTTAAGCATCTTGACTCTTGATTTCAGCTCAGGTCATGATCTCACTATCATGAGAACGAGCCCTGCACTGGGCTCCACATTGGGTGTGGAGCCTGCTTGGGATTCTCTCTCTCCCTCTGTCCCTCCCTTTCTCTAATAAAAATAAATAAAATTTAAAAATTAAATAAAAGCACAAAATTAAATTTTTTAAATATCAACTAAGATGACTTTTAAAAATTTTTTTTTCAAATTTTCCATAAGGAACAGGAATGCCTTTAATAAGAAAAAAATTCATTAAAAACTGAACACCATCTTTCCAGATTTAAACCTTATTACTTTAGAATGAATAGGGTAATTATCAATCAGAATACTGAAAATTCCTAAATCACAAAATACATACTGAATTGGTTTAAGCTCATAAGGTAACTGAGCCAAGGTGAGAAAAGAATACTTCAGAACCTAAGTTACAAACAGACTATTTCAATATAATATGTTCTTTTAAAATAATAAAATGTTTTAATTTAGTATATACTAGGTAACATTTTGGGTTTTCTATTCTTCATGAGTCGACTTTAATATGCCATGATGGAACTTGATAAAATTCCTAATGAAGAAGAATGATGGAAATTTAACTAAATGGGGGAACTTCTTGGTTTTACCAATAGGAAATAGATCTTCATTATATTTTTTTCATTATTTTGATCAGAGCAGGGTCAAAAAGTGGACTGTAACTGGGTTAGATTATAGTTGCTAAATATAATAAGGATGCATTTTAAGCATCTTTTGGAAAAATATTCTATTTAGTTTACTAATATAGACTCAGTACTTGGTACAGTAGTGCCTCATTCAGAGAGGGTACTCAATAAAATTTTCTTGAATGAATAAAAATGAGAAAATATGGGCTTACATTAAAATGAATATATATGACTGGGCATACAATCAGAACTGATACAGTTTAAAGTGGTAACCATCAGCTACCTGGATTTTACATTTACAATCATTTGGCACCAAGTTGATGGAATATAAACATTCTATTTCTTTTACTCTAATTCTTTTATTATGACAAAAGAAAAATCATATAAATGATCTTAACCATTTAAGTAAAAGATAAATGTTTTTGACATCTGTTTTAGAAATTCTTCAAAATGAATTTTCTTCATTCTTTCCCCACAATGATGATGATCCAATAATATTAACAAAAATTCAATATGGATCCTCTCAAGAAGGCTCCAATTGTAATGGAGTCTTTTAATCCAATATTTGATTCATAAGTAACAAGTGAAATGGATTTGATTATTATTGCCTGCTAGATTTACAGTACTAAAAAAACTGTAAATGAAAGTCTTCTGAAAAATGAAGTTTGCTGAAAAGTATTACATTATCAGGGCCCCTGGGTGGCAACAGTCAGTTAAGCCTCTGACTCTTGGTTTTGGATCAGGTCATGATCTCAGGGTCGTGATCTCAGGGTCCTGAGATGGAGCCCCACGTCGGGCTCCTCACTCAGTGGGGAATCTGCTTGAGAGTTTCTCTCCCTCTCCCTCTGCCCCTCCCACTCGTGTTCTCTTCTCTCTCTCTCACTCTAAAATAAATTTTTTTTAAAAAGTACGAAAGTATCAAAGTTTTTGTGTCACAATATGCTCAATGAAAAACAACAGTACTGTAAAAATTTCATATAACAAAATCCATATATGGTTTATGGCTCTTGAAGTGCTTTCACATATACCATCTCATTTGCTTCTCACAAAAATCATATAGACTACTTCACGGATGAAGAAATAAAGGCTCTCATACATGAAATGTTACTTGCCTAAAAGTTCAGAAGTAACAGTTGGACTTAACCCCAGGATTTCATTCCCTTGGGCGTATGGTCATATGTACCATGGAAACATTCAGGACTTATCTGATTTTCAAATTTGGATTTTTACTGCCATTTTCTCACTCTTCCAAACCCTCTGATTTCCTCTGAATCTGCTTCACCTACTTTTTAACTAGTTTTCTTACCTTTTCCTAATACCTTCTTCAACCTGCATTATTTTCAAGACTCTACTAACTCAAGTCCATTCAATTATTTGTTCTCAATTAAACATTCAAATTTCTTACTAAATCCCTGAACAATATAAAACTTTAAGAAGGTAAGAAAGCTGTAGCTAAATGTTCTGTAAACCAGAAGCAAAAAATTGTGCACCTGAGTCATTTTCTCCTTTATTTGTAGAAATAATTGAACATTTCACCTGTGTCCGAGAAGTCGCCTTTCCTTTGGTATCAGTAGAAAATTTGCCTTTATTACTAATACGTGCTGCCTGTTCTTTACAGAAATTAATATGTCTATCAGCTGCATTTTCATTAAATCTCCTCTGGCAATATGGACACTGAATATAATCTAAAACAGAAAAAAGGAACAGATTAATAACATAATTCTTGAAGTGAAACAAAGAATTATAAGTTTTTATGAACAGTAATTGAAGATGTATGACAAAGTAATAACATTTGATAAGCAAAACTTGTCATTTCCTTATAACCACCCAACCTGACTACTAAATTTAGTAAAGACATTTAAGAAAAAAGTTTGCTAGTATATGATAAATTCCAATTTTCTGCCAGCCTAGAATCAAATTTGAGGGGGGGAAAAAAAAACCCAAAAGATAAATCCTTAGTACAAAAGATGGAATACAGAGAGGAAAAACAGGATTTCTTCTTTGCCTTTATAATATACCATATGTTTTCACCATATCTACATACTTTTATACTAGAGACTAAGTTAAGCAGTAATAACACATTACATTAAAAATGAATTTTAAAATTTGGGCTAATCTGTTAAAATCTTTTATTTTAATTAGAGGAAAACCGTCAAGAAATAGTTTAATCAACTTTATACAGTTGTATTTTCTCTTAGATGAAAAAAAAGATAAAAATATACCTTATTAACTAAGATACTTACTATCTGGGCCTTTATAGAAATAGTTTGTCAACCTCTCTACTACAATAAAATGTTAAAAATGATCGTATCTAGATTTTCTAAAGGATTTATTTTTTTTTAAAAATTACTGAAGTATAGCTGACATACAATGTTACACTAGTTTCAGGTATACAACATGGTGATGCGCCAATTCTATACAATATTCAATCCACACCACCAATCTGTCACCAATGTAATTATAATATTATTGACTATATTCCTTATGCCATGCTTTTCATCTCCCTGACTTATTTTATATAAGAACTTCCCTTTACTAAGAAATAAATCTCAGTCAAGAATAGTAACACAATTTTAGTGCTGCAGCTAACTTCTTTTTTTAATTTTTTTAATTTTTTATTGTTATGTTAATCACCATATATTACATCATTAGTTTTTGATGTAGTGTTCCATGATTCATTGTTTGTGCTACAGCTAACTTCTTATATTAAAATAACTACCTCTTTAAACTACTCTCCTAGCCAATGTCAAATTGTCAATTGTGTATATTTTAAATCTTTCAGTATTTCAGTATCTCATATTGGGTTTCCAGCATCTTGCCTTGCTTTTGGTAATAAATAAGCAACTTTTATACACCTAATGAAGAAACTATATTAACACATGAATTTAAAGCATAATTTAGGTAAATCAATCTATATGGTGGTTTCCCCACATAAACAGGTACCTTTTAGAAACAATATGAGATGTATTTTCCCGGATGAGAAAATACCAAAGAACTAGGCAACAAAACAATCTGAATCTTACCAAATGACTACATTTCAAATGATAGTGAGCTTCTTCAAATATTTCCTGGGATATATTACAATGATTTTTCAAATGATATTAAAATCTTTTATGTTTAAATAAAGTATTGAGATAAAAAGATAAAGTATTTCTATGTTCAACACCAGTGTGTCTTTATAAACCTAAATGCCTAGATTAGCACCATTATTTTATAGTTAAACTTTTTAAAGATTATGTTTCATCAGTTTCCATTATTATAAATTAATTTTATTAACAACTTAAAATTAATAAAAATTCTATCAATATTTTCTCTCCATATGAAGATTCCTGTCAACAATATTCTACATACCAGGATCATAAGAAGGTGGAGGAGGAGGAGGAAGTTTTCCACCCTCTTTCAGTGCCTGATCAAGGCCTTTAGCTGCTCTTATGGTGGCAATGAATTCTTCATGTTTTCTTCTCCAATTAGATGGTTTCTTTGGTGGTTCAGGCTACAAACAAATAAAGAAAAGCCCATTTCAAAACATTTTTATTTTTATTTATTTATTTTTAAAGATTTTATCTATTTATTTGACAGAGAGCAAGAGCAGGAACACAAGTAGGTGGAGTGGGAGAGGGAGAAGAAGGCTTCCCGTGGAGCAGGGAGCCCAATGTGGGGCTTGATCCCAGGACCCTGGGATCAGGACCTGAGCCGAAGGTAGATGCTTAACTGACTGAGCCACCCAGGCATCCCTCAAAACATTTAAAAAAAATTAATTGAAATAGGGCGCCTCAGTGGCTCAGCTGGTAAGCATCTGCTGTTGGCTCAGGTCATGATCTCAGGATCCTGGGATTGAGTCCTGTGTCAGACTCCCTGCTCAGGGGGAAGCTGCTTCTCCCTCTGCCTCTCCCCCCTGCTCGTGCTCTATCTCAAATAAATAAATAAAATCTTTTAAAAAATTAATTGAAATAAAACTTGAGGAAATGCTATATTGTTTTAAATGTTCTCTTATTAGGAGTCCTTAAATTGCTTTCCTTAATTAAAATTTATAATTTTAAAAAGAAACTTCAGGTAATTGTATTATATGCTATTTTTAAAATGCAATTATAATTGGATAAACACTGCTAAATTAACTTCTGTAGATGCTGCATCCATGTAAGCCTCCACTAACCTGGTGTAATTTCCCTATTTTACTACACTTTCTCCAACAGAGTATGTTGGAAAACAAAAAACTTTTGTCTTTTTAACTAACTGGAGAGGTGAAAAATAGTTCTCTCTCTGGTTTTAACCAGCTTTCCTCTTAATAATTAGTTGAGCATCTTTTTGTATCATTAAGAATCATCTGCATTGGGGTGCCTGGGTGGCTCAGTCGTTAAGCATCTGCCTTCGGCTCAGATCATGATCCCAGAGTCCTGGTATCGAGCCCTGCATCCAGCTCCCTGCTCCGCGGGGAGCCTGATTCTCCCTCTTCCACTCCCCCTGCTTGTGTTCCCTCTCTCGCTGTGTCTCTGTCAAATAAATAAAATCTTAAAAAAAAAAAAAAAAGAATCATCTAATGCATTGCCTTTTTTTTTGTGAACTTTTTATGTGCCTGGTCAACTTACCTGTTGGTTACTGGTCTTAATTTTAGCAATTTCTGGTTAATTCTTTATAGACTAGCCTCAGCCCTCCCCTACAATATGGCTGTCTTATAACCTTGTCTAAGGATCTTCTGATATGAAGAATTATTTTTAAAATATAGGTTAATTTACTTGTTTCTTTTATGGTCTGCCGATTTGTAGTCACTGTTAGCAAGGCCCAACCTCACACGACGGTAAAATGGAATTTTCCCATGTTTCCCCCTAGAATTTTCATGGTTTCATTTTAAAATTTTAAAACTTTTATTCATTTGGAATTTATGAGTTATAGTGTGACATATAGATTCAACTTTATTTTTTGTTTTTAACATGGCTATGCAGCTATCTCAGCTCTTTACTGACTTTACTCCCCACTGAACTGTTAACACCTTTACCATATTCTCTTTTGTATTTGGGCCTATTTCTGAACATTCTCTTCTGTTCCACTGTTCTGACTATCCTTGTGTTAGTACCAGTGTTTTAAATATTGAGACTTTATAATAATATTTTAATATCTGATAGGATAACCCTACTTTATGCTGCTTCTTTTTCAATTTCTGGTTATTCTTGTATGTACATTTTTCCATATGAACTTTAGAATCAGCCTAATTTTTTAAACTATATTTTAACTGGAAAACTTAAACATTACATTCATAAACAACTTAAGGAACTTAGTATCTTTATTTTGTTGAATCTACCTATCCAAAAATATATAATATTTCCATTTGAAGAAGTATTTGTGTCCATTTTTTTAAGTATTCTTTGTGAAAGTTTTATACCTTTAAAAGGTTTATCTTTAAATGTTTTTTATTTTGTGTTGTTCTTTTATAAAGAGTCTTTTCTTCTTTTTTGTTTCAAGGGGTTTGTTGAAATATGAAACCTAGTAATTTCTGTATATTATCATTATATCTCATTATTTCACTGGCTTCTCTTATTGTTTGTAATAATTTAGCAGTTGATTATCTTGGGTTTTCCAGGTATATCATCTCCTAATAATGATACCTTTACCTCCACTTTTCTAATTCCTATGCATCTAATATCTAACTGTATCAGTTACAGCAATTACTATATTGCTTGGAGCTTAATCTTGTTCCTGTTTTTAATGGCTACCTCTAAGTATCTTTCCACTACAAATAATGCTGACTCCTGTGCTACCATACATTTATTTTGTTGTATTATTCAAATACCCAACTATCCTTATTATGTCTTTATTTTTTAAATCAAGAATATACGCTGAATCAGCAAAGTCAAAAGATGATTCTTTAAAAACACTAATAAGGCAGGACTAATAAGGGAAAAAAAGAAAACACAAAATGTGGATGGAAAATAGTACATGATACAGTTCTTACAAACATGAGGAAAAAAGAAGACACTATAATGGACCTTTATGCTAATAAATCTGACAACAGTAAGTGGACAATATCCTTGACAAACACCACAAAACAGATACCAGAAGAAACAAAATCCCAAGTCTTAATTTTTTTTTAGTGAACCTATTTTTTAAAAACCTGAAGAAAATTGGCCCAGATGCCTTTACTGTTGAATTCTTGCAGACATTTAGGAAGAAATGGCATCATTTTTTAAAAACCCTTTCAAAAAAAAAAAGAGCAACTTTTTTTTTTTTAAGATTTTATTTATTTATTTGAGAGAGAGAGAGAGAGCACAGTAGGGGGAGCAGCAGAGGGAGAGGGAGAAGCAGGCTTCCCGCCGAGCAGGGAGCCTGATGTGGGGCTCGATCTCAGGACCCTGGGATCATGACCTGAGCTGAAGGCAGACGCTTAAGTGACTGAGCCACCCAGGCACCCCGAGAACAACTTTCTAACTAGTCTTAAGAGAGCAACGAACGTTTGATAAAAAGAAAAATTACAAGTTTACCTCTCGTAAATAGAGATACAAAATCTTAACTAAACACAAGCAAATTCAGATGTTGAATGTGACTGTTTATAGTTTCTTATTTTATGGTGAAAGGTCTGATCACAACATTCATCTGCTCCATAAGTATAACTCATCTACTGATAGGGTCTGCTGCTCTCATCCATCTTTCTTCTCACTGCATCCTTGTGTCAATGCTAAATTAATGCTTTTTTTATTACTCATCATTGAATAAATTAGGTTTTCCTATTACAGCTATTTATAGGAGGTTCTGGGGAGAAGGAGTGGTGCACAGTCCCTGGCCAGGCTACACAAACCGACAGCTAGCTCTCCAGCACTGTACCAAATTCAGATGCAAATAAGGCCTCTCTGTGATCACAGGGACAAACCTCTCGTGCTTCTCTAAAGCAACGTGGGTCCAGGAAGGCTCCTACTGCCAACCATGCTTCCCTCAGTAACCACACTAACCACTTCCAAAAAAAAAAAAAAAAAAAAAAAAGGACCTAGCCCTTTAGATGGGCCCCTTACCTTCAGAAAGGGTATTTTCTTTTCGTTAGTGCTTTTTGGAGAGCTTCTGCCATTGGGCCCCTTCAACTCTCTGTGCCTTACTTATCTCCCTACTTCCTCCTTCCTGGTTTTTGTCCAATTTCAGCCAGGCTCATTCCAATTCCTGGCATTCCAAGTTCTTATACTCACCCCAATTCCTGCATTGGCTGTAGTAAATAAGGGATCTATAATTCCTGATTAGACCCCTCACATTTAAGGAGTCACTTTAAGGCGAGGAGACCCTTCACCTTTAAGGTGACAGGTTCCCATTCTGGGCCATGGGTCCTTCAACTTTCTGCACTTCCTCTGTGGGTAGGTTCTTCTGGAACTCAGTTGCTTTGGGCAGCCATTACATATATTTTGTACTCTGTGGATTAGGCCTGCCTTTAGTTTTTCCCCAAATGGAGTTCGCATCTGCTTTACTCCACTCTGCTTGTGATTTTGTAGGATTTCCTTGACACAGATAGAGAAAATTTCACTATGTTAAAATCTTCTAATACAGGGGCACCTGGTGGCTCAGTCAGTTAAGCAACTGCCTTCAGCTCAGGTCATGATCCCCAGGGTCCTGGGATGGAGCCCTGTGTCAGGCTCCATACTCAGTGGGGAGTCTGCTTTTCCCTCTCCCTCTGCTCCTCCCCCTGCCAATGCTCTCTCTCTCTCTCACTCATTCATTCTCTCTCTCAAATAAATAAATAAAATCTAAAAAAATAAATAAATAAAAATAAATGTTTGGGATCCCTGGGTGGCTCAGTTGGTTAAGCGTCTGCCTTTGGCTCAGGTTATGATCCCAGGATCCTGGGATCGAGTTCTCCATCAGGCTCCTTGCTCAGTGGGGAGCCTGCTTCTCCCTCTGCCTGCTACCCCCCCTGTTTGTGCTCGCTCGCTCTCTGACAAATAAATAAATAAAAGCTTTTTAAAAAAATCTTCTAGGGGTGCCTGGGTGGCTCAGTCGTTAAGCATCTGCCTTCGGCTCGGGTCATGATCCCAGGGTCCTGGGATCGAGCCCCGTGTTGGGCTCCCTGCTCGGCGGGAAGCCTGCTTCTCCCTCTTCCACTCCCCCTGCTTGTGTTCCCTCTCTTGCTGTGTCTCTGTCAGATAAATAAATAAAATCTTTAATTAAATAAAAATTAAAAAATCTTCTAATACACAGTTTTTCAAACTTTAAGGTGCATATGACTCGCCCAAGGATTTTGTTAAAATGCAGATTCTAACTCAGCATTTCTGGGTGGGACCTGAGATTCTGCATTTCTAACAAGTTGCCAAATAGTGCTGGTATTACTGCTCTATGAACCACACTTTTAAGTACCAAGAAATTAAACTACTTCATGCAAAGCAATGGTTTTTACTTTGCTTTTATCTGAAGATTAATTTTTTTCACTATTAGAACCTTTCTCCCTTAGAAAGAAATAGGATAGAGGCACCAGGGTGGCTTAGTTGGTTAAGTGCCCGACTCTTGATGTCAGCCCAGGTCATGATCCCAGGGATGTGGGATCGAGCCCACCCTCAGGCTCTATGCTCAGCACAGAGTCTGCTTGAGATTCTCTCCCCCTTTCCTTCTGCCCCTACCCCTGCTCGTGCACACTCTCTCTCTAATAAGTAAATAAATAAATCTTTTAAAAAAAATAGTATAACTAACATTTATTGACAGATCACTGTGGATAAATTCAATAAGAACCCACAAGACAGACACTACCATTACTACACCATTTTACAGATAAAGAGATGTATAGGTTAAGTAACTTGCCCAACACAGCATGGTAAGTAACAGAGCAAGGGTTAAATCCAGGCAATATGACTCTTGAGCCAGCTGTCATTTTCATACCCACTATATTACACTGTCGAAAAATTTCAATAGTTTATCTCTTGGCTAATTAAAGCCAATATAATCATATATCTGCAGATGTACTAAGAAAAATATCAAATAATGGTTTCTGTACATTATTCAAATTTCACCATCCTTCACTTATACATAGGCTGAAAAAAAAGATGCACATTCGACTTTTCTATTATCAAATGATTTTATTAGTAAGATTAATTACCCCACAGGGAAATGTTTTCCCGTAGCACTGGGAGAAGTTATTATCACTGACGCAGGGTTTATTTCAAAAACCTATTCAATGAGGTACTCAAATTTCGACTATTTCACTGAACTCTTTAAAACTATGTCGAACAAAGTATGTGCTTTATTCTTAGCAATATAACACACCACAGGTAGTATTAAAGAGATTATTAAAGGAGATTCACTGCTTTCAAAGAAAACAAACTGACAACAGCTATACAGGGACAGCTGAGTAACTGACCAAACTTCCCCAGAAAGCCTAAGATCACAATTACTGACAATCAATCAAGCTAATCAATATCTATTATGCTGAGGTATCTGTAAATTATAGCTTTGCTTTTGTAGAGAGGGACTATAGTACTGATAAGAGGCTTAAACTTATACACTACACTTAAATTAGGCTTCAATAATTAACAATGAGTTAAAAAGAACATGTGAGGACTTTTTAATTCTTGCCAGCCTACAGCTAAGCAATTGGCTATCCAATGCTACAAAAACCTCATTATAATAGGTTTTGAGACAGTAGTTTGGTTTCCCCTTAGCAGAAGTTTAAAAATAAACAAGTTTCTGATTGTTTCTAAACTGAAAACACGAAGCAGAATTCTCATTATTCTTCAATCTTAGAACAGATAATTTTTTTTCAATATATATAGCAGCAAAGTTCATACTATTCAAAAAGCTATATAATTACCCTAGGTTTAAGAGGCTTTACTGTTGGAATATCAGTTCCTTCAGCTCTCTGTCTGCTTGAATCAAAAGTCTTCCGTTTTTTAGTGGCAGTTTTCTGGCAAATGGGTCCATGTTTTTTCTGTTAAGATAAAGAAATGCAATGTATCATTTTCTTTTCCATAGAAAGGAAGTCTATAAAACTTCAAATTGTCATCTGAGACCAATTTAAAAACTAGAAGATGAAATAGTAATATATAAGAATATTTTGCTTTAACTAAAATCGTTAGAAAGTATATATAATGCATGCTATAAGTTATCTTTCTCAAGAAAGTATGAATACTATATACAAGAAAGTATAGATAAATACTCTTCCAGTTTTCACACTGCTAAGAATAAGGAAAATAATGTAACCAAGTCAAAGTTATTTGAGTGAAAAAAAGTTATCTTCATTACCAAATACATGAAAACAGATATTGGAAAAAATGTAAACAGAGACTGCATTAGTGTGAGGATTACAAAAGTTAACATAATAGTAGTAGTCTGGGTTACTAAAGTTATTAACATAACCGTAGCATGTTACCATAAAGTTAACATAAAATAATAGGACTTGGTGGTCCGATTTGTGTCCTTCCTCCACAATCATCTCTTTCTTCCCTCCTGGAACAAGTTTACCTTTCTTTACCCATGATTTTTCTTGAGCTATCTAGTGTTCCACTTCTATAGGCTTTTTAAATATGGCTGCCAACTCATTCATTCAATCATTCATGTATTCATTTTAAGGACATTACAATGGACGCTCTCATAACTGACCTCCAATTAACCTACTGGATAAATAATCATTCTCCTTCTTCCAAATAAAACATGTTAATGGATGACCTAAGTGCACTATATGCACTTTTTTCTTTTGTATTTTGATAACACTGAACAAGCTACAACTGTTAAACTTTATCTGAGAAAAGAGGAAACCTCATAACTGGTTGGTTTGATATCATGCAAACTCTTATATTTTCAATACACACTTAGAAATTAATTGTTTTACATACTTGTTTTCAGTTTTCATTTTATTTTTAATTTTTTTAAAGATTTCATTTATTTATTTGACAGAGAGAGACACAGAGAGAGAAAGAGGGAACACAAGCAGGGGGAGTGGGGGAGGGAGAAGCAGGCTTCCCGCCCAGGAGGGAGCCCGATGCAGGGCTCAATCCCAGGACCCTGGGTCCATGACCTGAGCTGAAGGCAGACGCTTAACGACTGAGCCACCCAGGCGCCCCCTTGTTTTCAGTTTTCATTTTAATAAGCAAGTACTATTAATTATAGCTATTAGAATAAAAATCTCTTAAATACAAAAAAAAATTAGAAGTGTGGCTAACAGGCAACTTTCTAATAGATGTCTGTTCTTACAATGAGTTGTGTCAAAAGTATGTAGTACTTGTTCCCAAATCTGATGTATTATATAAGTTGTAGCTGTATAGTGATTACATTATTTAATTAAATATTAAATAAATAAGGGCAAAAGAAGGCATTTTCTTTCCTATGTAAACTGAGCTCAATATTTTGAACATGGTTTGGAAAATAGTGAGATGACATGAAAACAAAAAAAAATCACTGAGTTAAATGTGGGCAAGATGTTTTTAAAGGACAAAGGAAAAAAGCTGTCATTATTTAAAAGGAGTTGATAGTCCAACAGACACTTTGGATCATTAAATCCTTGCTTTGTTTTAAAGAAACAAACTGGAAATAGTAACATGCATTCTGGATAGTGACAGAACTCTAATCAGCATTCATATTCAAAGAAAAGTCTTTATTCTACATCAAAATATTAATAAATGTATTTTTATAATTAAAGTAAGAATAAAATACTATAGGTACATGGGCATTTTTTCCCTTATTCTCTAGTTAGTTGGCTAGTTTATATTAAAATCAATTAAGAGTACTTCTATTTGTGTTACTAAATAAAAGTATCTAAAGAATGCATAATATGTTTTTGGTACACTTTTATTTTTTTTTTTTTAAAGATTTTATTTATTTGACAGAGAGAGCACAAGCAGAAGGAGGGAGAGGGAGAAGCAGGCTCCCTGCTGAGCAAGGAGCCCGATGTGGGACTCGATCCCAGGACCCTGGGATCATGACCCAGGCCGAAGGCAGCCGCTTAACCGACTGAGCCACCCAGGCGTCCCTTAGGTACACTTTTAATTGAACACAATTTTTCTTTGAATATTTCAAATATACATAAGAATTAAGAGAATAGTGTCATGCACTCCCATCTACTCATCAACAATTATCAACAATTTAGCAAACTTGTCATCTATCCCAGCTTTTTTTCCTGAGGTACTTTAAAGCAAATCCCAGACACATACCATTCTTTATCTTTAAATACATAATTATGCATTTCTGAGTTTTTGTTTCATTTTTGTTAATATTCCCACAGAGAAACACTTTAACACTTTAACAGAGTAGTTCTGAAGACCAAACTATGAAGGAAAGAGACCACTCTAGAAGAAAGACATAGATGGAACTGATGCTCTTGAACAAAGAACACTGGTCAGTATCTCTTTAAATTATTCCACAGAGGTTCTTTCCATGAGAGTTGTCCTGAAGTATCAAATAATTATAGATCTAACATAATCCAAAGGAAAAAGGTACTCACTAATGCCACCGGAAAGAACGTTCTTCCACAAATCTTGCAAGGTAACAATTCTCCCACTTGGACACTTCCATTTTCTAAAACAGGAAAGAATTTAATTAATAAATTCTTTGCTCAAATTGTGAAATTTCCGAATTTTAATGTCTTCATATGTAAGTTGTCAGTTCTTGTGGAAAATGTCTTGTTTCATTTTGGAATAAGCAATATTATTAAAATAGGCACAAGACTTAGAGTTACCAGTGGTCAAAAAGGACATGCCAAATACTGAAGTCATGATTTAAGTATCACCAAACTGATATTGTTGGAAATCTTTTGTTTTCTTTAATTTTAACCAAACCAATTTATTATATTCTCTGAACTTATACCCTCTCTCTACTGTAAATTACCAAACTTTAAAACACCAAGTTTACCTTAAGGTTAATATTATATATTATTAATCTTCAAAGCATTAAGATATAACATTGGTGATCAGTGAGATGGCTTCCTGAGATGATCTAAGGATTCTAAGATAAAAAGAATCTTGTTCTGTTTAACAGCAGACAATAGGAAGTATAATGCCTTAAAGAAAGAATCACTTAGTTACTAAGCTACCTTTATTATATGAATTGTTCATTATTTTATACATATAATATTATATAAGAATTCAATGGACCAGCAAACTGAGATATTATGTGCTATGGCACAATTCATTAAATAAGGGACAAGCAGCTGAAACTTTTACTCAGTCAAAACTTAATGCACCTATCATACATTTTCATACAACACATTTTGTTACTAAATTGATTTAAAAGAAACAACTACATTCTTTGGAATTCTACATAGCTGAGTCAATTTGTCATTTTGTTATCTAGCCAATTATCAAACTAAATTTATTTCCATACCTGTAAGTTTCTAAAAATGATACTTGAATCTATACCTTAAACATATTTTCTACTGAATATTTTACTGTTAAAATTCCTTTATCACATGAAAGACAAATAGAAAGCCACTTTGTTTTATAAGTAACCTAAAGAAACTCATGAGAAAAGTACAATTATGACTTCATATAATTTGTTCCAAAGCAATTAGTGAGTTCAAGAAAACTGAAAGAAAAATCAGAATAAACATGGGTGGGAATACAATCCAACCGTAACAGAAAAACTGTTTTGTTCTCTCATTCTCTTAGTACTCCACTGCCCTATTTTAATGGTAGATAGTGACTATCTGTCATCTTAGATGGAGGCAATGTCTCTATGGTGGCAGTTAAGCAGTGGGCACTACAAAAGCAAAGATTTGCCTGAATTGTTCTTCTCCAATACCAGAGGGTAGGTTATTTAGGGAGAGCAACCTCATTTATACGGACTTAATTCCACTACTAAAAAGTTGAGGCAATTGCTGGATAGAATCTGTAGCATACATTAAGAATGTCTTCATATGGGGTGCCTGGGTGGTTCAGTCGTTAAGCGTCTGCCTTCGGCTCAGGTCATGATCCCAGGGTCCTGGGATGGAGCCCTGCATCGGGCTCCCTGCTCCGCGGGAAGCCTGCTCTCCCTCTCCCACTCCCCCTACTTGTGTTCCTTCTCTCCCTCTCTCTCTCTCTGTCAAATAAATAAATAAAATCTTAAAAAAAAAAAAAGAATGTCTTCATAATGACGGGCAAAGTGATGCCACATGATACATAATGTATTGTTTGTTTATTTATAATTTTCATATATTCCTTTAAATTCTAAGAAATGATTTAAAAATTCATCAATACAAAATGTTAAAGAGTATCACATATTTTACTTACACTAAAGTATATTTCAGTTGAATGAATGACAAAGCAAAATTTTATAAAAATTAACTATTGAGAAAAATATTTTCAACCCATGGAAATAAAGTGAGTGCTTGGGCCCCTACCACTTGCCAAGCACATATCAAGTAATAATAATACTAGAGTGGAATAACACAATCATTGTTCTTATAAAGCTAACAGTCTACATAATTTACTTCTTCACTATATATCTAAGAACCAAATCATCTCCCAGTTTTTACTGTAATAGCAACTACAATACCAGCATATAATAAAATCCAATTCTTGGTATTAATTCCTACAAGTCATCAAATATGTTCAAATTGTCTTTAAAAGAAAAAACAATCTTTATCACTAAAAGGCATAAAAAAAAGGAAACAGCATTAAAGAGAAAGCATTTAAGAACAATTATCTCAAAAAAGAAAAAAATAAGTCATTACTTCATTCAAAATAAATAAAGATATAAATTTATAGTCCCCTCCCTCTTATATTAGCTGGTCATACAGTATAGCCCTATAATTCACAAAATATGTGCATGTATGTTAGTGTCAACACCCCCTTCTACCAATAGGTCATGATAAGCAGCTTAGGTTCAGAATCACAAAGGTACATTTTGGTTGTAATGTATTCATGAAAAGACATGAAAGCTTAGCAAAAAAGGCACTGAAATTTGTCTCATAAGTCCCAGCTCTATCACATAGAACTATAAACTCCCTGGGCAAGACATTTAACCTGACTAAGGTTCAGCTTCCTCTTGTATAAAATTTGGAAGGAAGTTAGGTTAAATAACCTACAGGGCCCCCTTCTATCTCTAACACGCCATAATAAATATACTATATGTATTTAATAAAATCTACCTTAAGATCACATTAGCAAGAAAAGTACATGAATGATAACATACCACTCTTACTGGTATTAAATTAAACAAAAATTTGGTCATATATAAGGATGATTAAACCTGTTGACCAATTGCGGTTGGTGGAACGAATGCTTCAGGTAGCATGTAGAATGTTGACAAAATCACTTCCACTTGACTACATACAGAACTGAGAATCTGCAAGGAACTATAGCAAAGAACAAGATGTCTCTCTCCTTGTTGGTAAAGTCTTCACTACATGAATTAGAAGAAAATGTATGACTAATCATATAAATAGCCTCAGTTTAACATTTGTTAAATGAGGATATTATCTGCTCAATCTACCTTAAAATTTAAGGGATCACCTGAGATGTTATACATGAAAATGCTTTTACAACCAATGAAATAAGAAAATACTACTCTCCAGCACATGCAGGCAAACTCCACTAATCTCTCCTGTGTGGCAAAAGCTAGCAAATTGTGAGGCTTATAAAAATATAGTAGAGACAATACGCAAAGGGCTGACTATTGTAGTAGAGAGCAAGCACTGTTGAAAGAAGCACTCAAATTAATGGACAAAACCACATAAATAAAGTACATTAATATTCTAAAACTTTCCAGAAGCTAACCTCTCCTGATAAAATTTATCTCACACACAGTGTTGATTCTGTTACGCATTACTGTATTTAGCAACTTCAAAACCTGCACCATAGGCTTGAAATGGTATCTTTACATAATACTATTATATGTATCTATTATATATAGATGTGAAATAATATGCTGTTATCTAAATAGTTATGACATTCTAAAATGGATATATTTAAGAAATAGGAAAGAACATTTTTTTCTTTTAAGATTTTATTTATTTATTTGACAGAGAGAGACAGCGAGAGAGGGAACACAAGCAGGGGGAGTGGAAGAGGGAGAAAGAAGCAGGCTTCCCGCCGAGCAGGGAGCCCGATGTGGGACTCGATCCCAGGACCCTGGGATCATGACCTGAGCCGAAGGCAGACGCTTAACAACTGAGCCACCCAGGCGCCCAAGAAATAGGAAAGAACATTTTCAAAAGAAAAGAAATCTTAGAAATTAAGAACAGTTCTGGCCTCTGTGTAGCATGTGTATTTCTTCACCACGGGTCACCGCTCATCTGACTTCAACCTTTAAAACAAACCTTCATTTTGAAGCATATAGCATATATTATACCATCCTCTTCCAACAATCCTTTTCAGAATCTAATTACTTTCAGGTCAACAATCCCTAATAATCTCAAAAGATTTTCCTCTTTCAGCTCATCCTAGATTTCAACATTCACACTTAACCTACTCAACACATAGCCTTCACACTCCACTCCTCTTTAGTCTATCACTCCAGTTCAACAAAAATAACGACTGTTAAAATAATTTAGTAACAGTCCACCTTTGGACTCTTAAAATACCCAAGCACCTTCTCTGACCACTTACTTCTACCTCCTACCTCTCTTTAAATCACTTTATTGATCTCAAAATGATTTGCATCTTCTTGATAACCCATTCCTGGTTGCGCTTTCCTTCCTACTCAGTCTGAACCTGACTAGTCATTTCCACTTTTGCCAATCATCCTCAAATCCCTTGCTCTATGGTCACATGTTTGGCAAATGTTAGATTAAACGAATGGATTTTCTTAGAGCAGAACTTCCTCAGTCTTAAAAAAGAGATTTAGTATATTATTATTTCCCGAACATAAATCCTGACCCTAGGACCACCATGAATCTGCCAAATCCAGAGGCACCTGGCTGGCTCTATTGGTAGAGCATATGACTCATAATCTCAGGGTCATGAGTTCAAGCTGTATGCTGGGCATGGAGTCTACTTAAAAATAAATTAATAATAATAATAGCCAAATCCAAAGCCCTCTTTTGAATCCTCATCTACTAGACCTTTCTATAGCATGAGGCACTACTGATCAATCCCTTCCACCTTTAAAGTGCTTTTTCTCTCGGCTTCAATGACATTTCTCCCTCCTAAGCCCAAGTTTTTCACATCTCAGAAGGTAAGCAGCATTTGACCTGGTATTTAGACCTCCAGGTATACCTGGTGCTATAGGCTTTTTCTGACACATATTCACTACTCAGTAAATATTTTCTCATCACTTTCCTTTCTTGATAATTTTTAAAACCCTTTACAGACTTCTTCCTGCTCAACCCTAAAGCATCAATTCCTCCCAAGCTTCTTTTCTCATTTTATTACATAAAACTTTCCTAGGTGAAAGTATCCACTTGCTGTCACTTTTATGTCATGACTACCAAGCTAAAACTCCACATAAACATTTACAAGTAGCTATGAGACATTTCTATTAGATAGCCCCCAAACTGTACAAACACATTTCTAAAGCCAAACTCGTTACCCCTTCTCCCACACTTGGTCTTCCTTCTTGGTTAAAAATATTAATATTACCTCTTAGTCAAAGCTAGACAGCCCTTTATCTTTGATTCTTTTTCTCTCTTATATCCAACAGTCATATCTCACCTCTCTAACTCAGAAATATCTTCTAAATCTATCTTCCCTTTTTAATTCCCACTATCTGTGCCTCAGTTCAAATCCTCATCCCATATATGTATTTCCAGTCTCTTCTCTCTCCAGCCTATCCTGCTGCCATAGCCATCTAGTAAGACTGCCCACAATCCCTTCCAAGCATGCTGTTTTACCTCTATTGAATCACTCCTAAGCTCCTAACACACTTCCTATGAGTTTCCCCATCCAATAAACAAGTACTGAGGGGGCCTCCTATGCACTAGGCACTTTACTGAATGCTTTATATATGTGACATCATTTAGCTCCAGTTTTTATAGCTGAGGAAACTGAAGTTCAGATTTACCAAATCACAGAGCTAAAAAGAAACAAAACAATGATCCAAACATAGGCCTCTCCAACACACTGGCTTTTAAAATAACCTAGCATCCAACTCAGCACCAACAAACAATGAATGCTAGATAAATCAATAAAGATGAAGAATTATTCAGTAAACTAGCAAGTGTTTGGATTAGAGAAAAACAAAACAAAAAGGAAACCCTAATGGGACAGGAATGCTTTCTTCAACTAAATCGAGGGTACACTAGAGAAGAGCAATTAGACTTCCAATGAGGTTTTAGAGGGCAGTATACTAAGATCTGCTAATTTAGTAAACCAAAAAAGGAATGGGCAGCCTGAATCTGTTACAACTGTTAATAACCATTATTAAGATGTTATGAAAGAAATGACAACAGTGTATTTATTAAATCTGCTTAAAGTTTATCATCTCTCCATTTTACAGATGAAAAGCTTAAGAGAGATTAGAACTCTCCCAAGTCTAGAACTAATTCTACTGGCCTTGGTATACCTACAGGGCACAAGAGTTAGGTGAAAAGGAATTAAAGGTTTTGCTCCAATTACACACAGAACACAGAAGTGCTCAAAAATAGGTTACACAAAATCATGAGCGATAATTTATATTTAGTTTTTTTTTTTTTTTAAGATTTCATTTATTTATTTGACAGAGGGAGACATAGCGAGAGAGGGAACACAAGCAGGGGGAGTGGGAGAGGGAGAAGCAGGCTTCCTGCTGAGCAGGGAGCCCGATGCGGAGCTCGATCTCAGGACCATGGGATCATGACCTGAGTGGATGGCAGACGCTTAACGACTGAGCCACCCAGGTGCCCCTATATTTAGTTTTGAAATACAGTGTTCAGCCTAATACCTCATCTCTTAATGACCAGGAAACATGAAAAGCCCCAGAAGACCAAAAATAATACAAGTGGTACATGCTTTATACACAAATAATTTTTAAAAGAGTATGATAATCTTCAATAGAATTTTTTAGGGGTCCATGTATTTTCTGGTTTTGTAATCAAGATTAGTCCAGTAACTGGTTTCAACTAGAAACATGGGTCTAACAACAAACAGTACAACATTTGCTCAATTACTATGATACGGTGAGCAAATTCCTGGAGATTTTCTACTGGACACTGCAATATAAGCAATATAACATTTATTAGAGACTTCAAAGTGCTAGACTTTAGGGGCACCTGGGTGGCTAAGTCGGTTAAAGCCTCTGCCTTTGGCTCAGGCCATGATCCTGGAATCCTGGGATGGAGCCCCTGCATCTGGCTCCCTGCTCCCAGTGGGGATCTGCTTCTCCCTCCCCCTCCCCCACCCCTTGCTCTCTCTCACTCTCTAATAGATAAATAAAATCTTTAAAAAAAAAAAAGTGCTAGACTTTAACTTCCAATAAGGGTAAAACTTTATCTTATTTATCATTGTATCTATGTTTATTAAATGAAGGCATGGGTGAATGAATTAATGAATGGAACCTTAAGATTCAAACTTTTGATCTTTGCAAAACGTGACCTAACAGGGACTGATTTTAAAAAAGAAGAAAGGAAAGAAAGAAAGGCACTGTTCTAACTTCAACAAAAACTCTAGGAGCTTTTATTTTATTAGTTTAAACCACTTGAAATTACTAATATTCAATTGTTTTGCCCTACAAAAAAAACAATTTCATATATTTTAACCTAACCTAATTAGAACTAAACACATTACAGTTAATGATAGTAACTCATTTTGTTAAAAACAAACAAACAATAAAAAAAAAACTGAAAAGTAAGGAGCAAGTACTGTTTACCATGATACATCACAAGCTGGGTCCATAAAACATACCCCTCATAACATATCATATTATATCAGAATACATGTATTTTTCCACCCATGTAATTGAATACTATACAAGGTTTTCATTATATTTTAAAAGCATTCTTAGTAAGATTTCAATAGTAATGTCTTAGTATTGCTAGAATATAAGATTCACTATAACACAGACTCAATGAGAGCAGGGCTTTTGACTTTATTTTTTTTGCTACGTCCCCAGGGCCTAGAATGGTGCCCATCATAGTCAAAGTCATTCATCTAAAAACAAATATTTATTAAGTACCTACTCTGTGTCAGACACTTTTAGGTGCTTAGCATACATAAGTAAAAAAAATGAAGATCTTTGCCTTAATTACAAATGTTAAATAAAATAATATATATCTGCAGAAAAGTTGTGTTAAAGCACTTAATGTGTGTTATGATAACTTCACAAGAATTCCAGAACACATGATCCTACCTACTATGCTACAAGACCACCACACATTTTAAAATTTATTTAAAAAGTAAGGTGCCTCCCGGAGTCCTCTAAAAAACAGTATCTTGAAAGTAAGGAGTACGATCATTACAATTCCTATTTCGTGGAAACTTAATGATCTCCCTGAAATAAATGAAATGATCAGAGAACAGGACCTTCATTTGTCATTATACTACAGCTGCCCACAAATGGAAAATTATCAGAATTCTTACCTACCATTCTCCAGCTCTTTACTATGAGAATAAAAGGGTAAAAAACTATCATATTCATCATTACATTTATTTTTTGGTATGCTTTGGTACCTGCAGAAGTTACCAGTTATTACTTTTCACTTCATAACACAACCTGAAATAATCTGCTCTCTGGCATGCAACAATACAAGGCTCGATGCTTCTGTTTATTTTTAATTCCACCTGAATCTCTGTAAAATAGGAGGGGGAAAAAAAGAGCTAAACCAAAGCAACACGATCTTTCATAGGAAGGATTAACCACAATTTGAAAAATAACCTTGAAACTGTTGTTGCCAATGTTAGCTGGGTTTTTTTTTCCTTTGTTGTTTTTAGGCAAATGTTATACTACAGAGGATAAAATGGACAAAAATAATAGAGAAGTGCAAGAACTGGGAACAAAGCAAAATCTGGAGTCATGGTTACAGCACAAGGATTAACTCAAGATAAGGAATCAATGCCGGCTCTTCCTTACTGAGTCGTCATTAATAAGCTCTTAAATCCTTCTGTTAATCTATTGTCCCGGCTCTGAAGCTGGCCAGTGACTCCTCCTTGGGAGATGCTCTTGGCATCCCTCTGACAGAAGATGCGGTAGAAATAGAAAAACGGTTACCTAGGGAAACTGGCCAAGGAAAGTGTCAGGAGCTAGAGGCTGAAAACACACCCCGGGGCCCCAGCAGAGGCTGGCAGTAGGGAGGCCATGGACATTAACGAAGAGTCCACTTTGCAAGAAAAATGAAATCTGCCCGGAGACTGTGATTACCAAAAGGACACTCAGGAGTCAGGCAAGACCAAAAGATGGTAGGAAGAGAGCTGCAGGCAAATGCCAAAGGCAGTAACAGGCTCGCGCGGGGGGAACCGCAGCTGAAGACCGTCCGAGGCGGGGCAGCCAGAGGATCATTAGCTCCACGGTGTTGGGGGCTGTAAGGGTACTGCCCTCCAGGGCCTCCCGAGGAGCGGCGGGGTCCACCACTTCAGTCCAGCCCTCGCCTCCCCGGCACCGCTGTCCTGGGCACCCCGGGTGCTCCAAGGCCCGCTCTAACCGCCCGGCCCACACCTCTTCACCTCCTCACCTTCCAGTCCCTCCATTGCGCCACCACCTCTGGTTCCGCGAGATTCCTCCCCCAGCACCCGCCGCCACCGCCGCCACCGCCGCCACCGCCGCCGCCACCGCCGCCGCCACCGCCCAGCTCCGGCTGTAGCAACCCGGCCGCACCTCCCACCCGCTAACATCCCGGACTCCCATTGGCCCGATGTTGGTGGGGCGGGGCTCAGGAGAGGCGGGGCTCACCGGGGGGCGAGCCTCCTGCAGCAGCCGCACGGCGGCTTCCCGACTGTGAGCTCTCCTGGTCGTCCTCCCGGTAAGCCTAAACCGCTTCAGGTTGCCTACCGTAGCTAAACGACGCCTTTGTTCTACTGACTGCCGACTTGTTTCCCTCACACACTATCCTTTCATTTAGAATGTCTCAGCACCTCATGGGCATCCCTTCACCAGTCCCTCAGTGAGTCAGTGCAGTTCTGTCTTCTCGTCTCTACCTCTCTGAGGGCTCTAAGCAAACAAGCAAACCAAACACACGCCCTACATGCGTATATGCAGCGCACTCTCCATTTTCCGCTAGTCGGTCACGCGACGTTACCTGAGTGTATGCCCTAGACCTGATAGTCACACACACAGATTTAGGAGTTAAGGCACTCCCCCGCCCCCCAAAATCATACTTTGCGTCTGGGATTGTAGAACGGAGATCGCTCTAAACACTTGGAAACAATTTTCTCAGCATGAAAGCTTGGGCGGAAAATTACAAGTGAAACCCAGCCCTCCCTTCATCTTCATCTACACTGGGCCTACCCAGACCCTATACTTTATCATCCTTTAACTAAAATAGTCTGCTGGCTTCATAACTTATGTACTAATACCAAAATTATGTTTGATCAAGGAGTTTAAGGGCGGAACTAAGTTACGGAATGAGGCCTATTTCTGTCAGAGTAAAAACCTTTTGGGGATGAAGGTAACTTCAAAACTAGCTAAAACTTTTATTTAACAGTCTAACACATTTCACTAGAAGCAAATTTCTTTGAAAGTTTGATTTAGCAGTGATAAACCGTATTTGTTAACTCTAGTAGATCTACTGGCAAGTTATCGGTATTAATATGATTTCGGTAACAAATCTTATAGTAATTTTCTCATTTATCTGTTCAGTTGCAGAGTTTTCACATTATATTTAACTTTGTCTACTGCTAAAAGTATGTATCTTACAAAGCAGTAGGCTTTAGGAAGCAATGGTGAAGGTGTTACGCTTCATCACTCAGATGAAGGTATTACAGTTGACCCTTGAATAACATGGGGGTTGGGGTACTGACACCTGCACAGTGGAAAGTCCACGTATAACTCTTGACTCCTCAAAAACTTAGTAGCCTGCTATTGACCGGAAGCCTTACCAATAGCATAAACAGTCAATTAACACCTATTTTGTCTATTATATGTATTATATACTCTTCTTACAGTAAAGTAAGCTAGAGAAAAAATGTTATTGGGAAAATCATAAGAAAGAAAATACATTTACAATACTGTATTTATACAAAAAAATCCACATGTAAGTGGACTCTCACAGTTCAAACCTGTTCTTTTCAAGGGTCAACTATATAAACTAGAAACAAACACTAGAGGGGGACATCACCTCTCCTTGGGAAAGTTATCTAAGTACAGTTGAATGTGGTATGGTTCATCTCTTACACAGAGTCATGTGAAGGAAAACTTCAACCAGGCCTGTTTCTATTCCTGCCCTTCCCATGGTTCTGCTCTGACTTTTCTGTTCCTCTAACATCTGAGATCCTAGGCCTTAATGGCCAGACCACAGCCACCTCCCACTTAGCCTCCCTGGCCTAAGTGGAAAGGTCCTTTTTCCTTGGTGCTGCTAAAACAAAGCTAGAATTGTGGGGGGCGGGGGGGGGAGTGGATGGGGAGGACTTTTAAAAGAGCACAAAGGAGGAAAAAAATCACACTTGGAAGAAAACCCAAAAATAAAGAAGCAATACTTGGGCACCTGGGTGGCTCAGTCGTTAAGCGTCTGCCTTCGGCTCAGGTCATGATCCCAGGGTCCTGGGTTCGAGCCCCGCATCAGGTTCCCTGCTCGGCAGGAAGCCTGCTTCTCCCTCTCCCGCTCCCCCTGCTTGTGTTCCTGCTCTCGCTGTGTCTCTCTCTCTGTCAAATAAATAAATAAAATAAAAATAATAATAAAGAAGCAATACTTTACAAATTACAAGTTCTTGAACTGAAGTCAAGCCAAAGAGTGAGTTGGCTAATACATACTCTATTATGTATAATAACTATAGTAACAACAAAAACAGTAAGGCAATAATAATGATAATAATACAATTTTAAAAATCATGTTAGGCATATTTTAAGTCCTTTTCATATGTTCACTTATTTACTCTTCAAAACAGTTCTTCAGAGTAGATACTATAATTTTCATTTTTCAGAATTCTTTATTTTCTAGACGTCTCAGATTAATTTTTTTACCATATTTATACTACTAGTGTATGTCTGATTTTACCTATGGCAATTTCATGGGACTCCTCACTTCCCTTCCTCACCTTGCCTTCTAGCTGCCTTAAATATAATTCTAATTGTTCAGACATGTTGTTGAAGGTATACTTGGGTGGGCATTACTACTGTGAATCTTAATTCTTTAAAACATGCCTGCTAATCTCCTGTATAGATAATAGGCTCTCAGCACTTTTATGCTACAGCTATCCTGGCTCCTGCAGCTTTTTTCCTGGTCCTGACCTCTGGGCAAAGAGGCCATTTTCTTATCTGCCTTCCTAAATTCCATCCTCTGCCTCCTATATGCCTGGCCTGAGAGTCTGGTCTTGGTGTTCTCTTCTGACTTTACTTCCTCTTGATTTATTCCATTTTTCTGATGCATCCATTCAACAAATATTTGTTGAGTACCTACTATATTTCAGGCCCATTTCTTTATTAGCCAGTTACTAAAATGATTACTAGCCAGTTATTAAAATGAATGGAGCTCAGTTCCTTCTCTTATGTTCCTTATCTGTTCATATTTTTTTAGCTGCCAAGTGATCTTTTTAGCTGATGGTAACATTCATAGATGAATACAAAATAAAGATTTTCTCACCTCTTTCTCATACAAAAAAGAAAGCAAAGGTTCAGAGATGTTTGTTGACTCAATACAGGTGACAAAATTAGTAAGTAGCTGAAATAGATATCGGACCCTGTCTTATTACATCATATCCCTGATTCTTTATGCCTTGCATTACTTTCTCTTCAACCATTATTTCCTGGAGCCAATCCACTTATCTTTTGCACCTTCCAAAGGGCTGAGCAAGCCACATATATCTTCTTGTTTCAAAGCTCCAACCTCCTGTTGGATCTTACCCAAAGATCAATTTCCCTTTCAGAGACATTTGGCTCTCACTGAAATCATTTTCAGAGAATAGCTAAATGTGATTCTAAATTTCAGTGAGAATCCAACTCAGTTTATCAACTCCCACTATGTAAGGCATTTCTTCTCTCCACAGCCTCCAGAGGAATGGCTCACTATAATTTAGTAATTCACACATTTAGTAATCATAACAAAATGATAATTTTCATCAAAAACAAACGAAGCATATTTCCCCTAAAAGGGGAGAAGGAGCTGTTGAAGTTTTCTAGATTGAGGAAGCACATCCTGAGTTGGCTCTTACTAGTTTTATTTTGTAGATTGAAGTAAAAACAAATTTCTTTAAGTTTTCAGGGAAAAATATAGTGATAGTCCTAAATAAGGAAACACTGAGAAGAGGGGGGAGAAAAAAGGAGGAACTTAAAGCAAGCTTCATCTCCTTCATTGATTGGAAGGCTACTCCATTCACAGTATGATAGTGATTATTCTACTCTTTCTCCTCTAGTTCCAAAAGAATCTCCAGTTCTGAAAGGAATCTCTATTCTCTCCACCTTCAAAATTAATTCTCAGCAGCAATAAGATACATTTTTTCAACCTTCAGTTAGGATCCCATCTATCCATCCCTTGCCACCACAATCCCAAATCTTATCTGAAAATTTGTTAATCCAAATACTCTCACATATACAACTCTGTTCTCGGCACAGAGGGGGACAATGGCATAAGACTTAAAAAATTAATGGAAGTCTGGCATGTTCTGGGATAGTCAGTAAAGAAACAAGAGTAATTAAATATATTTATTCATGATGTAATATTTTTTCCTAACTTACAAAGCATAGGCACTATAGTTATATAATTCATATATTTTTAATCTCAGATGCAGGGTGTTGAGTTAATAATACTTACCAGTGTACAACACATGTGTCAACTGCCTACACAAAGGCATCTTTCTTCCCCCATTTTATTACTTAGACTTTCATCCACCATTTTAACTCTATTTACCAACCTCCTCACTATAAGCACCATTATATTGCATTTAAGTTCCAAAGCTCACAGGTATCTTTGGGTATATGTGGTTCCTTGAAACATATGTGGTATTGTTTTATATGTGCATCTGTTCTTAATTTATATACATGACAGTATACTGTAGCCTTCATTCAATTTGTAATTTTTAAATAAATATTCATTTAGAGATTCACCCATGCTCCTGTATATAGCTAGTTTATTGCTTCTGCATGCTGAATTACTGTATGTATACACCACATTTTGTTTACCCATTTCTATAGTGATGGACACCCAGTTGCCTCTAACCTGCTGCTACAATGAACATCTTTGTGCCTGTCCCCCTATGAACCTGGGCTCAAGTTTCTCTGGGATGCATTCCTGGAATGGATTACTGGATCATATTCATTTCTAGTAAGTATGCCCAGATTGTTCTCTACAATGGCTGTACCAGTATTCACTGCCATTAGCCATGTGCAAGAGCACTCATCTTGCTATAACTCATTAATAGCTGGCTTACCTCAAATTTTTACCAATCTGTTGAAAGTCAAGACTTGGGCATCTCTTTATATACTTGCTAATTCAGATTTGATTTTCAGTGAACTGCCTAGTTTTATCCATATTTTATATTGGGATTCTCATTTATTCTTATGGATTTGTAAATTCCTTGTATATTTTAGATGTTAGCGTCTTGCTGTTTTGGTTATTTTGATAATCTTTTTCCAGTTTGTGACATATTTGATAACTTTGTCTATTATACCTTTCATTGAACGGAAATTTTTAACTTTAATTCTGTCAAGTCCATCAATATATTTTTTCTTATGAATTGTACACTTGAGTTTTTATTAAAGTTCTCTTCATCTCTAGATTATGAGAGTATTTGCTTACACATTTTTCTATTAGTGTAACCAAATCTAATCCTAAAAAAACAGAGACAATGTAGCTACAGATTAGGGAGGACAGCAAAAACATTTTTTTTCCTAGTGTCCTGTGTGTTATGGAATAACTCTAAAAATTCAAATAAGAACCAATGCCTAGAACTGTTTTGACAATTGTGAACTTGAGCTTTTTGCCTATTGTTGCCAGTAGAACCAAGGTTTTTTAGGTGCTCCTTTTCCCACCTGGAGGAACAGAAAAAAAGAAAAAAAAATCATGAGTCCTTTCCCCCTTGCCTTATTATTAATCGTAGCAGCTTCCTAGGACCTTAAAAATGCTGTAACGTATTGCAAATAAATATTATGTAATGTTAATAATGATGTTAGGATATTTATACTAAGGACAGAAAAGGAAAAGTTTCCCACTATAAATCACATAAGTGAGTATCTTGGTACTTCTTTATGATTTTAAAAGCCTATGAGTCTGCTTCTTAAAGCAATTATTAGGTACTATAGTTTCTCCAGCTACCTTTTAATGGAAACAGCTGTATGAGAATTCACCCTATGAATACGTGTAATTACTAATATAATTGATTACTTGGTTTTAAGAACAAACAGGTAAAAGTGAAAAACTAAAGCTCTAATTTTCATTGTAGCTATGCATGTTATTAGTTATCTGCCATTAACTATTTATACAAATGTCCACATTTGCAAACCTATCTTTCTAGAAAAATTGCTTATTACAGTTTTACATTAAAAGTACACTATTCTATTTACTTCTTACTTAGAATGAATTTGGTATATTGTCTATCTAATTTTGTAATATGAATCCAACAGTTGTTTGCTTGCTGTTTCTAAGAAACGGAATTGCTTAAGCCTTAAGTACACTTGGGTCTCTTAGCAGCTAACAGATAATCAAGAAAACAGAAATAAGGATTTCCTCTGGCTCTGTTTTCAAAAGAAAATGGAGTTTATATTTTCATAAGAAAGAGAAATTCCAGATAATAAAATAATAGTATTCATAGGAACTTAATTTATATGTAATTCAAGAAAGGACCAGTTTTCCAAAACTGTAAAAGACTACAGTGAATGTCAGGTCTTTTTTCTTTTTTCTTTTTTTTTTTTTTTTTTGAGAGTTCAGAGAGCTCTTAACACCTTTGCAGTGCCTCTGTTATTATGAACATCCCTGTCCTTTTGTAGCAGAGGTTGTTGTTGCCAGTTTCAAATTCCCTTTACTGCAAGTTGCATCCAGCCCAGCTGTTAAGAATGTTGGCTAATAACCCATAGCTACTTCCTTCTCTAAAGAATTGCCTTCCTTATGAAGAGTACTGCCGTACCTAAGAGGTTATGGCCTTCATCATCAGAAGTGCATCCCACAGCCAAAGACAGACTCTTGGGTACAACAAGCTAGCCTTTGATTCAAGGTGAGCTGAAGCCGGTCTTCATACAGGACCATATCTTGCTTACTTATCTTGTTCTTACTGCCATAACCTGTTTCTCTCACTCAAGAGGAGTCATCTCTAACAAATCACTTATAGGAGAATTCCCCTCTTGGTCCCTGCTTCTAGGGAACCTAACCTAAGATCCCTTTATAGGTATATAGTAATGCCAATTTAATGACCTAGTGCTATTACTAAAAGTTATTCCATCCCATGCCTAGCTGTACTTGAGTCGATAATAACTATACAGAATATTAACTATTCAGTGTTTTTGATAATCTACATTTTCATACGGTATTGTTGTTTTTGAGAAGCCTAGTGTAATACTACAGTCATTGGTATTCAATAAATATTTGCTAAATGACTGAATAGATATGAGTGAATGGTATAGTTTTCAAAATAGTTCTTTTAAGTAGGCAGAGAGATTTTATTTAACACATAATGGTTAGGGTTAATATGTTACTATGCTTACCATTTTCCACAAACTCTCATGTTGTCCTCATAACCTACCTGTGAGGTAGATGTTATTCTTCCCATTTTCATGTTGAAGACACTGAGATTCAATAAGACTAAGTGACTTTTTCAAAGTTACAGTGAATAGTAGTGGGGTTGGAATATGTAAATAGATTATCTGACTTGAGATCCATATACTATAGCAAAACTGCTTTTTCTTAGTAAGAATAGTGAGCCTACTGAGAACGACAAGGGAAGGCATTGGATGTCTACTCTCTCAAGTTTCAGATCAGGAAGGAGAGGACTGATAAACTGTCCGTGGAATGAAATAAAAGCAAATCATATGAATTACTCTTTATTTCTCTTAAGGACAGAATCTATGTGTGATGGTTAATTTTATGTGTCAACTTGGCTAGGCCAGTTTCTGGATAATTGGTCAGAAATTATTCTGGATGTTTCTGTGAAGGTGTTTTCTGGATGAGATTAACATTTAAATTGGTAATCTTTGAATAAGGCAGATTGTCTTCCATATTGTGGGTGGGCCTCATCCAGTCAGTTGAACAAAGACTGTCTTTCCCTGAACAGGAAGGAATTCTGCCTTTGGACTCAAACTATAACTCTACCCTGGATTTCCAACCTTATGGCATAACCCTGCAGATTTTGAACTTGAAACCTTCCACAATCATGTGAGCCAATTGCTTAAAATAAACCTTTCGCTCCATATATATGTATATACACACTCCATATAGACATGTGTTTATGCACATGTATACATACACACATGTACATATGTATTACATAAGTATGTACTATACATATATGTATAGATCATGTATAGGATGGTTCTGTTTCTCTGAAGAACTCTGATTAATACCTCAATATGATTGACCCACATAGGTGGGTAACCAACACCTAAAAAGCAACAAAGTAAAACCAAGAATATTCTCTGGAAGGATTCATAATCTTTATATAACCTTTGCCATATTCACAAACTCCATTGGCTGCTTCTAGTTGTTAGAGGTCTCCTTTGTTCCCATCCTCTTTTTAAAGAGATACGTAATTCATCTCTTAGTGTATCAGTTTGGACTGATACACATAGAGGCAAACTATGGCCCAATTTCAAAAAAGAAATTTTTAAAGATCTTAACAATCTCCTCCCACTACAACTTTATTTTAGAAAGACTCAGAAAGATTTATTAAAAGACTTCTAACATGGGTGGTTGGTTAGCTAAACCAAGGACTAGAACTGAGGTCTTCTGTCTTCTAGCCCTTTGCCCTCCAGGCTATAATTTTATGTCTCACATACACAAAATTTTACATAGTTTAGTTCTAGACTTTAAATGAATAAAAGCCTATGACCTCAAGGGATTTAAAATGTAGTTAATAGAGCAAGAGCATGTGAAGAATATAATAACACATGACAGATAGCAAATTAATAGCATATTAGATATAATTAATGGCCAAATGAAAACTATAGGAAATTCGTACTAGATATTCAAAGTAGAGAGATTATCTGGGGCTGAGTTTCCAGGGAAGGATTGATGAAGAGTACTGGGTATAGAGAATGGAAGCCCTATAGATGTTTACAATCTAGATGAGGTGATAAGATAATTTAAAAAATGCTACAAATACATGCTCACATACCCGATGCATACACTGCTAGAATGAAAAGTTTAGATCAAAAGAAAAGTTTAGGTCAGAGCAATTATAGGGGAAAATGTCCACGTGGTTTGGAATTGGAAAAGTTTCTTGTAAGAAATACATTTTGTATTTGTTCTTGGAAGATGTGTAGGATTATGACAGGCATTTTGGGTAGTGAGTCGATCACAGGATGAACAAAGGGAAAATGCAGGAATGATAATGTCAAGATCAAGGGACAGTGAGAACATGTTGAAAAAGGAAAATTAATTAGATAAGTATTTACTGAGCACTTATTATATGTGGGAAATTTAAATTAGGCCCAGATTATAGAGGATCATGAGCTTTCAAACTAAAACATTTATTTTTTATTTTATTTATTTATTTGACAGAGAGAGACACAGCAAGAGAGGGAACACAAGCAGGGGGAGCAGGAGAAGGGAGAAGCAGGCTTCCTGCCGAGCAGGGAGCCTGATGTGGGGCTCGATCCCAGGACCCCGGGACCACGACCTGAGCCGAAGGCAGATGCCCAATGACTGAGCCACCCAGACACCCCCAGGGTAAAATATTTTTTTAAAAGTATAATTTAAGTTGAATATGTCTGGTAGAGACAGTGAATAAGGTAATCTCTTGGAAGGACCCTGAAATGACCCAAACCTAAAAGGATAATGGTCCGGCCTATTGTAGTAACAGAGTTGGTAGATATAGGGGTATAGTTTTATAATATTTAATATTACTCATCTCCAGGGTACAAGTGCACACATCTTCTCTTGCTAATTACACTAGCCACCAAAGGGTGCCTTTAAGTAGATCACCCACAAAAAATGGTAGCAAAATGTGAAACAAAATGCTACTTTTTTTATTATTGGTCGGGTTACTATCCAATACTTCCATTGTTAGAACTACAATAAAGCATAGTTGGGCTATATAACATAAGTTATTTAGTCAGCTTGGGCTGCCATAGCAAAGTACTGTAGATTAGGCTTAAAGAACAGAATCTTATTTTCTCACAAGTCTGGAGGCTGAAATCTGAGATCAGGGTGCCAGCATAGTCGGGTTCTGGTAAGGCTCTCTTTGTGGCTTATAAAGAATAAATTTATTGCTGTGTTCTTCCACTGGTAGAAAGAGAAAGATCGAGGCGCCTGGGTGGCTCAGATGGTTAAGCGTCTGCCTTCAGCTCAGGTCATGATCCCAGGGGCCTGGGATCGAGCTGCTTAGTGGGGACCCTACTTCTTCCTCTCCCTCTGCCATTCCCTCCACTTATGCTCTCTGGCTCTCTCTATCTTTCTGTCAAATAAACAAATAAAATCTTAAAAAAAAAAAAAAGATCTCTCTCTCTTCTTCTAAGGTCACCAATCCTATTGAAGTAGGACTCCCACCCTTATAACTTCATTAACCTTTGCTACCTTCTAAAGGACCTATATCCACATACAGTCACATTGAGGGTTAGGGCTTCAACATATGAATTTTGGGAGAACACAATTCAGTCCATAGCAGCATTTATTTAGACATAGTATTGGAAAACTAAAAAGTGACATACAATGTGTATGGCAGTGTAACTTATAGTGACTTACTGTTAAATGTCACCCAAAAAGAGTGTGTGTGCACAGGTTGACAGGATGAGGCAGAGTGTGTCTTTCCTTAATATTAGTATGGAAATCAAAAAGGATATAATAAATATTTCAAAGAGAATTCATAGGCCTTGTCAATGGGTCAGATGCATTTTTTTCATGTCATCTGCATGCATTTATCTACTTCCAGTATTAAAACAACTTCTAATAACATCATTAAAATATAATCTTACCATAAAAATCATGGATAGGGCCGCCTGGGTGGCTTAGTGGGTTAAGCGTCTGCCTTTAGCTCAGGTCATGATCCCAGGGTCCTGGGATCAAGTCCCGCATCGGGTTCCTTGCTCAGCAGGGAGCCTGCTTCTCCCTCTCCCTCTGCTGCTCCCCTGCTTGTGCTCTCTCTCTCTCTGTCTTTCTGTCAAATAAATAAATAAAATCTTAAAAAAATAAAATCACAGACATAGAAATAAAATTATAATAAAAACTAGTTTTAACTTATTACATATAATACATGCTCATTAGGTATTTGTTGAATAATAATTTATCTGTCAGTTTTACACAAACTAGATAAAATGGCTATTATAATTGAGGATTAACCATAACTCTATGGCTTTCTGGCAGTTAAGGTTACCCAAACTAAGAAGAAACAAACTGAGTCACAAGATCTTTTTTTATCAGTTATTAGGAAGTATTCTGATTCCTCAGGAATTCTCTCCTAAAACTGAATTATAAAAGCAATTTATGGTGAGACCATCGAATTGAAGGCAAATTAGAAAAATTAAGATGACCAGTCTGGACGATTAGAAGAATGGAAATGCTAATGGAAGAAATAGGAAATTGGCAAAGAAGTTCATTTGAAACAAAAATATGCATTTGGTAATTTATAATAATGGGAAACTTCAAGACAAAATATAAAGCTAAATATGGTATTTTCAATAATGCATAAGATGTATTTTGTCAAAGAAAGACGGATTTGTGTTTCTTTTTAGAGATTATTAAAGTTGTGTTTTTTACAGATATTTCTGTAGCAAGATATGAAGAACTAAAATTTGGGTGACTTACTAACAAGTCAAATCATTTGTATATGGGAAATTACAGAATAAAGATAATGAGTTAACTATCACAAGATCGGGGGTAAATTTAATCATCTTCAACTTAAGATTCAGCGTTAAGTGAACCAACACACATTTCCAAACCAAGTGAAATTCCCTATAACTGTCATTGCCTCAAAGTTATAAGTGAAAATTCCTTAAAACTATAAATAATAGTATTTTCACTGTTTTATGAAAGCACTTTGACTCTCTTAGCAAATAGATAAAAATTAAATGGTAAATAATGGTAAATTAAAAAAACAACTTATGGTAAAAAAGATACAGAACAAAATAGATATAACATAAATTTTTTTGATGTGGAATTATAAATACCCATAAACTTTATCTATCTAGCAAATATAATGACTCTGTTTTTTCAAAAGCAAATATGGCAATTGTCTTTCATTCTTTCAAGATTTGTCATTAAATTCCTAATGGAGGCTTATAGATTCTGGCTTTGATATATCTTTGCAGCCAGAGTTGAAATAATTAATATAGGGTTTATACTTTCTACTTCCACATGGTAAAAAATAAATAAACATGATTGGGTCTGTATTGAGCTATGTGGTATATAAATATGAAGTCTAAATATTTGAGGTTTCAATACTTTTTTTTTTACTATTTTTATTTACAGAGATCTAGTAGTACCAGTGTAGCCAAGAAATTTAAGGTAAATTTATTTTGAAATTAAAAATGAAGTTTTCATTATGTATCCTTTACAAATGGACCTTAGAAATGCAAAAATGGAAAAGAATATTCTATGTTGGAATTTTTGGGTTTTTACACAATGAAGCATCTTTATAGCAAACACTTTATAGTTCTTCCTTAGAGACAACAGAGAGAAATTACAAAATTACATTTTGTGCTCCAACTGATGAGCACTGTTGCCCAAAAATTCTGTGAAGTCTGGCTAAAAATTGCAGCAGCATCACAGTGTTAACACAAGTCTAGAACAGAATTGACCTAGTTGAGGTCAGTCTGTCCTTCGGAAGTTTATTTAAATTGAACACTCTTTTTTTCCCCAAGAACTTTGCCAGTTTATATTTTTATGTTCTCTTGGTCATATCTGACTCCAAGGACATAGTTTTGCTGAATTATCAACTTTATCCCTGGTGCTTGGTCCTCCTTGCCCACACTCAATGATGATCCCAATGTGGAAGTCAGACCCAATTCTTTTTTATTCCCTTAATGCCATTCCCATAAACATCTACATGTATAGTAGATTTGTGAAAACTTAGCATTAAGAACAATACGTTGAAACCACAGGTTTGATTATGATACTTAGAAACTAAAATATCAAAGATATAGTTAAAGTCTCTTATATAAGCTTCTCCAGTTTGCATTAACACAGATACTAAATTTTGGTTCTAAATACCAATTTTTAACAAACATACTACACAGGTGAACTTACTCTTAGGTGAAATTAAAACAGCTAAGCCATATCATAAATTAATAACATTTTTTTATCATTGGAAATTTCCATTTTAAGTTAAATCACTTCTTCAAATTTTGAAAATGAGATGAAGAACTTATCAAACTCAACACTCAAAAAACAAATAATCTAATCAAGAAATGGGCAGAAGACATGAACAGACATTTCTCCAAAGAAGACATACAGATGGCCAACAGCATGAAAAAATGCTCTACATCACTCAGCATCAGGGAAATACAAATCAAAACCACAATAAGGCACCACCTCATACCAGTCAGAATGGCTAAAATTAACAAGTCAGGAAATGACAGATGTTGGTGCAGATGCAGAGAAAGGGGAACCCTCTCACACTGTTGGTGGGAATGCAAGCTGGTACAGCCACTCTGGAAAACAGTATGGAGATGCCTCAAAATTTGAAACAGAGCTACCCTACAACCCAGCAATTGCACTACTAGGGATTTACCCCAAAGATACAAATGTAGTGATCCAAAGGGACACCTACAGCCCAGTATTTATAGCAGCAATGTCCACAATAGCCAAACTATGGAAAGAGCCCAGATGTCCATTGACAGGTGAATGGATAAAGAAGATGTGGTGTGTGTATATGTGTGTGTGTGTGTGTGTGTATACATATACATATATATATATTTAATGAAATATTAGCCATCAAAAAAATGATATCTTGCCATTTGCAACAATGTGGATGGAACTAGAAGGTGTTATGCTAAACAAATTAAGTCAGTCAGAGAAAGACAATTATCATATGATTTCACTCCTATGTGGAATTTAAGAAACAAAACAGAGGATCATAGGGGAAAGGAGGGAAAAAAAAACCAAGATGAAACCAGAAAGGGAGACAAATGATAAGAGACTCTTAATCAAAGGAAACAAACGGGTTTGCTGGAGGGGAGGGGGGTGATGGGGTAACTGGGTGATGGACATTAAGAAGGCCACGTGATGTAATGAGCACTAGGTATTATATAAGACTGATGTATTACTGAATTCTACCTCTGAAACTAATAATACACTATATGTTAATTAATTGATTTTAAATTTAAAATTTTTTTAAAAAATTGAAAATGAGAAGGTATGTTCTTTTTATTATTTTATATGTATTTCCATATAGGAACTTTCAAAATATCCAAATGATTTTTCACATTTTTTCACATCTCAGTCTAATGTTTCACTCTTAAACAGCAGTATCTTTATCCTTACTTTTAGTAATATGGGATATGAAATTGAATAAAATGTAATATGTTTTCTAAGTAAAAAGGTGACCATGAGGAAGACAGACTAATATGTTAAAGTTTAATATATTTTGTGAATGCTAGGATGCTAAAAATCCATAAATTGATAGAATTAGATTGAATACCATATTGAAAATAATAGAATTTAGAAAAACTTAAAAAGAATTAAGTCAGATAATGTTTCATGCTATTTTCTCCAGGGAAAGAAATGTTGAATTCACTTTTTTTCCCTCTTCCATAAATTATTTTTACCATTTCGTAATCCCTCAATTCCCTTTGCCATTTCTGTTTCTCAAGGCAGAAATTCTATTTGGCTACTTGTCCAACTGCAGCTTCCAATGTAATTTTGTATTGATGTTAAGAAGCATTGCCTAAAATCTCAGAAGGTAACAGAGTCAGTGACCATTTTTGCATAATATATTCTGGCTGGCTATGTTTTTCTACAGAGGTACTTGACGGACTAGAAATTCATCTCATTCAGTAAATTATGGGAATTGATTTAACAAAAATAAATAGTGAAAAACAACAAAATAATGACAAATCTCAAATTAAAAAAGTCACTCTGACTTTAAAAAGTACATGTATTTCTAATAACATAATAATGTAATCACAACTAATTCTAGTTTTTTGTCATAAAGGAAAAAGGTCAAGTTCATAGAGCTGGCTGGTAGAAAGATGATTGTGTGGGAAAAGAAATAGTGCAGAATAGTGATTAGACCTTTGGTCTCTAGAGCAGGAGTTGGCAAACTACAGTCCATGGTTCAGTTGCCTGTTTTTATAAATAAAGTTTTATTGGAATATGGCCACCCACATTTATTTACAAATAGTTTTTTTTCCCCAATATAATGGCAGAGTTGAGTATTTACAACAGAGACTGAATGGCCTGCAAAGCCTAAAATATTTACTTTCTGGCCCTTTAAGGAAAAGTTTATCAATCCACCCCTGCATAACAAACCTTGATTTGTACCCTTCCTTTCCTTGAAAAATGGATTGAGCTTCTCTGAGCCACCCATTCCACACTTGTAAGATGTGGATAACAGTAGCTAATTTACAAGGTTACTATGAAGATTAAATGTGGAAGTTCAGGTGAAGCACATAGTACATAGTACGGTGTTAACAAATAGCTGGAATTATGAGCTTGTGTTAGGGCATGTTTTGTTCTGTATTATCTCACAGATCTATTTATAGATACTACAATTATTCGCCAACATAATTCATAATCTTTACTAATGTTATAATGGCTAAATTGTTAGCCTAAGTAGAATATTTTAAAATACCAAAAATATGCCATATTTATTCATAAAATTTAATGTACAATACATAATTGTGTTTCTTAACACAAGTAGTTTTATTCTGATTTAAAATATTGTGAAGTGCCTCCAGTACTGATTAAGGACTTTCTCCCCTGTCTCTCCCACCTAATGCAACTAAAATCCTTGTACAGAGGTATGGAGCAGCTATCTGAAGACTCTGAAAAATAAATGGTAGCAGTGAGACTGGGAAAGAAAGGCACTACTCGGAGTATTTACAATTTGGCAGTGAGTTTCCTGTTATTATTTTTGTTTTTTTTTAACCTCCCAGCCCAAACTGAAAGGCAGTCCAAATCTCAGAACTGTGCACCAACATGGACAAAAAAAAGAGCTTTCGGTAGAAGTGCTATCTATCTGGTTTGAGGAGTGAGAAGGGGAAGGTCCATGGAATAGAGAGAGAAGGGGAATCCGCTGGATGTTTTCTCTTCTGGCCCTGCCATCAGGCAAGCTCCAGTCTTGAAGCTACAGTCTCATGGTGGCAGGGCAGTTGCAGAGGCCCAGAAAGCCCTAAATCTGTGAAAGAGGCCAATCCTTGTCTCTGACTCGAGAGAGTATGGTCAGAAGACTGTGGAAAGACTCCCCATTGCTTTTATTTTTTCTCTCTATCCCCTTGCACTGGACCTGGAGGTCAGCTCAAGTCACAGGATGAATGTGGTAGAGTAGAGAGACTGAAGCCAAGATTACTCAACATAAAAAAAAAAACAAGGAAATTTCAAGAAACTTAAAGGGAAAAGTCTACAGACCAACTCTGAGATGACCTAGATGTTGAAAATAATCAAAGACTTTAAAGCAACTACTATGACCATGCTCCAAGAAGTAAGGAAAATTTCTATTGAATAGAAACATGGAAAGTCTCAGTAGAGATAAAGAAGCTATAGAAAAAATATCAACCTTATATTTTAGAAGGGAAAAAATAAATCACAATCAAACTGCTAAAAGTCAAACAAAGAAAGAGTCTTGAAAGCAGTCAGAGAAAAATATGAACTACTATAGGGGAATCATGACTTGAATGACTGGATTTTTCATCAGAAACCATTGGAGGTCATAAAGCAGTAGAAAAACAATTTTAACATGCTGCAAGAAATTACCTAGGGTGGTTTGAAATTCTCTAGGAGCTACTTGGGTATAATCTGAAATTGGCCCCCAAAAGTGGAGTGCAGGGAAGGACCAAAGAAAGAGGCAGGCCACTCCAGGTTGGGAGGTGGCTGTTTTAATAAGCGAAGGAAACCTGCATACAAGGCTTATCTTGGATGACAGCAAGATGAATGGATCATCAAATCTTAAAAATTTATGAAGAGGCCTTAGTCACATATGCTGTGTAGGTGTTCTCAACACCACATCACTATCTCAACGTATGTCCTTGGAGCAGCCTCTGAGAACAAGAAAGGCAAGTGAAATCTGCATTCCAGGGACAGGGAATGGGGGTGAAGAGGCTCCAAGTGCTCCTGTCCAGCTCATGGGTCAGTTGGTGGTCACGTCTTTTCGATGACATTCCTCAACAGCCTGTCAGCCTAAAATTCCATATTCAGCAAAAATATTCTTCTTCAGGAGCAAAAGAAAAAATCACGTGTGAACGAAAACTAATAAAAGAATTTGTTATCAACAGACCTGCTCTAGCAGAAATGCTAAAGAAAGTTTTTTCAGGTGGAAGGAAAAGATATTAGAGGGAAAGTTGGAAGCTCAGAATTGCAGGAAAAGCAACAGATATGATAAATCTCTGGGTAAGTATAACAATAGAGTAATTGTTTCCTTTTAATGTCTTTAAAATATGTATGATGATTAAGAACAAAAAATTATGGGTGCCTGGGTGGCTCAATCATTAAGTGTCTGCCCTTGGTTCAGGTCATGATCCTGGGGTCCTGGGATCGAGCCCCTCATTGGGCTCCCTGCTCTGCGGGAAGCCTGCTTCTCCCTCTCCCTCTCCCTCTCCCCCTACTTGTGCTCCCTCTCTCGCTGTGTCTCTCTGTCAAGTAAATAAATAAAATCTTAAAAAATTATGACGGTTTTCAGTGTTTATAGGTGAAATAATACAACAATTACAATATTAGGGGGGAGTTAAGGGATCTCTCTAGTGACAAGATTTCTACATTCCACTTGAAAGTGGTAAAATATTAATTTTAATTATAATGTAAAAAGGAAGTATATACATTATTATCCCTAGAACAACTACTAAAATAGCTGTACAAATATAGTCAAACCCCAAAATAAATTAAAATGGATTACTAAAAAATATTCAAATAATCCAAAAAAGCAGGAAATGGAAAACAGAATAACTTAACAAATAATAGAGGAAACAAGCATAAATAATAAAGCAATAGACATAAATCCAAACAGATAATTACATTAAATGCAAGTGGTTTCAAGCTACCACTTATGAGATTGACTTAGAGTCAACAAAAAAGAGAACCAACTATATGCTGCTTACAAGAAATCTGCTTATGATTGGTGGTTTAAAAATAAAAAATTGAGAAAAGATACCCATGCAAACAATAATCACAAGAAAGTTTGAGTGCTGTATTAACAACAGGCAGAGAACACTTTGCAGCAAGAAAAATTAGAAGGAATTGAGTGACATTACATAATCATTGGAAGGGTTAGCTCAACCAAGAAGACATAACATTTAGATTATATAACTAACAACAGAGCTTCAAAATGCACAAAGCAAATGCTGATAGAACTAAAGAAACAAAAACTCAAAATTAGTCTGGAGATTCCAACTTTCCTCTGTTAGTCAATAGAACAAATAGACAAAACAATAATCAGAAATGTTTAAAAAATCAAACAGTTGAATCAATTGACATTTGTAGATACTCCCCTCAACAACAACAGAAATACAAATTCTTTTCAAGGCAGTTGGAGCATTCGGTGAGATAAAGGATAACGTTAAGAGTTTGGAAGAATTGTAATCACCAAAGTATATCTTTGACCATAATGAGATTAAAGTAGAAATCAGTAAATATGGTACATGGAAAATCTCCCCATAGTTGGAAATTAAACGATACATTTCTGAATAGCCCACAGGGCAAATGCAAATAAAACCACAATGAGATACCACTACACAATATTATACATTTTTTAGAATGGCTAAAACAAAAACAAATAGACAATTCTAAGGGCTAGCATGCATACAAAGCAACTTTAAATCTCATATTTTGTTGATGTGAATGCAGAATGCTACAGCCACTCTGGAAAAACAGTTTGACAGTCTCTTACAATGTTAAATACAGATTTAACCATTTGATCTAGCCATTCCTAAGTATTTATCCTAGATAATTGAAAAGTTATGTTCACACAAACCCTTTGCATAAGTCTTATAGTTTTATTCATAATTGCCGGAACTGGAAACAACTCAAAAGTCCTTCAACCACTTAATAGATAAAGAAACTGGCATATCCATACAATGGAATACTACTCACCAATATAAAAGAGCAATGATAGATACACTCAACAATATAAGTGGATCTCAAAGGCATTATACTGAGTGAAAGAAATCAGTCTCAAAACGTTATATTCTAGGGGCGCCTGGGTGGCTCAGTCGTTAAACATCTGCCTTCAGCTCAGGTCATGATCCCAAGGTCCTGGGATCAAGCCCCGCATCGGGCTCCCTGCTCCACAGGAAGCCTGCTTCTCCCTCTCCCACTTCCCCTGCTTGTATTCCCTCTCTTGCTGTGTCTCTGTCTGTCAAATAAATAAATAAAATCTTTAAAAAAAAGGTTATATTCTATATTATTTCATGTTTTTGACATAGAAAAGTCAAGTTTACAGGGACAGAGAATGGATTAGTGGTTGGTTTGGAGTAAGGGTAGAAGAGGGAGAATGTATGACTATAAATGGATGGCACAAGGGAGTATTTTATGGTGATAGAAATACAGAATATTCTTTATCCTGATTATTATGGTGGTTACATGAGTCTGTACATTTGTTAAAACCTGAGGAACTATACCAAACAAACAGTTTGCATTTAAGTTTTTAAAAAATTGTTACAGTAAACCAAAATGGCAGTTTGGGATTTATTTACTTCATTAATTAGAATAGAAATAACTAGTCAGCAGGCAGAAATTAGGTCAAAGATGAACTTATTGTTTATTCAAGCAGATTAACACAACTAGTTGGTTGGCCATTTGACAACATATTGGAACTAAGAATGCATTTTTTAAATTGTTGTAATGGATCCAAAGACGAAAACCAAACGTGAATAACTTCTTGATAAAATTTTTCTCTCTCGTGGTAATATTTGAGATCTCTTGGTATGTATGATATTCCTCTAATGCAAATATTATTTTATAATAATTTTAGGAAAAATCTGTTTATAAATGTGAGGTTCATTTCATAGTTTAGACTTAACTTTTTAAAAATGTATTCAAAGAGGTCTGACATTAGTGTTCTTGATCCTTTTGAATTCCTATACTTTTAGCCCAGTTCTTTCACTAACTAGCCATGCAGTCCTTGAGCAAATCAATGACCATCTCCACCCTGAGTTTCTTCTTTCATAAAACAAGGATTTTATACTAACTCTAGGACCCATTCCATCTGAAAACATCAACATTTCATTATTCTATTAGTATTCTTTACCCATTTATGGAAGGAATAGCTCTGGGTAGGCCTGCTTCACCAAAAATATCTTTGCATTGCTTGATGCATCACTACATTAGACAATATAAAGCCAATCTCAAATATTATTAGTAATACCTGACTCAGCCAAACTGTTAAGGATAAGGCAGATTATCTACTTAAAAAGGCTATTTTGATTAAATGCTAAGTCTCTGGACAAGGACAGATGTATGTTAGAATCATGATCCTATCTCCTATCTCCAGTGACTTTTGACAACTTTTACAAACTCCATTAGAGGTAATAGTAGCTCCTCAAAAGGTTGTTGTGAAGACTAAGTCAAGTAATACATGAACATACCTAACAGAATGTCTGGCACATAAGAATTTACTATTATTAGACTCAGGTAGGGATGCCTGGGTGGCTCAGTTGGTTAAGCGTCTGCCTTTGGCTCAGGTTGTGATCTCAGGGTCATGGGATCCAGTCCCCGCATCATGTCAGGCTCCTTGCTCAGTGGGGAGCCTGTTTCTCCCCCTGCCTGCCACTCCCCCTGGCTTGTGTGCTCTCACTCGCTCTCTGACAAATAAATAAATCTTAAAAAAAAAAGACTTGTAAACTCCAATTTCTATTTTTCTCTTGAAGTTAAGTAATTGAAAACTCAACAATACTCTGTATTTTCACTAGTCAAGAGTGATAAGCATAACATCAAAGACTCATCAGGAAACACATGTACTACTGCCTCAACATTTGTGGGAGGAGGAGGCCAAGACAAACGTGTGTCAGAAATGCAGAACAGTGAGAAAAACCAGGTGAACAAATCAGTCCCTTAAATAGGAAACTACTCACTTGTTCTGTAGCACCAAGGGTGGACATAAAAATAAAAATCCAGGAGTACTTTGGAAAACTCAGCTGTCACTAATACTTCAATTAGAACATCTCTATCCAATTGCAAAATTTTGCATTACTCAGAACACACATTTCTTGCATAAATCTTTCCATTTCCTAGCTATAATTATTTATGTATTCTTTCTTGATAACTGTGATGATTTGAAAAGAGGTTCCTCTTTCCTAGAGCTGCTGTAAAAAATTCCCACAAACTGGGTGGCTTAAAACAACAGAAATTTAGTTTCCTTCCCCACTTCCTTTATCTTCCCCTCCCTTGCACTCCCATTAACTACACTAGCTCATTCTTATCTTTAAGTGTAGAGATCATGGTTTTATATTTTATTTCAGTCCCTCATTAAATCCAGCATAGTGCCAGGCCCTAAGCATGAATTTATAATCATTACAATTCTATTTTATAGTTCCAGAAAATTTTGTTGAATTGAATTAAACATCTAAATCCTTGAAATGGGATATTTTGAGGAACCTGTAAGGGAGAATTTGAAAGCTAAGAGAGGTGGGAGTGGTATAAAACAATAATGATTCTGTCCAAGGGACAATGTTAGGGGTATTGTGAAGATGATGCATTCTGTCCAACTTATTCATCAAGATGCAGAGCTTCCCATATAATAATAACTCTACATTTATTGAGAGGGAGATTTGTGCCAGGCATGCTTCTTAATACGTTATATATAGTATCTCAGCTAATCTGCTGAGCAGTCCCATGAGATAGGAACTATTTATTTTCCCAACTGTGGCTTAGAGAGGTTAACTAGTTTTCTCAAAGTTACACAGTTAGCAAATGACAGAACCTGATTCATTGATTTCAAAGCTCAGTAGTTTGACTCCAGAAGCACACTTCATCTGGAAAATAAAATAGTATTGACTTGCTTACTTATACTAGCCTGCTTCCTTGTCCAAAGGCTGGGAGAGTTGACAGGTAAGTACTTTTTTTAGCCACTTCTCTTTCTGTTGTCATTGATTTAAATAAATATTTATTCCATTTTTGTAAATAAAAGAATTCTTTATTGTGTACTTGCTCATAGTTTCAGAAATGTCAATAGATATTTTAATTTTAATTTTCCCAAATTTCTTGTTAAGCTTCAGACCTTTGAGAGTTAAAAGTATTAAAACTATTTCTTTTTAAGTTAAGACCATTATAATTTTTATTAAAGTTTCTCAAGGTAAACTTCAGGAAAAAATAGAATAAAACAAATTTAACTCTGTGCAAACCAATTGATTACTTCTCTCAAAACAGACTTACCATTTCTTATAGTTCATTTTCTTTATGTTAGCATATAATTTTTCAAATGCTCTCAAGAATCATTGTTTTCAAATTACATATTAAATTTTCAGGCTTGTTAATTTATGTAATACATAATATCAGAGGGAACACAAAATTCACTTCTGATGGAGTAAACAATTCATAGTTTACATTTGGCCTTTAGTCAGATTTTAAGAGGATTGCAATCGCTTAGTCAAAGATTTGTTTAAGACTGAACAACATGGGGTGTTTTGAAGTACTTAAACTTCTTGTGAATAATTTATATTGAATTCAGTTTTGTTCAGACATTTCTAGTAGCTTGGAAAATCTTCATGAATACCAATGAATTAATTGATAGTAAAACATTTACACAATGTTAGTATTATCTAAATAATATTAGTAACCAGAGCAAGAGAAGAAAAGGAAATGATGCTTGGTCACCCCCTAGTGGTTTTTTCATTGGGAATTAGTATTGATTAGCCTATGCACAGAAAGAACTGTGAAAGATTCCATACAAAGTTGACAATTTGTGTTCTGCTATGATTTAGAGCTTCCATGGTCTATAAAAATACTCTGTTGTTTCAAAATCTGAGAACTTTCTGTGAAATGGAGATTTGGTGAAAGAAAGAACAGAAAGAGGAAGGAAGGAAGGAAGGAAGGAAGGAAGGAAGGAAGGAAAGAGAAAGAAGGAGTGAGTATCCTAGATACTAGGATAGAGTAGTAGACATATAATCTTTGCCAATATATATAATAAAAGACAGAAGGTAGGGAAATTAAATGGTATAAAATTATTATTCTATTCATTACTCATTAGAGCAAGAAAACTGGAGCATGGAGTTAACAAGAATATAGATAGATCTTAGAAGAATATTTCTGTACTATATTTTTAGTATAGAAATCCACTGGTGGCACAAAAGGTATTTAAGAAATATGTGCCCAGTTCTCATGGTTATGTGATGAGTAATCATAATGCTAGTAACATAGCTGTTGACAGAGCTCTAGGCATTCCCATTTCTGATGGCCTATAAAATGTTTTCTCTTGTGTTGGCTAACTGAACATCATAAAAAATAAAAAAATAAGATGTTTTCTCTTGAACATACTGTCATGATCCTAAATAAAATATATAGTATTTAAATCTATCAACATCCCCTAAAAGTCTTTCTTCCTTCAGAGCTTCCCCAGTTTCTGTCAGTGATTAGTGCCATTCTTCAGGGGTAGAGGCCATGATTAACTTCAATCTATTCTTTTTTTTTTCTTGTGGTAAAATTATTTTGAAAATAAAATTTCATATCTGTGAAGGGTTTTGACTATGTATTTTAAAAGCCCCACTTAACACAAACTTGCATCTATAACAAAAAGACCATTTGATTCAGAAAACATATATAGCTGACACTATATCAGATGGGTATTAGGGATAATTCAGGTTTCTAAGTAAATCAGTTTGAAGTACTAAGAAACACTGTAACTAGCACTAAAATTCATACCAGGAAAGGAGAGTTGGCTTCTATACACAGATAGTCAAAAATTGTGTGTTAAAATTTTAAAAAATAAAAATCTAATCATGTTTCCATAATCCCTTTCTCCTAATACATGGAAGAAAGCTAGAAGGCAGAATCTTTTAGAATAATATGACAGACTTAGAGCTTTTCCTCCATACTGAAGTTTTCTCCCTTTTAATCATACGTACCATAAGCATAGCTTTGAGGATAGCTTCAGGAACTTTAATTAAAAAACATATCAGAAAAATTGAGTGGATCTGGGACAGTTCAATACTGAAAAGCCTGAGAAAGAGAAAGAAACAGAAAAAGCCAGGGCTGTGTTGCTAAGAGCTCTACAAAGGTAAAAGGGCACACAGCATACCTTATAGGAGATTATGATAAGGAGGATAATGCTAAATTGTATTCAGTTGTGTTTTTAAAAATATTTTGCTTTATCCATAATATTTCTAGATAAAAATGCTTTTTCTTTTCTTTTTTTTTTTTGTCATTATGTCCAAGATGTGAAGGTATATCTGGTCCCTCTTGCTCTATCTTGGTCAAAAGTGAAGTCTATATTAACAATTTGATTTTTAAAATATGTAACAAATTTTATGAACCAATGTGATAGAGATTTATTTATCTAAATTTAGAATAATAGGTAGTGAAGAGGCCCTTATTATTTGTTTAATATACAGTCAGTGCACATGAATATTCTTTGAAGTATCCAGACCCGATCTCTTCCTGTTCATGTTACAGAACCATCTTGTCATGTTTTTATTTCACATTTATTGTGAAATGTGCCGTTCTTTGTTAATGTCATGTCTCCCATAGCAATAATTGTTATGACAATGCCTTGGCTGTTTGAAAATTGTATTGAAAATATAACAGATCTTCTTGCCTATATTTCCCAAATATAATTTTAAAACCATTACATCATTACTCATGATGCTGTATCACTCATCTTGCTACGTGTGAATGAATATTTGCTATTATATCTCTCAAAGTTTGTTGCTATGCTTCATTGATAATGCTACAAATTCAAGGCTTAATCAGAATATGCAGGAAAATGTAAGCCATATTCATTTTTTGTCATGTTAAATTTAACATGTTTTTAATTTTATAATATATACTAAGCACCATGTCTTCTGACCTTGTCTTCTCTTAAACTCTTTGCACTGAAATCAGTGCATTCCTAAAATATGATCTCTTTCAACGTTGACTATACTTCTGCCTTCTACACATCATCACCAGTGGTGAATATGTTCAGATTTAGAAGAGCATTTTCATTTGCACAAAATAAAGGTTCATTCTTTCTCTGTCAGTATGATGTCACACATTAGTCAGAGACAAGAGAGGACTTCAAATTAGTAGACAGTTTTCAGGTCATATGTTATAGTCAACAAAGTATGTATAAAGCTGAATATCAAAACTTTTGAAGAAATAAAAATTGAAATACTAAACCCTACTAGCTTTTTAAGAGAGCTACTCCTATCGTCTTACTGAATAAAATTAGATCAGTAAATATTTGAAGTGTCATGTGTGCAGGGCACCTGGCTGATTCAGTCAGTAGAACATGTGACTTTTGATCTAAGGGTTGTTAAGTTCGAGCCCCATGTTAGGTGTAGAGATTACTTAAAAGTAAATTTTTTTTTAAAGTGTCATGTGTGCTCTGTGTGTGTGTGTGTGTGTGTGTGCGCAGCCATAGCAAGCAATATGTTAAGACATTTTTTCCAGGAGAAATTAGGTATTACAGTTGCTCTCCTCAAAGAAGTTTACAAGTTAGAAGATACATATGTGTATACAAATACACAAATCATGTGTTTACATGCTAACAGTGGGAAGAGGAGGGTTTGAGTAGGCTGTCTTCCTAAGATGCTTTAGACTGTCAAAGCAAGATATACTTACTACAAAAATATGAATTGTTCATGAGTAAGTAATAGATCATAAACTAGATATCATGTTAGTTTCCTATTACCAAAATTACTGCTGTTCTATGGCATGTTTAAGTGTTCTCCCTGCATTTCTTGTTATAGGGCCTATAATGGAAACTCAGTGGGGGAACTGAGTTGAAGAAACAATTGGTAACAGTTGCTGCTAAATATAAACCTGATGCTCATGCAGCCATCATACTAAGGATAGGGGTAGCAGTTTAATTCCTTTCTGTGGAGCGTGTACAAAAATATTTCTAACAGAATGGGGCACGTGGATGTCTCAGTCAGTTAAGGTTAAGCTTCTAACTCTTGATTTCAGCTCAGGTCATGATCTCAGGATCCTGGGACCAAGCCCTGCATTGGGCTGCTTGCTCACTGCAAAGTCTGCTTGAGATTCTCTCTCCCTCTTCCCCTCCCCCATGCTTGCTCACTCTAAATAAATAAATAAATCTTAATATATATATATATTTATATATATTTCTAACAGAATGACCTGAATATGAACATGCAATAGACCATTCATAATTGATAGCTTTGGAAAAAGAGATAATTCTATGCATCTTAATCCCCTCCTAGATGAAAGGGGTAAAGAGCCTTCAACATTCAAGGACCAGGTGCAGAGACCTTTAATCCATATCGGTCCCTCCCCGCTTCCTGACTCTAAATTATCCATTTGTAACACACTTATTCTCTTCAAGTTGTCCTTGATATTTCATTTTACTGTAATTCTATCTGTATAAACTTCTGGGGCTGGAGAGTATACCCCATAATTTGCCTAGCGACACTCACTGGATGGCTTTTTTTATTCTCAAATTTTGTAGTCCACAAAACTTGCAAAATATTTAATCTGTGACAATTCCAGAGCAATGTGACAGGGTATGTTAAACCACAATTGAAATCAAAATAATTGCCTCAAACTGTTAATATTATTTTATCCCATATCCTTAGGATAGTAAATCTTTTGAGGCAACTGTAGATAGGAGTTTATTTCCTGGGGAAAGTATTCTCTGTGGATTTGTAACAGAAGCTTTGTTACTAAACTCTGATGTTATTCTCAATCATATTTTTTGTTATTTTTTTAGAAAATAAATGTGTTCTCTCTCAACCAAGGTTAGGAAAGAATAATAATTCTGTTATTCTTTAAATTAAACTGCTTTCTAAACAAATAGCCTATCCTAAGGGGCAAACTGGGAAATAAAGAGGCCATTTGGTGGTTTGCTTAACAGACAAAGGCAACTGCAGGACACCCAGAAGACACATTTAAATTCTGTTAAGAATAGCAGCAAGTATTTTGGTTCTCAGCAGTATAGCACCACTTGTGGTTTCCTTGAGCACATGAAATAAGTCAGCGCAAGCTTGTGAATTTTTTGGGTGAATGGAAACAACTCCCCTCTGTCCTTGTTCCTTACTGGAATGTTGATATGTGCAGTGCTTGAAAATTCAGATCATTGATGGGAATGAGCCAGAGTTTACCCTGGCACTTGAAAAGGAGAAACGATTTCAATAGTACAGCAGTGTCAATTTTTTTCGTTAGCAGAACATGTATATAATAATATTCAGAAAGGCAGGATTTGCTGGTTATGTTGCCTTTGGGGTAATACAAATACAGTACGGTAGGTGAAGAGATGAGTAATCTTGGTTAGCTGTTACATTTCTTAGACTTGGTGGAAGTAGTAGACAAGAACAATCATTGAAATACCACCCCTTTTACTAAAATTCTAGAATGTAAAAAACTTACGAATCTTAGATTAAAATTTTTCATAAATTTTACTAGTACTCCGCAAATTTAAACCTTTCCAAGTCACTATGTATGTGGTTTGGTTTTTCAAGTGCTTATGGGTTCTATTTGTGTTGGCTGCCATGAGCACAAATGCTACCCAATAAAAAAATCAAGTGGAAAATGGAGGTATAACTGGCAGTTACAATAAGAATAAAAATTTATTGAGAACTGGGGAGTGGGTTTATGTTCAGTCAAGTTAGTGTTAGGGTTAGTGATGGTAATTAAGAATTGTATATCCTATAATCAGAGTCACTCCCAAAGATAGCCCAAAGAAAGAACCAACAAACTGCATGTCCCAGGCAATCAAAGAGCCAAACTCAGTTATGCGAATGAGAAAAGCAAGAAGACAATAGATACCTTTGGGCGAGAAAAGATCACTGGATTTGGAAAGGAAGGGACAACATGAAATTTTGTTTTCCTCTTTCAACTGGCCACTGCAGACAGATTTGGCAGAGCTGATTCTGCAGAGCTGATTCTGGGAAGAGTTTTCGCCCCCTGCTGGTTTTGGTATTTACCCGAATTTTCCCTTGGCTCTATAAGGGAATAACAGCAGTTTACCAGAAAATCCCTCATTTTGATAACTTTGAAAGGGGCCCATATGGAGGCCCTCCTTTGAAGGTAGATATGGGGGTGTCTCTAAGGCCATTAACTTGACAGACTTTTGTTTATGGTTGTAGTCTTTTTAGAATGGAAAGAGATGAGTACTTAATGGAGGAAAAAGGGAAGAGGTAGGAGTTAAATCAATTTTACAGTCTTGTTTTAGGTACCTCTTACATTTCTAATTTCTCATTAACCTTTTGTAATGACTCTTTTAATGAGAACTATTTTGGAATTTTAAAAACCTTTTGGAGATTTCTGCTTGCCCATTAAAACAGGTATCACATTCTGTTTAGTTTGGCAACTCCTGGTGTTTTTTGTTTGTTCCTTTGTTTTGTTTTTAGAGGGGGCAGGCAGAGGGAGAGGAAGAGAGAGAATCCCAGGCAGGCCCTTCTCCCAGTGTGGAGCCCAACATGGTGCTGAATCTCACAACCCCGAGATCATGACCTGAGCTGAAATCAAGAATTGGATACTCAACCGACTGAGCCACCCAGACGCCCCAGGGAATTCCTGTTTTTAAATGTACTTCTTAAATTTTATCAAATTGGAACATTTTCCATAATGGTCATTATATTTCTAGGCTGTAATTCCCCTGACGGCTGACAACAGTTTGGTAGGACCCTGGCTACAAATGGAGTTAACCCACATTTTTGTCCAGCCATATCTAGCCACAAATGGAGTACAACTCACATTTCTGTGTGGCCTTATTTTGGGACCCCTGACCTGATAGTTACCAAGCCAAGAACCTCAAAACACAAAAAAAGCTTAAGATTTTGCCGTTTTTGATAGATATCTGCAACTTCCTGGACATAAAATAAGCTGGTGTGCTGAAGGTGGTATATGTGACTCTAGAATTTAAGGATCGCATTAGCTAAGCCTTTGGGTTTTTCAGAGCCAAAATAATAGCTAAAAGGGACATGCTGCTGGGTTGGGCATTGTGTGTGTTTTACAGTGTACCTCACTTCATGGAAGTTGTCTTGAGTTTGGTGGGTAACCTAGTGTCAGTCTAACCTGTTCCAAGACTAACATCCTATCATGGGAGTCCTCTGGAGGTGGTGAGTGCTCTAACAGCCTTTAAATGCTCTACCCATGCCTACCAATTTTTGAGACTTTTTGGCCTCCAAGATCCCCCTGCCCCAGCAGTAGCCTTTATTTACATAAAACAAAACAAAGAAACATGCAACTCAGTGTATCAGCAGTAACCAAGAGATGTTACTGAGTCCTGGCCATGAGAAGGCCTTGTGTGCACCATCACCAATTCTGTGGAAACTTGCTGAGGTTTTCTACCCAGGAAATTGTGGTCTGAAAGGCTAGGAACTTGGCTCTGGGCATATCCTTCTGTCAGCTCAGTCGGGCTCCAGGCAAAACTACCAGCTCAGTTTGCTCTGGGCAGAACCACCTGCCAACTCAAGCTGACCTGTGTGTAAAGGAAAGCCAATTAGATAGGGAACTCAAATGCACAAAGAGTGGAACTCAGAACCCAGAGGAGTTTACCCACAGCCCTCAGAAATGGCATGAAAGACCATGAAGTCAGGGTTCCAGGGTACCATGTCTGTGTTTCTCGTTGTCCCCAAATGCTACTGGACATTCACTTCAGATCCCATCACTGCCACCAAATCTGTTAAATAACAAAAAATCCAACTGAGTAAATTTTAAAGATCTAATTGGTTTTATTAATGAATTCATGAACCATCAGCACCTTCTCTAGCAAATAGGAGCTCCAAAGGACTACAGAAAAGGAAAGGTTTTTAAAGGTAGAGAAGGAAGAGAAAAAAGGAAATTATTAGCAAAGACTCCATTGTTTTAGGCAAAGTTACCCTTCTAAGGGGAATGGAGAGGGTCTATCAGTAAATTTCTTGGTGCTGACCAGAAAATTCTCATGTTCACTGGTTAAAGTTCACATTTGTGGGGGATTGAAACTACCTTCAGTTTAGGTATTAAGTCTTGGTTTACTGACTTGGGGTCTTAACCTAAGAGATGCCATTTTGGACCTGTAGTTTTCTTTTTAACAAGCTAAAACTATCTTTGCAGGTTATACCATCATATCATTAAAAACCAAGAAGTATCATGGAAAAAGTACAGCAATTAATTCAATATATAATAATCAGTGGCCTTCATACATATAAACAAAATTTAATGAAGAAAAGATCCTATACACTATAGTAAAAACAAAAATCAACCAACCACTGCCCACCAAAAAAAATCTCAAAACTTGGCATGAACCCAAAAAGAAATGCCCAAACCTATCTAGCAAAAGCTATAAACTACTCTTTGAAGACACAAAAGTAGGATTAAGTGAATGGAAAACAAATCATGTTCTTGAAGAGAAAAACTGAGTATCAAAATGATGTCAACAAGTTCATGTATTAATTTTACATGATTCCAATGAAAATACCATCAGAATTTTTTTCTGGAGTTTAAATTTTGATTGTAAAGTTAACTTGGAAAAACAAATAAGCAACAAGTAGTCACGAATAAAATTGGGTGAACAGGTGCAATGGTGTATATGATAGACTCCTGGCCTTAGCAGATGTTAAAGCATATTATAAGATCACTATAATTAAAAGGGTATAGGATGTGAATATAAGATGTGGTATATGTAGACACAATGGAATACTACTCAGCTATCCCAAAGAAAGAAAAATGAAATCTTGCCATTTGTTATGATGTAGATGGAACTAGAGGGTATTATGCTAAGTGAAATAAGTCAATCAGAGAAAGACAATTATCATATGTTCTCACTCATATGTGGAATTTAAGAAACAAAACAGAGGATCATAGGGGAAGAGAGGAAAAAATAAAACAAGATGAAATCAGAGAGGGAGACAAACCATAAGAGACTCTTAATCAAGGGAAACAAACTGAAAGTTGCTGCAGGGGAGGGGGTTGGGGGGAATGGGGTAACTGGGTGGTGGGCATTAAGGAGGGCACATGATGTAATGAGCACTGTGTATAATATAAGACTGATGAATCACTGACCTCCACCTCTGAAAACAATAATACATTATGTGTTAATTAATTGAATTTAAATTAAAAAATAGGTAAAAAAATAAAAAATAAAGTTTGCATAAAACAAGTAAAAAAAATAAAAGGGTACAGGATTCTTCCTTGTATAGACATACTAAAAGTAGAAGACAATATAAATTCCAGAAATAGACTCAATTGTATATGAATATTTAATATATGGTAATGGTGGGCATTCCAAATGTATGAAGTATTATCTTCAAAAAGATAGACTTTTTAATAAGTAGTGTTGGATACCTGGGAAGCTACATGAAAGAAGATAAAATTTTATTTGTTCTATCATGATACATTCCAAATGTGCTAGATATTTAAATATTTAAAAAATGAAATCACAAAATAACCATAAAAAGCATTAATTCATCTACAAATTGGGAATGGGAAAAACTCTCCTGTGACTCAACATTCAGAAGTAATAGTGAAAAGGACTGATACATTTTACTACATAAAGTAGAGAATATTTTTGTGTGGTAAAAACACCAAAATAAAAATGTTTTAAATGACATTGGGAAAAATATTATACATTAAATATGTTTAACTTAGGTCATAAACAAAATATTAACACTAATATATAAAAAGATTCTCAAAGAATAAAGTAAAGTATTTATTCATGAGAAACAGAGAGAGAAATGCAGAGGGAGAAGCAGGCTTCCTGCTGAGCGGGGAGCCCGATGCAGGACTAATCCCAGGACCCTGAGATCATGACCTGAGCTGAAGGCAGACGCTTAACCAACTGAGCCACCCAGGTGCCCGGAATCTATATACTTATAAGAAGAGAAAGTGCAAGTGGCATATATCACTTAATGAAACACAAATTAAAGCTGTACTGGGATACCATTTCTCATCTAAAATACTCTGTTTGCAGTCTGAGGGAAAATAGGCACTCAAACATTGCTGGTGGAAATGCAAAATATTTCACTCCTATTGAGGTGAATTTGTCATTATCAGGCAACATTACATATGCAGTTACATTCAGATCCAGAAATCCTATTTATAGGAATCTATCTCTAAGATGCATTGGAAAAAAATATAAAAACATGTATCCACAGTGATATTTATTGCTGTACTATTTGTAAGAGCAAAATATAGGAAACAATGCAGATGTCCATCAATGGAGGGCTGGTTCATAAATTGAATGATTTATCCAAAAAAAGGAACTCTGCAAATATGAAAAAGAAGGAAAAATATTTTTATATGCTGCTATGAAGTGATCTCCAACAAGTACTGTCAAGTGGAAAAAGCAAGGTGGAAAAAAAAGGTGTTTAAGTGTCCAAATAAAAATATGCATTAGGGGCGCCTGAGTGGCGCAGTTGGTTAGGCGTCTGCCTTCGGCTCAGGTCATGAACACAGGGCCCTGGGATCAAGTCCCACATCAGGCTTCTTGCTCAGCGGAGAGCCTGCTTCTCCCTCTGCCTCTGCCACTCTGCCTATTTGTGCTCTCTATCTCTCTGTCAAATAAATAAAACCTTTAAAAAATATACACATCAGGCTCCCTGCTCGGCGGGAAGCCTGCTTCTCCCTCTCCCACTCCCCCTGCTTGTGTTCCCTCTCTCGCTGTGTCTCTCTCTGTCAAATAAATAAATAAAATCTTTAAAAAAATGCATTTATTTAGAGTAAAATTTTAAAAATACTAAAAAAAATCTATCATCTATCCTCTATCTATCTATCTATCTTATAGGTTACCTAAGGGAAAGAGAGAAAATTGTATGAAGAGCACAAAGTTAGAGTCTTGATTTCTTTAAATGTACTTTGTTTTAGAAACATGTAAACAAAATGAAATCATTATTAAAATTAAAGCAACATAAATAAATGAACCTAATTGTGTATGTAGTTGATGACATAATTACACAGAGAAGAAATAATTTCAAGTTATTTTATAAGACATTAACAGTACATTCATAGTAAGCAATACGCAAAGGATAAAAAGACTTGTACAATCCTACGTTTTTGATAATCATATTGTGTCTGTATGATTTTGTGTGTATACATACACCTGTATATATTCTAAATATATGAAAAATTATTTGTTTTGATATGTTATATATAAAATATCATTAAGAAAGAAAAATTTGGGTGTGCCTGGGTGGCTCAGTAGGTTAGGCATCTGCCTTCAGCTCAGGTCATGATCCCAGGGTGCTCTCCACTCAGCATTAAGTCCGCTTCTCCCTCTCTCTGTGTGATCTCTCTCACTTTTGCTCTCTCTCAAATAAATAAATAAAATCTTTAAAGAAAGAAAAATTTAATATAAAAATACAAATATCAAAGAGATTAAGTAAACACTATAATTCTAAATTTGAAATGTGAATACCAATATGAATTTATGATATACTATCTTTATTTAGTTATTTCTTGCCTCTTTTCACTGAAACCCCTATGAAATTATGCCTAACCCAGTAGCAGTGAGCATCCCTAGGCATTTAGCACTCAGATTGTGGTCTTTAAATAGAGAAATGGCTAATTCAAGATCTTAGCACAGAAGGGGAAGCCTGCAACATCTTGTCAATGGAAAACAAAAATTTAACAAAGATGATGGAGTCTTGGTAAAAAGAACTCTGAAGCCACTAAGGAAGAATAAATGCACTGTCTGAAGACATATTCCAATACTTATATATTTATAATGTCATTTAAATATAAAAGGGTATAGAAAAGAAAAATTTCCTGGTCACTTGTACATGGGAGACCAGCCGACATAGTTTGTTTGAAATACTCTCAGTTCAATCTGATGTCCCACTGTAAAAATGAGGCAGAATTGTCCAGAATGTTGTCTATCTTGGTCAAAGATCATGTGATTTTGAGAAGAATATGTATTTTGTTGTTGGATGAAGTAGTCTATAGATGTCAATTACATCCAGTTGTTTGATGATGTTGAGTTCCAATACGTCCTTACTGATTTTTTGACTACTGGATCTGTTCATTTCTGATAGAGGGGAAGTCTCAAACAATGATAGTGGATTCACCTATTTCTCCTTTCAGTTCTGTTAGTTTTTGCCTTTCATAGTTTGATGACCTGTTGTTAGGATCATACATATTAAGAATTTTAGGTCTTCTTGGAAAATTGATCTCATTATGATTATGCAATGCCCTTCTTTATCCCTGATAACTTTCTTTGATTTGAAATCCACTCTGTCCAAAATTAATACAAATACAGTTGACCCTTGAACAACACAGGTTTGAACTGTGCAGGTCCACTTTTATACAGATTTTTTTACAATACAATATTGTAAATGTAGTTTCTCTTTATGGTTTTCTAATAACATTTTCTTTAGCTTACTTTATTGTAAGAATAAAATATATGTGTATCTGTAAATATATATTTTATATCTATTATATATTATATTATATTAATTATATGTTAATATATGTGATATGTTATATATAAGTATATGTGTGTATATAATACATATAATATATACATGTAATATATATGTATATAATACACATAGCATACTGAATATGTTTTAATTGACTGTTTATGTTATTGGTAAGGCTTCCAATCAACACTAGGCTATTAGTTGTTAAGTTTTGGGGGAGTTAAAAGTTATGTGTGGATTTTTGACTGTGTGGGCAGTCGGTGCCCTTAACCTCCACATTGTTCAAGGGTCAACTGTATTTCTGCTTTCTTTTGATTAGTGTTAGTATGGTATATTTTTCTCCATTCATTTACTTTTAAGCTATATATGTCTTTATACGTAATGTGGGTTTCTTATAAACAACATATATTTGGGTCTTGATTCTTGATTTACTCTGAAAATCTCTATTATTTGGTCCATTTAGAGCATTAACATCCAAAGTGATAATTGATTTAATTGAATTAATAACTATTATTACTGCTTTCTATTTCTTGCCCTTATTCTCTGTTTCCATTTTGTCTTCCACACTTTTTCTGCCTTTTGTGGTTTTTAATTGACCTATTCATCTGATTCCATTTACTCCTTTCTTGGCATATCAGTTTCTTCTTCATTTTTTTTTTTTCTCTTTTTACCTTTTTTAGTGGTTGGCCTAGAGTTTGCAATATACATTTACAACTAATCCAAGTCCACTTTAAAATAACACTATGTCACTTCCTGGGTAGTGTGAGTATATTATAGTAACAAATAATTCTAATTCCTCTTTCTTGTCCCTTGTATCATTGTTGCCAAATCAAATATATTGTTGCTATTTTTTTTTATTTTAAACAAGCTGTTATCTGTTAGATTGATTAAAAATAAGAAAAATAGGGGCCCTGAGGTGGTTCAGTCCCTGGGATGGAGCTCTGCCTCAGGCTCCATGCTTGGCAGGAATCTGCTTGAGGATTCTCTCTCTCCTTCTGCCCCTGCCCCCGCTTAGGTGCTCACTCTCTCTCTCTTTCCCTCTCTCTCTCAAATAAATAAGTTAAAAAAAAAAAAGAAGAAAATAAAATTTTTATTTTACCTTCACTGATTCCTTCTTTGATGCTCTTTCTTTCTTTGTGTAGATCCCAATTTCTGATCTTTATCATTTTCCTTCTCTCTAAAGAACTTTTAACATTTCTTGCAAGACATGTCTACTGGCAACAAATTACCCCATTTTTATTTATGTGAGAAAGTCTTTATTTCCCTTTCCTCCTTGAAGGATAATTTTAGTTATTTTTGTCAGGTTTCTCCTTGGTAAAGTTATTCTTTTGCTTTCCCCTTTCCATGTCATGAATAAATGAATGTTTGTCCTTGGTAGTCAAATATATTATTTCTTTTAATAAATTCATTATTTCTTAAATTATTTAAGAGGGCACTTTTCTATGATAATACAGCTCTTCTATTCTCAACAATAGTAAAAATAGTTCAGTGATTTTGGTTCAGTTAACTTTATTATGTTTATTAGTTGCATTAAAATAATATATATTCAATCTTTTCCTTTCTGCGGAACAACACCAATCAAAGGAACATTGTGAGATATGTGGAATAACTCATAAATATTTTCTGTATCACTTTCCCACCTAAATCCTCATATTACAATCAAAAGTCTTCTAAGTACTTAGTCTTGAGTTAATTCATCAACAATCTCAAAATTACAGATTTTATCAAATTAATCTTAGTCACTAAGATTGTCTGTTGAAACATGGGACTTCTCTTCAAAAATTATTCTGTATCATAAGCTTGTAAGTGCTTAAGTTAAATATTTATTAGTGACATGACATATAACATATATTACTATTATTTCTACTGAGTTAACCCTTTGGAAACTGACTCAGATTTTGATAAATCATAGTTTTTTAAAATTGCCTTAATAAATTATTTTGACAAAACCTCCTGCATTTCTGATATATGGTTTTAGTAAGCAATTCTATGTTCCTGTCAAAGCATGTTTGATACTTCCCAAAAGGTTTTATTCTATTGCCAAGTAAAGGTACCTAAACAAAGAAGCATACATTTCTATGGCCATATCAGATTGACACAAGTGACCTTACATCAGGAGGTGTGTCAGGAAGTAATAAATATTATGAAGAATATTCTGTTTGGAATAGAGAGCCCAGAAATGGACCCTCAACTCTATGGTCAACTAATCTTCGACAAAGCAGGAAAGAATGTCCAATGGAAAAAAGACAGTCTCTTCAACAAATGGTGTTGGGAAAATTGAACAGCCACATGCAGAAGAATGAAACTGGACCATTTCCTTACACCACACACAAAAATAGACTCAAAATGGATGAAAGACCTAAATGTGGGACAGGAGTCCATCAAAATCCTAGAGGAGAAATTGGCAGCAACCTTTTCGACCTCAGCCACGGCAACTTCTTCCTAGAAACATCGCCAAAAGCAAGGGAAGCAAGGGCAAAAATGAACTATTGGAACTTCATCAAGATAAAGAGCTTTTGCACAGCAGAGGAAACAGTCAACAAAATCAAAAGACAACCGACAGAATGGGAGAAGATATTTGCAAATGGCATATCAAATAAAGGGCTAGTATCCAAAATCTATAAAGAACTTATCAAACTCAACACCCAAAGAACAATGATCCACTCAAGAAATGGGCAGAAGACATGAACAGACATTTTTCCAAAGAAGACATTCAAATGGCCAGCAGACACATGACAAAGTGCTCATCCTCGCTCGGCATCAGGGAAATCCAAATCAAAACTTCAGTGAGATACCACCTCACACCAGTAAGAATGGCTAAAATGAACAAGTCAGGAAATGACAGATGTTGGCGAGGATGCAGAGAAAGGGGAACCATCCTACACTGTTGGTGGGAATGCAAACTGGTGCAGCCACTCTGGAAGACAGTATGGAAGTTCCTCAAAAAGTTGAAAATAGAGCTACTATATGACCCAGCAATTGCACTACTGGGTATTTACCCCAAAGATACAAATATAGTGATAGAAAGGGGCATGTGCACCCCAATGTTTATAGCAGCAATGTCCACAATAGCCAAACTATGGAAAGAGCCAAGATGTCCATCAACAGATGAATGGATAAAGAAGACGTAATACACACACACACACGCACGCGCGCACACACACACACACACACACACACACACACACACACACACAATGGAATATTATGCAGCCATCAAAAAAACCAAAATCTTGCCGTTTGCAATGAATGGGTTGGAACTAGAGGGTATTATGCTAAGTGAAATAAGTCAGTCAGAGAAAGACATGTATCATTATGATCTCACTGATGTGAGGAATTCTTAATCTCAGGAAACAAACTGAGGGTTGCTGGAGTGGTGGGGGGTGGGAGGGATGGGGTGGCTGGGTGACAGACATTGGGGAGGGTATGTGCTATGGTGAGTGCTGTGAATTGTGTAAGACTTATGAATCACAGACGTGTACCTCTGAAACAAATAATACATTATATGTTTAAAAAAAAGAAGAAGAAGAAGAAGATAGCAGGAAGGGAAAAATGAAGGGGGGGTATCGGGGCGGGGGGGAGATGAACCATGAGAGACTATGGACACTGAGAAACAAACTGAGGGTTCTAGAGGGGAGGGGGTTGGGCGGATGGGCTATCCTGGTGATGGGTATTAAGGAGGGCATGTACTGCATGGAGCACTGGGTGTTATATGAAAACAGTGAATCGTGGATCACTACATCAAAAACTAATGATGTAATGTATGGTGATTAACATAACATAATAAAATAAAATTTAAAAAAAAGAATATTCTGTTTGGCTAAAGGTAATAAAGGCATGTTGCACTGTAACCTTAGGACCTTGAGGCTAAGGGAAGATATTTGTAATAAACATATCACAATTACCAGCTAAACTTTTTAATTTTATCACAACTGGTTTTAATGAGGACTCTTTAGAGTTTATGTGCATATATTTATGGCTTCCAAGCCAATGGAGTCTAAAAGGGAACTGTTGGGTTCCACAGTGTCCTTGGAAAGCACTGATGTTGGCTGCTGTTTCTGCTTTTCCCCTTCTTGGTACCAAGCTGACCCACCATTGCTTTCCAGAGTGAACAGCTTTCTAAAAAAAAATTCCAAAATAAAATCGGTGTTTTAAGAGACAGGGTATTTTTGCTTTTAGGACTGCATATGACCACAAGGAGGCAGATATCTATTACTTATTATTTATCAATATTTACAGAAATACAAAGTAGAAAATAGAAGTATAGAAAAATGTAGAAACATAAAAAAGTATAAAGGTATATTTTTATTTTTCACTTGAGATATGTACAAGAAAAGACTGGTTTAACTACTGCTAAATAACTTGCAAGGGGAACCAAGAGAATGGGCTTTTGTCTGTCCTTGAATCAGAAGCCTAAAAAAAGAAAACAGCTCTCAGAGGTGCCAGAAAGAGATAACAGAGGAAATCAGTATCATCAAATGACTAAGCCTGTCCAGTGGTTTCCGCGCCGCCCCCCACCCCCCTGCCCCGTCCTGGTGCCAATCCCTCATGGCTTTGCATTTTATTTTGTTATGAGAACTTATGTCTCCTTCTACTATTTATTGACATTGTGAAACTGCAAAGGTAACAGTTGTAAGAAAAAATCAGAGATGAACTTGAATTGACTCCAAGACAGTCCTGAAATGGTTTCCCTGTCTCTCTTTCCTCTTGATGGGAATTTTGCTCTTCACAATTTGGCTTTCCTACAATAGACTAGAGGAAATGCTCTAAGTATTTCATTTGCTAGGATCCAACTAAGCCAGGCTTTACGAGTCTGTGAGCTTTACATGGCTGGAGATCATTCCTGTGGTTAAATCATTGTTTAGTTATCATCCTGTAAGTACCTGCCACATAGAAGGAAATCATTCATATTTGTTCAATAAATGAAAAAGTTAAACCTTTGTGCCATTAGGTGGCACTACTCATTTAGAGGTTAAAGGGGGTGCCTGGGTGGCTCAGTTGGTTAAGCATCCCACTCTTGATTTTGGCTCAGGTCATGATCTCAGGGTCGAGATGGAGTCCCACATCAGGCTCCGTGCTCAGTGCAGTCTGCTTGTTCCTCTCCCACCCCAGCTTGAGTGTGCTCTCGCTCCCTCTTTCTCTATAAGTAAATAAGTAAAATCTTTAAAAAAAAATAGGTAAAAGCCATTTGACTATGCTCTCTAAGTAATCTAAGACTGTATATCTCATATAACAACACAACAACAATAACATTAATAGCTAACATCTATACTAAGTGCCCAGCACTGTTCTCAGTACTTTATACGTATTAACTAATCTCAACCTTTTTTTTTTAAGATTTTATTTATTTATTTGACAGAGAGAGAGACAGCAAGAAGGGGAACACAAGCAGGGGCAGTGGGAGAGGGAGAAGCAGGCTTCCCGCTGAGCAGGGAGCCCGATGCGGGGCTCAATACCAGGACCCTGGGATCATGACCTAAGCCGAAGGCAGATGCTTAACTGACTGAGCCACCCAGGTGCCCCTCACCTAAACCTGTTAACATTCTTCTTAATATTATTCACAGTTCCTAAGAGATGCTATTATTATTTCCTTTTACAGACAAGAAACTGATACCCAGAGTAGTTGAGTAAATTGGGAACAATGATACATTGAATTAGTAAGGAATCTTGATTTGGAGACAATTTTATTAAATTCAGTCTCTCCTGAATATATTTTCCATGTGTTTCCTAAAATTATCAATCATTTGGAGTTTCAGTGAATGGACAGATGAAAAATTAAGGTGTCTCTCTGATATTTGGCAAATTTGTGCAAAACTTGTAGTGGTGGCAGTTAGTGGCACTGGGTATCCTCTACCCCCTCTCCTAGAGTTGATAAATGGCTTAGTGGAAATCTATTGTAACAGAGGTGAAAATTGCCCTTGCCGCCAGTGTTATGCCTTTTTCCCCTTCATTTTTTCTTATGCTTCTCTTCCTCCCCAATACCTAGGGTTTATTTCCATATTTCCAGCACACTTCAGATTGATCTTAGAAGCCTCAATATGGAACTTCTTTCCTTTTTCTCTTTTTCCCACATAAGTTAGGTAGGGCTGAGTAGAGTGCAGAAAGTGTGAGGCAGAGGGCTTAAGGGAGAAAGCTGGATTTGGGAAGATGGAGACTGGAAAGCAATTGAGTATTCTTGAGGGTTGTAAGAATTATGAAGCAATAAAATGGAGGAAAGTAGTGGTATGTGAGCAGGAGGAGAGGAAGATGGAAACAGTGAAAGTGAAGAAGTTCAAATGGGAAACTCTTGGAATGAGGCAAGTGGGCCGAGAAGAATGGAGTCAAGGAGGAAGACAACTGTGTTAGGATGTTGTCAGATTGAACCATGAAGGGAGAGAACAGATGGTCATGTTTTGCTATTTTCAGCTGCAAATGCTGTCTTTGCAAGTCAGACTCATTCAAAATATTCTTGTATGGGCTGGAAGTACAGCAAGGCAGTGTTCTGAGAGCAGGGGAAAAAAAAAACAATACTGTGAAGCAATTGTAATTCTGACAAATGGCAGGCTGAATATTGCTGGATATTTAATGCTTTAAGAAGTTCTTTACTTAGGAATTACTGTAGCATGGAACTCACAGATTCAATCCACTTTTATATTTGCTCAGGTTGGCTTGAGCTAGGAAATGTCTTAATTGTGTGCGTGTGTGTGTGTGTGTGTGTGTGTGTGTGTGTTTCTGATGAAGCCCATGAGGGAACACCTGTTGCAGACACAGTTTAACTTTTCTTAGAACTGCACTTTAAATCACTTAGATCTGGGGCAGGTAAAAGACCAGCGGAGAGAAAAAAATTCTGTTTCCAAAGAATTGAATTTATAAGACCAGAGGCTCTGTGTGGTAATGAGAAGGCCTGGAGCAGAAGGTTGGGCAATTAAGTACAAAGGAAAAGGGCATTAACTTGGGACTTAATATTAAAGCCTGTTCAGCAGGAAATTGAAATCTCTATTACTGGCTTCACAAAACTGTTGTCCATGTGATCTGTTGCTAATGAGGGAGGTAAAACTCGGGTGAGAAAATAGGTGGATTGTGCAGGAAGGAGGGAAGAAGTCCAAATCTTTGGGATCATGCAACTAAGAAGGGCTGAATGAAGACAGAGCCAGTGGTTCAAGACTGAGTGGAGATGACCTGCGTGGACCAGGGGATATAGTAGTTTGAAGGACCTGTGTTTCCTTGGGTAGAGATCCTCTAGAAGATAGATGAGTTGGCATAGAGTTTATTATTTCTGGGGCTACAAACTGACCTGAGAAACCTGAGCATAGGACCCTGCAGAAGAGCAACCTGCAGGAGCATTAATGTATTAGGTGACAGTTTTGGGCTGAACTCCAGGGCCTGCTCTGTAAGAACAGATGGAGATTCACCATTTTATCAGTCTCAGGGGATGTAGCCCTTTGCAGGGGTGGTGACTAGAAGAGAACCTGACGAGGACTTCTAGGGTATTGGAATACCTTGATCTTTGATCTGGATGATGGTTACCTGCGTGTGTTCATTTTATGGAAATACATAAAACCGCACACTTATGAGCACTTTTTAATATTTATTATACTTCAACAAAGTTAAAAAATAGTTGATGCCTTACCCTGCAATAAAACCAAAATCCATAGAAATGAGGCCAAGTTCTTAATATGATTAAAATTTCCTGGGGCGCCTGGGTGGCTCAGTTGGTTAAGCAACTGCCTTCGGCTCAGGTCATGATCCTGGAGTCCCGGGATGGAGTCCCACATCGGGCTCCCTGCTCGGCAAGGAGTCTGCTTCTCTCTCTGACCCTCTTCCCTCTCGTGCTCTCTATTTCTCATTCTCTCTCTCTCAAATAAATAAATAAAATCTTTAAAAAAATAAATAAATAAAAACCATTAAGCTTTCAACTAATTTAAAAAAAAAATAAAAATAAATAAATAAATAAATAAAATTTCCTGGTGATTCTGACAGGAAGCCAAAGTTGAGAATCATTGAGAAAGAAGTAAACCCAAACATGCACACTCTACACCCCCTTGCCCCAAAAGTGAATCCCTTCTCTGCTAAATTCTTGGAAAACAGAATAAGGCATATAGTTTGTGGCCTATGATATGTGCCCTTTGGTATGGATGTGCCAAATGGTAGCCAGACCATTTGAAATGTAGGTAGCCTGAATTAAGATATCAGTATAAAACAGACACTGGATTTTGAAGAATTGGTACCAAAAAAAGAGAATATGTATTAATTTTTATTGATTGTATATTAATGTCAATCTTTTCAATATATTGGGTTATTTATTGCTTTCTTATTTTGACGTGGCTACTAGAAAATGTAAAAATGCATGTTTGGCATGTAAAGTTGTTCTATTGGACAGCTCTGGTGTAGTTGATGGAGCATGGGAAATTGTCATCAGAGAAACTGAACATAGGTTTCCGTCCTGGCTTTGCAACACAAAAACTGCATGACCTTGGACAAGCCACTTAACTTCTCTGCACCTTAGGTTGGTCATTTATAAGGAGAGAAGTATATTCATATTTTAGAGTAATTGTGAGAAATAGAGGCAGTTTAATCAAGTGTCCAATGCATATTCAGAACCTGATAGCTATTATGTCCCTGAGAAAAGGTCACCTATTGGGGCGCCTGGGTGGCTCAGTTGTTAGGCGTCTGCCTTCGGCTCAAGTCATGGTCCCAGGGTCCTTGGATAGAGCCCCGCATCGGGCTCCCTGCTCGCCGGGAAGCCTGCTTCTCCCTCTTCCACTCACCCTGCTTGTGTTCCTTCTCTCACTGTGTCTCTCTCTCTGTCAAATAAATAAATAAAATCTTAAAAAAAGAAAAAGAAAAGAGAAAGAAAAGGTCACCTACCTATGGTGCTATATAAAAAGACCTCTTCCTTTTGTACTTACACCACATGTCAGCAGAGAAGTATGGTGCCTTTAATAAAACTGAGGAGTGTATCAGGGCACGAGTGGAAAGCATGGACAAAGGACAGCAGCAGCTGCTCTGCCAGGCAGGATCCTGTCTGTGCCTCTTGTGTGCATCTCGGCAACTTCTCACTTTTCCTCTGACATTTGGTTTTTTCAGCCACTGGATTCTTAACCTTGGAATACATCCTACTTTCATCTCCAAGCCCTTAGCCTATCTTCAAAAACTTAACTCCCACTTTCAGAATTCTTTCGATTCTATGTTGGGCTCCTTGACATGGATGCCCTCTGTATTTCAGATCTGTGTGCCTGAGACATGCTCTAATGCCCACACTCTTCCCTCTGCATGACCTCATGGAGCTTGTTTGTCAGCCACACCTCAGTGTCTCACCTCAGACTTAACACATATACTGTGCTCTAGCAAACTGGGATTATTTAAAAAATATATGACCCCATGTTTTCCTACCTGTGTACCGCAGTTTGTATCATTTTTTCCTATGTAGAATGTCTAATCTCTTTTTCTTCAATGAAATAAATATTTCAGGGAATCATTCTATCACATCCTTCTCCGTGATCTTTCCTGTTGAGAGACATTTCTCCCCCAGCATATGCATGGGATATTCCATGTTCATCTGTTATTGCTCATCATATGCAGACATTTATTATAAATATATATGTACTTGTCTTGCCATTACTATTAAATGAGTATACTTAATAAACCTTAGGGTCTCATGTGGCCCTGTCTTTGCATGGAGTCACATTAAAAAAAAGTCTCACCCAAAAACCAGAGATAATTGAAAAGTATTCTCAATCTTTACATATATCTCTTAGAAAGTCTAGTTCACAGCCTATAGAAATACTTTTTATTCTAATTTTCTTTGACTGTTTCTTCATTGAAACCTCTTGTCAACCCTCCCTCCGGAACTTTCTTTTAGAAACCCCAGTTTCATTGCTTTTCTAATGGTCTCCCTAATTCTTAGCTTTTTATTATGCAAATTGACTTAAATGAGTTAGCTTAAATTTTTTTTGTCTACTTCAACAATTACTTGATTTATTTTCAGCAAAGAACAACCTTTGTATTAATTCTTCATGAAAAAAATCTTTTTCCTCTTACTGCTCTAAGCTGTGTCTAGAGCGCATTGGACTTCTAGATCTGTTCTTCCAATTCTGTTACAAAGTCCTGGGAATCAGCTGAGCAAAAAGGAAATTCTCATTACACGGTGGGATTGAACGAAAATTCCTTATAATGAAGGATTGGAGTGGCATTGGGAAAAGGCTGGGAATACTGACAGAAGAGCTTTAGGCTCACTATCACATATTCCAGTTTCTATTAGTCAAAGATTTTTGTGGTATTTTTTTTTTAATTTTACTCCTCACTGCACCTAACGCAGCAACTTAAAATCACTAAATGCCCAACAAATATTTCCTAAATAAAATTGATGATTTACTAGATTTTGCTTAAGACCATCCAGGAAGGTAGGTTCTGTTTGTTGTCACTCCCTAGCTATAGCTATTTTTACATAATTTTTGCCCTTAAAATTCACAGTTACATATTGTTTTATGGATTTTAAAGAACATGTGGGATAAAAGAAAACTTAAAAATTCAACAAGCGAGTCATAATAGTCACACCATCCTACTCAAGGGAAATGTGTAAAATTAATCATGGTAGCCAAAGTGCAAACATGTGTTCTGTTAGGAGTAACCTACATCATTTCCTTGGCCACTCTTATTTCTTAGTTTCAGAGTCAAAAAGTACACAATGCTTCTTTAGTTAGTCCTGCCAGATTTCCAGTGTTAATTTGATTACTACTATTTTTCTGTGTTTTCGAAAAGATACAATATTCAGGAAAAAGACCTTAAGGTTTTGTACATCTGTATCAGTGTCCTTTCCTTCTTGAGTGTATAGACATGTCTCTTGGTCCCTTTGTATTATTTTCTCCTTTTTTTCTGTGAATTCCTGCCATTTTGAAGTTCATCATATTCTATCAAAACTCTCATTTCTTTAGCCTATTAGAGTACATTAGATTTTATTTCTGTGAAGCATATTCTTAGAAACTTCAGTGTCCCCTTGTTTAAGGACCAAGTCTGCTTAGAGATCTTGCTCTCTGAATAATGTGTTGTTTAGGCTAGGAGACTATGATATAATCTCTCTCTCTCTCTTTTTTTTCTTTTTGGTCTATTCTCAATTCTGGCAAATTGAAGGGGATTTGTACCACGGAATGCCAAATACCTTTACCAGGTTTAGCTGGATGGCTTACTCTAATTTGCTCATTTATTTATACGTTATCCTATTGGATATTTCATCTCTGTATGTCATATCAAATCTGTGTGTGTGTGTGTGTGTGTAAATGTGCAGCATACAGTTTGAGAATCAAATTTAAAAATAGTTACATTAATAGGGCACCTGGGTTGCTCAGTCGGTTAAACATCTGACTCTTGATTTTGGCTCAGGTCATGATCTCAGGGTCGTGAGATGGAGCCAGCTCAGGCTCCCTGCTGGGCGTGGAACCTGCTTAAGATTCTCTCTCTCCTTCTGCCCCTCCCCATTCCCTCTTTTAAAAAAATAAAATTAAATTAAAAAATAAAAGTAGTTACACTATTTCATAAACTGGAAAAAAATTAAGCTTTTACCTTCTGTAAGGTGGTATTATACAGGCTTTACTATTTTCAACTATCAACTTTATCTCTGTATTGCATTTTTCCCTAATCAATCTGTGTGTAAATTTTGTTTGTTAACTACCTTGTGAGCTTCAGCAGGTCAGACATTCATTTACAAATTTATTGAATTTTAATAGACAATGAGGAGACAGAGATGAACAAAACAGGGCTTTTTCCCTGAAAGAGCTCATATTCTAGTTGGAGAGATACACATGTAAACAAATAGCTATGATCTAACAAGATACATTTGCAAATCAAGTGTTAGGGGATCAAGGAGTATAGAATAGCTAATTACCTAGGGTGGGGCTTGGGAATGAGGATGCAAGTCAAAAAGGCTCTAAAGGGTTAAATGGGACACAATCTGAAAGGACCAATGAGAACTTGCTGTCAAGCATGAAGAAGAACATCTCAGGAACAGGAAAACAGCTAACACAGAACAAGGCATTATATAAAAACAAAATGTGGCACTTATACCAAAAAGTTTTTTGTCTGGCTAAATTTAAGAATTTTTTTAAATTAGGGGAGTGAAGCAATCAGACTTATGTGTTAGAAAGAGACATCTGGTTGAGAGAATGCCAGATAAGGCAGGTCCTGATGAGCAGATTATTGCATTATATTAAATAAGTGATGATTTAAAGTGTTGTAATTCAGACAAAAAGAAGTGGGAAGTTTCAAGAAGTAAGTAATAATTAGAATTGATGGACTGAAAAACAAATTGGAGGAACAAGAGTTAAGAGAACTGTAAGAATTTTGATTTAAGTTTGCTGAGAAACCAGTGCTTCCATTATATGAGATCTGCAGCATATGAAGAAAAGCAGTTTTGGGAATGGATTTAGTGTTGGAACGTTGAATTTTAAGATGTTTTTGGGAAATCCATATGGAGCTGTCCAATAAGTCCGGTGGTCAGGAATGACCTCTGGGATTCATCAGAGTAAAAGTGATTGATGACGTTGGCCTAGAAGAGGTCGTGTGAACACTGGGATTGCAGAAGAGTGAAGACAGAATCCCAGGGAACCACAGTACTTAGTGGGGTGGTAGAGAAGGAGGGATTTGTCAAGAAAAGTGAGGAGTTGCCAGAAAAAAGGAACAAAGGATTGAATACATACATATATACACCTGGGGGTGAGGGATAGGGTAGGAAAGTAAAGGAAGCATCTCAAAAGATTCCATGGTGAACGGGATTAAATGCCATAAGATAGGCTTGTAAAACATACATAAACTATCCATTATATTTGACCACTGGAATTGATATACTCACTTAGGTCTAATTCAGAGAACTAGAATGGGACTGGGTACAAAGAAGTTGAGTGGTTTTGCTTGTACATGGCTGCTTTGAGAGAAACTAGTGATACTGCTGGCAGTCATCCTGGAGTGGAATGGAATACAGAACTCTAAAACATCACAAGCTAATCTTGCCCATCTCTGGATGTCCAGGCTCCAGGTTAGCACCTACATATGTGCAACCATCCCTATAAAGAAATGAGTACTGTAGGACCTGGGGATGTAGCAAACATTATGGGGAGAATGTGGTGGAAGAGAAAAGGCACATCCATATTTGATGGAAGATGTGAACCTGGAGAATCTATGGGATACAGAGATTCCATCCTTAATTATGTAGCTACACCCTGGCAAACTATCAATTAGAATTACAGAACCATTAAATTTTATTTTAAGAGAAGCTTGAGTCCTCTGGAATATCATCATTTTTTAATTTCCACATTGACTGGGATTTTAGTGACAATACTAGGAGTCCAGAAACTACTGAAGATGTTGTTGGTAATAAGAAAAATTTAATTGGAAGTCAAACTGCAAAAGGATAAGAAATGAGGAGAAACATGAAAACAAGAGCAAAGATTACTATTTTGAGAAATACAAGTAGTGAAGTTAAGAGTGGAACTGAGAACTTGAATACATTTGTAGGAAAGGGTAAAGTCAGTAAAGAAAAAAGGATAATTAACAGACCTCCTGAAAGAAAATGGTTTAAAAATGTCAAAGATGACTTGGGAGACCTGGGTGGCTCAGTCGGTTAGGCGTCTGCCTTCAGTTCAGGTCATGATCCCAGGGTCCTGGGATGGAACCTTGTGTCGGGTGCCTGTTTCTACCTCTCCCTCTGCCCGTCTCCCCTGCTCATGCACTATCTCTCTCTCTCTCAAATAAATAAATAAAATCTTTTAAAAAATAAAAATAAAAAATGTCAGATAAAAACCTACATCTTAGACAGTAGTGGGAAACTTCTTCTATCCTTCGGGATATGATGCAAAAATCTGTACAGTACTCATGTCTAAAATGCAGTTGCAGACAATGAATAAGCATTGTTAGAAACTTTACAGTCATTGTGAAGACAACTAGAGTGAAATCAGATGGTTTGATGGGTTTTCATTGGGCGGAGATGGCAGAAAAACAAGAAAGTGAGCAATCAGGAGCACTGAGGAGGTTAACAGTGGATTCAGACTGGGAGGAGAGTTGCTACAGAAACATCCATCTTGATATAAACAGAAAGTAGATGTGGTGCAAACTAGAAAGTTAAACCAGTTATAGTCAGAAAGTTTTGTTGATTTTGACTTTATAGTGAGAGATGGCCAGGATCCCAAATCCCCACATTCTGGCCTACATAGAGGCAACAAATATACAAAAAGAAGAAACACCAGAGACAATACAAACTTGTTTTGCACTGGCTAGCATTTTGTTCCAAATCCCTGTGTAGTGTTTCATCCGTGTGACCAAAAAACATGAACTTAAAGATCTACATCCTCTTTTACCCTGTCTGCTTAAGACCTTGCCTGAACTCAGGGTGTTATTCGATGCTTACTTTCTCCTGGGTCCCACCTTGGATTCTGCTTGGTCTTTCCTGCCTTTATCTGATAAAAATAATATAATGAAAAGAGAGCAACACCAAAATAAAAGAAGTTAAACTCTCTGCTTTTTTCTATCCCAAGATGTTATTCCTTAATATAGTAAAACCATGGGTGTTTGTGAACACTCCATTTTGTTATTGACTCATTTTAAAGCTTTTTAGTGGCATAAACAGAGCTGGTGCATCTGGAAACTTTGCATTTTTTTCTAAATCAGTGGTTCTCAGATTGTGAGTGTGAAGGTGGGAGCAGGAAAGATGCCAAAGTTGCAGAGGGAGTGTTTTCAAGGAGCAAGTGTGTTTGTGTATGTGTGTGTGAGAGCAAGAGAGAGAATGTATATGGGTGGAGGAAGGAGTGTTGTAAAATTTTCAGGGGATTCTGATAAACATTGGTCTTTCTTCTGATTGAAAATCACTGCCCTGCAGATGAGCAAGTAAGAACCATAAGAGCATAGTGTTTGTGGGGCTTACAATTAATTTACGAGTTGACTCTGGTAGATGATGAAGTCAAGGAAGTGGGCTATGGAATGGTGGTGAAAATTACTGGAGTAAAGGCCCCGAAAAAGTGAGGCCAGAATGCTGGTATGTCCACCACAGGATGGCTGAGGCTTTGAATTTCTCCTTTCTCACTCGAAGCACTTTCTCAAGCACCAAATACATAGTGTAATAAATACTCTTAATAGACTGTGCACATTTCAGAAAAAATGTATTACTTTTAATACCAATTATGTGAGCATGCAACATTACTAAATACAAAAGTCATACAAGCTCACAAATGACTTCAGAGACTGCCACTCTTTAATTAAAGAACAATCTAGGGCCTATTAAGACATCATAAGTCATAGATGCTTTCCTCTGTTTACTTGATAACTATACATTGTCTTCCTATTGCTACAAGCTTTACTCAGAAGCTAGGCTACCTGGCAGTTACATTCTTTACCCGTTATTGCTTCTCTGAAGAGAAAGAGCAACATCATTCATCTTATAAAATGGTGCATCTTCACTGTGTCTGAGTAAAACTCAAGTGTAGGGCATTTACAATGGGCAGTTCTTGGGATGTTGCCTAAAAATTGAAGACTGCCTGTTATATATTGGAAAAACATTTCTATGAATTATGAGAACAATATATTGGCATAGGATGTTTACAATTGATAAAAGGTAAATTTGACAAGTTCATACTTATTGCAAATGAGTAAAACTGAAATTTTCATATTTCTAGTTAATTAAATAAAACAAGTAGCATGGAACATAAAAAAAAATCTGAACCATGCCAAATTTATAGACTTCATGACAGAAAAATATTTGGGGGAACGTATAACACAAAAAAATAAATTCTAATTGAATTTCTTTTTTTTTTTTTCCAAAGTGTACTTTCTATGATCTAGTCACATCTGTGTCATTACTTATCTAGGTAACCTTGAGAAAGACAATTCCCTGTTCTGAGACTCAGTTTCCCTCTATAAAATATGGAGGTTGAACCAGTTCATGTCTAAATGTTCCCTTACAGATAAAGATGCTCTATAATTGGCTTTAATTTTATGGTCATGTGCAGTAGAAAGCTCCTTGGAAAAAGACAAAGATAGGTTCAAATCTTAATTTCAACATTTATTAGCTTTTTAAACTTGGAAAAGTTATACCTTATTGAGCCTTAATTTCTTAATCTGTGAAATGGGATAACACTACCTCTTTAATCAAATTCTCTGAGGAGGAACTATTAAATGGGAGAAAATGTGCTGGGAAGTGATTAGCATAAGTTATTGGTTAGTGGGCATTCAATGCATAGTCTCAAACCTAACGCCTTAGTTTTCTACCTTTTCCTTTTGTCTTTAAAAATTCAATTCCATGTACATTATTGACTTGCAAGTAAAAGATATGACAATACAATTTGGAAGACACTGTGGACTTTTGCTGAGCAACATTGTAGGATGTGGACATTTTGGAAAGTAGATTTTTATCTTCTAGCTTGGGAATGCCTCTGGGTTTGAATATAGCAGACAAAGTAGCAGTAAGAGGTCAAAATAATTCAAAAGCTCCATATGACTTTGCAATTTAGCACTATTATATATTCAAAGACAAGCATGACACCACATGCATTAATAATAATATATCACATAGGAATATAAACTCTCCACATACACTCAGCACTAGTCCTAAACTTTACAAAATCACGTAACCAGTTTGGAATTCCACAACTTTAAGGATGGAGAGAACTTTACCTAGATTCACAAGAAAGCTATGAGGATAGCAAATGAGGATACTGAAAAAGTGATTTTATGGGTTGGATATTTTAAATGGACTACCAGAGATTGTCTAAAAATGCCTCAGGAACCTCTCTTCCCACTTGTGAGTCTATTAATAGGTGGGTTTCTTTGAATTTTAATAGGGCATTTGGGACCCTAACTGGTTAGAATGAAGTACTCTAATATTTACTATTTTCTGAGAGACTTACACTATTAACATTTTTTCTAGTAACGTATGATTGAGGACTGAATGATACCCTTGCCCTTATCCTACTCATTTGGAAAGTATTGTAAGGGGGGATGAGGGAAGATTGACCTTTCTTAGGGCTGAGTTCCCCATATATCCATGGAGATTATCTGTGGAAATGCTGCTTAACCTACCTCAAATGGGACTGTATCTAAGACCTTGAGGATAATTTAAGTGGGTCCTGTATTGTAAAGGGTCTTCCTGTTATCTGCTATTTGTCCAGTAACCCATGAGCCATTGGCATATTACCGGTTCCTTATTTATTACTACTGATAAATGATTTTATAATACTGACCAGTGGGATTACACAGCTCACAGAAACTTTCCATATAAGAATCATGAGATGTCAAAACACAGCAGAGGCTATCAACAGTATTAATGAGGATTTTGTTAGCTTCTAATGATAATTATTATTGTATCAGAATGCAATTCACACTAATTATTAGTAAAAGTTTACAAACATTAAAAAGTGCATAATAACATTTGTATCTGATAGGGCTGAAAAAAGACATGAAAAAACACAATGCAAGGGCTTTACTTTTGTGATTGGTGTCCACATGATTGCAAGATAATTTTTTCCATCTGTTACAGCTCCATCCAGATAAGCTGTCCTCTAAATTTAAATAGTAGCATACAGCACTGAGTAATTTGATTCCATAAGAACAAAATGTTTCCTGTTCTTAATATTATCTTATCTTTCCCACCATCCTGATTCTCCAAAATCCTCATAATTAAAAACTTAAAAAAATATATTAATTGGGGAAAGTTCTCCAATTGAAAATAAAACAAAATTTGCATATTGAATTCTGGTCTGTGCAGACACCAAACAGACTGAATTTCAAGTAAAATTCACATTAGCGGATATTTTCAAATGCCTCTATAATAAAGCAAAAAAGTCTTGATGAATTAGTTAGACTTAATTCATCAACAGTGAATCAAGGGTAAAGGTTAAGTTAAAAAAAAGTGTGATCTATCCTGTGTACACCACCACACTGTGGAGAAGGAAAAAGGCAGCCCTTTTAAAAATGAGTGGTATAAAAATTCACAGTCACATACATTATTTTTGTTTCTCATAAGCGATCAAAGAAGGGGGCAGTGCTGAGCGTCTATTTTGTACAATACAAAACAGTGTAAATAACACAGCAGGAACACACAGATACATAATGCTAAAAACAGTGCTTTCTGGATGGTTCTTTTACTGGGTGAATACTTAGACCAGAGATATTTAAACTCTGGGGTTCAACCAACCCTTTGCAATTAGACACAATTAAATCCTCTGACATTGTGAGGGGCCAGATGCTACAGGAAGAATCATCTAGGTCAGTGCTACTCTCTACAAGCATTTTATCATATGGTCAAGTGAAAGGATCCATATAAAAATGACATCCAAACACAAGTCACATGATTTCAACCATTGCTAATGACAGAGGTAGAGAAAAGTCTGTCTGCAGCCACAGCCTCTGCCCCCATTTTTAACATGATAATGAGCAGATTCCTACAATGCAGCACAGCTATTTTTCCCACCCCCTTTTCACTCTTGGAAACAAATTCATTCCAGCCAGGCCTGGAGATTTGAGACATTGTCAGATGTTGCTGAAGTTATCAAAGTGGGGTGTTAGCTTTCAGATTTTGCTGCTTCCCCCTGGGCTTCCCCACTTTGTTCTGTAGAAGTCCGTTGTGCATCTTCTTCACCTTCTGTAAGAGACAATAAAAAAAGGATAAAGGCAAAATAAAAAACTATTGCCTATATTTACTGACTCTTAACATATCATATTGGAAATTTCAGAAATACTCAAAAAGTCTGAAATTCTCATAGAGACAAGTGTATTTTTTTGGTAATCAATTCCTCAATTAGTGTTTCAAGGGCTGGCTAATTATGGTTCTATGAACTTGGGACAGCATGGCTCAAAAACAAAATAATAACAATTTTACAATGGTTAGTGATAATTTATGCTAGGAAATCTCAAGGCCAGGTCATGGCACTTATAGTTTCACAGGTTGCAGAAATCAGAAGTGATTTTAGGCAGAAATAAAAAATGGGAAGCAAGTTTACCGTTTCACTCCTGTCTTATTTTAAGAAATATTTAAAAATTGCATTTTATATTATTTATAGTACTTGTTGATAATCCACCTGATTTTTTAGAGGTTTAGTTAATTTAAATTAAAAGCAACAGTGGAAGATGAAAGGACATTATGTTAGCTCATTGGTCCCTTGCCAGATAGTTATGATGGCCTCTGGTCTGCCCTTAAAGAACATATGCACAATGCTAATAAAACCACTCTCATAATTGCATACTCAGCAGCAATCTCAGCTTGTGACATAGCAAACACTGAAATTAAACAACGCTTTCTTCCCATATTAGGTCACTTTATCTACAGTTCAATACTTGCAAGCTGTAGGCCAATCCTTGATTCAAAGATTCATATATCTGCATGTATTAGTTCATTATTAAGCAACCGATATAGCTTAGTGGACAAAATATTTTTGGATGTTCAATAACGTAAACTATATCAATGTTTGCTGATTGTTTGTTACCAACATTCAAATGGATAGAGGTGAGTGGGCCGTTCCATTCTTTAAATGAAAATGTTGAAAGGCAATTTCTCCTTTACTCTTAACAAGTATACACAAAACATTTCACCAGATACCATACTTTAGGGAAATTAAAAGCAGTTCTACATAAATATATATATATTCTGCTCCTAAAGGAGTTCTCAGGGTATGACTATATATATATATATATATATATATATGACTATACATATATATATATACACCCATACACACACACACACACACACACACACACACACATATAATGCTCATAAACTATTTTTGTTATTACTGCAATGAACAACCTCCCAAGATGTGTAGATGGCCTGAATCTGAGGTGTGGAGATTCGCATGCAACAAAAACGTGATAAATAAGAAAAGCTCTTGATAAAAGAATGAAGTCAAATTAGGGCAGATATAAGACAGCAGAATATATAAGGATGAAACTGACTGCTTAAATATAAGATGAGGAATTTGACTCCCATGAGGCTTGGGACTTTCTAGGTGTCTGGTAACACTTCTCAGGGCTTAGCATAATGCTGCAATTGCAGACCCGTTGCTAAAGAGATGCTTGTTAACAAGTCAAGGTAAACATGGGACAGCAATATTGAGTATAAACTAAAAAGAAGTTGAAACACTCATGAGTTACAGAGGAAGTCCTTCACAATACTCAGCTATTGATATTTCATTTGTCATTATATGTTTGTCAGTATTGCAGTTACTATTTTTAGTTCTTTATACTTAGAATAATAAAAAAGTTACTATTATTTATATTTTGGCTGGCTCTGGACTTTAGGTTTTGAAGACAAACAAAAATTTTCAGGGGCCTGGAGAATGGCAATTAAAATGTAGAAATGTTTAGAAAAGAAGGCATTTGGTGGCATAAAGGTATTTTAATTATTTTAAATTGTTTAATAATACCATTTGTATAAAATATAAAATTATTTTCTTATATTTATTAATATAAAATATCAATTTCAATTGTTATATAATAATTTAATATATTGTGTAAGATAGGTCTTGATGCTGATGAGTCTCAATTTTGGTGAAGACAAAAAAAGAAGAAATGAAACTGCTCTATTAATAATATTAGGGGTGTCTAAAATTAATGCAGATTATTTAAAATAGAATATTAACATATAAATAAAAATATAAATCTTATAAAAGAAATTAGCAAACTCTCAAAGACTACAGAAGAACTTTACTTACCTCATGCCACCAAATAGCAGTAATTCTCTAAGTCCCTTCTGAGAGCTGCTTTGATAAGTAACTTCTGGTAATTAATAATAGGGAAACAACAAAAGCTAAAATATATGTTAAGTCTGTATATTTCAAGGTGGTGATGTTAAAGTTTTATTTTCAATTTGAATTTGAAAAGACCAATCTATGACCTGCTGACCTTTAGCCACTGAATAAAGTACTATCCCTAGTACTTAGGGTAATATTGTTAAGCTGTTTCATTAACCTATACTCTGACTCAGTTTTCCAATAACTGGAAAGCTTTGTCATAAAAACTCTAATAGCAAAGAAGTACTGAGCGGTTACCATGAGCCAGAAACTGGTAAGTGCTTTTCATGTACACAACACTGTGGTTCCTTAATCATGAACTCCTTTTTTTCACTTTTAAAGGTTATTTTTATACAAGATTTGTTAGGGAAATACATCCAGTTTTAAATCTTGCAAAAGTATGGATGAAAGAACTATTGGGATTCATTTAAGTACTCAGAAGTACTTTGATATTACAAACTTGTTTTACTTTTCCATTGGTACTTGGGTAAGAAGAGTACAAAGCCCAATAATAAGACAAATTTTCCAAAAACCCATTCTATCATGAAAAGAAAACTGAAAGACCTTTTTACCTAAGACATTGATGTAACAAATTGTTTTACTTCCATTTTCAATAGAGACCTAGAGACCCTTTTCCTTCAAAATAGTTATTGAAATGTTATAGGTGGCCAATGTTACTGAAGGTAGGAGCTCCAACTTTGTTAAATATTCTCTGTAGAAATTTCAGAGCTTTTATGGAGATTAGAATTTTTTTAAAACCCATGTGCTTTATTGATTGCATTAGTAAAATAAAATTAAGAATTCTGCATTTGAGTGGGAAACCCTGTAAAGAGAAGTCACTGAAAATGGCGTAGTCCTTGACTTTCATCTTGCCTTAGACTGTTCTAACTCTACCAAATTACTTTCAAAGGTGGTTTTTCATGTTTTAATCCTCCTCAGTGAAATGCTACAAATAATCCCATGTTCACAGAGAGATGTGTGTCAAACAACTCACCTGTCTTGTTGATATCAAGACCTGCTAATTTCAAGGCTAATTCATTGCTGTTGCCACTTGCAGAGGAAACCAGGATATCATGTATTGCATTTCTTCTACCTGTTCTTCCTGAAGCAATGAAATCTGCATATGTAGTTTCCACATCAGTCATTGCTAACAAATATCCACATAGCAGGGACTACAAAACAAAGAAAAACTAATAGGTAAATATAATGTTGGTCAATGGTAACATTTAACAAAGACACTTGTTCAATTACTGGTCTAATATATGAATGTGAAATAATTGTCTTGCTGACGTGTTTGCAAAGCAAGTAATGCTTTAATCGTTGATCAAAGGTCAGCGAATTTTTTCTGTAAAGGCCTGGTAGTAAATAAATTAGGCTTTGAGGGCTATATGGTCTCTATTCCAATTACTCAATTTTGTGGTTATAGTGCAAAAGTAGTCCAAGTAAAATATGTTAAATAAATGTAATAAACTGTATTTGGAAAAATAGTAATAGGACCAGATTTGACCTGAATACTATAATTTGAGGAAACCTGATTAGGTCATAAAATTCTCCTTTTCTAATATCATTTTAGTCAGTCTTCAACCTCAGAGATAAGAACTTGAGAGCAGTAGCATACCAAGGTTGGGGTTGGAATGGAAGTGGTCCATCCTAGAGATAAGCAGAATGCAAGTACATTGTCTGCAGAGTCTAAGAACAATAATGAAATTGGACCAAAATTCAGTTTGCTTTTTATTATCACCATGTACCAGCAATTCTTTTTTTAATTTAATTTAATTTATTTATTTGAGAGAGAGAGGGAGTGCACGAGCATGAGTTGGAGGCAGAGGCAGAGGGAGAGGGAGAAGCAGACTCCCCGCTGGCAGGGACCCTGATGCAGGGGCTGATCCCAGGACCCCGAGATCATGACCTGAGCCAAAGGCAGATACTTAACTGACTGAGCCACCCAGGTGCCCCCCAGCAATTCTAAGCAATGTCAGTGACCAAATAACTGCTCCCAGTCCAGGAGGATGGTTCCCTGTGGCCCCTTTGTTAAGTCATTGCTTGAGAGGAATAACAATCCTTCTTGACTGAATCTTTGAAATAAAATGTTCAGGTTTAAAAAGGAGTCAATTAGGAGTGCCTGGGTAGCTCAGTTGGTTAAGTCAGACTCTTGATTTCAGCTTAAGTCATGATCTCAGGGTTGTAAGATCAAGCCCTTTGTTGGGCTCCATGCTGGGCATGGAGCTTGCTTTAGGGTGTCTCTCTTCTCTCCCTCTGCCCACCCCCAAAAAGGAGCCAATGAAAGTGAGTTTTCTAAAAAAAATATTTTCAAGGTAAAATATGATATATGTATTAACAAAAGACCACCAAATACAAATCTTTGGTTTTTTCTATGTTTAAATTTATGTCCTTCCTGGGGCACCTGGGTGGTTCAGTTGTTAATGTCTGCCTTCGGCTCAGGTCATGATCCCAGTGTTCTGGGATTGAGCCCTGCATCGGGCTCCCTGCTCAGCAGGAAGCCTGCTTCTCCCTCTCCCACTCCCCCTGCTTGTGTTCCCTCTCTCGCTTTGTCTCTCCCTGTCAAATAAATAAATAAAATCTTAAAAAAAAATAAAATCAATTTATGTCCTTCCCTAAAAGTCAAAAGAAGGATGGTAAGATAAGAAACAATAAATTTCTGTTGCATTAATTTGTTTAAACAGAACTTTAAAATAATTTCCCTCCTATTCCTAAATATTCCAATTACATTTTATTATAGTTTAAGATTAAAAACATATCAATAATCAAGAGAAAGGAATCTTTTCAAAGTGTAAGAAATAGGGGGGAAGCAAAAATGGTGGAACCTATACATCATCATGGGCATGCACACTTGCACTCTGAAATAACTTGATGCCATCTACACTGCAATTTAGGATGGCAGTCAGTTGCACATCCTTTTAGGCTGAGTTGCCCCAATGCATATTGATGAGGGAGCTATTAATTCAATCTGGAGAAAACTTTTATGTTTTCTCTTCTTTAAGAGGAAGCTGAAACAGGAATGAGGGAGGAATAGCATAATACACTTTTGAAATAGGAAATATATGTATGTACATGCTTACTGTGACTATATTATGAGTAACTTGGTTTCCATTCACTCAACTATATCTACCATTATTTTTTAAGGGAATATGATTTAATGGCTATTATTTTATTTAAAATTTTAAAATGCTCTTCAGAAGATCCTGGGTTTAGTCATGGAGTGACTTTTGGAAAATCACTTGACCTCCTGTTCTTCCATTTTCTAATATGTAAGGGGAGAGCTGAAAGGCATGATGATTAATCGCACTTCAAGTGAAGATGTAAAAACAATGATCACTTAAAACGATCTCATTTCTAAAATTCTGAATTTGGAGATTCCTTTCATGGCCATAACCACCTATTCTTTTTTTCCCCTCTTCCTCTTAATGAATCTGTTCTTCGCACTGGTTATATTTTTAATTCCTTTAACCCTTTCTCAGCTTCCTCCAGGTTCAGTCTGGATCAATCGCCAACCAATTTCATGTAACTTCTTTTTGGCATCAAGAAGGCCCTTTGACCTACTGTCACCTTGATCTTCCTAAGCCTCACCTAGGAAAACAGCATGGTGCACTTTCTCTGATCTCATTAACTGGGTAGCTTAGTGTTACCAGAAAAAGTCACAAAATTGTGCCAATTGGCTCAACTAGAAATTTTTTACTCTATTATTAGTATACACTCTGAGTTGTTCAGAAATTCTTTTGTTCACCTCTAGTTGACTCTTCCTTATGCTTTTCTCTGTGGGAAGGATTCCAAATGCTTTACAGGCCACACAACCAGATACCACCTGCCTTAAGATATGACTTTGCATCTTCCTTCTCTGAGAAGATATAGGACATCTGCTTCAAATTCTCTTAAATTTCTTCCTCTCTCAAACATATTTCTCTGTAAAACACTATTCTTTCTTTCCTAGATGAACTGGTTTCTTTCTTTCTAAGGCATGCTATTGATTCTATTTCCTGTCGCCTCCTATAGGACCTTGCTCCATTCATTCTTTGTTTTCCTCAATAATTTGAGTCTTCTTTCTCCTCTGCATTTCTCCCATAAGTCTGTAAGCATGTTCAAGTCCTCTTACTAAAAAAAAAAAAAAAAAAAAAAAACAAAACCAGAAAACAACAACAAAAAACCCAATCATTTAACCAAATATTCTTCCTCAACCTTCATACATCTTTACACAACCATCTCTTTCCTTTTTTAAATTTCTCAGAAAGGGTCAGCTACTTTTATTTTCTCACTTTCCTTGAACAAATCTTTAAAATGTCTGTATTCCATTGGCTTTTATGTAGTATGTTTTATGGAGATTACGTTCTTATGGATCACTAAAATGATTTGTATTAACATTAAGTTACTGCTTAATTATTACATTTCTTGTGAATGCCCATCCTGGTTTGATCTCTCTACAATACATGACATTGACAATTACATTCTCCTTGAAACTCTCCCCCAGCGCATACTGCAAGCTACAGAGGCAAGATTATTACAGGTAGTATTATAGATATTATAGCTATCTGGATTTGAACCTAGACTTTCCATTAAGTTGTTATGCTATATCTAATATTTCTGTACTCATTGTTTCATCTATAAATTGTCATAAATATACTTAGTTCTCAAGGCAGCTATGAGAATTTATTTGGATTACATATCCAAAGAGCCTAATACAATGTTAAGCACATGGTAGGTCCTGATAAAAAAACAAAAACAAAACAAAACAAAACACCACAGCTATCACCTTACCATCCTGGTTCCATCCTATTTGACTTTTGTATTCTTCACAGATTTCTCTTCCTAGGGAACATTTTGTAGGAATTTAAGGTCAGTCCTTGACCTTTTTTTCTTCTTTCCTGTCTAACTTGAAAAACTCATCTAATCCATGGCTTCTAATTCCTCACAATGGATAATGCAAAAGTATGCATCTCCTGTTTAGACTGTTTTAACAGGCACCTCACACACAAGGGCAACTGCTTGCTACATAGATATTTTCACCTGGTTTTGCATAAGCATTTCAAATTCAATAAAACAAAATAAGATGACAACAAAACATAGAATAAACTGGCCTTACTAATACACTATGTTGAAGCATACTTTTGCTTATTTCTTTCACTTGATAGCCATGTCTAATCACTTGCCAGGTCATGTTGATTTTTATTTGATGTCACTCATATTTGCTCCCTGTAAAACACAGGGCAAGCTCTTCCCAGGATTATTGCTGAGCTTTTCCACAATCTGGAAAGAACCCACTTTTGTTGCTTTAACTTCAATCCCTAACTCTCATACTTGGTACGTTGCAGAATAATGCAAAATATTTTTCCAGAGCTTCTCTGCTGCTCTATTGCTGAAGTCTGTGATTCTCCCTGGAATGCCTTCCTCTAACAAACTTGCTTGTTGAATTGCTTGTTGAAATGGACTTAGCCCTCAGAATTCAGCCAAATAAATGCCATCTTCTCTTTGTCTTCTTTTCCCTGTCTTTTCAGCTGGCACTCCCACTTGGGCCTTGATTTGTGCATTATAGGGCACTTAAATTCTAACTAGCATTTTAGTACCTCTCCTTCTAGACCGAACATAAGCTCTGACTTATGTTCGGTCAGGAAAATGTAGTTCCTGTCTTAGGAACTACATTTTAATGTTTTAGTTACATACAATTTCTAGTAGAGTCCTTTGCATACCGTCAGTGCTAAATAAAAGTATGTTGAATAAAACTAAACAATGAAGAAAAAATATATTACATCCTTCATCAGTAGCCACAGAGAACTTCCCTCTTCCCTGTTTATACTAAATTACCAAATCCTAAAAATCCAGAAATTTTTACAGGTGAGGAATCTGAGGACTAGACAATTCTATGATCTGCCCATCTTCACACATTTAATTAAGTGTCTGGAATGAAGGTCTAAAAGTCTCACTTCATTTTTCTACTTTACCAGCTTGCCTGTCTGTGAGTAAGTTGTAAGTTTGAATAAAGGTTTGACCTTGGAGTAATTCAGTGTTATTAGTTATAAAGATATTTTCATTATCTATTCTACCACCATTAACCAACACAGTATCTAATTTCTATGTTACTTTGACGATTTAGAATTGGACATGCATATCAACCTAATAAATATTATCTCATAAAAGTTAAGGAAAGGTGGAGTTACAGGAATAAGTTTGTCTAACAATCACTGTTACTGTCTCTCACTCTCAGTCTCTTTATGGCTTTTTAAAACACAAGCTTTTTTTTTTTTTTTTAAAGCACAACCGCTATCATTTCTCATCTGATAGCAATGCTATGGAGTAGGCTAAAATATCCTTATTTTCAGATGAAGAAAATAAATCTCAGAGATACTAAGTGACTGCTAAATAACACACAGAACTCTGACTTACCCAGGTCTATGGGTTTTGCATAGAAAGCATTGTATTTTGCAATAGAAGTTTTCCCTTTTTTGCCATTATCATTTTTATACATAGACTCATAATAATACATGTGACTGTGGGGGTTTAATATCTAATTCACTTTGCTTTTAATAGTTTTAAGGAGATTTTAATAGTTTTAAGGAGATTTGAAACAGATAAAAGTGGTGACATTTTCCATGACAAGATATGAATTAAAAGAATGTGTGCTGTGTTATGATTTGTATATCTGGGAATGTTAAAAGATCCTGGCAGTAATTCTGCTTATAAAGAGGGGAGCCAACAACTTAATTTGAATTTTCGCTTAGTGTTCTCTTAAGTAACAAGAACATGGAATAAGAAAGAAGGTTTTGACAGATGTAAGTGTATATTGTGTTCACCTTTAAAATGTGTATATATGGTTTTCAATTGGCTTGAAAGACACTAATGGCATTTGTGAGAAGAGCTCATTCCTATAAACTTCTCTCCTTAAGTACTTACAAAACATAGTTACTAGATTGCTGTGCTGAGTACTGGGCATTCAATTATGGTCCATTATAATTATTATTATAATAATAGTTATCATAAAAGTAGTATTTCATTTTTATTACATTTTTTTTCTCTGAACAATAGACTTATTTTTCACTAAAAAGAAAAATAGCTGACAAATAGCGCACATGTAAACACATGAATGAGGAAGAATACAATTACATTTTTAGACAAAATATATAGATGCTATGAACTCTTTTTTTTTTCCCCTCTCTTTCCATGATTATAGTTCTTTTAGTGAATTCCCATTAGGTGCTGAAAAAAGAGTTATTTTTACATGCATGGCAGCTATGTTATTTTTTCTTTCAGTTAAACAGACACAGCTCTTCAGTTTAGTGATATGACTACCAGAGACCGGAAATATCTTTGACACCAAATACACCACTGTATAATGACTTTGTAATTTTGCTTAGATATTCTGGGACGCTATTGCCAAATGATTATGTCTAATAGATACTCACCAAAAAATGATAAAAGTTAAAAAAAAAATCTAATGTCAGCAGCTGGTAGAGGTTTAATAGAGTAGTAGCAATTAGCACACATTCTGGCCTTATAAAAATAATTAGAATAAAACCTGCAAAATTTACCAAAAGTGGGCTCCACTAAAGTTTCCTGTTTATGTTGCTATAATTAGAATTTTGTAGATAAAGCAAAATGGTAGTACTAGATATAAACAAGATAAAATGGTTTTTTATTTTTTGTATCCAGTTAGAGAAAAAAAGCAAATTATACTAATATTCAGTCTGATTAGAGAGAAAGAAACACATTTCATTATTTAAGTACTGTACCATTTAAAGTTAGGTTAAATTTTAAACCATAAATCTCCAAATATTGATATCTAAAAAGCCAATCAAAATTCAGGACTAAGGAACAAGCTTGCTCTTTCTTTTCCCCCTTTTTAAAAAAATCTCACTTTCTCACTCTAACAAAAGAAACAGTATACTGGTATTCTAAAAATTCTTCATTTGTATAATGGATTTCTAAACTGAGATTCATGTTGGTCTTTCCCTTGTTTATGTCATTATCTTTTTAAATATCATATATACAAATTATTTGAGACTAAACCAAAAGATTTTACCCTTGTAGATTTCACAGATTTGAATAGATTGCAAGAGGCTAGGAAAAGTATGTACTTACGTCTCCTATATTAAATAAGTTGAAGCATTCCACATAGATGTGTATCTTAAAAGAAGTTGGGCGTATGAAGCTGCTAAAATGATTTTTATAGTGACATTGAGTCATGAGCCAAATGGTGACTAGATAACATGCTAATTTTACTCCTGTAAATGGGGACACATGAAATGAGACTCACAGACTTGGAAGAAAGAATGAAGAGAATGCCATCAGCAGGCACTGAAGTCTTCTCTCTAGTATGAATGGTATGATTTCTTTTAAGTTTAAAAGAGAAGGAAAATTCTTCCTGTCCTATATTACAAATGCAATTATATAACTTCTCAAAAGTGTGTTAAAAGCTTCTGAGTAGTTTACTATGTGCTTAGGGCTTGGTCTACATTAGTGTTTCTGGAGCATTTTGGTCTCAGATATCCATTACATTCTCAAAAATTATTGAAAACACTAGTGAGCTTTTGTTTATGTAGTTATAGCTGCTAATATTTATCATATGAGAAATTAAAACCGAAATATTTTAAAATATTTATTAATCCACTTAAAAATGTAAATAATAATCCTATTACATGTTTCCATAAATAATATATTTTTAATGAAATGAAATATATTTCCAAAGCAAAAAAAAAAAATAGTGACAAGAATGACACTGTTTTACATTTTGCAATTCTCTGGCTTAATTTTGTAAATGTCTGGCTTTATAAAAGACATCTGGTTTCTCATATCTGCTTCTGCATTCAATCTGTCTCAATATGCTGTTTTAGTTGAAGTATATGAGGAAAATCTGGACTCACACAGATTTTTTAGTTGGAAATGTTAGGAGAGTTTAAATAGCCTTTTCAGATGATTGTGGATTTTTTTTTTTTTTGCAATGTGGAATCTACAACCATATCAATATGCTTTCCATACTCTGTTTTATTAAAATCTATTGTCTGTCTTGTACTTTAAATGGACCTTTTGCTTATGCATATATATATACATATGCATACATATATGTGTGTGTGTGTGTGTGTGTGTGTGTGTGTGCACGCACACATTTAGTATCAAGCATTGGTCATTTGGAAGATACTGCTCACTGGGTTATGCAAAAATTCCAAATGGTACTGTATTATACAATATCACATATGTTAGTTACACCACCTATCTCATCAGAAAAGTCTTTAAGGATTAGGAAACTGACAAGTTCACAGGGGCAGATAGTAAGTTTTCCAAAATTGTAACTTTTGTTTGAAAGCTCAGATTTAATCATTGCCAATAGATACAGTTGGGTTTTGCTTCCCTTGAAGTGACAAGCTCATTTTGTTCATTTTTAAGAAAATCTCTGCCAAATATCCAAGTTTGAAAAAAAACACAGTTTGCCTGTCAGTTGTTCTTTCAAGTAAAAATGGTGACTTATGAAAAAGTGGCTAGTTCAGCTCTCAACCCCAGTAGTCACCCAAGTAGTTTACTGGAGACAACTATTCACTTTGGTACCTGGCAGAAGTGCTTCATGTGACTTCCTAGTTCATCACAAAGAGGTTAAACAGATCTGTCCTCAGGGGACAAGATTTGACACAATATTTGTTACTGCTTCATCAAGTATATCTGTAGGCAAATCTAGCATTTTAAAAATATTAACTGTGAGTGTGTGATGGTGAAGAATACCAGGGTTACAGGAGAGTTTGGTGTTGCAACTTGATAAGTGCTGAGGTGCTAGCAGTTTTTCCCACCAGGCTTCTGCACCATTAGTACAAATGACAGCCAAGTAAAAAAGGCAAGTATCATCAGTATTATTATGAAAATTATTTTGAACTTATGAACGCAGTGAAAGTATCTCAGAGACTGAATGAAAGAGTTTGGGGGACCTGAATTGTTGATATCATAGTAACAGGAAACTGATAAACGCTACAGATTGTAGAAGGAAACTCTTTGGTAAATAATTTAAGCAAATTTTTGATTCCTAAAATATTCTGGAAATATCAGCTGCTCTATTTCCAGGCGAAGGACTATCCATCTTTTTCTCCTCTTTTCCTGTTATAATTTCTTCTTGTTTATGTAATTCAAGCTTAAGAATCTAGTAGCTTATTTAAAAAAAAGCCCTTAATCTCACAAATCAGAGGGCTTCACACTAAGTGTGAAGCTCAGAGCAAAGTTCTAGAACTCGAAGCTACCTCAATTCCCTTTTTCCTTGAATTGAGCTATATTCTAGTCGCACTTTGGAGTTAGTGACAGCAAAGAAGAAATAAAAACCACAACCCTATTAATAGCCACAACTTAAAAAATTCTACAAAAGTTTCTTCTGTTAAGGTATAATTATAATTCCTGCACCAGGTGATGACATTGCATGCTCTAGAGTATTATTTAGTATAAAAAGAACAGGTATTACACTTCTGAAGAGTTTGGATAGTGTCCCATCAAAAGCATTCTTTCAAAAAGCAATCTCATATACTGAGTTATATCACACAGAGAGATGGCAATTTTTATTAACTAGGTGAAGTCAAATCTTTTTTTATTCTGAATCCAGGGCATTGACCTCTCTATCACAAAAACATTGCTAGAATCAATTCTGCTGAATATGAGAAAAAAAGTAGAATGTCTTTTTGATGGTTGTTTTTTTTTTAAGATTTTATTTATTTATTTGACAGAGAGAGACACAATGAGAGAGGGAACACAAGCAAGGGGAGTGGGAGAGGGAGAAGCAGGCTTCCCGCCAAGCAGGGAGCCCAATGCGGGGCCTGATCCCAGGACCCTGGGATCATGACCTGAGCCGAAGGCAGATGCTTAATGACTGAGCCACCCAGGCGCCCCTGATGGTTTTTACAATAAGATTTTGACTAATACTATTAAACATGGTATCCCATCTGGCTTGGCTGAAGGAAGTACTTTACTTTCTCCCTGATTTTCAGTGTATATAAAAAATTCTCAGGTTCAAAAAAGTTTCAATGTTTGATACTAATGATTATTCTTCTCAATCTTTTCTCTTTTTCTCTATTCATCAATTCATCTCTGATCCCAGTGATGTGATAACTGTGACCCTTATGTCTTCATTCAAGGTTTTATATATAGATATCTACCTAGATATATATCTCTATCAATCTATCATCTATCTATCTATCTATCTATCTATCTATCTATCTATCTATCTATCATCTATCTATCTGCATATATATTTCCTTTTTTTGACACGGGCCCATTTTCACACTGGTTTTTATAAACTCATAATCTAGTCATTTGTATCATTACATAACTTCTCTGAAACTTCCTTTAGCTCAGATTCAAATCTTTTTTTCCTTTCCACAATGCTTAACAAATCAAAACTTTGTAATGAGAAAGTCAAGCCTAAAAATGTTATAAAGCCAGAAGTACAGGCTATATTCTGTTAGGAAATAATTTCACTGTTGATAATCTCTTCTACCCCATAGTCTTAACTGCCACCTGTATATAGAGGACTATCAAATTAATAATTTGATATTTTTCTGAAGTATAGGCTGAGAAGTTTTTTTTTAAGATTTTATTTATTTATTTGTTTGCACACACAGGAGTGAGCAGGGAGAGGGACGGGGGGAGAAAATCTGAAGCAGACTCCTTGTTGAGCCTGGAGCCCAATGTAGGGTTGGATCTCACCACCGGGAGATCATGACCTGAGTCAGACACTTAACCCACTGAGCCACCCAGGTGCCCCTAGCTCAGAATTTTTATTGCCTACTAAATATTCCACCATTGATTGTCCTCAAAAACTCAAATTTGGTAAGTTCAAAACGGAATCTCTTTGCTGTATCTCCACCTCCACCCACAAACTATTCATTATTCTCATTATTTTAATGTATATTACTACTATTTTCTCAGGTACCTATTATAGAAATCTTAGAATTGTCTTCAATTACTCCATTCCCATAATTATTCACATTTCATCTTTACATCTAATCATTTCTCAAACCTCATTGTTTTATTTCTATCTATTCAATGTCCATTTTATATTCTTCATTTCCATTTTTCCTCTGGTCACTGGTTTCATCATCTCTTTCTTGACTACTGCAATTATATGCTAACTACTTACTTAACTAAATGTATTGTTCTCCAACTTACCCTTTACACTATCACCAGAATTAACTTTATAAAACATAAAGAACTTAAAAATCTTCAGTGGCTCCTGGAAACCCACCAAACATAGTTCAATTTTTTTTGCATGGCCTTCTAGAATTTGAAACCAACTTACTTTACTAGTATCTTTCCCTAAACTATCCCTCTCATGCATACTAAGGATCATTCATAGCTAACACTTGCAATATATGTTGTATTCAACTGGTTTTCTAATGCTGTTTTCTCAACCTAGAATGCCCTTCTCTCCCAATGACAACAAAATCCTAGTCATCTCTCAAGCCGAATTTATAAACCACACCCTCTTTCCATCTCCAGATATAATGAATAACTTTAAGAGTGTTCATTTAATTTGGCACTGTGCAAGAACTATTTTCCTGTTGTTCTTCTCTTACATTTTCCTTGAGATTTGGGTCTTTAATTTTTTAGTCCTTTACAGAGGTTGGCACAGGATTTTTATGTTGTTTGTACATCTATAAAAAGCATTTTGTAGATTTGTTTTCAATTATCTTACTCAAACTCCTTATTGGTTAAGTAAATTTGTCAGGGTTATACCATTGTTAATAGTAAAGGTAGTCTGAGAAAGTGTGTTTCCTTATTTTTATTCAGTTCTTTTCCTTCCTTGAAGAATTTTCATCAATTTAGGGAGGTAACCTATAATCATTTCCTCTAATATACTTTTTGTTCTATATATTCGTAATTATAAGAGGATTTTTTTTAAAATAACAGCAACAAAAAGCACTCTAGAATTCCTAGTAATCTATCCTATTTTCACTGTACTGAGGGCTACCTCTTTCTAGGGTGTTTTTTGTTTTTTTTTTTTAATAAACTATATATGATTAAGTAGCAAATTAATTCATGGAATGATTTGTTCTGTCCTCTTGTTAGAGCTTTTTACATCACTTATTTAATATTTCAAGGGGTTTATAAATCATTTATCAGCTAATCTTTGCAACATCCCTGCTGAGACAATTAGCTGAAGAAGTACTGCTGGTTGGCAAGTGGTAACTAATATTACTTGCACTTTACAGATGAAGAAACTAAAGCAGAGAGAGGTTAATTGACTTGACCATGTCTTAACACAGTCTGTGGTAGTACTGATGTTAGAATGGGAGCCTGGGGTTATTCACATCAAAATTAAAAAAGCATTAAAAGCCTGGGGCTGGTGCTGTTCTTTGTTATATAATACTTTCTAAATCCTTTGTCTTATCTTCTTTTCTGGGTCTGTATGAGTCTAAGGAGGAGAGATACTTTTAAAATCTATACCTTCTCATTGAACTAAGATTATTTTTTTCTATATCAAGTAAATAATTTAGCTTTTGAAAGGATGTTAGAACACTGACACATTTCAAAATAATTCATTATTAACTTTTCCATCTTTAAAATAACAATGAATGGTCAAATCAAGCTCAGTAGTATTGTCTGGTCTGCTCCAAGTTGTAACAATAACCATAAGAATAATGAAACAGTTATTGTTTACTAGTGCTTTATCAATAATAACAAAATATTGCCTATATGCCAGATTCCACACTAAACAGTTTATGAGAATTATGTAATTTAAATTTAACAATTCTATCAAATAAGTATTCTCATTATCTCACTTTTAAAGATGAAATAATAAGGATTTGGAAACATTAAGTCATGAAGCTAGTAGGTGATTTAACCACTTATAAAACCAGCTGCCATTTTCCAACATTTGTTTTGGAGCATACTAAACTTCATTTTCTTTTGATTGTTTGTCAGCAATATTTCTTTTTAAGTATGTACGAAGTTCACATACTGTTTTAAGACATTATTCGATGATATTTTATTGACATCCCTACAGTACCTAGCTTTTTAATATTATCATCTGATATACAACATAATTGACACCACCATCTCTTTCTTGATTTCTGTATTTGTTCTAGAAACATGTTGCATTCCAACTCCCACAGATCTGGTCTACTCATCCAGGTGATGGTCCCCATCTTTAGATGCCTCAGTCAGGGCTGTTCAGCCTCTGACAGTAAAAGCACACTCACCAGGGACTAGGAATTTGAGAAGGACTTACTAAATTGACATCTAAAAAAAAATGGTTTCAAATATGAAAAAAAAATCTGCAAAACTGAGATAAAAACTTGTTTAAGTAATTTTTTCAAACACTATTGTATAACTCATCAGCTGCTACGTTGCTCAATTCTCATAGAGTTATCTATAAATTACATTGACTATGTGATATGGATACATTTTTAATACATCTGATAAGATGTCATGTAAAGCTTCCGAAAGTACAGTTGCCTAGGACTGAGGAAGGTTTAAAAATGATCCTGCTCACAGTGAACTAGAAGCAACTTCAGTAGGAGGCTGAGGCAGAGATGTTGGGCCTACAGAGTGAAAGTGCAGGCATACATTGGAGAGAGCTGTCTGGTATAGGAGGGCCAGGAATTTGTGACCTATGGAGTGGGGAACATGAAGGTAGAAGGCCCTTCAGTGAGAATGCTGGGATTGCTTCTACATCTCTAACTTGGATGAATGATAAGATGGCATTTTTGGGTGAATGCTAAAGGAAAAGCAGCAGCAGAAAAAAGTCTAATAAAAGGCACTTTTAACATTTCACAATGTCACATTTAAGGTAAATCTGGCATTCTTTTCTTAGTGAACGAAAATGCATTAATTGAAAACACACATTCACACACATGCTAATATCTGCTCTTCAAGTATTTTCTGCATAATGTCTAAATATCTATTCCAGTTGAAATAGTGCTTAAGCACTCCAATATGCCTCTTTTCAGCCAAAAAGAAAAACAGTTGCTATGATTATGTTTTCACATATTTTAATATATGTATTATCATTGCCAATTATCTGCTTTGCAGATACGAGTTTTCTATGTAATATTTAATATCCCCCTTTACTGAAAATGAGGGGCACCTCAGTGGTTCGGTTGGTTAAGTATCTGCCTCTGGCTCAGGTTCTGATCCTGGAGTCCTGGGATTGAGCCTCCTGTCAGGCTCCCTGCTCAGCAGGGAATCAGCTTCTCCCTTTCCCTCTGCCCCTGCCCCCCACTTGTGCTCTCTCTCTGTCTCAAATAAATATTTTTTAAAAAAATGAAAAAAAAGAAAATGGCATTGTTCAGTATTATAATGTTTTTCATGTTTATTGTAGGTCTGAATGTTAGAATTACTGATTAATCTCTTTATTCAATGTTTCTTCAGCACAATGCTTAATACTCTCTTTCTCCACTATCATTATATTTTAAGATTTTCCAACCATCACTTTATATGGGATTTTCAGATTTCTCAGGCTTTTTGAAGTCAGTAGGATAGGCTCCAGAGAGAAAAAGGAATGCTGAAGAATGGCAACATAAATTAAATAAATACTTTAAGAAATTAAGAATGTATTATTCTAGCCATTGAGAAATATATATGAATATTTACATAAAATATAGTAGCTATATAAATAATATATATAATATATATAAATAAGTTTTAAAATGAGATAATCACAAAGCAACTATATTAAAATATGAATTTTAAAATGTGGTAAAATCACTATGAATAAGAAGCTTTTTAAAAGGTGAGAAGACAAATAAGTGCCTTTTTGTCTAGCAGACAAGTTGTTATTCTGAAAAACCTCAGGACATTTTATAGATTGTCAAAATCGCTTTGCTATCAATATCGAGCATCTCTATTATTAACTCTATTATCAGTATTGAAAATTATCATTATGACACAATTTCATTACTAGGAACATTTAAGAAACAGTTAAAGTGGTAAACAATGATTTTAATAAATAGAAAAACAACTTATATGATGAAGTTCCAGTAAACTGAGGAATTAAAAGATCTCAAAATAGAGAGATTTCATTGACCAAAGTATAAACTACTTGAGGGTGGAGCGTTTGAATTTTTCTTGTTTGTCCTCCAATTTTCAGAAAAGGGTTATAAGTACAGTGCAGGGTACTAAATATATATTTAACAAATAACATTTTTTGAGTTCATAACCTTTGGTGGTACAAATCAGGATTTCTTTTGTACTGACATAACCAGAAGATTTTTATTTCAGCACTATGAGTTATTAATGTCTTTATTTAATTTCCATAATGTCTGTGTCAACCAAACTTATTTGAGTGATAATTAGAAGACCGCATGCTTATCCTATCTTCTAGGCTTTCGTTTTTGCATATCACTTCATTAATTCACACCGACTTTTGGGAGTTTTATAGCATAACTAAAGAGTATAAAAACACATAGAAGCATTTGCCAAAGAACTCTAAATAAAACAGATCTCAGATATGAAATTAGAGCCATGCTTGCTTATACTCCCATCTAAGTGCTTCAGCTGAAGCAAGACTTGCAATCTCGCTGCACGTATAAATCACCTAGGATGGCTTTAAACTTACCAATGCCTGGCCCCACTATCATATCTAGATGACAATAATAATTTTTTGACTGAAAACTTTATTTCATTGTTTGCAAAGTCAGCAGAGCAGCTGATAGGAAATGTGTTTATATCTGTTTATGCACATACATACAATCCCTATTGCTTTTAAAATTATGGGACAGGGTTAATCATAAATATTCAGCTAAATTCCATTTATCAGCTTATTAAAGTGCAAGGAAGCAGGGAAATGATTCAAAGACAAGTCTTTTGGTTTTTATTTAAAAAAAAGTCTTGTAGAAATCTTTAGGAAATTAATACAAAATGGTGGAACACAAAATATCTTGTTTTGTTTACTCCCTAGTCTACAGCAATGCAAACAAGAGAAGTTAATCTGGAATTTAAATTAAGTCAGGCTATATTGTATTAAGTATAGACAATAGCCAAACATGAACTTGCCATTAATTTTCTCCAAACAACTCACATTTTTGTTCTCTTCCTTCTCTCTCCATCTCCCTTTAAGTCATGTCAACTGTACTCTTTACCATGTTGCCCTAACACTTATCTCCTCTACTAGAATGTGTTTCTGTACTTATTACTATTCAATAATTCAACAGTAAAAAATCATAAATGCAGGCAGAGGCATTTCAAGAAGGAAAGAAAATGTCCTCACATATTTTTAACAGAAAAATAGCAGTTCAAAGTAAGTTATAAAACAGCAAAAATTTTAAAATTTAGTAATAGCTAAATTTTGCAGTTAGTTATCATCCCTCTTAAAGAAGCAAGAAGGGTAAGGCATAGAAGGAATGTGCTAGGGGCACCTGGGTGGCTCAATTGGTTGGGCAACTGCCTTCGGCTCAGGTCATGATCCTGGAGTCCCTGGATCGAGTCCCGCATCGGGCTCCCTGCTCAGCGAGGAGCCTGCTTCTCCCTCTAACCCTCCCCCCTCTCATGTACTCTCTTTCTCTCTCTCTCATTCTCACTCTCTCAAATAAATAAATAAATCTTAAAAAAAAAAAAAAAAGAAGGAATGTGTTGTTGAGGGCAATGAAAATAAGCAGGTATTACAAGCTACTCCATGCCATCCATGTTCAATGGATTTAGAAGACAGAGGTTTGAGTGCCATCATTATTACTTGTTTTACCATTTGATGCTGAGCAAAATATTGAGTTTCTTGGGCCTCAGTTTTCATGCCTTCAAAATGTGGGTTCCCAAACTAAGAAAATACTTCAGAGCTTTTTTAGGCCTAAAAGTCACTGACCTGAGTGTCCATGTGCCCTTTACAAAGGCCAAGTTTTCACAAAAGATAGCACATTTCTAAAAGCTTTTAGAGAAAGAAAAAGCTATATTTAGAGTCTGTTCAGTGTCCACAGGTGTTCTTAAGTCTTACTACTATTTTTAGCCAGGTGTAGAACAGCAGGACAACACATTTGCTTTAACTAATAACTGCCCAGATTTCTTGGAGTTAAAGATACGTTTTTCATTATTCCCAATGTTGACTTAGGAAATTGTTGAAAACAAGAACTGTTTTAATTTATTTACTGAATTGCCTCACTGTTACATGGCCTGACCCGAAATGTGATTTTCAAGGTTGCATTTTGGTTTGGACATGCAGTCTTTATCCTTCTCTTTCATTATAGACCTCTTACAGGATAAACATGTGCAACCATTTTGAGTTCCTGAGTATGAGTGTTCCTTACAGTTTTTTGTTTTGTTGTTTTGTTTATGAATTTCAGGCTGATTTACTCCAATTTGAATGCAGGTAGGAGGTTATAAATTTCTCAAGAACCTAATTTCATTCTTATGAATCCTGTTGATTTTATTTTAATACAAATAAGACTTTACCAGATTCAAAGACATTTGATAGAGTTAAAAAAAAAAAAAAGAACAGTAACAGCATTAGGAAAAAACCCAAAAACCTCAAATGGAAAATGATACAACTGGCAGAAGTTTATGGTGTTAGTAAGAGATACCAGCACAAATAGACTGAGAAGCAGACTACCATTATAAACTTTTAACTATGCTAGTCTAGGAGGAGGATTAACTATGCTAATCCAGGAGGATTACCTGAATTCAGTAGTTCTGCTTTTTGTTATTTATGGTTAAAACACATCTTGCACATGTGTACCAGGAAACATTAAAATAAGTGTTCATGTAAGTGCTGTTCAAAATATGTCCACAACAACCCAAATATCGTCAACAGAGTAATAAACACATTTTCTTATATTTACAGTGAAATATTATATAGTAGTAAAAATTAATGAACACTAACACAACATGGATGAACCTTAGAAACATAAATGGTGAGTGAAAAAAAGCAAGCACAGAAGACTACATAAAATATGAAATCAGGGGTGCCTAGGTGGCTCAGTCATTAAGCGCCTGCCTTCGGCTCAGGTCATGATCCCAAGGTCCTGGGATCGAGCCCTGCATCGGGCTCCCTGCTCGGCAGGAAGCCTGCTTCTCCCTCTCCCACTCCCCCTGCTTGTGTTCCCTCTCTCACTGTGTTTCTCTGTCAAATAAATAAGTAAAATCTTTAAAAAGTATATGAAATCAATTTTACAAAAGTCAATAATAAGCAAAATCACATATATAGTTTAAAAAATACATAAAAATTAAGTGAATGTTGAACATAAAATCAAGGTTAGTTATTTCTTTGATGAAAGCAGGAAGGTATGATCAGAGTAGAGCAGAATGATTCAGCAGTTTAGATTCTAGTTCTTAGTTTTAGTGGTGTATTTATATTTATTTTATTATTATATCTCATAACCTAATATATTTGAATATATTCTTTTGTGTGTATTAAGTATATATAATAGTATTTTTAAAGTTAAAATCCCCTACATACCAAAGATAACCCCTAGTCATTAATTATAGAGAAGGGAGTCGGCTTTGACACACATATATATTTACTCTTTAATCTTTTAAAGTTGAAATCATTCAACTATGAAAGTTTTCCCTCTTCATATGAAGACGTTATTTTCCATAAAGAGACCTCCTACTTTGGGACAATTTGCTGTCTTTATTTAAGTGACAACTAGTCCTGTGGCTGCTTAGGAAATTTAAAAACAACTGATAACTACAATCTCCTACCCCAAGAGAATTCAGAAAAAGGATAGAGTGGTGGAGGTAATTCCATACATTATTGATAAATACAAAGACAAAAATGTTACGAAGCTATTTCCCCATCTAGCAACTTAGTTTTCATTAATAAGTATATTAGAATATCAGACATTAATAAAAGAACAAAATAATCAAATATGGATGGATTTCCTCTTATTTTGCAGTGAGATCCAGGGTGCTATTTTAGATTGTTACTTCATCTTCATATCTGAGAGAGAAACAGAGAAACAGAGAGACACAGAGTTGTATGTGTGTGTGCTTGGTTTTATGGACGCTGCATTATGCAAAAACTTACATTTCTTTCTTTAATTAAACTGCTTTGGTTGTCCCTTGGGAAAGCAAAAGAAGGCAACAGCAGATTACAGAGAAATAGCTGATGCAGTACTATGGCTATACCTATGGAAAAGTATAAATAACTTTAGAATTTAATGATTCTGAAATTGCCCTTACCTTGTCATTATAAAAATGCTCCAAAAATCATGTTTTGCAAACAATATGGCACAGAAGTTTATCGGGATTTTCTTTCCATATGTGAGTCATTTAATAGTATGGCTAATGTAGGTACTATGCCTAAATGTAAGGGGATGATATGTAAATGATTAAAACTAGATAGATTCTCTACAAAGCTGTAGTAATCAAAACAGTATGGTACTAGCACAAAAACAGACATATAGATCAGTGGAACAGAACAGAGAGCCCAGAAATAAACCCACACTTATTTGGTCAATTAATCTTTGACAAAGAAAGCAAGAATATGCAATGGGAAAAAGACTGTCTCTTCAATAAATGGTGCTGGGAATTGGACAGCTACACGTAAAAGAATGAAACTGGACCACTGTCTTATACCATATACAAATATAAACTCAAAATGGATTGTAGACCTAAATGTGAGACCTGAAACCCTAAGAATCCTAGAAGAGAACACAAGCAGTAATTTCTCTGACAGCTGCAGCAACAGTTTTCTAGATATGTCTCCTAAGGCAAGGGAACAAAAGCAAAAATAAACTATTGGAACTACATCAAAATAAAAAGCTTTTGCACAGCAAAGGAAACCATCACCAAAATAAACAGGCAACCTACTGAATGGGAGAAGATATTTGCAAATGATATATCCAACAAAGGGTTAATATCCAAATTGTATAAAGAACTTATACAACTCAATACCAAAAAAACAACAATCCAATCAAAAAATGGGCAGAGGACTAAATAGACATTTTTTCAAAGAAGACATACAGATAGCCAACTAACACATGAAAAGATGTTCAACAATCATAATCATCAGGGAAGTGTAAATCAAAACCACAATGAGCTATCCCCTTACACCTGTCAGAATAGCTAAAATCAAAGACAAGAAATCCCAAATGCCGGTGAGGATGTGGAGAAAAATGAACGCTTGTGCACTGTTGGTGGAAATGTAAATTGGTACAGCTACTGTGGAAAACAGTATAGAGGTTCCTCAAAAAATTAAAAATACAAATACCATATGATCCAATAATTCCACTACTGGGTATTTACCTAAAGAAAACAAAAACACTAATTTGAAAAGATGTGCATCCTATGTTTACTGCATCGTTTTTTCCAAAACCAATTATGGAAGCAATCTTAGTATCCATGACTAGACAAATGAATAAGAAAGATGTGGTGTGCACACACGAAGGAATATTACACAATTATCAAAAAGGATGAGATCATGCCATTTGTTAACTTCTTTCATTCATTCATCCATAAGTCATTCCCCAGGGGTCTTACATTGAGTACTGAGTAGGGATCAAGTGGTGTGCTAAATACTGAATATATAAGTGCAAATGAAATGGATAGGCCCTGATTTTGATGTCTCTACTGCCTTTTGTCTTACCATATAATGAGACATCTTTATTCTTTTTGCCTTAAGTTTTTATCGCAAATTTTGCTAGTGAAAAATAAAATTGTTAGTGGGATTTTGACATGCATAGGTAAATAAGGTCCCCTTTTCCATGCCCCATTTTCCTCCCTTTTAACTCTCTGTGTGTACTCACTTTTTGCCAAGACCAAAAATAGATGTGCCCCAACAAGAACCAACTGATTTCTTCACAACACTGACTGGAGCTACTCCTCACTTAAAAGACTACTTGAGGGCGCCTGGGTGGCTCAGTCATTAAGCATCTGCCTTGGGCTCAGGTCATGTCCCAGGGTCCTGGGATCAAGCCCTGCATCGGGCTCCCCGCTCAGCGGGAAGCCTGCTTCTCCATCTCCCACTCCCCCTGCTTGTGTTCCCTCTCTCACTATGTCTCTCTCTGTCAAATAAATAAATAAAATCTTAAAAAAAAAAAAAGACTACTTGATGTCATCATGGCTATTAATTTTAATAAGCAACTAGAAGATCATGAAGATAACCTAGAAAATGATTTGTGTTAGGAGAAAGTAACAAAAAGATTAATCTGCTGCTCCACATGTCTAACCTCCTAGGATTAAGCCAGTCACCAAGATCACTACATGTACTAGGCAACAAAGAGCTAAAAATGGAAAAAAAAATCATACTGTTATTGTATTCATTTTCCTCCAAGGTACTCGCTGATAAACACCACAACCGCCAAGGGAATTGCAAACAGCATCCTTGTAGGTTATATATCTATCTTTTTCCAAGTAGTTATATCCAGCCATCAGCACACTTTATTTAAGGTGGTTGAATGTGTGAGATTAAGTGTTCCTACCTGATTGGAAACCTTCTTGTCCTTAATTCATTGGCTATACTTGATTTTTTTTCGTGATCACACTTTCGGACTTCTACCAGAAACTGCTCTTTTGGGAAAACCAGGCCTTCCAGAAAGTCAAGAAACTGAAATGGAGACAGCAAGAGAGAGGGACATTATCTATATTTATAAATCTCAATTTTAAAATTTTAAGTAAATGTCCAAACCTAGATCTCCTAAACAGTATAATAACTTAAAGGAAATCCACAGTTTATAAATTTGAATACTCACAAGTGAACATATTATGACAAGAGTACAGGTTGCATTTTGGGCCTTCAAGCCAAGCCAAGCCAAGCCAAAAAAAAAAAAAAAAGCCATTATCCTTTGTCCATTACAACACAAAGGGTAAAAAAAAATAAGTTTTCTATCTTTTTGTTTAAAATTTACTTCCTTTCTTCAGTCTTCATCTAGATCTTCAGTAAATTATTAATTTGACTAAACTAAATTTTTCATAAAATAAACATAGAAACTTAACAGAAATATATTTCACAGAGACCCTTAATATGTAATATCCATTGCACACATGCACCATGAGCTTGTCTTTTCAAGCACTGATGCATACAAAAGTGTCTGTGTCTCAGGGGAAGCACACACATGTGTCTCTTTGTGATGGGGTGGTAGGGAGAGAATAAATCTGTTGACTGCTGGTCAATGATTTAGAAAAACAGATATTAAGGTAAAAGGAAAGACTGCAAGTAAAGAAATAAAGTCCTGAAGCTGTGCTTCCAAAATAACAGCAGTTTTCTGAGTAGCTGAGGAAGCAGTCTCCTCAAATTATAGTCACACCTGTTACAGACCATCTGCCCATAAATTCCACAGCATCATTAATGGAAAACAAATGGCACTATATTACCTTCCCTTTATCCATTGGCCATTCTCATATGAATTATTTTTCTCTTCAAAGTCATGTTCTTTCCTATATGTTTACATTAGGATCTAGGAAGAGTGACACATAATGGGCCATGCCTTGGTACTTTTACAGTGATGGCTCTGCAAGGAGCACTGGATTATTAATAGGCTATATACATTGTTGAAATTGTTTCAAGTTGAGTTCCCTTAGAATCAGAACCTGAGAAGAGAATTTGAATGCAAACTGTTTCTCTGGGCGGTAGTCCCAGGAAACTCAAAAGTGGAGTGGAAACTGAGAATAGAGGCATGGAAGGAGGCCACTAGTGGTGCATTACTATACAGATTACTCTGGGGGGACTACTGTCAGTCCTTCAGGGGAGTTCCATGAGACTACAGAGTATGACTCAGAGTTATCCCAAAAATGGGTGAGAAACTTGAAGTACTTATCTTCCAACCCCCATCTGTCATAGTTGAAAGCCACACCCAGATACATTAACTCTTAGACACTCCTGGCCTGCCCTAAGGTAGATAATGACAGGTGACAGCATGATTCTATCAGTCTATACATAATGATGAGTGCTGAGGGAGATATGACAGGAGCACCGACAGCATCTGATACTGCAGACAGATGGAATAGAAATTCAGCTCTCCTCTTGCCTTGCTGATACCTGCCCCCCAAAGTGGGACCATTCATATCATCTTGTTGCCTATAAGTGGGACTGGAGGTTCAGCTCCCCAGCAGGTTCCCTGACGTTAGGGGAGGTGGAAGTGAAGTGTTAATTTTCCTTCTTCACACCATCTCATTCCATTTCGTTGATGCTGGTTGTGGGTAGAGGCTCAGCTCTCTGCTGACACCAGGGTGGGAAGAAGAGAACTGCGCACTAGCCCTACTTTGTGCTACCTCATTCTATCTTATTGCTTCAGGATAGATACAGGTATTCAGCACCCTACTGGGTCTCACTTACACCAGGTATCAGGGAAAAGCAGAGTGCCTACTAGTTCCAATTTGCAATGTTCTGTTATTGATTTCAAGTAGAGGTGGAGGCTATGCTCCCAAACTGGACCCTAAGACTGTGTGAGGGCAGTTGAGTGTTTATTAGCCCCATCTTACGTCTCTTTGCTGATGGATAGCTGTGGAGCCTCAGCTCACTGATGGACCACACTGAAATAACCCTCGTAGGAGAATCAGAGTGTTGCCTGCTTTTGGAGGGCAGGAGTGGGATGGTGTGGAAGATCAGTTCTTCACTTGGTCCCACTGAAACCAGGGGGTATAAGTGGTAGGTGCAATTTTTCCATTGGATTTTGGCTTGGGCACAATATGTATTGCCAAAATGGTTTTCTGTTGTTAGCAACACTTTTCCTCATACTTTGGCTGGGGAGACCAGATTTTCCTTTAAGCTTTTTTTGTCTCTTGTTCTGTTAGTGGTTATGGATTGGAGGCTCCTGCAGTGCATTCTGCAGGATAAATGAGAAGCAGTAGGAAACAGGAAGTCATCACCATATCATTCAAGTCCCAAGGTTCTTAGTAAATCCGCCTTCTTATTTCCATCATTCAGTGTCTTCCTATTCTTGTTTGTTATGTTATGTTCAGGGTTTTAGTTTTAAGTGTGAGGACCTGGGAGAAATGAGCTACTCTATCTTGTTGGAAGCAGATGTCTGGAAGTCTATTGGTGTTGGAAGTGCAAATTTTCACACTTTTAGGGAGCCTGGGTGGCTCAATTGGTTAAGTGTCCAACTCTTGATTTTGACTCAGGTCTTGATCTCAGGATTGAGCTCTGCGTCAGGCTCCATGCTCAGCAGGGAGTCTCCTTAGGATTCTCTTTCCCTCTCCCTCTGCACCCCCACCCCACTCTATTTCTAAAAATAGATAAATCTTTTTTTTAGAAGTACTGATTTTTACACTTTTAAAAGTCAAGTGTTTTGTTGGATTTGAAATTAAAAAATAAGCAAGGAATGAGGCAAGAATGACTTATATGGTAATAGATCAGAGTTGGAAACTTCAGTATACATTCATAATTAGATTAATATTGACACACATGGTTATATACAGAAATGTTTATGGATATGTGTATATACATGGTTAGTACCACACATATGTCTCTTTGTTCAGTCAGCTAAAAAGATCTAAAAACAATGACATCCCAGCAGCAATGAGCATACCTTCCACCCAGATCTTAGTATCTAATACCATTCTCCAATAAAAGGATCTAGGAAAAATGACTGATGCTAGGGCTGGGACTGTAAATATACAAGATGAGCCTAGACTATCTTTCGGAAAAAAAAGAAATATTAAAAAATACAAACCTATATGGATCAGGACATATCAAAGTAGAAGAACCAATTGAAAGAGTTCAAATTGGTCACAATTAGAACAATTTGAGCAACAAAGTAAATAAAGTAGTATTACATTATAACCCAAAGTATAAAATAAAAGTCTGTGAGTTCTTGCTGATAAAATAATTGAATACATAATTAAATGGGGATGAACAGACAAATCTCCAATGCAGAATTCCAAATAGCTTATATAGATACTCTACCTTAAGCATAACTCCCCATTCCTTAGTTGTAGGCCAAGCATAATGACTTTCCTCCAAAGTGTACAGTACGGAATTGGGAAAAAGAGTAACTTTATAATAGTAACTGAAAAACCCTACCTCAGCCAGGTGACCAAGGTCACCCTCAGCAGTCATAAATCAAGTTGATAGCATGTACACTTGATGTGATCTGACAAAATGGCCCTTCTACTCTGCGGTCTTTCCCCACAAACACATAATCCCAATCTTATCATGAGAAATGCGTCAAACAAATTCCACTAGTGGTATTGTACAAAAATCTGATTTATACCACTTAAAATTGTCAAGGTCATCAAAACCAGGAAAGTCTGAGAAACTATCAAAATCAAGAGGAGCCTAAGGAGATATGGCAACTAAATGTAGTGTATTATCCTGGATAGAATCCTGGAACAGAAAAAGGCCATTAGGTAAAAACTAAAGAAATCACGGGTGCCTGGGTGGCTCAGTCGTTAAGCATCTGCCTTCGGCTCAGGTCATGATCCCAGGGTCCTGGGATGAGCCCCGCATTGGGCTCCCTGCTCCGTGGGAAGCCTGCTTCTCCCTCTCCCTCTCCCCCTGCTTGTGTCCCTCTCTCGCTGTGTCTTTCTCTGTCAAATAAATAAAAATAAAATCTTTAAAAAAAAAACTAAAGAAATCAGACTGAAGTACGGACTTTAGTAAATGATAATGTATTAATATTTGCTAATTAATTGTAACAAATGTAACATACTAATATAAGTTGTTAGTAGTAGAGGAGAATGGGTATAGTGTAGTGTATATGGAAACACTATACTATCTTCTCAAATTTTCTATAAAATTAAAACTGTTGTAAAAAATAAAGTCTATAAAAAAGTTGTTTTCTTATTTTATAATTGTGTGCCTGTATTTCTTAATAAATATGTAAATTTGTTTTACTTTCATTGATATTGGGATAAAAGAAAAAAACTATCTCTGAAAGGATCTAAATTCCAATTCAATAAGCAATGATTCTTGGTATCATCTTCTGCAAGAAGCACGGCATAAATCAAAGCAAATTCTCTTTAAATGCTGAATTCTTTTCAGTGCTTCACCTTTTATATGACTAATGTGTACCATGGGCATGATTCCACTTCAGAGGGCAGCGGAATTGCCTCTGAAGTTACAATCATAAACACTGATTGTAGGCAAAGTCTAAAGTACAGTGAAATATTAATGGAAGATATAACAACTTTGGTTAATGTATTTTATGTTTTCAAAATGATGTATTATTATTTCAGTCTATAAAGCCTTCGCTGTTATATATTTCCTACCCACCTTTTCCCAAAAAACATAAGAAAATGATACTATCATTTGATTGTATGTTCATCAATTTAAATTGAAGTTTGTTGGCACTTGTAGCTGCCAGTGGTACTGGCATGTGTGGTACTTTTGTAAATCCATTCCGTGGCAAAATATGACCTTCACAAGGGAAATCTTTGACACAGTAGGTACCTGAAAGTCATATGACATATAGCTTTGTAGTGAGATTACCAAACGTTTTACTTAGAGGCAAAATAGAATGTAGAAAAGGCCATCAGAAACGCTCCATAAATTTAGAGTACATAATGTCATTTAATGTGATTGTACCTCAGCATTCTATCTCTAATATGGCTAATCCCACATTATTTTTATTGGTGCCAAATACAAAAATCATCAGGGAATTTTATGCTTAACTTTTAAAAATAAAGTAAATTATTTAACACGTTCTCTTTTTTGTGTGTGTGTTTTTAAGATTTATTTATTTATTTTAGAGAGAGAGAGTGAGCACAAGCAGGGGGGAGTGGCAGAGGGAGAGGGAGAGAGAATCCTCAAGCAGACTCCCTGCTGAGTATAGAGCCCAATGCAGGACTTGGTCCCAGGACCCCGAGATCATGACCTGAGCTGAAATCAAGAGTTGGATACTCTGGGCACCTGGGTGGCTCGGTTGGTTAAGCAACTGCCTTCAGCTCAGGTCATGATCTTGGAGTCCCGGGATCGAGTCCCACATCGGAATCCCTGCTCAGCAGGGAGTCTGCTTCTCCCTCAGACCCTCTTCTCTCTTGTGCTCTCTATCTCTCATTCTGTCTCTCTCAAATAAATAAATAAAATCTTTTAAAAAAAAAAAAAGAGTTGGATACTCAACCAAGCCACCCAGGCACCCTTCTCTTTTGCATTTTTCAAAACAGAGTTCTTTTTAGTCTGACCCTGGACACAAAAGTGAGTTGGCCATGTTTTTTCCCATGGATCATTTTCTCACCTGTTCCACTGTGTCATGTGTTCTACCTTCTCAAGAAATAGCATTTAATCATTCATCCATGCACTCATCTAGTCATTCAATTATTTATTAAATGAATCTTTATTGAACACCTACATAAAGCAAAAAAAAAAAAAGGAAGAAAACTAATCTGGGTTGCATTGAAAAGTAATGAACTCAGTTAAAATCTTTGCTGATAACAAGAGTTACTCAATTTACTGGAAACTGCATTTCATTATGGAGACTGAGAGACTCAGGGGAAAGCAAGACCTACATAATAAAAAAGGTAATAAAAATCAGCCATATATGGAGTGCCTGCTTTGTATCTGACTCTGTAAAAGAAACTCTAAAATGATTAGGGATGAAAAAAAAATGATTAGGGATGTTTTGAAGATTGTCTGTTATAACTGGAATCCCCATTTTACAGATGAAAATAAAAAGGCCCACAGAGTAGGTTATTCACCTAAAATGAAATGGCCCAATAACAGCAGAATTGGAATTATAACTTTAGACTTTATAATGCCAGAGCCTGTGCTCCTAAGTATAATACGTGTGTGTGTGTGAGAGAGAGAGAGGCAGAGAGACAGAGAGGAGACCGAGAAAGAGTTTAATAGGGAACTTCTGAGAAATGACAAGAGTACTGCCAGATATCCGTCAACCAATAATTTAGGAACTCCTAACTATGCAAATAATTGTTAATCATAAGGCTGAATTAAGGATCTCTCACTTTTGAACTAAGAAATTAAAAGACTTCCAGAAGTTGAGTCCAAATTTACATTACATAAGATACTTATTACAGAGAGTCAAAGTATAATTCAGTAACTGAAGAGCTCTGAAAATACTGGAAGCATTCATATCAGTGTGGTTTCATAATGTGGATAATAGAGGATTTAAGAAATTGGCAGATGTACCTGTAGACTCATCTGTTATCATTTCTGTGAATATAAGTGAATAAAAATGAGAAAAGTGGAAATGAGTGGCTAGCAATTTTAAGTAGTCTTCTTAATATCCACACTAGGAAAGACTAAGCACCAAAAAAAAAAAAAAATGGATCTTGAAATATTTTTAAAGCACTTACAAGTGCATCAGGTCTTTTTATATCAAATAACTTGGAAATATGAACTATAAAATAAATCTAGTTTTTGATGATAGAATTGTTGACTTTTTTGAAGCTATGTAATGTAACATGATGTGATAACTAGAAAGTCTTAAGAAAAAGGTAGAAAACCACTACTCCTCTTAAAAAGCAAAATTATAAAAAGAACCATGTTAAAAAATATTTTGAAACAAATAGAAAATTCCCATACTGTTACAGAGCTTTTAAATTTTTATTTTGGTTTAATTTATAATAAATATTCATATGTTTACATAGTTGTCACAAGGTAGACACAATTTTGAAATCAGTTTTCTTCATTCTTTCATCATTAAACCTCCTAGTTTGCTGCACAGTCTTGTAATTATAATAACTATAATTTTCTACAAAGGAGATATAATTAACTAAAACATTCCCCTATTGTTGACTATTAAAGATGTTTCAAATTTTGTTATTAGAAATGACATGACATGGGGCGCCTGGGTGGCTCAGTCATTGGGCGCCTGGGTGGCTCAGTTGTTAGGCGTCTGCCTTCAGCTCAGGTCATGATCCTGGGGTCCTGGGATCGAGCCCCGCATCAGGCTCCCTGCTTAGGGGAAGCCTGCTTCTCCCTCTCCCACTCCCCCTGCTTGTGTTCCCTCTCTCGCTGTCTCTCCCTCTGTCAAATAAATAAAATCTTTAAAAAAAAAAAAAGAAATGACATGACAATGAACACCTTTATTTATATAATAATTTTCTAAATACGAATTATTTTTTAGAGTATTTCCAGAATTAGAATTAATGTCTAAAACCTATAACATTTTTACCTTGCTAGACATTACCAAATTACTTTTCAAGATCAAATCAAATTATATTGCCAAGAACTTTGCCAACATAAGATATTATATAAAATTTTTGATTTTGCTAAATTAATAAACCAAATCCTCATGTTCCATTTCTTTGACTTTTTTGATAACTACCAAGGTTGAACATCACATATGTATTTAAAATACTAATTGTGGGCACCTGAGTGGCTCAGTCGGTAAAGTGTCTGCCTTCAGCTCAGGTCATGATCCCAGGGCCCTGCTGAGCAGGGAGCCTGTTTCTCCCTCTCCCTCTGCCTGCCACACCCCTGCCTGTGCTCTATCTCTCTGTCAAACAAATAAATAAAATCTTTAAAAAAATACCAATTATATTTTTTCTTGACTGTCACCTCTAACATTGTTGTCTCTTCATAACTTATAACCAGGTAGCTAGAGAAAAAAAATCACATGGCAGGGCAAATTGGTATTACAATAAGCTAGATTACTAATTTCAGAAATTTTTTTTTTTAAGATTTTATTTATTTATTTGACAGAGAGAGAGACAGCGAGAGAGGGAACACAAGCAGGGGGAGTGGGAGAGGGAGAAGCAGGCTTCCCACTGAGCAGGAAGCCCAATGTGGGGCTCGATCCCAGGACCCAGGGATCATGACCTGAGCCAAAGGCAGATGCTTAACTGACTGAGCCACCTAGGCGCCCCTCAAATGCATTTTTCAAGACTGGAAATATGACTCTGACTTAACAGTAAGTTTTTTCTAGTTCTTAAAGGTCTTCTTTTTTTTTTTACAAATCTTCTCCAGTCTCCTCAAATGTCCCTCTATCCTCTCTACCTCCCTTGTTCTCAGCAGATGAGTTACCTCCTATCTCATTAAGCAAATAGAAGTCAGGAAATAACTTACTGTCAAATCCATTAATTCATTAGCCTTTGCACTGATCCTTGCACTCCTTTTTGTTTTAAGAGTTAAAGTTAAAAAGCCATTCACAGTACACATGGCGGGTATTCCATTTTCTCTCATCTTCTCAAGTACTTCACAGCACTGCATTTTCTACAACTCAAATACTCCTTATGAATTATTCCCATCAAAATTCAACTTATTCTAGACTAGAAACTCCTACTTAAAATGTTAAAAAGTATACATGCAACATCATCCCTTGATCCCTGCCTACCTTCTTTATCCAATTCACGGCTCAGCTTTTCAAAATTATCTTCATTTATTGTTTCCATTTTCTCACATCCCATTTACTCTATAATTTAGCTCCATCTGGCTTCTCTCACCCCAACCTCTTTGCCCACTGCCTTGAAATTTTACTTATGAAGGTCACCAGCTGTCTCCAAGTCAGCATAGCCAATGGATAGTTTTTGTTCTCATATTTCTAGGTTCTTTCCTTCTTTAAAAAAGAAAACAAAAACAAAAAACTTTTTTTCTTTTACAGCCTCATAATCTTCTATCTCAGTATATTTTAGTGGCTCCCCTTCTTTAATCTGATTTCTAAATATTCTATTAGTCTTATTTATCTTCAGTGGAATATACAACTATATGAAGGATTATTCTCAACATTTAGTTCTCACAGTAATACTAATGGCAGCAATCAGTACTTCTATAATGCTTCCATGTGCCAGGAACCATTCCAAGACACTATAATATATATATATAATATATATATTATATATAAATATATACACACACCTATGAGTTTATATATAACCTATGAGTTATATATATACCTTATATATATATAAATGAGTTTATCCTCCCCATAAATCTATGAGATAAACCTTGTTATTATTCCCATATTACAAATAAGGAAACAGGCCTGAGAGGTTAAGTATAATTTACCCAGTGTCACGATCAGTAATTGGTGATGTCCTGGGCTGAGTTAATGCTGGGTAAGTTAAAGAGTTTAGAGTAGACAAGTTAAATGATGTCTCATGGATTGGCCTTAAAGTGTGCAAAATTTAATTAATAACTTGTAAAGAACCAGAAAGCAATGGAGTATTTTTTACTGAATGCAATCTTCTAAGTCATATATCGGTAACTAAGTATGATTGATTCTTACTGAATGAAATTATTTCTCATTTCTCTGTTCTTTTGAAAGAGAAATATTCTTTTTCCAGTGTTTCACATTTTTTTCATTCATTCACATATTTACTTATTTATTAAGCATACATTTCCTCAGCACTTTCCATGCCCCAGTCTGCTGAAAGCCTCAGAGGATTCAGTGGTTAAGGACAAAACACAAAGTCCTTGCTCTTAAGCAAATGCCCCAGAGATGGGGGAAGCAGAGTAAACATGTAAACCAATTTCATATAGGGACAGAAATTTAACTGGATAATGGGATAGAGAGGCACAGAGGAGGCATGTCTCTGGCCAAAACAATAGTGGCAACATTTGAATTGAGACATTAATGATCAGAGGGAAAATGGTCTAGGTAAAAGGATCAGCCAGTGCAGAGCTGTGAGGTAAATGTGCCTGGAACCAGGTGAAGGTTGGGGAAAGATGTAGCAAGTGGCCAGAGCATATGGTGACCATAAGCCTCACTCAATCTTTTATATTTTAGTCTCTTCACAGTAGATAGTCTTTAGAGGTGAGACACAGGCCAACGATATCATCTGATTTGTGTTTTTTAAAAGATTACCTTGACTTTGAGTCTCCTACAAAAAGCCAAATTACTGTGCCTCTATGAAGTGTGGATAATAAATTTTAAAAAGCCCCAATGACCTCATAAATGGTTCATTAATTATCATCATTAGTCTCAACTAGATTGCATTAATATAAGCTTGGTGACCCAACAGTCCTGGGGCATGTTAGATTAGGGAAACCCAACTATTTTCAAATGGTGTGATTTGAAAAATTCTCAAACTTGCTGGGGTTCAGGAATATTATTTTATTGATGGGGGCTGGATGAGAGGTTTAGAATAAGAAAAGAGCACACGATAGTTGGCTTCTTCTGTCTATTCTACCTTTCTGTGGGAGAAGTGATGGGGGGGGCTACTACTCTGCATTGATGCATCACTTAAATTTCAGAACTAGTTCAATCTCATAAGTATTTGCTAAAATCTATTCTGTTAGGCACCTAGCTGAGACTGGGAATACAAAGTGAATAATAATAAGAGTAGCTATTACTAATAAGAGCTAGGCACTGTGCTAATCAATGCCTAACATGTACCATCTCATTTTATATTAATTTATGCATTAACTCTATGCAGTAGGTACATTTATTATCCCATCTTCCAGATGAGAAATCTGATGCTTTTAAGGTGCTTCAAGATTAAACAGCTATTCATGGGTGTAGGCACTATTTGGACTCAAAGATCACCAATTCTCTTAACCATGATGCTCTATTGTCTGCAAGGACCTACTAGAAAAGTGCAAAATTAGACATATATGGGTAAAACTAACCCCAACACCTTCTGGCACAAACTAGCTGCTTGACAAGATTTGTGTTTATGTAAGATGCTCTTGGAGAGAAGACTGTGAGAGAGGATCACAAAAACATGCTCTCTCTACCAAGGGGCAATAAAAGTGAGAAAGAATTAGCCTAGGGCACTGGGGTAGGCTAACAGTATGATGTTGAGGACCAAGAGGCAGTGTTTCTCTCTTTTTTTAATGCATAATCATTAAATTATATCTGCTTCACAATATCAGAAAGAAGTCACAGTGTAGTAGACAGTTTGTAGACACATCTTACCTTGAATCCTGACAGATATAGGGTATATAGTACAATACGGGCACCTAAGTATAATTTTTTTAAAAAAACTTTCATTTTTTTTTCAAAGATTTATTTTATTTAATTTAGGGAGAGAGTGTGAGCACAAGTGGGAGGAGGCAGAGGGAGACGGAGAATTCTCAAGCAGACTCCTGGCTGAGCAGGGAGCTGGAAGCAGTGCTTGATCCCAGGACCCAGGATCGAGGCCTGAGCAGAAATCAAGAGTTGGCTGCTTAACTGACTGAGCCACCCAGACACTCCAAAAAAAAAAAAAAAAACCTTTCATTTTTTTCTTTAGCCTTAAAGCCCAAAATAGTTTTCTGATATGTATAATTTAGGAAAGTCTTCAGAGAAAATATTTAAAGCATACTATCTGAGAGGAAAGCGATTTTCAAAAGATCTATCAGTAGAAGCAACTCCAAACCCACTGATCATTTAGTGGTATATCATCCCCCATGTTGTTTCTTTTTCTTTTTTTTTTTTTAGAAACATATCTTTACTTAGTGTCTGTTTCTTCCGTTAGGACTTCATCTTTATTTTTTTTTAAGATTTTATTTATTTATTTGAGAGAGAGAGCAAGAGAGCACAAGCAGGGGGAGCAGAGGGAGAAGCAGGCCCCCTGCTGAGCAGAGAGCCCATGTGGGAGCTGGATCCCAGGGCCCTGGGAGCATTACCCAAGCCGAAGGCAGAAGGCAGACACTTAACCGACGGAGCCACCCAGGTGCCCCCCTCATGTTGTTTCTTTATGCATTTTTCTGGAAGAAGGCTCATAAGAGTTCATTAATTCTCAGCGATAAAGATCCACACTGACGGCAGAAAAGAGCTTTGCTTTGGAATTATATCAGTTTAGGTTTTCCTACTTACTAGAATTAGGTAACATTCTTAATCTTTCTGAGCCTGTTTCCGATCTGCAAACAGGGATAACACTATTACAGAGGGATGCGTTTAAATTGAATGATGCACATAACCTTCCAGATTATAAGAACATGCCTAATAAATGTTAAAAGTGATGTGCAAATATTCTGCTTCCTTGAAATGTATGAAACCTGTTTTCATGCTCTTCACACTATTTCTTAGCTAATGGTCTAAATATCAAGGTAATGTTTAGTTACAAATGATTTTTGTTCTGCCACTGTCCATTTCTATTTCCAACATATTCTCCTTGATGAATTAAATCTCCATATCACATAAGCTATTACTGTTCATATTTTAAGATATTTCAATGTGAGATAAGTTATTACTAAAAGAGATGGCTAAGCTGGCTTTGCCAAGATTTCAATGAGATATTAATGCATCTTATTCAGAACTAACTTTCAAAGAAGAGGAGAGCAATGATTCAAGATGTGAAGTGAAAAAACATTTCTTTCTTTTTTTTTTTTTACAAAATGTTATTTTCTTTTGCTTTGGTGGAGAAAAAAGTTTATAGGTAATTTATAATATAGTTATATTTATAATATAGTTAAATATAATATAGTCAATTTATAGCTTATAGTCTAGCATTTTGTGGTTGGCTTAAAAGAAAGTGTCAAATTTACAATAATAAATCAGTCTTCTTTAATCAGTAATGCAGATTTACAAATATTCTTTTCTGAGAATAACAAAAGGAAGCACTGTTTTTCCTTCAAGTCCACAGACTCTGTTAGTTGTAAACACTAGTAACTCTCAAATGCAAACACAACCAGTATTCCACATGTGGCAATCAGGAAACAACTTGTGTACCAGCTATCTTAACAAAAGGCATACAAACACACTAAATGAGTAGTGAAAGTCAAAATGATGCCAAACGTGTGTGAAAACAGAGCATACAGAATTGTAAATTATTTGGGGAGATTAATTATAATATTCCTTCAGAATGATTTGTGTGAGCAATTATTTAAACACAGAACATAGGGGCGGGCGCGCCTGGGTGGCTCACTCAGTTAAGCAATGGGCTCTTGATTTCAGCTCAGGACATGATCTCAGGATCGTGGGACCGAGCCCCACGTCAGGCTCAGCACTAGACATGGAGCCTGCTTAAGATTCTCTCTCTCTCCCTCTGGCTCTCCCTATTCCCTCTCTAGTAAACAAACAAACAAACAAATAAATAAATGGAGATCACAGATGATCTAGGTTATCAAGCTGATACTATAATACCACCAAAAATTTACATGTGATAATATGTTATAGGAATAAATAAAATTTTATAGGAAGAATTAATTAAATGAATTAGAAATTTCATTTTATACTCTGGCATAAATATATATATATCAAGTTGGGTTTTCTTGACTAGATGAACAATAACTACAGATAAAAGGAAATTGTGTTTGTTGTTGCTGTTCTTTTTCCAGAGTGTAAAACACTTTCTTTCCTTCCTTTCCTTCTTTCCTTCCTTTCTTTCTTTAAATTCAATTAACATATAATGTATTATTAGTTTCAGAGGTAAAGTTCAGTGATTCATCAATCTTATATAATATCCAGTGCTCATTACATCCCATGCCTCCTTAATGTCCATCATCCAGTTACCCTATTCCCCGACCCCCTCCCCTTCAGCAACCCTCTGTTTGTTTCTGATGGTTAAGAGTCTCTTATTGTTTGTCTCCCTCTCTGAGTTAGTCTTGTTTTATTTTTCCCTCTCTCCCCCTATAACCCTCTGTTTTGTTTCTTAAATTCCACATATGAGTGAGATTATATGTTAATTCTTCCTCTGATTGACTTATTTTGTTTAGCATAATACCCTCTAGTTCCATCCACATTGTTCAAATGGCAAGATTTCATTTTTTTTTTTTGGATGGCTGAGTAGTATACCATTGTACATATACACCACATCTTCTTCTTTTTTTTAAGATATTATTTATTTATTTGACAGAGAGAGAGAGCACTCACAAGTAGGAGGAGTGGGAGAGGGTAAAGCAGGGTCTCTGCTGAGCAGAGAGCCCAATGCAGGGCTTGATCTCAGGACCCTAGGATCATGATCTGAGATCATGCTTAAACGACTGAGCTACCCAGGCACCCCTATATACCACATCTTCTTTATCCATTCACCTGTCAATGGACATCTGGGCTCTTTCCATAGTTTGGCTATTGTGGACATTGCTGCTATAAACATTGGGGTGCAGGTGTCCCTTCAGATCACTACATTTGCATCTTTGGGGTAAATACCTAGTAGTGCAATTGCTGGGTCGTAGGGTGGCTCTATTTTCACGGAGTGTAAAACACTTTAAAAAGGAGGGTGGGGATATGGAGATGTATTTATGGACTTGGGAAGATAGCTCCATGGACTCTACCTCTGTAATATAAACATTTATTCTAGAACTGAAAGAGAATTTGGATCAGTTATTTCAACACATCCACAAAACAGTCATGTTCAAACACAAAGACATCAAGAGATACCAGTTTATATTTTTTTCAAATTGCAAGAAGAAACCTCCTTTCAGTTTTCATCAGAACCCCAGTTTTCCCATTACTAGGGTCCACAGTTCTTAAGCAAAAACAGTACAGCACTTACGTTAGTGCTTTCTCCTGCTATGAACAGCTTTCCAGTCTTCTCACCAGTGCTCATCCCTTCTCTTAATACGTTGGTTAAAATTCAAGCATCAACCCAGGAAATTTGTTCCCAGTTTCACTGCTGGTACCTGATCATGTTATTTCAATCACTTTAGCATGTTTATACTACCTACTTCAGAGGGTAGGTAATATATATGATATGTGAGATTTAAATAAAAGAATGCCCATAAAGTACTTAATGCTCAGCTTCAAGCACAATATGAATATTCAGTAGCTACTGGCTAGCATTATTATTATAGCATTTACATTAAAACTAATCTGTACTAGTTGCTTTTTGATCCCCCAAATGGGGTAAAGGAAATAAATGGACATGTATTGATTATCTACAGTGAGAGGCAGTGCAGGGTATATAGAATTAGTGGTTCTCAAGTTGAAATTGACCTGGATTTCAATTCCATCTCTGTCACTTATTTAGACTTCTCTATGCCTCAGTTAAATGGAGATAATAGATATTTCAGGGACATTGTAAGAATTAAAAATAATTGTACGGCTCGGCTCAGTCAGTAGAGCATGTGACTCTTGATCTCGGGGTTCTGAGTTCAAGCCCCACGCTAGGTGTAGAGATTACTTAAAAATAAAATCTTAAAATAATAATAATTATTATAATAGTATTTGGATCCAGAAGTATTCATTACCTCATTTAATGTAAATTATTAGATAATATTTGACTGAGTTTTGAGAATCTGATAACAGCTCTGTATCCCTTCCCTTAAATATAAACAAATAAATAATTCTTCACATCATTTTGCATGTAATTCCAAGGCTTTGTTAATATAAAAACCAATCAAAACTTTTAGTTGGCACACACAACTCAGAAAAATTGTTACGGGGAAAGAACTATAGTTGTTCTTAAAACAGAGACTATCATCCTGGAGAAAGACAAGCAACATTTAAATCTCAAAATTTGGGTCAAAACTCTGAGCTTGCAGAATGGTATCTCCACCAGGTCATGATTTGACCAGGATTGAAATTCCTGCCCTGACTGTCCTCAACCCAGGCTTGAAAACCTGGTAGATAATCAAGTGCAACCTGTAACTGAACAGCCTCAGTCGCTTGTCTATAAAATGGATACATTAATACTATTCTGACAATAGCATTATGAAGATTAAGTAAGAAAGCACAAGTAAGCTCTCCTAGCACCTGTGGGCCAAGAAATAAACGTTTCAGCTTTCATTTTTCTTTTTCCTTCTTGCTTTACTCATTTCCTTCCTTGACCTGAGTTCTCATTTTGTTTCATGTTCCACAATGGTGAAGTCATTATAACGCTTTTACTCCAACAATGTCATATAATTTCTAGCATAATAAACAGAGAAAGTATAAGAAACGTGATTGAGGTAAATAGTACCATTATTACTTCATTTTATTAACCTCATTTGTCTAGGAATACTAGTTTTTCATCATCCATGGACACAAACTGGATGTGTATCAAAAATAATAAAGCTCTGGAAAATCATCTCTGGTGCCATTTGGGGTTCCATTTATATACTATATAGCTTTCCTAAAACTAAACTATCATTTCTAATCCTCTTGTTTTTATACCCTAAAACATGGCTTCTAATTAATGGTTATATTGGCATTACATTCATTCCTCTTAGCTTTTTCTCTGATTATAACAGGTACTACTGGACAAGTTAATGACATGGGGTTTCTGAATACAAGGAAGGTCAAAGAGGAGAACAGAATGAGTAAGGTAAGATATTCACATATAGAACTAGTGGAGCTTTAGCAATAACAAAACCAGTGAAATTATAGATAATTAATCAGGAGTCAGGAAAATTTTGTGATGTGTTGCCATTAATTGGACAACCAGAGTAAACAGTCTCAAACAATAAAGAGTAAAGAGTGGAAAATCTATCTTTCCTGTCAGCTTCTTTTGCTTGTTATCAGAGCAATTATCTCCTAGTTTGTGAAACAATAACAATTTATGTTCGAGGGGCGCCTGGGTAGCTCAGTCGTTAAGCGTCTTGCCTTCAGCTCAGGTCACGATCCCAGGGTCCTGGGATCGAGCCCCGCATCTGGCTCCCTGCTCCGCGGGAAGCCTGCTTCTCCCTCTCCCACTCCTCTGCTTGTGTTCCCTCTCTCGCTGTGTCTCTCTCTGTCAAATAAATATAAAAAAAATTAAAAAATAACAACAACAAAAAAACAATTTATCGTTTGATTTAAATGTTATCAGTGTAAGATATGGAGATAGATGAAACCTATAATACTTTATTCATAAATTTAGTATTACAGCATCATATATTCCACAGTAAAAATGATTTAGGAGAAATGTGGAATTCATGCAAAGTACAATAATTTTTAAACTTAAGAAAAATTTTAAAAAGATTGCTATGTCTTGGCATACTTTCCTTTGCAAAATATGTTAGAGCCAGCACTTTTTTTTTTATTAAGAGCTACTGTACTATAGAGAAAACCTCTATTCATATTCATAATCATCAGGCAAATCAAGGAGCTGACTTGCTTAGAGTTAGTAACTCCTTTTTTCTTCACTTCGTTTACTTTTTTTAAAAGATTTTATTTATTTATTTGTTTGACAGAGAGGGAGAGAGAGACAGTGAGAGAAGGAACACAAGCAGGGGGAGTGGGAGAGGGATTTGCAGGCTTCCTTCCTGCTGAGCAGGGAGACCAATGTGGGGCTCGATCCCAGGACCCTGGGATCACGACCCAAGGTGAAGGCAGATGCTTAACAACCGAGCCACCCAGGCTCTTAACGAAGAAAGGAACATCTGACAAGAAAAAATAAAATCCTTCTTTTGTTAAAAAAATAGTAAATGATAAATGTTAGAAAATTAATTTATTTTTCACAAATAATGACCACTACTAAATATTGACCCATGTATATTAAACAGTCTTTTCTTTTGCTATCTGATTCTAAATATGAAATGCATCCATGTTCAGGAATCATTTCAAAGCAAATGTGTTTTGGGGCTTTTTTTTTTTTTTTGGTGACTGAATAACCATAACGAGTCCTAAGATCAATCTGTTTTAATTTACATAACTGCTAAATATAAAATAAAATTTAGAGGTCTTTTCACTTTTTCATTTTAACGTTGTAAGGAGACAAAGAAAACTGTGCTTTCTATCATATTATAGTTTTTGCTCAACTCCTGATGCCAAAATCCTTGACAGGTAGTATTATTTATCTGTGTCCTTTCAGAACAACCTCCTTACATACCAGTCCCATTAAAAAAAAAAAAAAAAAATCAATAGCCTTAGGAGACCTTTTAAGGAAGTCATTGCTATTGATTCATTTCTCAAATATGACCCAATTTAGCAATAAAATGTGTTGAACTTTATAGCTTCTTCTCAGTGCATTAACTTGGGATGTCTTTTCCTAGATGACAGAGATAGCTTCTATACAAACACATATGGATAGGGGCCCCTGGGTGGCTCAGTCATTAAGCATCTGCCTTCGGCTCAGGTCATGATCCCAGGGTCCTGGGATTGAGCCCCACATCAGGCTCCCTGCTCAGCAGGAAGCCTGCTTCTCCCTCTCCCCCTCTGCTTGTGTTCCCTCTCTCTCTGTGTCTCTCTCTGTCAAATAAAGAAATAAAATCTTTAAAAAAAAACACACACATGGATACACATACACATATCATTTGACCTACTTTCCATCTGTATTTCCACACTGAATTTTCCTTGCCATTCACCAACACCAAGGCCAGTTTATCAAATTCCTTTTCCCTGCTAGCTAGTTTGTGTTCAGGAAACAGGGAGCAATTTTTGTGTACTCTTTAATAATCTATATCTTATTTATGAACGACGAAGAAATTATTTTTATTTACTGGCATTTTGATCCTTTCATACAATTACTTCTCTCTAATTACATATGGCTTGCAGGACTAGCTTTTTGATTGGAGATATACAAGAAAGATCTAAGCCTAAAAATGCTTAACAGATGCTTGACAGTCAATGTGCACCCCTTTACCTCCACACTTCATCCCTTTAGCTTAAATCTTCCTTCCCCATTGAAATTCAAATACCCATTGTACCTTAAGATCTTAGTCATTTTTTCCTTAGCCAGAATGATCCCAAAGCAAATTCTGATGATGTGTAGGAGGGAAGAGAACTCGAGGGCATAAGGTTTCTGCAGAGGGTATTAGGTAACAGAGGGGATAGAATGGTAGACTCACAGGGGAAAGACTCAGAAAGTGGAGCTTGATGAAACAAGCAAACATTGTAGTTTTGCCTCAGGTCTATTCTCATTAGTTAGACAAGGAAGTTTTGAAGGTGACTACTATTCCTGCATAAGAGTTTGCCTGAAAAGCATTACTTATAAAATACTGTGTGCCCCTGTATATTACAGAATGTATAATATAATTCAAACTGCAAGAAACAGGCACATTCCCAAATGGCCTTGGCCATGCACCATTTTGTAGCCTGCCCACTTTGAGCATCAGAAAGTGCCTTGTAGAAATCTGGTTGATCTTAAACTTCTCACTTCCCAAATTGAAACAATTTTTATTTAAAAATGAGGCTCTTTAAAAGAGCACAAAAAGACTGTAAAATTATTCATTGACAAGAACCAAATGTTTACTACTATAATATATTGTGTACAATTTATTGACTGTTTCTCCTACGTATATATTTAGGTAGTTCATAATCTAAAATTTTCAATAGGTATAACTACAATATGATTCTGGTGTCAACCATAACATCCTCTCTTACAAAGCTGGTGAAATCCTTTGCTACAAAAAATATGTCTCTATCTTATATTATTGTTTCTGTATTGGTGGTATCCATATTTCCCAGCAGGTTACCTTTCAACCTAGTAAACTTCTTCCAAGTCACTTCCTTGAATCATGGATGGAATACAAATTGCAGAGAATTCTCCATTTTTGTTTATAATTTTACAAATTTCAACTGAAGGTGCAAAGTCTTCATTGATGATTTCTGTAGCTTTCTCTCCTCCTAAACTTGTCAATATTAAGTTTCCGGATTTAAATATGTGATGCTTTTCTAATGTGTTCTCTGTTATAAGCTCTCTATTCCTTTACAACTAATAGTAGAAGTGGTATTTTCATGGGAAGAAAAGAGTAGCATCTCTACTACTTTGCTTTCAATACTCTGGGACTACATCCTTAGTTGCATAATAGAAAACCTGGCCTCACATCAACTGGTGGGATTAAAAACCACTGTTTCACTTCCTTGCAATTAAAATATTTACATCAACTTCTCTTTGTTTTGAAAATGGCACATAGGACCCAGTGTGGGTGTGGCCCATGAATCTTCTTCTGTGACTCATATCTTAGACTTGTTGCTTCCAACTTCTTTATAAATAAATTTACCAATTACTGGGGGCCAGGTTTGGTTACTGCTGTTGGTTCTCAACAGTTTAATATTATGAGGCATCTCTTGAAATTATTTCTTTGCTATGTCTGTAAAGGAATTCTCCCATATCCACCACCCCCCCAAATCTTGTATTCTGCTGCCTATTTAAACTTAGTATCTGTATGTAGTCTACCGCGTTTGTTTTGTTGATGCACTGGCTATTTTCCAAGGTTTTGTTGTTGACCTTGTCTGACTGTTTAAGGATGACCTTTTGGTGATGTTATAAAACTTCTTAAGAAAAGTAAACACTGGGATCGAGTCCCGCATTGGGCTCCCGGCTCCTTGGGAGCCTGCTTCTCCCTCTGCTTCTCTCTCTCTCTCTCTCCCTCTCTTTCTCCCTCTGTCTCTCATGAAGAAATAAATAAAATCTTTAAAAAAAAAAAAGAAAAGTAAACAGATATGCTCATCTAGCCGTCTTCTAAAAACTGAAAAAAAGCCAGTTGTTTTAAAACAGAATGGCTTGGCATAGAAGGCTGTGGCATATTTCATCTGCACCTGCATGTTTTAAGCTTCCAGAACTAAAAATTAGCTCTGCAACATATAATCACACACAAAGGAAAAGCAAAAAGGAAATCAGTAATGATATTTTTCTGCTAGATACGTGAACAGTATTGATGGATAGGCTTGCTACTTTTAATATTCTCAGAAAGACCAATTAACCAAATTGGTTATTTGGTAGCCAAATAACCAATTCAATAAAACAACCACTTCTTCTATAAGAAGAATTAATGGACGTGGACGTCAGGCGCATTAGACCTGGCAAGAATTTTGGAGGTCTCCTTTTATAGAGGAGGAAGATGAGGTCTAGAATGGTTAAGTGACTTGTTGAAAGCAGGGAGAGGATGAGGATCAGAGTTGGGATTTTCTGCCTCCCCATTCAGGAGACCTGAGCTTATTCTTTGACTGAATTTGCTGAGTGTTTATGCACTTACATCAAGAGAGCCCACGTATACCAGATTTGTTTTCATTGTTATTAGCAGAAGCAAGTCAGTAATTTTACAGGTATTATAGTATAAAATTAGCCCAGTCAGTCAAACTAGTCAAAAATTAGTCAATTTAATATTCCCAAAGAGACAGTGCTTTGTAGGTTCTTTTTTAAAAAACTAGAAATGAGAATTAGATAATGTATGTTTGCATATGTGTGTATGTTCAAATTTAAAAGATAAGAATGTAATTTTTGAGTTTTTTATTGTCTAGTTATATATGATGACAAAAAATAGAACACTTGTAGTTTAATCAAATATACTTGGGAGTGTTTACTTATTTTTGAAGCACCTTTATATATCTCTATAGTTTTAACGATAATTAATGGGACAGCATTAAAATATTATGTATTTTCAAGCTAACCCTGATAAAAAAATATTTTTTAAGTATCCTAAATTATGTGAAGACTGGAAGTACTATTGCTGTATCTACTCTACAGAAAGTAGTTGATGGTTAGCCTTGAAATAATGTTGCACCAGTATCAGGAAACAATTCTTAGATTAAAAAACTCATTCTCCTCATGACGTATTATCTTTTCACAAAAATTTAGTTCAAAGAATTTGCCTTTTTAAGGTTTCAATCACTTTTCAGCATTGTTTCCATGCATTTTCTTGTTAAGGTTGCCTGATCCTGTTGCTAAGCAACCTCGTATTCTTATTGGGGCATGATGATGTAATAACAATTATTTTAAATATACCCATTTGTATATAGTTTATTTAAGAATATCCTGATACTTTTGTCTAAGAGGCTTTTGTGTAAGAGGCTGTGTAAGAGGATTCTTCATTGCAATTCAAAGTTCTATAGGAATATAAGTGATAGAATAGCGTTTTCCAGAAGACTTGGAAGAATGACAACAGTACACTGGAAAAACACTAGATCTTACTTCCTACCAGTATGCTTTTTTCTAGAAAAGGGTAAAATCAGTGAGATGACAAGTTAAGGGATTCACCAAAGGATTTCAAAGAAACATAAAGAAGATGTTCCTTTTACTGACTAGCTTATTGTTTTCCTTCTTACCCCAAATTCTGAATAAAAATTGTAAATCCATATTATTTTGAAAAATAAGTTCCATATAAGCCTGACATGGGTAACTGAATTTGATCAGACTTTCAGATCAAACTGAATGGTTCATTAAATTCCCTTCGCCCGTTTGCTTTTGTCCCAGACCTCCCTCTTCAGTTCGGTAATATCCAGATGGGCCTGGCATCAGTAGCCTTACTATTTCCTGCCTGATATGTAGGGAGATATAAGGGAACTACCAGCACATCTCTGGCATATGGTGAGAGTTAATATATAGCATTCCCAATGTGTATCTGAAAAAAACAAAAAAGGTTGTTCCTTTAAACAATCTTTTTCAGTGATAATAGAATCAAAGAAACAAAGGTATTTTGTTACTGAAGAATCATGGAGAATGTCCTCAGTACAAGAGAAGAACTCCACTAATGCCAACCCAATAATGCAGAGCTGACGGTGCTGCCAAGAGACAGTCTCCTGTGGTGAAACCACCTTTGGAAGTTCGGAAGGTACCCCAAACATCATCTGTTTTCTTTATTACCTTCCTGTCTCTAGCATTTAATGATACATCTAATATGTATTAATTCTATTTCTATTTTGGGGGTGATCCCTTCGTAGAAGGTATGATCTAATATACAAAGTTTAGAGTGTTGATTATTTGCCCCTTCTTCTAAAACTTTAAACTATTACAATTTAAGTTTATAATTATATGGCCACTCTAGATGTCAGTCTCCTTACTTATAAAGTGGGGCTTGCAATGCTTTCCTTTCCTTTCAGAGGATTAAATCTGATATGCTAGGGGCGCCTGGGTGGATCAGTCGTTAAGCGTCTGCCTTCTGCTCGGTCATAATCCCGGAGTCCTGGGATCGAGCCCCGCATCGGGCTCCCTGCTCGGCGGGAAGCCTGCTCTCCTTCTCCCACTCCCCCTGCTTGTGTTCCCTCTCGCTGTCTCTGTCAGGTGAATGTATAACATCTTTAAAAAAAAAAATCTGGTATGCTAGCATGGTATCTACCATATAGAGAACATTCAACGTGAGCTCCCTTTCCTATTACTAGCTTCGCTGTGTGTGGCCCACTTCTAGGTTTCTAAGATTTATTGGAAGAGTTCATACCTTCTAGGAATACATGGTCTCTGATCATATTCCCTTACCAAACTAAAGGCTCTTAATTCTTTTGTAATTCCCACATTCTTATTTCCCAGCTCAGCTACCTTTTTCTGAAATTTTCAGAATTCAGTTTATTTTAGCAGGCGTCAGTTGAGGTACTGTAAGGTGGGGGGCATTACAGTAGGTCCTGAGATTACAAATGTAAACAGGATCCCTGTCCTCATGAAGTTTGTAGTCTAGTGTCAACAGTACTAAAGAGATAAAAAATTGCAATTAGACCTGATAAATTCCAATATTGGCCAGACTGTGCCCCTGTGAGAACACATAAGTGAAACATCTAAATCAGATTAGGGAGAATGGGAGATTAGGAGAGCTTCCTCTTCTTACAGGCTTTTCTCTAGAGCTGGCAAACAGATCTGTATCTGCGTTCCAGGTTTAGGATGACCAACCAACCAGCCTTATGTTCCTCCCAGCGTGACTAACTTTAGACAGTTTTCTTCCCGACTACAGGCCCCTACCTCTCCTTACTTCAAGCATTTGCATTAGAAAACTTGCAACTGGAAATTCTTTCTCTGTCCCTTTGAGATGTAAATCTCTTCCAATCTCTTGGTAGTTTTACAACCAAGGAATATCTTTCTCAGTGTAAACAAGAAAGATAGCACCCCCATCCTCTGTGGGACGGTAAGAGTTTACTTCAATAAATGCCAGTTAGAAAACACAGATGGCGTATTTGCCACTGACCAATCTCCCCGCTTGGTGTCCTCCAGTACTAGTCCGCTAGTTCGCCCCAGCACTGAAAAAAACTCTCTTGCCTTTTGTTTCAGCAGCGTTGAGTCCAATCTCTTCCCTATTGCAGCAGTCTTGAATAAATTTTCCCTTGCGTGTTTAATTCTGCCCTTTGATACAAGGATGCATCTAGGTTTCGTACAAGGAGGAAAAGCTGATTTTTACCCAGTAATCTACTTACTGATGTCTAGCACTTAGTCAGTCTTTTTAATTGCTGGTTAAAATAAGCCCATCGTGTCAATCAATGTCTAGAGGGCTCTAAACTCTCACCAGCAATAAATGAAGCCCCAGAGGTCACTACCTTCTAACTGTAACTAGAATTATTTTCCCAAAAATATATTTCTTTACACCTACGCACAAGATATGCCTTTGCTTCAAAGAGACTGTGAGTAAGCTAAAATATTCACTCTTCCTAGTAGCTGTATACTCATTCTTTTGGTATTTCAATGATTCAAAGGATTGGAATCATGAGCAAACTTGGGAGCAATTCATCCTTCACCATCAATAAATTACGCAGCAAGGACTCTACCTGCTGTACTCTCCATGAAACTCCCTATAGGATCAACTGAGGCACTGACCTCTCATACACTGAGAGAGTTTCAGATAATTGATGGTTTTAGCCAAAGTTTTGAATTTTAAAATGGACGGAAATTTCTAAATCAATCATAATAAATTATAAATCATCTTCAACAAAGATTGCATAATTAAATTTTCTAACAACTGCTAGAGAAATTAAGCTTAAATTTAAATTTAATTTTAAAGTAAATAAAAATATTTACTGTATTTTGATACTTTATCATTATAAAATTTATAAAAACCAAAATTTTATTCCTAATGTGCACATTTGCTATACCAGCTTTTTCTCTTTCCAAAAAAAGTGTTACAAATTTAGTTTAAGGGCATACCATACAACATATGGTACCTTAGAATTAAAGAAATATGGGAGAATGATTCTGATTACCTCCCATGCTATGTGAAAATTCATTACTCCAAACTTTCTTGGACAGTTTTTTTTTTTTTTTAAGATTTATTTATTTATTTGAGACGGAGAGAGTGTGTGTGTGAGCAGGGAGAACGGCAGAGGAAGAGGGAGAGATAGTCCCAAGTGGACTCTGCACTAAGCACAGAGCCTGACACGGGGCTCAGTCTCATGACTCTGAGATCACAACCTGAGCTGAAACCAAGAGTCAGTCACTTAACTGAGTGAACCAGCCAGGGGCCCCTCTTGGACAGTTTTTTTTTTTTTTAAGATTTTATTTATTTATTTGACAGAGAGAGAGATAGCAAGAGCTCACACACAAGTAGGAGTGGGAGTGGGAGAAGCAGGCTTCCCGCGGAGCAGGGAGCCCGATGCAGGGCTCGATCCCAGGACCCTGGGATCATGACCTGAGCCGAAGGCAGACGCTCAGCGACTGAGCCAGCCACCCAGGCGCCCTTGGACAGTTCTTTTAAAAGATGCCAGTGTGGGACGCCTGGGTGGTTCAGTCGTTTGTTAAGCATCTGCCTTCAGCTCAGGTCATGATCCCAGGGTCCTGGGATCAAGCCACAAATTGGGCTCTCTGCCCCGCAGGAAGCCTGCTTCTACTTCTCCCTCTCCTCCTGCTTGTGTTCCCTCTCTCGTTGTGTCTCTCTCTGTCAAATAAATAAATAAAATCTTAAAAAAAAAGATGCCAGTCATCTAACTTACACAAACACCCCTAAACATGTATCTTACCTGTTGGGGAAAAGGCTTGGTGTAAATAAGTGGTAATTAAAGTTAGTGTGTTAATTTATGTAGTTATAATTTACAATACAGTAGAAATGTAGTTTTAATATAAAGATGTATATCTTTTTCAAATATATGGGACTTTTACTACTTTAAGGAGTTGAGTGTATCTTATAATCATACCTTTGCTTTTATAATATGTTGTGATGCAGAGTCTTCGGTGGGAAACATATCCCATGAATTATAATAGTACCATTAGTGGAAAATGCAATATTATTTTAATATATAACAGCATGAAACTAGGACAGATTTTCAGCAAAAGAAGGGAGTTGCATATATTTGGCCTTTATTGTCAGGCCTATTTCTCCTTGGTAATTGCCCAGTCTTTATGTACACGTTACAGTGCAATTCTCTTATGGAAACCCAGCATTCTTTGCTCTGTAATCTTTTCTTCCTACAAAATACTTGGCAAACATAGCTATTAGCTCAATGTGAAGGGGTTGTATATATCAAAATTTCTTCACAAGCTCACTTAACCAAGGTACCAAATAATTTATCCAGAATCCAAAACAAATCAGTTGAAGAGCTAAGTGTACAAAAAAAATCCTGTAACACCCTAGATTCCAATGAGGTGCACTTTTTATTAATTTTATATCACTTAGCAAGCTCAGGTTGTATCTTTATTTTTTTTTAATTTTTAATTTATTTATTTGAGATAGAGACAAAGAGATAGCATGAGCTGGAGGGAGAGAGGGAGGGAGGGAGAATCTCAAGCAGACTCCACGCTGAGGGCAGAGCTCAACATGGGGCTCAATCCCACAACTGGGAGATTATCACTTGAGCCGAAACCGAGAGTTGGCCATTTAACCACTGAGCCACCCAGGTGCCTCCAGATTGGGTCTTTATGTTGAGTTTCTTTAACTAACAAATGCTTAAGAACATACTTTAAATGCCATTACACCATGAGACCAGGATAGGAAATGCATTAGGAATATAGCCAAAGGGGAAAAAAAAACACTCACATATGCCCTGTTTTCTGCTGAATGGAGAATCTCAGCTCCATAACAAGGTTATTAACATGTTACATATTTCTGTTAGAAAGTTCTTATCTTTTGAGAAAGAGCATTAAACATATTTATACAGTTCAATTTTTTGTTATAATTTTTGTTATAATCTTTGTTATAATTGTTTGAGAAACTTCAGCTATTTCATAGCCATTGCTCTCAGTATTCAGGTAAGATACTTATGAAAAGATTTTATTAATAATTTTAGGAAGATATTTAACAACAATTTAGTATTAGAATTTTAGAAAAGAAAATAGGCCAATAAAGGCGGTTTTACTGTAGAAATGAAAATTCTGAAGTTAAGTAAATTGGACAAAGTATGTTGCTCTTTAGTAAGTTAAAGAAACTAAATTAAGATGTCCCCCGTTCTTTTATCACATTTTATAAATCCATTCAGATTAATCTGGAAAACTTCCTCAGGAGGTTTACTAATATTTGAAGGTGGAACATTTTTTTTTATTGTCTGGCTGATTTTTAAAAGAGTGACTAGGGCAAGATTATATAAATCAAATTGGTGCAAACAACATCCTGGCTAGTCCACATCAGTCACTTTCCTCAATCTCAAGGTTATTAATTACTCAACTTTTCTTATGACTTTAATTTTAGAAAGCCTCAAATTAGCAGCAAGTTTTTATCTGAGTCAAAGCAGTAGGGGTTCTACAGAATGATTTATTAGGTTAATTTCTCCTCAATCGAAATGTAGACGATTAAGATACATATTAATTTACTACAGAGAAGTCACATATTTTTCAGTGAATAAAGTCTTCCCTTCTCTGCTCCCGATGGCCATTTGTGTGCAAAACTTAACAATATTGGTTCAGCTCCCTTTTTTTTTTTCTGATTATAAACATCAGTATGAGTGGTGATTAGCTGCATGACTAACTGGACAGGAAGCTCCTCAAACATTTTTTAACTCACTAGCAATTTTTTATATCAAGCAGTAGCTCACTAAGTGTTGAATGAATGAGTGGACAGATCCCATTCATACACTATTATAATAACTAGCCACTTCTTTAAAAATCTGAGGTTTAATTTTGTGGTCAAGTACTGAAAAATGGAAATAGAAGTCAGTACTTCCATTTATTTATAACATGACCTCTCTCCTCAGTAGATGGTTAAAAAGGTTAGTTTTACTGGTGGCTTCAGAAAACATACTAAATGGGTTAGAAGAACCGAGATATTTATGATATATATTTTATTGGTTTGGGAACTGAGTGAACAGGTATTAGTTCTAAAGACAATCTGGTGCCGGTTTCAGTGATGCAGCCTAAACTGCACAGGTTTCAAACTCAGCCCCACACCTTGTTAATTTTGGCTCACTTAATAATGCTTCCTGATGCTGCCACACAGGCCCTTATTTTGAAATAATAGGTGATTTAACTATGTATATGTGGGGGTTTTTTTAATGTTACATAGAAAGCTATACTCAACATTTTATATGTGGTATGAGAAATATGATACTTGGGGTATATTGTTATTTATGACAAACCCAGATTTACATAAGTTTACATCAACTGAAAAAAATGCTAATTAATATTATGCTCTTTAATGTAATTACTGACAATCTCTTCCTCCTTAACTATATGGCCCTATATCCAGGGTACTTATTTGTGCAAGATGCCAAAGTTATCACCACTGGAGTATGCCATGAGAAAGACAGATGTTCCAAGTGAAGTCAAGTAACCTCATGGTTTTAGCATGATCAAAAAATTAGCAGTTTTAGTACATTAGTTGCTATACAAAGCCATGGATTTCCTTAGCTATTCAGGAATCCTTCAAAACACCACATGGCCAGTAGGCTGGGCCAAGCTTTTGCAAACTACAGCAAACCAGTCTTCATAAAATAATCTAAGGGGCATTCTTGATCTAAACTCAAACAGAATGGGATTAAATATATAAATCCTTTTGGGAAGCTTGGACGTGGAAAAGATCTGTCACTTAGGATGGCCAATTCAGCTGAACAAGTGAGGCAATGAGACTGATAGAATACACCCTTTCCAAGGAAAAAGTTATAACAATTTCTATTGATGGTGACAGTATTTCTATAGGCCTCTGTTTCCAGGAGGTTATATACAGTATCACAGAAGAACACTGAAAACACATAATTGAGTCTTTATAAAGAACGAGAAAAATACATCAAATCTCTCTTGACAAGAAGAACGAAGCTTTTTAGTTAAGAATAACCATTATTATCATTACAGAATTATATTAGTATTAATATTTTATTATAAAATAAATTATATTCAGGGAAGACAGATTGGCATCACATCAGCATTACATCACTAAAACGTAATCAGTACACAAAATGTGCTAAGCCTAAACTAAGGATTCTCACTTTGGATCTTAAGATTATGGCAGTTTGGGGCACCGGGGTGGCTCAGTCATTAAGCGTCTGCCTTCAGCTCAGGTCATGATCCCAGGGTCCTGGGATTGAGCCCTGCAGCGGGATACCTGCTCCTCGGGAAGCCTGCTTCTCCCTCTCCCACTCTCCCTGCTTGTGTTCCCGCTCTCGCTGTCTCTCTCTCTCTGTCAAATAAATAAATAAAATTAAAAAAAAAAAGGTTATGGCAGTTTATCACAATTTTTCAGTAAAACTGATTCTCATATTTATTGTATCTCACTCTATCAGAACTATTTCAAAAGAGATCTTGTTAGTCATCTCCATAAAGAAAAAAATCCAGTCATGCCTTTTCTATGAGATCTCTGGAAGTTGCTATGACAATGGTATTTTAGCTTACCTCACAATTCATGTTCTTTAGTTCTTACCCAAAGTAAGCTGGTTCTGCTTGCTAGGTATCATCTTCTAAAATTCCAAAAGATAGTCCCAAAAGTTTGCTTCAGAGATTGGGATTGGGAAACAATAGAATTATTAAATGCTGAACTTTAGGGGCACCTGGGTGGCTCAGTTGGTTAAGCATCTGCCTTCGGCTCAGGTCATGATCCCAGGGTCCTGGGATCAAGTCCCACATTGGGCTCCCTGCTCAGCAGGGTGCTTGCTTCTCCCTCTCTGTCTGCCCCCTGCTTGTGCTCTCTCTCTCTCTCATTGTGAAATAAATAAATTAAAATCTTTAAAAAAAAATTAAAAATTAAAAAAAATGCTGAACTTCAAAAAAATCATTTCTACATATAAACTACCAAAACTGAAACAGGAAGAAATAGAAGACCTGAAGAGACTGATAACCAGCAAAGAAACTGAATCAGTAATCAAAAATCTCCCAAGAAACAAGAACCCAGGGCTAGATGGCTTCTCAAGGGAATTCTACCAAACATCTAAAGAAGAATTAATACCTATTCTTCTGAAACTGTTCCAAAAGACAGAAATGGGAGGAAAACTTCCAAACTCATTCTATGAGGCCAGCATTACCTTGTCCCAAAACCAGACAAAGACCCCACTAAAAAGAATTACAGACCAATATCCCTGGTGAACATGCATGCAAAAATTCTCACCAAAATATTAGCTAATAGGATCCAACTATACATTAAAAGGATTATTCACCATGACCAAGTGGGATTTATTCCTGGGTTGCAGGGGTGGTTCAACATCTGCAAATCAATCAACGTCATGCACCACATTAATAAAGGATAAGAACCATGATTCTCTCAACAGATGGAGAAAAAGCATCTGGACAAAATACAGCATCCTTTACTGATTAAAAACAAACAAACAAAAAACCCCCAAAACCTTGGGGTGCCTGGGTGTCTCAGTCCGTTGGGCAGCTGCCTTTGGCTCAGGTCGTGTTCCTGGGGTCCTGGGATCGAGCCCTGCGTCCAGCTCCCTGCTCGGCAGAGAGCCTGCTTCTCCCTCTCCCTCTGCCTGCCACTCTGCCTACTTGTGCTCTCTCTCTGTGTCAAATAAATAAATAAATAAATATCTTAAAAAAAAAAACCTCCACAATATAGGGACAGAGGGAATGTTGAGGTATCTCAACGTCAGAAAAGCCATATATGAAAGACCCACAACAAATATCTTCAAAGGGGAAAAGCTCTCAGCTTTCTCAGCTCTTAGCTGAGACCTTTTCCCCTACGGTCAGGAACACGACAGTCCATTCTCATCACTGTTGTTCAACATAGTACTGGAAGTCCTAGCCTCAGCAATCAGACAACAAAAAGAATTAAAAGGCATCCAAATCAGCAAAGAAGCCAAACTTTCACTCTTCGCAGACGACATGATACTCTATGTAAAAACCCGTAAGACTCCACCAAAAAATTGCTAGAACTGATAAAGTAACTCAGCAAAGTTGAAGGATATCAAAACCAATGTACAGAAACATGTTGCATTTCTATACAGTAACAACGAAGCAGCATAAAGAGAAATCAAAGAATTGATCCCATTTACAGTTGCCCCCAAAACCATAAGATACCTACGAATAAATCTAACTGAAAAGGCAAAGAATCTGTACTCAGAAAACTATAGAATACTCAGGAAAGAAATTGAGTAAGACATAAAGAAATGGAAAAACATTCCATGCTCATAGACTGGAAGAACAAATACTGTTAAAATGTGTATGCTACCCAAAGCAATCGACACATTCAATGCAATCTCTATCAAAATACCAACAGCATTTTTCAAAGCTAGAACAAACAATTCTAAAGTTTGTATGGAACCAGAAAAGCCCCTGAAGAGCCAAAGTAATGTTGAAAGAGAAAACAAAGGGGCGCCTTGGTGGCTTAGTCAGTTAAGCGCCTGCCTTTGGCTCAGGTCCTGATCTCAGGGTCCTGGGTTCAAGCCCCGCTTGGGGCTCCCTGCTCAGCTGGGAGTCTGCTTCTCCCTCTCCCTCTGCCCCTCCCCACCCCCGCTCATGTGCTGGTGTCCCCCCCCCAAATAAAGAAATAAAATCTTAAAAAATAAAAAAAGTAAAAAGAAAACCAAAGCTGGAAGCATCAAAATTTCAGATTTCAAGCTATATTACAAGGCTGTAATCATCAAGAAAGTATGGTACTGGCACAAAAACAGACACATAGGGCACCTGGGTGGCTCAGTTGGTTGGGTGACTGCCTTCGGCTCAGGTCATGATCCTGGAGTCCCAGGTTCGAGTTCTATGTCGGGCTCCATGCATGGAGTCTGCTTCTCCTTCTAACCCTACCCCCTCTTGTGCTCTCTCTCTCAAATAAATAAATAAAATCTTAAAAAAAAAATACAGATCAATGGAACAGAATAGAGAACACAGAAATGGACCCTCAACTCTATGGTCAACTTATCTCCAACAAAACAGGAAAGAATATTCAATGGAAAAAAGACAGTCTCTTCAACAAATGGTGTTGGGAAAACTGGACAGCCACATGCAGAAGAATGAAACTGGACCACTTTCTTACACCATACACAAAGATAAACTCAAAATGGATGAAAGACCTAAATGTGAGGCAGGTATCCATCAAAATCCTAGAGGAGAACATAGGCAGCAACCTCTTTGACCTTGGCCTCAGCAACTTCTTGCTTAGTCATATCTCCAGAGGCAAGGGAAACAAAAACAAAAATGAACTATTGGGACTTCATCAGGATAAAAAGCTTTTGCACAGCAACGGAAATAATCAACAAAACTAAAAGGCAACCTATGGAATGGGAGAAGATACTCACAAATGATATATCAGATAAAAGGCTAGTATCCAAAATCTATAAAGAACTTATCAAACTCAACACCCAAAAAACAAAGAATCCAGTCAAGAAATGGGCAGAAGATATGAACAGACATTTCTCCAGACATCCAAATGGCTATCAGACACCTGAAAAAATGCTCAATATCACTCAGCATCGGGGAAATACAAATCAAAACCACAAAGAGATACCACCTCACCCCAGGAAGAATGACCAAAATTAACAACTAATGAAACAACAGATGTTGGCGAGGATGTGGAGAAAGGAGAACCATCTTACACTGTTGGTGGGGAACACAAACTGGTGCAACCACTCTGGAAAACAGTATGGAGGTTCCTTAAAAAGTTAAAAATAGAACTACCCTACAACTCAGCAATTGCACTACTAGGGATTTATCCAAAGGATACAAACATAGTGATTCGAACAGGCACATGCACCCCAATATTTATAGCAGCAATGTCCACAAGAGCCAAACTATGGAAAAAGCCCAGATGTCCATTGACAGATTAAGGGATAGAGAAGATGTGGTTTACACACACACACACACACACACACACACACACACACACACACACACAAAATGGACTATTACTCAGGCATCAAAAAGAATGAAATCTTGCCATTTGCAATGACGTAGATGGAACTAGAGTGTATTATGCTAGGTGAAATAAGTCAGTAAGAGAAAGACAAATACCATATGACTTCACTCATATGTGGAATTTAAGAAACAAAACAGATAAACATATGGGGAAGGGAAGGAAAAATAAAATAAGATAAAAACAGAGAGGGGAGGCAAACCATGAGTTTGTTCTTAACTAAGAGAAATTCTTAACTACAGAAAACAAACTGAGGGTTGCTGGTGCGGAGGAGGGTGGGGGGATGAGGTAACTGAGTGATGGGCACTAAAAGAAGGCATTTGATGTAACGAGCAGTGGGTGTTATATACAACTAATGAATCAATAAATTCTACCCCTGAAACTAATAATATATACTAACTAAATTAAATTTAAATGAAAAATTTTAAAAAATCATTTCTATTTTGGGCACCCTAGTTTAGCTATCTTTGTTTTGCATAGTCCCTTTTTTTTAAACAGGGATACACATTTTTACATGGTCACAATTATAGCAAACATACAGTCTTTCTTTATCCCTTCCACTATTTTCAATAGTGAAAGCATTTTCCATATATATGGCTTGGGGATTATTTTAATTTTAAAGAATATATGACATTTAGTGGCTATAATCCACATTTAATTTAATAAGTTCCCTATTAGTAGCTATTTAATTTGTGATCACCCCCCCTTTTCACAGATAAATTCCCAAGTAATATTATTATGAATATGCATTTTTCTCCTAAGGAATTATTTCTTTAGTATAATTTAATAAGAGTGAGACAAGGGTTATGATTTGTTTGGCTTGCATTTACAGTATTTATAAAAATGTAAAACTGAATGTGTTTAGGTGAGGCATTTACAGTATTTATAAAAATGTAAAACTGAATGTGTTTAGGTGAGGCATATATGGTATCCTGTTTCCACTGCCTTCCCTCAGGCCACACTGCACATATACATTACTTGTGTGACCCTTGAAAGCATTCAAATTTTTGACTCCTGGAGTAGGGGGTCAAAGATATAAGTATTTTTATAACTTTCAATAACTATGATCATTTCACTCCTCAAAACCAATTATACCTATATTTTTGTTTTATTTTTTTAAGTAAACTGTATGCTGAATGTGGGGCTTGAACTCAACCCTGAGATCAAGAGTTGCATGCTCTACCAACTGAGCCAGATAAGTACCCCCAATTATACCTATATTTCAATATCGCCAACTTTCATCCATTTGAATGCTTTCTACATGCTAGATGCTGTGTAGGCACTGGGTTACACAATGATGAAATAAGACAATGAACAGGGAGTTACAATAAGGTGTGATATAATAGATGTTGGAATAGGGTGCTAGGGGAACTCATGAGAAGGGTATAAACCAGCCTTCCCCAAATAGTCATTGTTGGGAAAGGGATAGCAGGCAGATGAAATATAGAGGAAGGAGAATTCCATGCAAAGAGAGTACTACATACAATGGCCTAGCAAATATAAAGCAAAGCATATCTTAAGTATGATGAGAATGTAGAAAGTGAGGTTAGTGTTGAAAGACATGAATATATATATACTATATATTGAATGAATATATAAATATATATACACACATATATATTTACCAGTTTTATATTAACATTGCCATCTTTAGGTGTCATTTAATATTTTTTTTCTAATGTATTAACAAATTATAATGATGTTTTTAATATGCACTGCATCTGAGAACATCAAATTCCTGGCATAATGAAAAGTGGCACAAAGATTAGGAAACTCACCAGCACTTGAAAGAAGACAGGCTTGTGTGGTTTGACAGCAGCATGGGCCTAGTGTAGAAGAGGTGTTGATGGAACTGTAGCAATAGGTGGGAACAGTTGAAGTATCTGAAGTGCCAGGCTAAGCAGTGTATTTTGGATTTTTCAACGGTCAATGAAATGACAGAGAATGTCAGAGGAAACAAAATCATAATGAAAGTTAACACTGGCTCTCTTATTTAAAGCTAAATTCAGAATATTCTGGTTTTAGCACTTGAAAACAATGTCCAGTTAATTGAAGGAGGAAAACTACATCCATTAAGAGATTCTCTCATTCTGATTATCCCTGGCATCCCCCATGCCAGCCTCTAGGCCTAAACTGTAACACTTCTGTGAAGGTATAGACAAAATAAAAACATCTTGTTTTGTTTCACTTTAGTGCAAACGATATAGAAGAAACACCAAAAGAATTTATGAAATGATAAGAGAAAATAACTGGGAAACAGGGAGTGTGAGAAATTTATAAAGAGTCTGGTTTGCAAAGAACTAGTTTATTCTTTATAAATAATTGATAGCCTAGAGTCCATGGAACTTTACACTGGACTCCAAGCATCTGTTAACCTATGAAATAATATGTAAGACATTGTGTGCATTTGTATAGTCTATGTATAAAGGATGGAAAAGGACCTTTACAAACAGAAAAGAAATTCTTGCTGTTGTGTATTATGCAAGCCAAAAGCAGATGGGGCAGTTTGGCAGAAAATAATACTATAAGGGATATAAACAATTTGGTCCAAGTACACAGCTCTCAGGTTTGTGTTGAAAGAGTTGTGCTACATTATTTAAAAGTAAATTTTAGAATGTCTGGAACAAGAGTTCTTTCCCCAGTGTTCAAGACACAGAGGGTTTCTGACAATCTCTTTGAAATCACACTGAAAATTCTGTGCACATGTATATGTGTATATATATTTTCTGAAAAGTCATTAAAAGGTTCAAAAGCCCTTCGATGGCACTTTCTCATTCCATTTCTGTGCTGGGTCTCCCATTTCTTTCTTTCTTTTTTTTTAAATGTTTTATTTATTTATTCATGAGAGTCAGAGAGAGAGAGAGAGAGAGAGAGAGAGAGAGAGAGGCAGAGGCAGAGGGAGAAGCAGGCTCCCCACCTAGCAGGGAGCCCGATGCGGGACTCGATCCCAGAACCCTAGGATCATGACCTGAGCCAAAGGCAGATGCTTAACCATCTCAGCCACCCAGGCGCCCCTAGGTCTCCCATTTCTGAAGGTAGAAATTCCAGCTTCTGAGACCTAAATCAGCAGGTGGTGGGAGACCCCTCTCCAACATTCTGCATCTTTGAAGTGTCCTTAAGCGAAGCAAGCAGCCATCTAATTATGCACATCATTACTGTATTTTAGAAGATTAACAGATGGGGAAGAAATGGTAAGTAGACAAGTGACTACTATAAGGGCCAAGGTGAAATGTAACAGAATTTAAATGATGATGGTATGAATGGGGATACAAAAGTAAGGATGGGAAGGAGAGACAACTTGGTATTTGCTCCTGTTAAAAAAGAACACACCCAAAATTGAGTCACTTGGGCTAAGCCCTATGTCAGTAAACCAAGACTTAATATCTACCTAACCTAACTGCAGTTTCAACCTCTCCTAGGAATATAATCTTAACCAGACAGTCTGAAATTTCCTGGTCGGCACTAGTGAGGTAATCCACCCTGCCTTCCCCCAAAGGAATGTGACCTTGCCTGAAATAATCCTTTCTTTTATGATTTCCCTGTTCTACCCCTTTCTGCCTTTAAAAATCTTTCCTTTCCAGCAACTCTTGGAGTTCCCTTCTATTTGCTACTTGGGATGCTGCCTGATTCATGGCTTGCTGAATAAACCCAATTAGATCTTCAAATTTCCTCAACTGTATTTTTTTTTAACAGCACATACCACAACATTTTTTATTTATTATTTATTTTTTAAAAGGTTTATTTATTTACTTTGAGAGACTGAGAATGAGAGAGAGAGAAAGAGTACATGAGAGGGGGGAGGGTTAGAGGGAGAAGCAGGCTCCTTGCCGAGCAGGGAGCCCAGTGCGGGACTCGATCCCAGGACTCCAGGATCATGACCTGAGCCGAAGGCAGTCGCTTAACCAACTGAGCCACCCAGGCGCCCCGACATACCACAACATTTTTTAAACCTAGGTTGTCATTCAGTGTTTGGAAAACAAATTGTTGTTTTAAAATGGTCACTAACTGGGAAAAGAATGAAACAAGAGACTCAGTACCTCGTGTATAATAGGAAGATAATATATTTTGGAAAAAGGCATAGCTACAAATTTTAGTATTAGCCATATATTAATTGCAGAACAGACAGGAGTTGGACTTTTATATTACAAATGTTTACAATATTTGAACTTCCAGTTATCTCAAGTTCATTAGACCCCTGATTATTGTTGCACTGGAGTCCTAGAAGTTTGAATTTTGAGATACAGATGAAAAATGAGGTCATGGCATAGATAAAGAGAGATGATGAAACTATAAAAATGATAAGGAGCTTAGCGAACCATAGTTGACCTCATTCAGGAAGGTGTAAGTGGGCACTGTTTCTGGAGGATACAACAGTGACTTGAAGAGAGAGGGCCAACATTACTTCCTAATATTAAATTCAAATTAGGGGAGGACAGAGAAGGTAGAATAATAATCAGAAAGTGAAATAAATGTAAGGAGCAGATTGGCTTTCTTGTACTAGAGAAAGAGAAAGCTAAATTTCTGTTGGAAATGGTAGGGGAATCATTTGAAGAACCCAAATTTTGGGATGCCTGGGTGGCTCAGTTGTTAAGTATCTGCCTTCGACTCAGGTCATGATCCCAGGGTCCTGGGATGGAGCCCTGCATCGGGCTCCCTGCTCCGTGGGAAGCCTGCTTCTTCCCTCTCCCACTCCCCCTGCTGTGTTCCCTCTCTTGCTGTGTCTCTCTCTATCAAATAAATAAATAAAGTCCTAAAAAAAAGGAAAAAAAAAGAAAAATCCAAATTTCAATTGAACTGAGGAGGTCAGAAAATATTAAGAATAAAGAAAACTTAGTCTATTCATGAGGAACATGGAAGTTAGAGTTAGTAAAAACCAGTGTTAAAACATGTCTTTGCCACTCATCATTTGAATAATTCTGGACTAACCAGGAAAAAATATGAACTATATTTCACATTAAGTTAATGTTGAGGAAAGTAATATATATTTATGTAAAGTATAATACAGATGGTAATTTGCAGTACCAACTTTTGTTCAATAATGGGAACAAAAAGTTCACATTAAAATATATAGAGAAAATTACAAAATCATCTACCCATTTAAAGGAAAGCAGCATTAGCCTTTTCTTAAAAAGTCCTGAAAGTTAAAGACAAAAAGCATGAAATGTAAATTATTCACTGAGGTTTCTGAAGTAGTTAGAAAGTCTGAAACAAAAGGAGATTACGTTTGGGGTGCCTGGCTGGCTCAGTAGGTAGAGCATGTGGCTCTTGATCTTGAGGTCATGGGTTCAAGCCCCATGTTGGGCACAGGGCTTACTTAAAAAAAAAGAGCGATTATGTTTAACAAGGATGTGTTACTGTTCAATGCAATGGTTAAAGAAATAGAAAAGTTCAGTGTAAATACTCTTCCATTGAACTTTCCCAGGCAGGCAGCTGTAGTACCAAGGAAGCCAGTATCTGCCCCTCATTTCCCTTGAATAGGGGTTAACTTCTTCTAGGAGGCTTACACTTCATGGTTAAGAGCCTGGGGTTGAACCCTTTGTGCCTGGAATCCTAGACCTGCCCACTTGCTAACTATACTTTTGACAAAGTACTTACCTTCTCTAGGTCTCTTTATTTTTATTTGTAAAATGTGGGCAATACTTATGAATTGAATACTGAAAAAATTAATTAGTATGTATTTAAGTTCTCAATAAATGGTGACTAAAGGGGCGCCTGGGTGGCTCAGTGGCTAAGAGTCTGCCTTCAGCTCAGATCATGATCTTGGCCCGGGATCGAGCTGTGCATCAGGCTCCCTGCTCAGTGGGAAGCCTGCTTCTCCCTTTCCCTCTGCTGCTCCCCCTGCTTGTGTTGTTACCTCTGCCGCTGTCTCTCTCTGTCAAATAAATAAACAAATAAATAAATAAATAAATAAATAAATAAATCTTTTTAAAAAATGGTGACTAAGAATGGTGACTATTTGTCATCGTAGGAATTTGGAAAGCTAGATGGAGATAGTAGATGGATTCATCAGGGAAATGCAAGAATGTTAAGGTTAGGCTGAATTGGGTTAGAACGAACCCTTTCAATAGGGCGCCTGGGTGGCTCAGTCATTAAGCGTCTGCCTTCGGCTCAGGTCATGATCCCAGAGTCCTGGGATCGAGCCCCACATTGGGGCTCCTTGCTCCGCGGGAAGCCTGCTTCTCCCTCTCCCACTCCCCCTGCTTGTGTTCCCTCTCTCACTGTGTCTCTCTCTGTCAAATAAATAAATAAAATCTTAAAAAAAAAAAAAAGGAATGAACCCTTTCAAGAAAGGTAACAACTGAAAGGTGTCCTCCTTCCCCTTCAGTTGCCAGAAAAAAGAGGTGAGGTTAATAGGAGAGAACAGGTTGAAAACTTCTATTTCTTTTCTTTAAATTGAATGTAATTTTAATTCTTTTTTAAAAAATTTTATTTATTTATTCATGAGAGACAGAGAGAGGGAGGGAGAGAGAGAGAGACAGAGGCAGAGGGAGAAGCAGGCTCCCAAAGAGCAGGGAGTCCGATGCAGGACTTGATCCCAGGACTCCGGGATCATGCATGACCTGAGCTGAAGGCAGACGCTTAACCATCTGAGCCACCCAGGCACCCTGTAATTTTAATTCTTTTAGGAAGGGCACAGCTTCTCCAACTTGCCACAGGCCTCTTCTCTCTTACCTGTGCTCTGGCCTAATTTGCTTGGCCCTATGGGCATCTGAGTAAAGGAAGCATGTTTGAAATGTTTCACACACAAAAACAGAAGAAGCTATTAAATACTACCATCCAAAAGAGATGCAGATATATATTTATGTGTGTCTGTGGGTCTATTTGTTCAATACCTCTCTTAACAAGAGCTTTGAAGAGAGACTTCTCATCCTCTCTGACACTTGTTTGAGCCAGGGACAGCAGCAGGGGTAGCAGAGAAATCTCAGACTGAAAGACAACCCACCAATACTCACAGGGACCTACATTCCTATTTCTTACTTTTTCCTACCATTAGAGCTCTCAAAGAAGTGATTTATACCCTTTCATTGCCTTTTTCATTCATTCCTTCCATGTATCTCCCACAATCAGGTTTACATATTTTACTTCATTTTCTTCTGTGGTGTCATAATTGCAAAAATGAAGTGAACTTGGTTCATTCTTCCCTCTTCTTGACCCCAGTGAACTATGAAACCAGTAAATATTTTTCCTCTTTCTCTCTCTTTTTTTTAAAGATTTTATTTGTTTATTTGACAGAGAGAGACACAGCGAGAGGGAACAGAAGCAGCAGGAGTGGGAGAGGGAGAAGCAGGCTTCCCGCGGAGCAGGGAGCCCGATGCGGGACTCCATCCCAGGACCCTGGGATCATGACCTGAGCTGAGGCAGACGCTTAATGACTGAGCCACCCAGACACCCCTTTTCCTCTTTCTCTTATCCAGCAATCCACCCTGTAGGATATGAAATCCTACAATGTGTAAGACAAAATTTTTCTCTTACAATATATTGAATTGTGTATATACAAATCTTCACATTCATTATAGATATATAATATTTATTATTCATTATCTATTTATTATATTCATTTACATATATAAAATGAATGTGGATATTAATTTTATCCCTAAAAACTTAAACCTTCCAGGTAACAAATATTTTTGTCTTTGTGAGCTATCTAGGTCTGTATCGAATACTCTGCTTTTTTTTTTTTCTTTTTCTTTTCTAACAACGGTCTAAAAAAGTAATAACCATTCTTAGCTCAAGCATGGAATTGGCCTGGAGGCCATAGCTTATTTACTGCTGCTTTAAAATAACTAGTTCAAGGAATACACAACAAAACTAAGTAGTCAGTTACTCATGTTCTATATTGCACATTTTTAATGCAGGTGAGAGACAAGTACTACAGTGAGAATATACTTATACCAGTTCCCAAGAAATACAAGAACCTAGGTAAATTGAGTCTAATTATTTATGAATAAACCAGGCAAGTTCTTATCTCCTGGTTCATGTCTCTGAGTCTCCCTTTTCTTGCTTTATACAAACTGTCATTCCCGACAGTGATTCCTTGCTTACACTGAGGTAGAATTCTCATTTTTACGTTAGGTCTAGCCTTCTGAGAAAGGGATTGTTGTACTTTATTTTCTCAATCTCTTATCATATACAGCCTTTCTTCTTTGATATAACAAAAATGTTACTGTTGAGAAAGCTATTTGCTTTGCCTGCTAGTTGATCTCACCAACCTTTTCCTGTGCATTTTCTATACTATGTTTAATCAACTTAAATTACTCACAGTTGATTTCCAGGCCTAACCAATAGACCACTTCTGCCTTTCAATACTCACACACCTTATTTCCCTGCACTTTTTCTTTTGGTCTATCATACAGATTTCCTGTATTTAAGTGTCTTGTTAATATTATGCATAAGACACTCATAGATACAGGAGAAACAGATGTAATGCCTTTTTGCCAAAGCAAACACTCTCATTCACAAAGCACAGTTGTTTCTTCTCAATTGTGTGCATGATCTGTCTGCTGGGATGGGTGATTACTATCTTCAAACATGTAAGACTAAGTTACATACCAGCTGAACATCTCCAAATTCTGCCTATCTCCCAGGCTATAAACTTTAGAACAAGCTTTGATCTTTAAGCATCTATTACGGTCTGAATGTCTGTGTATCCACCAAATTTGTATGTTGAAATCCTAAAGTCCAATGTGATAGCATTAGTAGATGGGGCCTTTGGAAGTTGCCGAAGTCATGAGGGTGGAACCATCATGAATGGGATTAGTGCCTTATAAGAGAGGCTCCAAAGAGATCATTTGCCCCTTCTACCATAGGAGGACATAGGGAGAAGGTGCCAGCTTACGAACTCCAAAGAAGACCCTTAACAGAAGGTGACCATGCTGGCACCTTGATCCTGGACTTCCCAACCTCCAGAACTGAGAGCAATAAATTTCTGGTGTTTAGACCCAGTTGGTGGTATTTTGTTGAAGCAGCAAAATCGGACTGAGACAGAATCTTTCTCTCCCCTAGGGGAATAGTTTCTAATAGTAAAATTAATGTATTACCTCAGCACATACCAAGTGATGCCCTGATGAGGTAACGTCCAGAAACAGGTTTTCTAAAGAGTTTTATCATGATCTACTACCACATACCTGAGAGATACACTTTCATTAGTATTAGAAGCTTCATATGGCTGTGGTTTTCTTCATGGCAGTGTGGACACCAGCACCTTACTACCTCAATCTAAGTGAGCTTAGATGCCTCTCTCCTTGTCCTTGTTTGGGAATTACTCTAGTTTTGAGACTTGGACTTAGTTGATCTTCAGACTGGTTATGGTCATAAGTATCTATTCTCTTGACTTTCAGGAACATTACTTATCACTCTCATATCCCAGGGCAATTTTACAAGGTGTAAGGCAAGAAAGAGTATCTTAACATGATGAGAGGGGAAAAAAAAGGAGGATTGTTGTTCATTTATTCAACATTCATGAGTAGTTGACATGTGCCAGGCATTCAGGCATTATGCTAGAAATAGTGAACAGACCCTGTTTTCAAGTGGTTCATAGTAAAGTTGGCATGACTTTCAACTAGACAGACAATATAATGAGTAGGTTAAGTGCCAGGATAAGGGTTAGGGTCAGAAGGGGGACACAGAGAAAGAACAAGTTTATCATGAAATACTTTTGGAGAACAGGACATCTGACTCGTTTTTTAAAGAAAACATAGGAGTGTGAAAAACAACAAAAATGTTCAGAAATGAACATTCAAGGCAGAGGCAATAGCATGCATAATGAGCAACCATGCTTCTAAAGAACAGCCAATGGTTAAGTAAAACTGAAGTATAAGAGCCATTTGAGTAAGTAGCACAAGAGATGCCAAAATCTGCAGTGAAAAATCTACTGTAAGAATATATTACCCTTCAGGGCACCCGGCTGGCTTAGTCAGGAGAGCATCTGACTCTTGATCTCAGGGTTGTGAGTTTGAGCCCTACACTGGGTGTAGAGATTACTCAAATAAATAAAACTTAAAAAAAAAAAAAAGGATATATCACCTTTTTTTCTTTCATTCTAGAAATATTTACTGAGTGGCTCTTATATGCAAGTGATTGTTATAGGTTCTGCAATGAAAAACCAAGACCTTATCATCATGTTAAGATACTCTTTCTTGCCTTACACCTTGTAAAATTGCCCTGGGATATGAGAGTGATAAGTAATGTTCCTGAAAGTCAAGAGAATAGATACTTAGAATTTGCATTCTAACTGTGAAAGAGACAATTTAAATAAACCAGTACTAAAATATATTGTCTGTCAGATGGAAACAATGTAAGGAGAAAAATATGTCAGGGATGGGATAAGATCATGTGTGTGTTAATGTGTGCAAGGGTAAATGTTGCACTTGCATGTTCATGTGCAAAAGTTATTTTTTATAGGATGATCAAGCCCTCACTAATGAGGTGGCGTTTGAGCGACTTGAGGGTATTTTTATCCTATTATTATACCCTCTATTATAAAATTCTAGTTGTACGCACATGAATTTTCTAGAACATTCCCAGCAGATAAAATTGTAAATGCAAGGGATGGGCGAATGCTGTGTTTTGAAAGCACAGCAAGGAGGTTAGTGTTCCTGGTGTGGAAACCTTAAAAAGAATAGTGGATAAAGTGGAGAGCCCGTGGCAGTAGAGGGGGTACAGATTAGATGGGGCTTTTTAGAGTCTCTTTAAGTACTTGCACCCTTGTAGCTCTCCCCTCTTAGGGAGAGAAAAGGAAATGTCTAGCTCCAGGCAGTAAAGAACAGGTATTTGGTATTTTTAACTAAATACTCAAAGCTTAAAAGCCTAAAATCTTCATGGAGAGAGAGACTTTGCTAAATTTTTATAGCTTTTTTTAAAACTACATCAGAGTAATAGATGAATAAATCCAAAGAATTGTCAATGTAGGGAAAGTACCATCAGGATTTGTGTGTTTTGTTTTGCTTTGTTTTTTTTTTTTTTTAATAACAGAGAAGAGAAATAACCATCATTACTTTGAATCTGAAAAAAACTGGAGCAAAGAGAGGCTAAATGGCTTATAAAACTGTAAACCTTGGCCTAAGACTGGAAGAGTAGGAGTGCTGTACAGGCTGCCCTAGGCCAATCACCCACTCAGAGGAGGGCCATTTACTTTCAATTGGCTCCCCAGGGCAGGAGCAATTATCTTCCCAACAACTTGGACAGCTCTGTAAACAAGACAGAGGCTGGTTTCAGAGGTCTCATTCCTCTTCCCGAATCTCCAAACCCTTTTATTTATTTATTTTTTAAAGATTTATTTATTTATTTTGAGAGAGTGAGAATGAGAGAGAGAGAGAGAGAGTACATGAGATGGGGGGAGGGTGAGAGGGAGAAGCAGGCCCCTCGCCGAGCAGGGAGCCCGATGTGGGACCCGATCCCGGGACTCCAGGATCATGACCTGAGCCGAAAGCAGTTGCTTAACCAACTGAGCCACCCAGGCGCCCTCCAAACCCTTTTAACTTGAGCAGTGGTTCATCAAATGTATACCAGCGAAAAGTATTTCCTGGGAACTTGTTAGAAATGCAAATTACCAGGTGGAGGCCCCAAAATCATTGTTTTGACAAGCCTGAGAGAGACAGAGAGCCAGAAAGAAAAGGTGGGGGAGGGAGGGCAAGGAGGAGGAGGTGGGAATGCCCAGGAAATTGTGCTGGAAAGTGAATCCAAATAGCTTTTTATTTTGGGTTTTTGCCATGGTAATTTACAAATGATTGTAAATAACCACAAATTGAAACATGTAGTTACTTTAAGGTCTCTTTAGCAGAAATCAATCTTATATTGTGGCAGTTCTCCTATACTCTGGTCTATTACTTGATAGGTCATTTCCTCACAGGGATGACTAACAGCAATTCAACAGAAAATGCTCTTTATATTTAAACAGCACTTTCTATTCCAAGATGTCAAAATGATTGACGAGTAGTGAAATGTAGCTCGCTAATTTTCTCAACCCCATGGCAGTAAACAGTCAACATCTACCACCACCACTGTTTACTGGTGATTTCTTGGCAAGGAAGGTTAAAATACCTTGGCTGTCTGCTAGAAGTCAGTGGCTGGAGAAAATATCGTTCATTTTGGATACCATAGGGCAATAGTTGACGGAATACTCACTGAGTTCTATTATTACATCCCAAGGATAGATAACTACTCATCAAGGAGAAAGCCCAAAGAACATTCTTATACTTTAATTAAAACTGTTTTTTGAAAAATCACATAATGATGGTAAGAATGCTACTCAAATCCCTGTTACTTTTGGTTGCCTAGAATTAATGCCACTTGAAGAATAAGAAGCAAAGGCTCATTACATTGGGGAATTCTTGAGAACCACAACTGCTTTAGTCATCCTTGATTCCCCAGTTCCCAGTACAGTATTTGGAATAGTATATGTGATCAGTAACTATTTTTTTGAATGTATGGTGCATAAATAAGTCAAGATACTTTTAGAGTCGGAAACTACCTGTCAGGAGAAAAAGTAGTTTAAAAACTACTAAATTCTCAAAACCTAGTGTGGGATGAACGCTGATAAAAACTTGACCATGCCCTGTCACTGCATATGATTCTGTGACACCAACAGCTACTAACTGATGTGGGAAACAAAGGCAGAAGAAAAATTATTAAATTTCCTTACTACCTACAGCCCATTGATAAGTCCTTGAAACAGGCAGAATGACATTCCTCTAGGAACTCAGCAGTCTCGATGTTGACACTTTGCTAAGGGCTAAAGGCAATCCCAGCCGGATGCCTCCCCCCAAGATCCTGTAAGCCTACTTCAACATATAAAAATTCTTTTGGAAACTTCCCTTATCTCTATGCCCCAAGATGCATGTTGGCAATCGTCCCCCAAGCATATGACCCACCTATATACATCTAAAGAGTCATGTGACTGAGTTTTTACTAAACAGTCATAAATGACCTTTCCTAACAATAGCTATTCCCCTCAGGACCCTGGAAACCTTGTTTCCAATATAGCCAAGAGACTTAACACTATCCCTAACCCCTCCCAACGTGAAAATATATAATGGGGCCACTCCTCATGACCCCAGTGCAGCTCTTTCTACCCATGGGTCCTGTCCCCATGCTTTAATAAAACCACCTTTTGCACCACAGACTTCTCAAGAATTCTTTCTTGGCCATTGGCTTAGAACCCTAATGTCTTTTCCTACATCACCAACCAATCAAAAAAAGTTTCAGAATTCAAATTTGGGTATGTTTTCAAGATGAAGATTCCCCTTACCTACCATTTCTTATGATAAAACTTGGAAGCCTAGAATCAACAGACAATACACTGGTTTGTGACTTAAAATTGGAAAGTTTTATCCCATTTTGGAGGTGTGAAATAAAACTGATGCACAAATATTAGAACTTTCATTAATGAAAAAACCTAATTTCCAAAGTACTGAAGGTTGGCTTCTCAAAATATTAAAATGACCACAGGTCATAAGCCAAGGCACCCTATATTTTTTAAAAAATAAGGGACCATAGGGACACCTGGCTGGCTCCATTGGTGGAGCATGTGACTCTTGATCTCCAGATCGTGGTTCAGGCCCCACGTTGGGTATAGAGATTGCTTAAAAATAAAATGAAAAAAAAAAAAAAAGAGAGAGACTGGAAAGTTGCACAATTACTGTTAATGATTTGTTGACTTTGAAAAAAATTGTTTGTTTTAAATAACACAAAGTTCAACTAGACTGACTATATATTACTAATCTTAAACTTCCTGTGTTAGATTTGTTCTATCCCCAAAATGCCAACCATGCATATTAAAGCTGAGATTTGTTTTTTGTGTATGATTTCTGTATCCCTTTCCTGTTTGAATTTTATCCTTTTTTTTTTTTTTTTTTTTAAGATTTCATTTATTTATTTGACAGAGAGAGAGAGAGACAGCGAGAGAGGGAACACCAGCAGGGGGAGTGGGAGAGAGAGAAGCAAGCTTCCCCTAAGCAGGGAGCCCAATGCCGGGCTCGATCCCAGGACCCCAGGATCATAACCTAAGCCCAAGGCAGATGCTTAAGGACTGAGCCACCCAGGTGCCCCCGAATTTTACCCTTTCTTAACAATCTTGCTGAAAATCAGTGTGATTTATAACCAACCACTCTGTTTAGCACTCTATCACCAGTACCTAGGATAGTGGCTAGTACATAACAAATAATACAGTTTCTAAATCACTTTGATGAAAATATACTTACCTGGCTTTAAGTACTTGAAGACAGAAATAGTTTCTAACTGCAAAACAACATATGAATAATCCAGAGTAAATGTTAACTATAAATACAAATTATCTATTAAGATACAGAACACACCAGGGGCGCCGGGGTGGCTTAGTCCTTAGGCGTCTGCCTTCGGCTCAGGTCACGGTCCCAGGGCCCTGGGATCGAGCCCCGCATCGGGCTCCCTGCTCCGCAGGAAGCCTGCTTCTCCCTCTCCCACTCCCCCTGCTTGTGTTCCCTCTTGCTAAGTCTCTCTCTGTCAAATAAATAAAATCTTAAAAAAAAAAAAAAAGATACAGAACACATTTGGAATTACTTCCTGATAATCCTGAATTCAGAGCTATGGTAAAGACTTCCTTGAGGCATGTTACCATTTTCTGAGTACATACTGAAGGAAGAAGCTGACAAGAGAATATCTAAGATTTTCCAGGCTCCAACAGAGCTTGACTCAATTGCATGGATAGAGCCTATAAAAGACAGAAGGGTCATTGTCTGCTGGATTAAGAACCCGTGGCTGCAAAGCATGCAAGAGGGAGGAGATTGAGATCTAGGTTTCAAGGATCCTTACCCTACTTATCTGGTCATAGGATCAAATTATAGGCAAGTAAGAATGTGAGAACCATTGCTGTGTACCTTTAAACATAGAGTAACAGTAAAATGTGGCTCAATGAACAGCCCATTCAATCTGACCAATCAGAATAATTCCTCCTTTCTTGATAGAATAATTCTGGTGGAAATGAACAGAGGTAGGCACGGGATGGGAAGGGGGTGCTTTCCTTCTGTTACAGATTCTAAACTTTCTTTAATTTTCCTATGGTTTAAGCTCAACTTAAAATCTTACTAAAACTTATGGGCTTTTTTAAAATTAAAATGAAATAAGCTGAGTGCTGAGGGTGAAAAAAAAAACCCGGATAATAATTTTAAGATAGATTTATTGCTGTGGAAATTACCAGAATTGTTTTTGTTCCAAATATGAGACTGCCATAACATTTCAATTATGATTATTAGTAAATAGAAATTCACCGGCTGTGTCCATCTGATAATATCAGAGACTTCACCTGAGAAAATTTAAAATTATTTATTGTATTGAAAATGCTACAAGATCCTAACTGAACTTCATTATGTAGCACACAGTTAACAAACCGGCAGAATTTTGACATCTCTCCTGCCTTCAGCTCTTCCTCCTTTACCTCCTCCCCTCCCTTTCTTTCCACAAGTAAGTAAATGGGCATATAACAAACAGTAGGGATCAAAACCCTTATATTCATTACAGGGGTTGGGAATGTGGACTCTCTCAATAACAGGTTTTAGATACTTTAAACTGGTTTTAAATACTTTATCTGTACCTTACTAGTTCTGTGACCATGGATAACTTAATCACTTTGTGTTTCTGTTTGCCTGTCTGTAAAACAGGTAGCAATAGTGTCTACCTCTTAGGATTATTGTGAGGGAGAACAGTTAGCACAGAGTAAGCAAAATAAGTATCATTTTTTACTTCTCTGAATATGTAAAACATTTAGTATTTGGATCCATAGTCTCAAAATCTATTATTCATTGATGTGAATGGCTGATTAGTTAAATGGAGGGGGAAAAATGCTATAGTAACTATTCCTTTAGTTTCTCAATTTTATTTTTTTTAACTGAAAACCAGAATCACTATTTCCTGGTATCATCTGTTATTGATAAACAGTTCAAAACCATAATGTTGTTTCTGAGAAGACAATGAATATTTGAAATGAAGGGAACTAAGAAATAGTAGAAAATAAACTTTTTGATTTTACTAACCCCCCAAATGAAATTAATGGTGATATACATGAAAACTACAGAAAAGTCATACAAAAAGAACCTCAGAATAGTTGGAATTCAAATGACAGCAAATGACTAATTCTTAAATCAAGAACCCTTCACTAAAATTGAAAACATAAATGCTTTCTTTTTCTTGCTTTCTTGTAGGAGGTGAAAGAGTACTCGGTAGGTGTCAGACTATTTTAAAAAGCAGATTATAGTGGTGATGTTTCAGAAGCACAAAAGTCCTGAGGCAGATCTTATAAATGCCTTGTTTAAAATACTTTTATACTTAATAGAAACCTAGTAGAAATAAAATAAAAGTGTCCAATGTAGTTACAGAAGAGAATTTTCTGTGAATTTTAGTTATTAACTTTTAAAATGATAGATTATATGGCCAAGTGCTCCAATTAGGTTGCAAATTATACAAATAATGTTCTAGTTTGAAGCAAAATTACTACTTAACTTTCACCTAGTGTGTGTGTAAATAAAATGATACAATCTCATGAATGTTAGCATTGTGTCAATGAAACTAGATTTGTGTACTATTTAACCCAAATAAGCCATCAGCATCATCCATGTTTATTAAGCAATGCAATCCTTTAAGTAGAAGGCATGGTTCTCTAGAAAAGAAGTTGATAATGGCAAAACATAAACTGGAATCTGGTGAAAATAGACAATAGAGTTTGTTGGTTTGTTTGTTTTTAAATTAAACCTAGGAGCTTATTTAACCTGACCACCTCTTTGAGTTGATGAAAGTAATCCATGTAGATTTTCCTGGTTCAGGCTCCAGTGAAGTCTACAGGCAAATTTATAAGTAGGAACAGATCTAAGCCTATTTCCATTTTCCTGCTTACCCTTATACATGTCTAGTTCTTGTGGCATCTAGGAAAGCACTAGATTGACCATGGCATGAAGCAAATCTGAATTCTGCTCCTGCTACTTAATAACTCTGTGTACTGCTTAAGTGGGCAAACTGCTAAACTTCATGAACTTCTGTTTTTCCCCTTTGCAAAAGGAAGATAATCGTTGCTCTACCAACTTTGGAGAGCTAGGATAATCCAATGAGAGAATGGATACAAAAATGCATTGAAAGTATACAGTACTTTTAAAAAAATTTATCACTGTTATTTCAGGATGAGGGAAAACTTCCCTTCTAATGTGAACTTTCAGAAATCTATATAAAAATTGAACATTTCAGCAACACTTGGCAATGTTTAGATGTTACAAAACACATCCAAACCAGCATATTTCTTCTTAAACAGTTAAGTAATACATACACATTGTAATGAGTTTGGAAATACCAAATGAGATTGGTATTGAGAGGAAGTAAAGGTCACCCTGACTTTCTATTAAGTTAATTATTGATAATTGATTTTTTTAACTTTCTTTGGGTCTTTTTCCTCTATGTATGTGATATTCAAAACCAATATGCTTTATTCTCTAACATTCTTCTCACTTAACATTTATCAAAAAGGAAATTTTAGTTAATTAGTTTCTATACTGTTTCCTACTTTAAGGATCTTAAAATAATTAACAGTGAAGGTTATGTGTGAGCTGTTATGTGGATGAATGAAATAAAGTTCAGCATAGATAACCTAAATAAATACATTAGAAATTCATGTTTGCAAGTATATCGCTGTTTTTGTGTTTGAATATTTCAAATGTTTCATATTTTCTAATATTTATACTTAATTAGACCATGTAAATTTTTATTTAGTATTTTTAAATGATAAATGTTAAACAGACTGCTCCACTTGAAGTTGACAAAAAAGCACTAGAAAGCTTCCTTCACCTTAAGTGAGGTGGTAGATATAAAAGCACTATAAAAATAGAGATTACAGGGCGCCTGGGTGGCTCAGTTGGTTAAGTGCCTGCCTGTAGCTCCTGTTATGATACCAGGGTCCTGGGGTCTAGTCCCGATTCAGGCTCCCTGCTCAGCAGGAACCTGCTTCTCTGCCCCTTCCCCAGCTCATGCTTGCTCTCTCTCTTTCTCTCTGTCGCTCACTCTCTCTCTAATAAATAGATAAAATCTTAGTTTAAAAAAAAAAGGAAATACAGATTACACTTGAGTTTAAATAAAAATCTGAATAAATACTATAGAACTGTTGCTTACTCAATATTCTCTTAATGACTTGTAAAAGGTATATGGAGAATCATTAACCATTAATAGTCACCTGCCATTTATTAAGATCACATTTGTGTGATATAAGGAATCTGCAAACTTGGAATATCAGTTATATTTTATTATTGAAGGTTGCCTGCCAAGTGGCAAGTCATTTCATAGGCTATGCTCTAAAATATATCATTTTACTGATATCCAAGAGACATCCCAGTATGTGATTAATAAGGCAGAAGAAACTTAAGCCAGGGATATTTTTGTCTTGGTAATGCATTTATTTGAGACAGCAGTTGTTAGAAACCAGAAAAATAACACCAACAACCTTCAAACTAATTCTGACTCTAAAGTTACAGAAATTTCAACGGAAGTTAGCATATTATATATACTGAATTAAAATTCCTGAACTTGTGGGGTGCCTGGGTGACTCAGTTGGTTAAGCATCAGACTCTTGCTTTCAGCTCAGGTCATGATCTTGGTCGGGGCATGAGATCAAGCCCTGTGTCAGGCTCCATGCTTAGCGGGGAGTCGGCTTGAGGATTCTCTCTTACTCCCTCTATCCCTAACCAACCCCCTCGCCCCCACATGCATGCACTCTCTGTCTCTCAAATAAATAAATTTTTTAAAATGTAAAATTATGTGCTTTTTAAGCCCCCAAATTCATCATACTAAAGCATGTGTGTGTATTAACAATGCAGTTTTTACAGGTGGTGTTTCTACTCAAGTTTTCACATTAATTGAGGCTTGATGTTTTTATTTCAGTTTAAAGGTGTTGGTATTGATCAAATCTAATCAGTAGCACCTAGTAATGAACAAGACCCTGAATATTAAAATGCTTATATGTTCTCTCTAAATTCTTTGGGCTTCAGTAAAATAGAAAGATATCATATACCAAGAAGAGTCCTTGGCAAATGACATACAGTGGAGTTACAAGTTAATTTTCCTTTTGGACAATTTAATGATATGAACAATGAGAAACTTCTTCAGTTGTTATACATAAAAATATATATTTGTATTTGGGTGGAAGGCAGATAATTAGCTGGCTCTTCAAAGCCTTTTGTTAGTGGAAGTGAATGTTAACAATTCTTTATAAATTGAAGTTGTTCTCTCCCAGGAACTTCCACACTGTATTACCAAAAAAAAAAAAAAAAAAAAAGTCAACTCTTGCTTTTAAGTAAAGGAGCCTCTCCATCTTATCTGTCACTTGCTTCTGACATCAACACCCTATTCACAACCTTAGTATCATTTCTGATAATGGGTAAGTGACAAGAGTGATTAGACATATGATAAAATTCAGAAAAAAATAAGATGCAGAATTAATAGCCAACTGAGTTTTCCTAGGCCATCCAATCAACTACTTGCAGAGTTAAAAATAGAAGCTAAGTCTAATTCCCACAGCTACTGCCAGATCAGAGCCCGACAACTCTGTGTTGGCTTCAACCTCTCCCACCAGTGGTGTTACCTGCACAGAGACATCTTCCCATGAGGCTCAGGGTCATTTCAAGGCTTAGTTTAACTAACATGGGGGGGGTAGGAAAAGAGTTCATAAACATTTGGGAAAAGTTGTGGTGATGAGGTCTGGTTGTAAACTGTGCATGAGAATAAAAAGGACAAAAATTGGAAACATTTATTAACCTTTACAATGTTTCACATACTGCACTAGGTTCTCTTTTATGTTCTCTTCTTTAATCTTCATAACAACTCTATTTTCCTGTTTTAAATACCAAGAAACCACTCACAGAGCTTAAGTAACTGACCCTAAGTCACATAGCTAGTAAATCGTACAGGTGGGATTCAAACTAGTTGGGATTCAAAGCTCAAATTCACTTCTTAAAATATATGATTAAAAATATTAATAAAATATATGATTTAGACAGAAGTGGTAACCCAAACACCCCAAATAAGCAAACAAACAAAGGGAGGGAAAGTTCTAGTGATCAGCATACTTGGAAGATGATGTTTAGAGCTTTCTTTTTTTTTTTTTTTAAAGATTTCTATTTATTTATTTGAGAGAGTGCATGAGCATGAGAAGGGGTAGGGGCAGAGGCAGAGGGAGAAGCAGGCTCCCCGCTGAGCAGGGAGCCCAACACGGTACTCCATCCCAGGACCCTGCGACCATGACCCGAGCCGAAGGCAGACACTTAACCAAATGAGCCACCCAGGTGCCTCATGTTTAGAGCTTTTTGATTCGTTCTGAAAGTGATCAAAAGCTGCCTGAGAGCTCTGAGTAAAATTAACAAATTGTACAAAAAACTAATTTTATATTCAAACATTTTGAGATCAACACAATTCCTTTGCTTTCATAACACTGTACTGCCATGTTATTTCATTTTCCTTTTCCTTTATTAAGGGGAAATTCAAACATTTAAGTTTTTGGCCTGAACAAGTTAGTGTTTTTTTAAAAAAATGATAACCGAGATGCCAACCTTCCACCACTTATTCAATGAACTGTTTAGTGTCAGATCATTTTAGTGTCAGATTTAATGATTGTGGTGAAATAGCGTCTTCACAAAGCCCCAGTGAAGATGTTACAGGACCACTATCTCAAACCTGCATACAGGTGGAAAATGCTTTCAATCAACTGAAATTTTGCTTTCTCCATGACAGTGTTCTTTACGATAAATGAGATTGAAGAAGGCATGGAGATAAGAGAACCACTGACTAACAGTTTATTATTAAAATCTGTATCTTACACTATGAAGTTTCTGAAAGTCCAAATCCACTGTAGTTGAAGAAAGAAGGGTAATATCACATTCTTCTGTCCTGGGTAAATGGTCTGTGCTTGGCTGAGTATCTTAAACTGCTTACTAGATATATCTCAAGCTTTAATATGCATCATTTCTGGAGCACCTGGGTGGCTCAGTCCTTAAGCGTCTGCCTTTCAGCTCAGGTCATGATCCCAGGGTCCTGGGATCGAGCCCCGCATCGGGCTCCCTGCTCAGCGGGAAGCCTGCTTCTCCCTCTCCCACTCCCCCCGCTTGTGTTCCCTCTCTCACTGTCTCTCTCTGTCAAATGGATCTTAAAAAAAAAAAAAATGCATCATTTCTAATTCCCACCTTACCCAAACCTCAGAGGGAAGAGAGTATGGTTTAGCAAAAAGCAGGGGAGGGTAATTCCATCCATAACTCATCCCCACCACACCTACAAAAATAATCACAATGAACATGTGTAGAATGCCAATTATTTTGTGTTGGGGGGCAGCTTTCAAAACTAAATGGTATCGGGGCACCTGGGTGGCTCAGTCAGTTAAGTGGCTGCCTTCGGCTCAGGTCATGATCCTGGAGTCCCGGGATCGAGTCCCGCATCGGGCTCCCCGGTCAGCCAGGAGTCTGCTTCTCCCTCCAACCCAACCCCTTCTCATGTGCGCTCTCTCTATCTCTCATTCTCGCTCTCTCAAATAAATAAATAAAAATCTTTTAAAAACAAAAAAAAAAACTAAATGGTATCGATTTATTTTGTTGTTCAGCAAATATTTTATAAATGCCTATAAAGCCAAATATGAAACTAATCATTTGACTTGCAGAAATTTTTATGCTCTTGATATTTTAGTTTTAAAATAACTGTGTACATTTACTGAGTGTTTACCATAGTATGTGAAACTAATAAGCTCTGTAGAAACCTGAACACTTACAAAATATACCAAATACTACTGTTTCATGCTTTGCTTTGCAATCCTAGGCTGTTCTCTAAGATGGAGAAGATGTAACAAATGAAATTTAGATTTGTCTTCTACAAGAGCACCACCCATGTCTTGACTAACTTTTATCAATGAAGATTCTCAGGTTATTAAAAGACTCTAACCAGTAGACAATCCTAATAAATACGGATGTGTCACAATAGTTAAGAATGTCAGCCCTGTTGCATTTTGGCTTGATCCACTGCAGGAAAGCACAAATTACTTGAAGGCAGTTTCCCCGAAAATAAGTCACTTCCTTAAGATGAGAGATTAATTTGGATGAACAATGATTCGTCACAATTTATTTTGGAGGGTAGTAGTTAAAAAAATGCGAATGCAGTCTTTTCAGAATGAAGCGTAAAAGTGCATTGTTCTCCAGTGAGCTTATCTTTTTTTTCTTTAAATTTTTTATTGTTATGTTAATCACCATACATTACATCATTAGTTTTTGATGTAGTGTTCCATGAGTCATTGTTTGTGCATAACACCCAGTGCTCCACACAGAACGTGCCCTCTTTAATACCCATCACCAGGCTAACCCATCCCCCCAGGCCACTACCCTCTAGAACCCTCAGTTTGTTTTTCAGAGTCCATCGTCTCTCATGGTTCGTCTCCCCCTCCGATTTACTCCCCTCATTCTTCCCCTCCTGCTATCTTCTTCTTCCTTTTCTTTTTCTTAACACTGGGTATTTACCACAAAGATACAAATGTAGGGATCCGAAGGGGTATGTGCACCCCGATGTTTATAGCAGCAATGTCCACAATAGCCAAACTGTGGAAAGAGCCAAGATGTCCATTGACAGATGAATGGATAAAGAAGATGTGGTATATATACAAATGGAATATTATGCATCCATCAAAAGGAATGAGATCTTGCCATTTGCAACGACATGGATGGAACTGGAGGGTGTTATGCTGAGTGAAATAAGTCAATCAGAGAAAGACATGTATTATATGACCTCACTGATATGAGGAATTCTTAATCTCAGGAAACAAACTGAGGGTTGCTGGAGTGGTGGGGGTGGGAGGGATGGGGTGGCTGGGTGATAGACATTGGGGAGGGTATGTGCTATGGTGAGCGCTGTGAATTGTGCAAGACTGTTGAATCACAGATCTGTACCTCTGAAACAAATAATGTCCAGTGAGCTTATCTTATAAACCCCATATGTGTAATTATGCTTTTCTAAAATTTTCATGTTACTGTATAGAACAAATTTTAAAATCTTTAAAATCTTTTAAAGTCTTTACAATATTTAAAATATGACAGTCTTTGGGGTGCCTGGGTGGCTCAGTCGGTTAAGTATCTGCCTTTGGCTCAGGTCATGATCCCAGGGTCCTAGACGAGCCCCACATCGGACTCCCTGCTCAACAGGGAGTCTGTTGCTCTCTCTCTCTCTCTCTCTCTGCCTCTCCTGCTGCCTCTCCCCCCACTCATGCTTTCCCCCCCCTTTGTCAAATAAATTAATAAAGTTTTAAAAAAATTTTGACCATTTTTAATTTGTACTCGGACTTGGTGAGTCTGACAGATTATTCTCAGTGATTCCATTGGGTATCCACAAATTCATATTCAACATTATTTTTTGCAAGTCCTAGCAGGATTAAGTTTTGTGAATGGATAGAAGTGTCTTAACACCCTGGTTGTTTTTCACTACATTTCAATTATCAGAGAACCTGAGTGTGAAAAAGCACGGAGAGGAGTGTTAGAAATGGCATTAAAGATTACTGACTTCTCAGTTTATGCAGTCAGATTCTGCAGTATACAACAGAAGGAACAAAGTAGGTTGTACTGCTGCTATGATTGCAATGACCAAAAAATCCAGTATTTCTACCCTTAGTCTCATCAACATGGCAGTGCATTGATTAAGATGTGAGTCTCTTGTTGCTTATTTGGGCAAAGGTCAGAATGCTTATTGTTTCATGCCTGCTTTTAAAAGAAGGTTTGATCAGACAGGAATAAAGACAAAAGTAAATAATAGAGAAATGCTTATTAAAAGGTTCTCCATCCCATCAACCAAAGAAAAGGCATACCTTAAAATACTATTGTGAAACATCTAGGGTGTGTCTATCTATGTTCTTGCAACCTTTCAGTTTTAAGTAGCTTTTCAAAAATATGTTATAAACATGTTGTTTCATCCTTGACATTGTAGCATGTTAATGTCTAATTCGGGTAAAACATGATGCAATCCCCAGCAAGCTCTTTGTTTCCCCCTCTTGGACAATGGAAATCAAGACAATCTTCTGAGAAGGGTAGTGAAAAGTTCTGCCAATTCTGTTTTACTTCATGTGTAACAATATTCTGTAGTTTAGCTTAAATACAACACTCCTATCAGGATAAATTAAAAAGGATACACTAAAGAGAAACTAAAGAAAAAACCCCTCGAGATAAAAGATTTACTATAATACAGGTACATAAATTTGAACTAAAAAACAGACCAAATTTTAGATTAGGTTGGATTCAAATGACCCATTGCTGGAGCTTAGAACACACACACACACACACACACACACACACACACACTGTAGCTGTAAATGTTTCTAGTTTTCTACACTGTTGTTATAAGACTTGAATGACATCTGTGATGTACTCTGTAATATCTTTGAAATGATAGAATGTGTTGAGAGACTTGAAATCTGTCAAGACTTGTGTATAATATTTTTCCTCCATGAACTAGAAATGAAAAAAGTGAGAATATTTCCTTGCTCAAATCATGATAAATGGATTCCCTTATATTACTTGCATTCATTTTTTTTTACTTGCATTCATTTCTAAGATAGCTTGAAATGGCTATAGAAAATACATAAATACTCTCTGTTGAAGTTTATGATTTTTATAGTCAATGTACTTTTTCAAACTATAAACATTCATGCGTTGTCTCTCACCCAACAATGCCACTCCAAGAATTTTTCCATCGAAAGTTAAAGCACCAGTCCTGGGTCTCGGCACCATCAACAACAACAACAAAAAAACAAACAAGAGTAAAAGCACCAACATATGAAGATGTGTAACTTTGTGTCCATTACCATATACCTCCAAATCATAAAACAATTTGGAACTTATATTTATCAATGGGTTTTCATTTAATAAAATTATGGCACATTCTTTGTACATACTAGGCATCTACTAAAGGTGATATGGTAGTGTTTTGTGCTAGATATCATTAATATAATAGGCAATGTACTGAAAATGGTCTGCAACTAAAAAACACCATAGGGGTGTGTGTGTGTGTGTGTGTGTGTGTGTGTGTGTGTGTGTGTACACACATATATATTATTCAGCCTTAAAAAGTACTGCAATTTTGACACATGCTGCAACATGGATAAACTTTGAAAACATTATGCTAAGCAACAGAAACCAGACATGAAAGGATAAATACTGTATGATTCCACTATATGAGGTGGCTAGAATAGGCAAATCCACAGACACAGAAGTAAATAGAGTTTACCAGAGGCTGAGAGGAGGGGAGATGAGGGGTAACTGTTTAATGGGTACAAAGTTTCTGTTTGGGAGGATGAGAAAGTTCTGAAAATGGAGAGTGGTGATAGCTGCTCGACACTGTGAATGTACAATCAATGAATTGCATACTTAAAAAATGCTTAAAACAGTTAATTTTGTTATTGCTATTTACCACAATAAAAAACAAAAATCCACTATAAAAGAAAGTATAAATTTGCCTTGCATTAGGAACATTATAAAGTTTCCATAAAATTGCCCTTCTATAGGGCACCTGGGTGGATCAGTTGGTTAAGCATCTGCCTTCAATGCAGGTCATGATCCCAGGGTCCTGGGATCCAGCTCCCACATCGGGCTCACTGCTGAGTGAGGAGCCTGCTTCTCCCTCTTCCTCTGCTGCTCCCCCCAACTTGTGCTCTCTCTCTCTATGAAATAAATAAAATTTTAAAAATTGCCCTTATTTTAGGAGCTTATACAGGTATTATCATATTTTGGGAAGTATAAGGAAAGCAAAAGCTTAAGTTGGCCTCTTGAGTTTTCTTTCTCTCCGTCTGTTTTTTTCTAGATCAATGTAGTCACACTTCTTTTTGAATACTAGCATCAGCAACCCATGCTAGCTAGTACTGGTCTCTTCAGGTATCAGTTAAGAAATTTTAATGCACTTTTATGCTGACAATTGTTTTATAACCTAGGGGGGATGAGCGTAACTTGTCGCTCCTCCCTTAACTTGGCAAAAGCAAATACATTACTGCAGACAGCATTCCCAGAAACAGTAACTTTGAGGCCAACATCCATCCATCCTAAGAAAACTGAGTATGTTTCAAAGTAGCCTACACTGCTCAACGGCTGGCGATGTTCTTCTACATATCTCGCACTACAGTACTCTAAGTGTAGAACTGTTTCTTTTTTTATAAAAAGTGGTTTTGATTGGAAAACCCTAAATAAGTCATTTGGAATGTGTAACATTCAGAACTCCCCCTGGGATTCCTTTACCATGAATCAGGGTTCTTTGAATCACTTTTCTCACTGGCACCTGTTTCTGAATCATCTCAGCTGTCTTTGTGCCAGTGATAATGAAGAGCTCTCATTTTACGTTCTAAAGCAGGGAGAACAATAGAAGGAGAATGTCATTTCAAGTACCAAAAATGTCTAGGCTAATAAAGGACACATATACTGTCAAAGTGAGCCCAGAGTAGATGTTCTGAAACCATTTGCGAAGGAGTGCTTTAGTGGGTCCTTAAACACCTGCAATTGTATGCAAAATGCTATGTGTATTTGTGTGTGTTTGTGTGTATACTTGGGGAGTAGATGCACAGCCTTTGTTGAATTATCAAAGGGGACGTTAAGACCCAAAAGTTCGAGAAACAGTAGAAAGATTAATTACAAAACAATTTTTAAACTACTCTGATAGGTCTGACCTTGCATTTTTATAATGCTTCTCTTCACTCTTAACACTCCAAAGGGCGGCATGGTAACATGGAAAGAATGTCTGCTAAACATTTAGGTGACATCTTTGAGTCTGTTTCCTCAAAGTAAAATTAGCGTAGAGTAGAAAGCTGAAATTTGATACCACAGAGGAAAGTACCTGGCAGAGTGCCTTGAAACTGGACAAGTACTTATATATGTAAGGCACCTTCTCCTGCTTATTCTTTTTCAGTAGAAGGCAAGCATGTTGAAAGAAGATACAATATCCTCTTTAAAGTTTTGTTTTGGGGGCGCCTGGGTGGTTCAGTCGTTAAGCATCTGCCTTCCGCTCAGGTCATGATCCCAGTGTCCTGGGATGGAGTCGTGCATCGGGCTCCCTGCTCGGCGGGGAGCCTGCTTCTCCCTCTCCCACTCCCCCTGCTGTGTGTGCTCTTGCCTGTTCTCTCTCTGTGTCAAATAAATAAATAAAATCTTACGAAAAAAAGTTTTGTTTTGTTAAGCTTAGCATACTTTTAATATGTATGAGCTAATATACATTTAATGACATGTAAGCCATCAGTAACTTTTGTTGAATTATTTGAATGGGCTTTCACTGTATTTATTATTATATAAATATTTTTAAAAAACTAAACAGTACTTGCACACATTTTGGGAGCTAAACTTGATGAATGGTGAAGAGTAGATAAAGATATACCCCTGAAATAATAACCAGTTTCTTCACTAAAATCAAATTGTTGAATGTCTACTATGCATATACAAAATGTTCCTGACTTATGATGGTTCAATGTATGATTTCTCAACTTCATGATCGTGCAAAAGAGATACGCATTCAGTAGAAACCACAATTCAATTTTTGAATTTGGATTTTTTCCCAGGCTAGCAAGCAGTACAATAATCTCTCATGATGCTGGGCAGTGGCCGTGAGCCACAGGTTCCAGTTAGCCACGTGGTCATGAGGGTGAACAACCGATACACTTAACAACCACTCTGTACCTACATAATGATTCTGTTTTTTCACCTTCAGTATAGTATTCTATAAATTACATGAGATGTTCAACACTTATTATAAAATAGGCTATGTGTTAGATGATCTTGCCCATCTGCCAGCCAATATAAGAGTTCTGAGCTCGTTTAGGGTAGGCTAGGCTAAGCTATGGTATTTGGTGGGTTAGGTTTATTAAATGCATTTGACTTATGGTATTTTCAACTTATGATGGGTTTATTGGGATGTAAGCCCACTGTAAGTCAAGGAAGAACTGTATGTAGCTAGGCACTATACTATGAGTTGCAGGTAATAAAAGGTTATCAGTCACAAACTGTGCTCTCCAGAGCTATTTTAGGAGAACAAGGCATTGGTTCACACTAAGGAATAGACCAAGACAGAAAGTGCAATAGGAATTTAGACAAGGGAAAAAATTCATCTGATACAAGGATGGTGGGTATGGGGAAAGCTTCATGGAAGAGGCAGTGTCTGATGTGAGCAAGGTTTCAACACATACAGGGTGAGGGAAAGGAACAGATGAGGACATATAGGCATGACATCATGGGGCACAAAGTAGAAATAAAAACCACTTGGTTTAGGCTGATCATAGAGTAGCTTAAGGGGATTGGTGAGAAACTAGATAAAGAGATATCTCAGTGACTGATGCATATTACTTATTAATAATACTTTTAAACATGAATATTTAATTTAAAAAGAACATGGATGAGAACTTAAAAATAAAGACATAATGAAAAAGGTGAAATATTACATAAATTTGGCAGTTAGGAGGGCACTGACAACTTTGAAAATAGCACTTTTTCTACTTATTCTCAGTGGAGACACTGGGTGAATAGAAATACACTTCTTTAGCTTTATTATTTCTACTTTTTTTTTCTTTTCCATGTTTCAAAATCTCAAAATAAGTCTATTTTAGTTGTAGCTAATGGCAGTAAGACAGCACCAGAAAATGCCTTTTGTTATGAGAGGTCAACTTTGACGCCTAAATTTGTACTAAGTTACTGATAACACTGACCACCCACCATACTAAATGGTTTTTTTTAATGTGATTAGAAACCAATAGATTGACTTCATTCTATCTTGTCAAATCTACAAAAATGCCTGCAGTTCATTCAGCATCTAATAGTGCACATCCCCTTTTTTAATTCCTCCTCCATCTCTTGAACACCAGGTAATTAATTTTTCCTTTCCCTGGGAAACATTTAAAGAAAAGGAAATAAAGTCATAAATCAATTTCAGTCATGAAATCTTGAAGTCATACACATATTTCTTCTTAGGGCTCTGAATTTTGACACTTTTCTCAGAAAAGTTGTTTTATTTAAACACAACAAAGTCCAAATTCAGAAATCCTTTACATTTATTTATCTTCCTCAGTTGCACTGAAATGAAAAATTAAATTTTCTAACTTATTTTCTCTCTCCCCAAAAAGGCTTCTCTGATGCAGGTCCATACCTTAGTGAATTCATCTCCCCTATAAAATCACTGGCAGGTATGACGCCAGCTTAGGCAGTACTAGTCCCCTAATTCTGACCCATTTCTTTTCAAAGAATTCAGTTTCTTCAAGAAACCAAGTAACAGACACTTTCAATTTCTAACTATTATTAGGATATTCTCATGCACTAATAGTCAACACAAAGAAAACTCAAATTACAGAAATTATTATTGTACCTAAGATCAATTATACTAATCTGTACTTCATAATTTCTTAAAAATGAATGATTATGTTAACATTTATTACCACTTATTATTCAGAATAATTATTTATATAGTTAAATATTTTAAGACTAGTAAAGGTGGTAGAATGAAGGGTTTTGTTGTTCTTGCTCTTTGTTCCCTTTTCTATTTGGTGTGCCTGATTCAAAATTATAGAATCTTGACATTTTAATATTTCAAACCCAAACCACACTCAACACATAATAACAAGAACATGCCAAAAAAAAAAAAAATCGGTGCTGAGGTTTTCATGATCCAGGGGAAGAGTTCCTGGAGTGGGCCACTTGGAGTGGGATTTGCCCACCCCCTCCACTCCCTCTGCCACATATACTAAAGGTAGAGACAAAGAAACCAACTCAAATCCTTCTAAAGTGTATTTTATAAAAAGAATTTGTATTCAGAAAAGCAATAATGGCATTTAATAGAATTAACATGATTTTTCAAAACTAATAGCTTTGTCTAAAAGCAATATTTTAAAAGGAAGGTAACCAGAGATACATTTTTAACTATAAACCTTGCCTCTCTTTTTCACTGATCTTTCAATTTGCTAAAACAAAATTACATGGCTATGGGTCAGACTGTCTCATTTCAAATGTAAAAATAACAGATCCCCCCATTAAATAGAGTATTGGCACAGAGATACTTAGACACTGGCTTATTGCAAATGTTCTCTGTTGGTGAAGTGGCACATTTACAATCCCCATCACAGCCATCTTACCCATTTCAAAGCATATTATTCAAAAGTACATCATCCCTAGGTGGCAACAGGAAAAAGGCACTTGAGCTCAGTAGCAAGAGGTTTGTGGGGGAGATCTTAGAACAAGTGGTCAGAACCCCTAAATGGCAAGATTGACTTGAGGATGCTCAAATAACCTGAGGCTTAGATTGGCCAGCTCAAGTGGCTTTCTGAATGCCTGTGGGGAAAGCCTCTCTGGAAACTCTTCTGAGGTTACTGGGGAATCCTAGGACAAACACACTGCTTGCTTTTTGGGGAGGACCTACCCCAAATCCTATTAAGGTGATGTCTCACAACCCAGCGGGACTAAAAAAAGCTTCAAGAAAAACTGGATAGACACATTCACATTTGTACTTCCATCTATGCCTATGCACAGGCTGCAAAATATAAGTATGGTCCTCTTTCTGACACCCCAACAGATTTCGCTGTCCTCGAAATCCTCTTCTAGCCGCAGTGACTACGGCGAAGGGAGTTATCGGGAACCATGTTGGTCCGAAGCTAAAAGAAGGAATTTTCGTGCCATGTATTTGGGGGAAGGACACAGGTAACGGTAGACAGAGAGAATACTAAAACTGGTGTAGGGCAATGCCCTTTGTAGGTCCTTGACAAAAATCAGTCATGGAGCAGAGGTTGTGAATAGAAGCTGACAAGAGCTGGCCTGTGAATGGACCCGGCATCCCAGGGAAATCAATGAAGTAACTGACGAGAGAAGATGGTAAACGAAGGGAGAAGGTGGAAACAAGTGCTGCTCAACCCAAGCTGAACTCCAGGAGATAAGAGAAGTTTCTTCTCTAATCTGAGACTCTTTCTAAAGGTTCAGTATTGAAATAGGTGTTTGACATTGAAATGGGCACAGACCCATTCTGATACCTAGGAAGGGAGAGGACAGAGGAAGGTAGGAAAGATTGCTGATTACTTCCCCAAGCTGCCTCCAAGGACCTGCTGCTCCAAAACCACAAAATAAGCAAGTGAAGCTTGAAGCAGAAAGATAAAAGTGCAACTCCAGTTATTTCACATTTTGAATCTTCTTCAATGTCTAAGCGAGTCTGCCATTGAAACGGTCGACTATCTTTAAGAGTATAGAGGCTGACCGCCTTCTTTGTTTGCCCAGTAACACCGCTCCTCCAATCTCAAGCACTTGGCTGATTAACATTTCAATTCCAGTTGTTGCTCCTTTTCCCATTACAGAAGGCAGCAAGGATATTTCCCTTCTCTGTGGATTGCAAACCCCATTGTCACCCGAGCGGAAAGAACTGAGCGGCGTGGCGGAGGCTAATAATAGCCGAGCTGCTTACCTTGTCCGGATGGAGTCAGCGCAAGTCCCAGCGCCCGCTGCCCCGGGGCCGCAGTGCCACCGCGCCGGGCCGAGTCCGTGGTCAGCTCCGCCGGCCCCCACCCCACCTGCCGGCTGCAGCAGCTGCTCCCGCCGCCGCGCTCCGGCTGCATGAAGTCATCCCCCGCCCCGGGCCGGATCACCACATTCCGTGCCAGTCGCGGGGGGAGAGGGAGCTCTCCCGGCAGCGGGTAAGGGCTCCTGGAAACTGTGCCCGACGACCGCTACCCGTCCGGGTTTTAGGTTTCTTTTCTATTAATGCTTTTACGCAGGAAGCGCTGCCGGGTTGTGAACCGAGAGAGAAGGGCCAAAGAAACTTTCTCTGCATAGCGCCTTTCCTCCGAGAGCTCCCCTGTCACGCCCGCTGCATGGACAGCTCCATTCGGCTGTGTGGGTTTCCCACCCTCTTCATTTGCCTTATCAGTATTGTTCATTTCGCTGAATTTGAGGCCGGGATTGTCTTTTTAAGATAAACATTCAAACACTCCGGAAATGTTTTAAATCGGCAATCGATCTTTGGAAGCCCCTTGTAGCACGCCTCACTTTCCCCCAACGCACACACACAAGTACGCACAGGCACACACACAGTCAAACCACTCAAAAGCATGAAAGCTGGGACCTCTCACCCTCTTGCCTACGTAATAGAACAGGAAACTCCCAAAGGAGTGGAGAAATAGGACCGACCAAAGAAAGCACTCGAGGAAACAGAGAGGGCTGGCCCCAGGATTTTGTTGCTGTTTAGTGGTGCATTTAGTGGACAGATGTTGCCTCTAACACCTTCCCCCCACCCTCACCCCTCGATTGGGCGGGCTGCTCTGGTGATAGCTGTAACATTTGGAAGCCAAGAAGCAGAAACCACATTAACAGATGGCCGTATCTTTTTTTTTTCCGCCCCGAAGGATTTATCAGAATTGGCCTTTGGAATAATGTAAGCAAATACACATATAAGCCCCTTCTTAACCTCTTTAAATTGGCGCCAGCTATTAACCTCTCTCTCTCTCTCCTTCTTTCTCTCTTTCTCTCCCTCCCTTCCTTTCTTTCTGCCAACCAGCTCAGCAGTTTGGGGAGTTAAGGGAAGAAAGGGCCAAGGATTTGCTCTCTTTATGGTGGAGCCAGCGATTCTTTCTCCCATTGTTAAGCCATTTTCAAGTAGAGACATTCTTTGACAGAGTTCAGTGTAAGTGGAGTTTCCTCATTTAACTTACTTTTGGAATTCCCCTCATTAGGTCCAAGCCAGCTTTATCTTGTGGATTTGGACAGCAGCATAAGCAGTGCATTGCACAAGGCCAGGGAGGCACATCTGATCCATGAAGAGTTCCCATCTCTCAGTTTAGCAGTTCCAAAATTGGGAGGTAGTGTATGTAGCAACAGAATTCCAACAAAAATCATTAAGAATTCTTGGCCCTAGAATGAACGCTTTTTGGAAGCTGCAGCAATCTTTCATGCCTCTGAGCCTCAATTTCATAAAATTAAGCCGTTAATATCACCATAGTTCTTAATCTGTATCAAAGGGTATGGTATCTGGATGGGAGTATTCCATCTTTAGTTTTACTAACCTATAACTGAAATTTAGCATTTACTAACCTATAACCTTTAAATATAAATGCAGACAATGAACCACAATAATATTAGGAGTACCTGTGCCTTTGTCACCAACAGAAGTACAGATAATTTCCTATTTCAGTTTTTATAGATATCTCAAAATCACTACTCTGATGTAACAATAAAATCATCATCACCTTTTTTTGGTTTTATTTAATAGATTATATATTCTTAGAATGGTTTTAGATATACAAAAAAATTAAGGAGATAGTATAGGGTTCCTATATATTCCACTCCCAGTGTCCTCTGTTATTAACATCTTACATTAGGGACGCCTGGGTGGCTCAGATGGTTAAGCGTCTGCCTTCGGCTCAGGTCATGATCCCAGGGTCCTGGGATTGAGCTCCGCATTGGGCTCTCCGCTCTGCGGGAAGCCTGCTTCTCCCTCTCGCACTCCCCCTGCTTGTGTTTCCTCTCTAGCTGTGTCCCTCTGTCAAATAAATAAATAAAATCTTTAAAAAAATCTTACATTAGTATAGTACCTTTGTTACAATTAATGAACCAATAATGCTACGTTAATATTAACCAAAGTCTGTACAATTTCCTTGGGTTTTACCTAATGTCTTCAATTCTTTTCCCGGCTGCCATCCAGGACACCACATTACCTATGGTTATCATGTCCCCTTAGGCTCCTCTGAGCTGTGATAGTTTCCCAGATTTTTCTTGTTTTTGTTGACCTTGACAGTTTTGAGGAGTACGGGTCAAGTATTTGGTTTTTTTTATATTTTATTTATTTATTTGACAGGGAGAGACACAGCAAGAGAGGGAACAGAAGCAGGGGGAGTGGGAGAGGGAGAAGCAGGCTTCCCGCAGAGCGGGGAGCCTGATGCGGGGCTCGATTCCAGGACCCTGGGATCATGACCTGAGCTGAAGGCAGATGCTTAACGACTGAGCCACCCAGGGTCAAGTATTTTGTAGCATGCCTCACTATTGCAATCTGTCTGATGCTTCTCTCATGATAAGACTGGGGTTATGGTTTATTGGGAGGACAACTGCAAGATAAAGTGCCATTTTCATAACATCACATCAGGAGTATATACTATCAATATGATTTTCAACCGTTGATGTTGACCTTGATCACCTGACTGGGGAAGTATCTCAGATTTCTCCAATGTAAAGTTACTCCTCCATCCTTTCCATACTGTACTTGTTGGAAGGAAGTCACTATGTGAAGCTCACACCTAAGGAGTGGAGAGTTATGCTCCACCTTCTTGAGGGCAGAGTATGCACATAAAGTATTTGGAATCCTTCTGCACAGGAGATTGTCTTTTCTCCCCTAAATATTAATTTATGCAATTATTTATTTATAGCAGTATAGACTCATCCATATTTACTTTATACTTTGAGTTATAATCCAATACCACTTTATTTTGTTGTTCAAGTTGTTCCAGCTTTAGCCATTCCGAATTCCTTGTGTTGGCTCCTATGCAGCTTTGAGTACTCCCTTTGATGTGTGTGGTGTGTGTTATTACTTTGTTACTTTCTGGCATTACAAGGTGCTTCAGGCCTATCTTGTATTTTCCTACCCCGGTCCTAGAATCAGCCATTTCTCCAAGAAGCCCTGATTCCTTTTATTGGAGGATGATTAATACCAAGATCTGGGCTTTAGGTGTGGTGGTTGCTAAGGGAGGTACCATTTGTTTAGGCTCTCTGAGACAGCAAAGAAATATATATTTTTACTAACCCATGCATGTGTATATATCCATAAATATTTCTATATGTAACTATCAGTACTTATATTGAGCTAAATATGAGTTCATACTAATGTCTTCAAGTCTAATCCATTAACACATAGATCATTTTAGCTTCCTCCCCTGGCTTATCCATGAATTCCTACAATAATAGTAAGAAATGTGGCTCCAACAATCTTTCATACATTTACTTAATTGTTCCATTCCAGTGCACATGTATAGCAATATAATAATTAACCCATTAGCTCAATATCACTATTTTTTAAGTAAGTAGTTAATAGAATAACTGTTACATCTTGTTATTTAGTGGATTTAAATGTCTGTACATTTCTATATCACAAATTTTATTTCTTAAATATTTTAATAACTGCATTTAAGAATTGGCAGTTAGTGTCCTTTGAAATTATGTATATTTTATGAATTTAAAAGTTATTTTTTCCTTCCTCTTTTTTTTTATTTATTCATTTTAGAGGAAGAGAGAGAGCGAGCAGGGGGAGGGGCAAAAGGAGAGGGAGAGAATCCCAAGCAGACTCCCCACTGAGCACAGAGCCCACCTCGGGGCTCCATCCCAGGACCCTGAGATCAGTGGAACTGAAATCAAGAGTTGGAGGCTCAACCAACGAGCCACCCAAGCTCCCCAAAAGTGTTATTTTAAGAAAAGTTAAAGAAACTGCTCCAGATTGTTAAAGGAAACCGTGGTAAGAAGGTTAGGATCCCAACCACAGAAGATTTTTTTTTTAGGATACTCTGAAATGACATGAATTGCCCAGTGCAGGCATTAGAGGGAGTCCATGCTTGCTAAGTGCTACCCTTGGCCACTTCGGCAGGCTCCCATCTTCTTTGAAAGTTCTAAATACCTTGGAAGAGAGAATATGCTGAATCTTGTGGTTAGTAATTATAATTTAGGGGCCTGGGTGGCTCAGTCAGTTAAGTGTCTGACTTCGGCTCAGGTCCTGGGATCTAGCCCCATGTGGGGCTCCTTACTCCGCACAGAGTCTGCTTGTCCCTCTGCCCCTCCCCCCACTTGTGCACACACGTTCTCTCTCTCTCTCTCTCTCAAATAAATAAAAATCTTTAAAAAAATAATTTATAACTTAGTTGCAGGATTTGCTAGGTATCCGGTGCTGGAGGTAAAAGTCTGTGCAATGTTAAGGAGAAGGGGGATGGGAAGATGAAGGGAACCAGAAAACTGAGAGGACTCTGAATTTCAGGGGTTTTGTAGTTGAACAGATCTGGGCTTGGATCCTTTCATTCACAGTCTGACTTTGTCTTATTTTTGAAATAAGAAGAGCAATGGCTATTACATAGCCTTGTCCTTAGATGTTTGGTCTTTTCCTTCAATTTGTCTGAAACAATTGAGATTAAATGTGGTGACTTAGGACAGTCCTAGAACATAGTCTGTTGTCCTTCCAGTCTAGTTTCCATTCTATGAAGCAAGACTAACTGGAGATATAGACAGTGTCTCATGATAATTTAGGCTCCTCCGTCCATCGAAGTACTCTTGTCAGGTGCTTTTTACTCATGGTAGAGAATCAGTATTGATGGTGCTAGGGAAAAGACAAAAATTAAAGATGTAAAATGGCAGAAATTAACTGTTCGGATACTATACCAAAGCAAGAGGCATGACGGAACTAGAAAGAAAAAGAATAATAAATGAGAAATATTTTATGTCAACACATAGAGCTTGAATCTGTCTTCTTGGAACTTGGCATACACCAGTATGCCAGATAACTTCATTAGTGGAGGCTAGAGTAAGGTGAAAGATCATTTTTTTTTTTTTTACCCCATGGACTTTTCATTGCATGGTCTTTTATTTTTTTTTTAAGATTTTATTTCCTTATTTATTTGAGAGAGCAAGAATGAGAGAGAGAGAGAGAGAGCACATGAGAGGGGGGAGGTTCAGAGGGAGAAGCAGACTCCCCGCCAAGCAGTGAGCCCGATGCGGGACTTGACCCCGGAACTCCAGGATCATGACCTGAGCTGAAGGCAGTCGCTTAACCAACTGAGCCACCGAGGTGCCCCTCATTGTATGGTCTTTTAAAAAAATAATCTTCTGCTCATGACTCTGAGGTCTGCAATTCTTCCTTTCTGTTATTCTGGAGTTAGAGATCAAATGGCTTAAGGATATCATGAGTCTCAGCAAGAGACAATGTGAAACCAGAGCCAGAGGCCCTGTGTGCCTGAAGCTGTCAGCAGTGGAACCAGTCCTTTGGGTTAGGGAGTCCTTCCAGAAGGGGCTCATTTAAATGCAAATACACTGTCAAGGAGTGGTAACCCAGTATAGAGTATCTCATTAGCAGCCATTAACAATTTAGCAGAGATTAGCTTCTCAGATTTATTATGGAGAGGAGTTGTCAGGGTGATTTGGCTCCAGCGTCTGTCACCCACTGACTTGCCAGGTCTCCTGCTCTCATCACTCCACTGGAGTCTGCTTAAAGCTGGGAATTTGGTTTACTAGGAAAGAATTGGGCACTTAGTACGTGACAGTCAATATTGTCTTACATAATCTTGATTTATAAGAAAGGGTAGGAGGAGAATTTTTGTAACAATAGTACCCGTGTGTGCGTGTGCATGTGCGTGTGTTTGGTGGCTGCTCCACTTGGGTTGACTAATTATGCTCCACAGATCTCTTAAAATTTTATGCCAAATATCTCTTTCAATGAGGTCAGAAAATATATCTTATAAAACGTACAAATGCAATTCAGGGGTAGCAAGGTTATAGTTATAGTAAAAGTTGCATTCAAATAATTATAGATAGTGTAAGATTTCCTGCATTAATATGAAAACACTGATGCAAGACTACTAGATAACAATCATTCATATGAAGATTGGTATTAGATAATGAATAGTATCAGCAGATACAAGTGAAAGAAGGGAAGTGACTTCAAACAGAACAGAAATTGTTTCTTTAGACATTGCTACGAATTCACCTTGTTTTTACTGGTAAGGAATCGACATAATACTGGATCAATATAATACAGGAAGTATTCTGTAATATTTAATTGTGAAATGTATATTAGCTTACATGAAATGCTTAGTAAACAGCATATGATACATTCAACAGCATGGTGTAGGTAATTCTCAAATAAACCTTTTTTTAAAATCATTATGAAGTCATGAAGTATAAAACAATCTACTTAGGTAGTACTCTTTAAATTCTTTTCTAACTTCAGGTCTTTTAAAGAATCTCACCAAACCAATAAATCCCTGCTGAAGAAATGAAATGAAATGAAATGAAAGAAGAAATGAAAACTTTTCTGTTGTAATGAATGGATTATTAAATAGTATTTATAAAGAATTATGTTTCTATAATTCTTCATTTTTTTCATGAAAAAGGAATATTCAACTCCTCAAATCCAATTTAGGCTAATAAAAAAAGGAAATTTGGATTTGATTTAAACATAAGTTTCAGTGAATGTTTGGTCAGCAGGAAGTTGCGGTTTATTCAGCAAATACTGATGGAGTGTCCAATATGAGCTGCTGTTCTAAGAACTGGAGTTACAGAAGTGAACAAATGGATCTCTTCCTTATGGGTCTTACGTTCCAGTGGAAGAAGACCATAAGCAGATGAATATAGCTCTTTAGTTTTGGGAAGAGCCATGAAGGAGCCGTGTAATGATACAAGTGTGGGGGCAATTATATAGGGTGGTCCATTGACATTTGAGCAGAGATTTGGAAGAAGTGTGGGATATTCATATATCAAGTCATATGAATACAGTTGATCCTTGAACAACATGGGTTTGAGCTGCATGGGTTCACTTATAGGTGTATGTTTTATAGTACAGTACTGTAAGTGTATTTTCTCATGATTTTCTTAATTTTCTTAACATTTTTCTCTAGCTTACTTTGTAAGAATAAACTATATAATACATATAACATACAA